>NC_063060.1:16920301-18120301 GCF_018812025.1 Megalobrama amblycephala | reverse complement strand
CACCACAACCATTTCAAGTCACGTAGTCTGAACAGCACAGCGATCTGCTGATGTTTAAAGTCCTGTAGTGTAAACTTGGCTTAAGATGTCTGAGCTTCCGCGAGAACCACTGAGGTTTGTTCTCGCGCATCAAGCATGCACGGTTGAGCTTCTGTTTATGTTCGCTGATCAATATTTATATATGAATAAAAGCCTATATTCAATCTGTTCGTTGTATAAAGCGATCAAGTCTGTTCAGTCCAGATATGGATTAGTTTTGTGATCTCTTTATGAACTTTTTGAAGTGACAAATGGTGTAGATAAATGAAAGTCTTATGGCTTTGGAACGAGTAATTGATGACATTTTTTTTCATTATTGGGTAACCCTTTAAAAGATGTTAGATTTCTATAATGAACAGTTATTTTTCTAGTTATGCTCTGAAATATTTAATTGGTAGATATTTCTCTTTGAGCAGTTCACCCACCGAGTAATTTAAAGATAACCATTCAAATATATTCATTTAAAGGATTAGTAACTTGCATACAAATGTAAATCCACCACAGCAATATCTATAAAATACTTTTTAATGGAAATGTAATTGATATTTATAGCTCAAAAGCTGGGTAGCCATTTTTTTTTTTTAAATATGTATTTTTTTTAAATTATTTTTATATAAAAGAATGGCTTGCAGTTCATGCCAAATTACCACAGCAAAAAATAAATAAATGATAAATCATTCATAGTAATAATAATTTCATGTTTACTGGTGGAAAATACTTTTAATAGAACAAAATGTATTACACTATAATCTGATGATCCAGTGATGACAGATGAACCGGTGTCTCTATATATCATGAGAGTGAACGCATTCAGAGCAGCTGCATGTTTGTGGGATTTATTAACGCTGTATGACAGTTCTCCTGTGGGTTGATGCCCTACTTTTCAGCTTATGATTTCTAACAGCCGTGTTATGTGTGCGTATATGTAGATTGATGCCGAACAGCCCCCGGAAGACGTCTTTGAGCAGATCTGCCTCGTCTTGGACTCCTGCTAGAGAGCTTGGACTCACACTGCCCCCTGGAGGAAAAAAACATCACCTACAGCTTCACTGCTGACTAACTCACATTTACACACTACAGTTCGTCGCACACACGCACGTCTGTGATTACAGCTTCTGTATGGCACGTCTACTTGGAAAACTACCAGCCAGCAATTGGCACCTGTTCATTTCACACGATCGTTGTTCACTGTAAATACCAGACCAATAAATCAACAGTGTTTATCTCTTGGTATCTAACCTGTATGCTTATGCTTAAGCTAGCTTTCAGCTCCATAAAACATGGAAAGATGGTTATTTACTACTGTCTGGTGCTGTTTTGGTGTTTTTGGACTCGATCAGTATCCTTGAGCACTGAAATCAGCAAAATTGAGAAGCATGAAGAATTGGCCGCTGGAGAGCATTTTTATATTTTAAATTAATGCATTATATCGTGCTAAGCGTGCCAGAATAGTGATTTACTGTAGTTGAAGCAGAAATGAATGAGCTGGAAAGGAAAATGATTTGAATTTCAGTCTGGCTTTTACAGGTGCAATGAATCAATGAATTTCACATTGAGGTCTGATAACTGTATTCGTCTTTATCAACTAGAGTGAAATAAAGACATTTCATATGTTTAATTGATTCATTTTTTTCTTTAAAGGCAGAAGCTGTGTGCTAGAATGATGTTTTCATTTTAGTTAATTGTATGTGTGGGTAGGAAGAGGAATGCGCAAATCATTGAAGGGAAAAGAACTGCAAGTGCAGAAAGCAATTTACTCTAGCAGCACCAAAATTTCAAGCACGTGGTAAAGCATATGAAAACATCAATGACAGTATTTTTAGTCCATTACTATGCAAAAGTACATTTGTCTCCATTACATTTTATATATAATAATACATGCCAAATCTCATTGTTTTGAGAGAAATCAAGATCTGCAACATCCAAATCATTTGAGCCAAGTCTTTTACACGGACTGGTTTACAAATCGCATTGAGTGATTCATTAGTGAATTTGACTAATCTGATTGCAGCAGCACTAATTTAATGACCCAGGTGAAGTGAGTTAACAAATAATTGAATTGGTCTTGTCCAGTACAAACACGATCCTCAAAGCTCGACATCTCATCTCTGATGACGTGTACACTGGCGCGAGGGCGGTACAATTTTCACATTTCCAGGGTTCTCAGAAGCGGAAGTAGTTGCGTAACTATAGTGGTAAACGGGAGAAAACAGCAAATATATTTTTTGTGCTCCCATTTGCTCCAATAGCAAAAGAAAAAAGTTTCTACGACCAAATAAGGGAAAAATATAGTGATTGATTACAGCAAAAAATTTACCATTGTTGTGCCAAATTCCGACATCTGTTCAATTATTACCCCCCTGAGTCCTAGGGTACATTTACACAACAACGTGTATGTATATATATATATATATATATATATATATATATATATATATATATATATATATACTATCTATCATGATGCCAGGCCAGTAGTTGGCGATGTCACTTTGTAAAGAAAAACTACGCGCATTCTTTTACAGAGCACTCGCGCCAAACGTGCATGCCTATAAACTGAACACATTTAAACACGTGCATGCCGTCACGTTTTCACAGATACGAGTTTTTGTCGTTGTTTACATGGAGATGATAACGGTATCGTTTTCAAAAACTTTCACTTTGAAACATGTTTTCAAAAGTTTGCATTTTCAGGCTTCCAAAATGCCGTTGTCGTGTAAATTAATGCCCAAAGCGCATAAAGTTTTCAGTCTTTAGTTGAAAACAGTGTCGTGTAAATATCCCCCAGATACAGCTAAGTTTAGGATTAGGTGTGGGGGCGGGGTTAGGATAAGGCAATCAGGTAATTTGGCACTGAGTTAAAATTCGGCACAACACCGTCACACCCTCATCTGATTGGATGCTTGTGGTTTGCTATTGCTGTGATCTCCTGTCAGGCTGTCCTGCCCTCATGCCAGTAAACACATTATCAGAAAAGTGATGTTGCTGCAAGAGGGAGGGGAAGATATTTTAACTAAAGATTACGAGGACGCATGATTAAAAAAAAATAATAATAAAATTATATATATATATATATATATATATATATATATTCATGGATCATTTGATAAATACTGAATTATTCCATAAAAAATGCCCCTAAATTTGACAAATTTCAGAGACGAATGGACACATTTACAATAACGTACCACCCTTATTAGTCTTTCTTTACATATAAGATTTTAAGAAGAGAAATGAATCAAAAAGATAAATCAATACCCGAGCCATGTGGTGTAGAAAGACTTTTCACATACTTTTATTTCCACAGTTCTCCTCTAACATTTTTTACATTATTTAAGAACAGACTGTTATACACAGATACTGAAGCAGGTCAAGGGAGGGGAGGTGAACAGAACAGAACCCAATACAAAATGGTCTACTCAAAGCACAACAAAATGTATGTGTATAAAATAACGTGGGAGTGCCGCACGTGCGACGCCACCAACTCGATTTCTTGTTATTCTTTGTCTTTTAAATAGATTAATAAAAATACAATCTTTTCATGGACCGTGAGGAAACTGCGAAAATTAGAGGGATCTAAAGGCGTGATGATGGTTGGGCAGTTTTTCACAGAGGGCAAACGTGCCACGAGTTCTTTATTTTCTTCTTCTAAAACAAGTGGCCAGGTTTGAATCAACTGGACAGGGAAGAAAAAAATGGCACACGGCAACTACCACTGGCTACTTTTCACCATATATTTGAATACTCCACATGATCAACAACAGTACACATTGAGAGAAAAGAAAAGAAAGCTCTCTGCGAGCGCAGAGAGCGTGATAACGCCTTCCGGATCTCAGCTGGTCTTCTCCGTGCTGTAGTGCTTTGAGGTTTGGGAACCTATCGGGTTAAGTGGAGTGGGTTTTTCAAATCGGCGTTTAAAAAACAGGAAATGAACGTAAATAAAGTGACAACATCATGTAACGGTCGTAAGAGGAAACAAAGAGCAGCTTCTAGTGAAAATGGTAGCCCATGGCAAGAGACACGTATGGGGTCTGTCAGCTGGGATTTCCCCCCCCCCCCCCGTTTAGAACGTCGGAGTTGTGAGCGAACTTCCTTGATTGGTTAAAAACCTGGTATGAATCAAAGACAACAGTCTCAGCACCAAGTTCCATTCCTTGTATTCCCACCTCACGAAAAGAGCTCACACACAAAGCTTCACTTATAAATATTTCAACTACAGACAACATTTTGCACTTTAACACGAGTCTGCCCTCCGCCGATGATTCCAGAGCCGAACGCTCCTCTGAGAGGTGCGTTGCTGACACCCGTCACTCAAACGGCAGAACAAAGGGAGACGTCGAGTTGCCTTCTAAATGTCCTGGGATTGGGAATGTCGGTGCGCCTTTTCTTCCTTTCATTCTTTCCTCTCGTTTCTTTTGATTTGAGATAGTGTTACTTGACGAGACCTGGTAAGGTTTGACAACCGCGGCAGGGTGTTGCCCCCTCCCTCCCACGAACCCTCCCCCACCCCACCCCCCTCCAGCAGCGGGTCGGGGCGAGGTGCAGCACATCTGCGGTACCCTCTCGCCCAGACATAAGCATTTCTTTGACTTGGATGATGGAGCCATGCACAGAATGCCCTGGGGGCTGCTGCCCAGCCCTGGATACTAGCGCTGGAGCACGTCCCTGTCATCTGTTGGCAGGGAAGTAGTTGGGGTCCAGGTAGTTGTAGCCTGTGCTCTGCGGTAAGCAGTAGTCTTTGTCCAGGAAGGTTTCGGCCTGGCAGACTGGCTCCAGTCTGTGTGTGGGCTTGTGGGTCTCGGTTTTGAACAAACTGAAGGGGCAAACAGAACGGTGTGTGGTTAGGACAAGACTGCTGTGCCAACGTTCTAGTTAAAACCGAATAGGAAATTTTGTGCACAAACTAAAAGAACTGTGCAAAGCCGCCTTTGATTCTCCAATGGAATCGTAAATGGAAGAGATTTCCTGTGTCAAGAATTGCAAATAAAACAAATCATTAAATGGATGAAGTATGAATAGTATCATCACTGCAGCACTGACCAGAACTCAATGGAGTCTTTCTATCTTAAATGCTTTGATATCAGTCCACAACGTTTTCAACGCTCGGATTCCAGAAGTAAATGCTTCCTTAAAAGGATTAGTTCACCTTCAAATACAATTTTCCTGATAATTTACTCACCCCCATGTCATCCAAGATGTTCATGTCTTTCTTTCTTTTTTTTCAGTTGAAAAGAAATTAAGGTTTTTGATGAAAACATTTTTGAAGAATACGAAAGTGCTGTTTTGGCGGAAGCACTTGGAAGGCGATCATTTGTTTATGTAAAGCATTTACATTTTTTTTCGAAAATGATAGATCGTTTCACTAGTTAAGACCCTTATTCCTCGTCTGGTATCCTTTAAAGCCCTCTGAAGCTGCATTGAAACTGTAATTTTGACCTTCAACCGTTTGGAGGCCATTGAAGTCCACTATAAGGAGAATAATCCTGGAATGTTTTCATCAAAAACCTTAATTTCTTTTCGACTGAAGAAAGACAGACATGAACATCTTGGATGACATGGGGGTGAGTAAATTATCAGGAAAATTTTATTTGAAAGTGAACTAATCCTTTAATTTTCTCCATAGGGTAATTGATTTTTAACAATAACTTATAAACCTTTAAAAGATAGTTTAGTTCCAAGGTATATCGATGGTATATGCTTTTGTTGAAGCCATCCACTTGTATTATTTCAACTTATTTTTAAAATAAACATGTTTGGAAACACTACATTACCCATGAAGCTGTACAGAAAATTCCACCAATCATGAGTTGAGGCAAGCAAATTACGTCAAAAGAGCGAAACTGTAATCGAGTCTGTCTCACTAAGCCAGAAAAATACTTAAGTTTATTGGAATATATACATAGAAATATTTATGTCATTTGCAATGCTTCATGGGATTGTAGTTTTTCCTCAAAGTCCGTCTTGTAGCTTTGTCTTTTTGTCTGATTTTCAAATACTTTTTTGCTTCAACTAAAAGTTAGTAATGTTGTGATTCACCTTGTAGCTGGTTTGCTTGGTTCGTGACTTAAAGGATTAGTCCACTTTTAAATACACTTTTCCTGATAAATTTACTCACCCCCATGTCATCCAAGATGTTCATGTCTTTCTTTCGTCAGTCGAAAAGAAATGAAGGTTTTTGAGGAAAACATTCCAGGATTTTTCTCCTTACAGTGGATTTCAATGGCTACCAACAGATTGAAGGTCAAAATTAGTTTCAGTGCAGCTTCAAGGGCTTTAAACGATCCCAGATGAGTAATAAGGGTCTTATCTAGCGAATCGATCGGTCATTTTCGAAAAAAATACAACCGTTTATGCTTTATAAACAAAATATCGCATTGAACATACTTTCCGCTTCCACATTCTTCATAACGCTTACGCTGAATATCCTTCCCTATTCAAGTTACGGAAAAACGAAACTGGCGCCGCGTTCGTTCCGTAAGTAGAATAGGGAAGGCGTAGAACATTCAGCGTAAGCGTTATGAAGAATGTGGAAGCGGAAAGTACGTTCAATGCGATATTTTGTTTATAAAGCATAAACGGTTGTATTTTTTTTCGAAAATGACTGATCGATTCGCTAGATAAGACCCTTATTACTCATCTGGGATCGTTTAAAGCCCTTGAAGCTGCACTGAAACTGTAATTTTGACCTTCAATCTGTTGGTAGCCATTGAAATCCACTGTAAGGAGAAAAATCCTGGAATGTTTTCATCAAAAACCTTCATTTCTTTTCGACTGACGAAAGAAAGACATGAACATCTTGGGTGACATGGGGGTGAGTAAATTTATCAGGAAAAGTGTATTTAAAAGTGGACTAATCCTTTAAACACTTTAATACTTCTGAAAACAATAACACTGAAAAAGTGGGAGGGCACTAATGCAATTCATAAGGCCCCCCCAAAAAATCAAAAAAGCATATGCAGGCCAAAATGACTATTTAAATGAACATCAAATAACATTTAGGTCTATATTTGGGTTGCAGCAATATTTCCAATACAATGTTTATACGCATACAAGCACAGAGTCAACATAACTCTGAGAATTTGTGTTTCTCCTTAGCTATCACATTGTGACTTTATACATTTAAATCCAATCCCACTGTGAGGTGACTAAAGATCCCCAGCTCCATGTATATTTAGTTAGGCTGTGACTCACCAGTCGGAGCAGGTACTGCAGAAGTCTATGGCGTTGTCCTGCGGGCAGTCCTGACAGTGCCACCGTACGCCCTGGATGGGCTCCATGCCACACATGTCACACTGAGCAAGAATTACATGCAAACATGAAAAGTGCTGAACATGACAAAAAGTCACATTATGCTATTATACAGTTAACTAACAGTCATAAAAGCCTTTGTACTTCACGGCTCAGATTTGCATAAAAGAGAGATGGCTTTTATCACTTGAAATAGTTCACTCATAAAAGAAATGTACTCATGTTGTTTCCAAACCTGTACAACTTACTATCTCCGGTGGAACACAAGACAAGATATTTTGAAACTTTATTTTTTTTGTCCAATGTTTAAGTATTCTTCAAAATATCTGCTTTTGTTTTCCAAAAAGTTAAGTAATGCATGTTTGTAGGGCTGGGCAGTATGACAATATATATATATATATAAAATGTTTATTGTTAGAGATTTTCACACTTCAGAGTGATGAAATGCATGAATGAGAATATAAAGAACGGGATGTGCTTGATGTTAAAAAGAGTTATAAGCACAATACATCTTGAAAAGGAACTCTGTGCAGTGATCTTGCTGACAGGCACACTGCCTCTCTCAGAAGGTGATTATGAATTTGGGACATGCTCGATGCTAAAAAGTTATTAAGCACAATAAGCAGTGAAAAAGAACTCAATGCGGTGCACGCGCTGACTGACACATTCATTCAGTGAAGACCATGCAATATTTTATTATTACATTTCTGTACCAATTCTAACTATATGTTTAATAAACCTATTGTACATGAAAAAAAAAAAAAAAAAAAAAAAACTTTAATTAATTTAATTCATATTCAGTCCTATTGTTTGTAATTTGCTTCCTTTTTTCTTATTTTTAAAGAAGACATTTTTTAAGAAATTTAAATACATTTCTTTTTTTAAGAAATGAGATCAAGTAACACAAAATAACTATATCATGACGTATCATTATCGTGAAATATCATTTCTCATATTGTGAAATTTTGGGTTTGTAACGACATGAGGGTAAAGAAAATTTAATTCTCAACAGAAATCAGTGAGAAATCAACATGGAGACAGACTGGTAAATGTTATGTGTACCTTATAGCCAATGTGCTGCGTGAGAGCGCTCTCAGCCTGGATCTCCTGTAGTTTCTGTTTCTTGAGTTTCTTCAGCTCCATCAGCTCCTTGTACTCCGGCAGGTGCCTCAGCTCCATTGGCACCCCGTCCTCATCCTGAAACATCACAGCTGGGTCAGAATGGTACAACACTCTTCACAACATCAGCTGTCACTACTTCAAAGGCCTATTCACACAGAGTCTGATTTTTTTAGCACAAAATCTAATCTCTGCAAACTACTTCACAATGAGTCTGAAATATAATACTGGATAACATTATATTTCGATGACCCACTTTAGACATTCTACTAGCTATAAATAACTTTGCGACTATGTTCCTTACTTATAGTCAGTAGAATGTCTGTTTGGGGACCATCAAAATAAAGTGTTAGCAGATATTAAGCAGACGGTCTACTAATACAGTCCACAACTTGGTTGCCATGTAGTTGCAAAGTTGGTTACAGTTAGTAGAATTTCTAAAGTGGACAATCAAAATAAAGTGTTATCTAATACTGCAATGACCTTGTTTTTGTTATTTTTAAGTTCAGGTCAAGACTACATTTCCTGATCCTGTTCTCGCCTCATTTCTGGTTATCTCTTCAATGTCACAACATAAATAAAATGTCAATTTGACAATTAGTTCAAGTATTATCAGAAACTTCTTTTCCTAAATAATTATATTTTCGGCCTGACAAATAATTTGAAGATATTTATACTTCACTGTAAGTTAGTCACAACACAGATTTTCTAAAATTAACTAGCATAAATAAAAATAGATATTGTATACAGACTATGCTTCAAAAGTTTGGTGTCTGTAATATTTTTATGTTTTTGTAAGAAGTCTTTTATTCTCACCAAGGCTGCATTTCATTAATCAAAATAATTGTTAAAAAAAAAAAAAGAAAAAAAAAGAAAAATGTTTTCTATTTTAATATATTTTAAAATGTAATTTATTCCTGTGACGTAAAGCTGAATTTTCAGCATTATTACTCCAGTCTTCAATGTCACATGATCCTTCAGAAAGCATTCTAATATGATGATTTGGGGCTCTAGAAATATTTCTTATTAGCATTGTGCTGCTTAATATTTTTGTGGAAACTGACAAATAGAAAGTTCCAAAGCACCTATATATATATATATATATATATATATATATATATATATATATATATATATATATATATATATATATATATATATATATATATATTATATATTAGTACACACACACACACACACACACATATACATATACATATATTATATATATTTTTTTTTTTCACTACAATCCATTTAATACATCCTTGCTGAATTAATTGGTGTCATTTTATTACTGCAGGTATGATCACTCTCTGTATGATCACCACAGTATACAAATCAACACTGTAATGTGATAATGACAATTTAAATGGGTTTAGATTATTGGAAGGAAAAGCTTAATTCCCAAACTTTCCCATGCAGCCTTCAGGGCTTGTGATGTCATGATTTGTAGTAGGTCTATATTTGGTGCACGTAAGGTTCACTGATGCTTGGCAACACTCGACTGGTAATGTTTTCTGCAGGGTCCGCTGACCAGTGTCGCGTAAAGGTTACATATCAGAGACAGAGAAAATGTCAAGCCACTGCAGTCAGTTCACAGTCGCTCAACACACAGTTCAGCCGAGGAGACGCAAACATCGAGTCGTCTCTAATGATTTTGGCAGCGGTGCTTGTCAAAAGCCAGCACATCATTATCAAATGATCAAACAACAAGCAAATCCCATCTGTGGAAATGCCAGTTTGCGGTCTTTAATAGATTTTCCTGTTTGAAAAGGCCATCAAATGTTTGCCAGTAGGGAAGAAAGGAAGTCACTATGATGAAACAAATGGCTTGAAACATGAAACATGGCTTTCAAAAAGTTTCTGGTATTTATTTTTCCATTTTCAGCTTCTAAATCTATTTGCTTGGATATGATTAATAAAATTCCGGCTTTTACTTGTTAAATCACACATGCATTTCTCTCAGATTTAGTTGGAGTTGAACTGGGAGATCTTAACCAGGACTGACCGAATCATCCGCGCCATTATCCTGGAGGCTGTTGAAGAAGTGAGAACGTTCGTCCTCATCATCCATGTAGACGGGCGGCTCGTATGAGGTGAGGAACGTTGAGGGCCTGTACAGGTGTTTATTGAGGTGGTGTTGTCGCTTACTGGAGGCCTACAATTACAGACAACATGCTGTGTCATTTAATAGGCACTAATAAAGCATTTAAAAATACACACACACTACTGCTCAAAAGTTTGGGATCAGTAGGATTTTTTTAAATACTTCTGTTCTGCAATTATGCTTTAAATTGATCAAAACTGACAGTAAAGACATCTTTAATGTCAAAAGATTCTGTTCTTTTAAATTTTCTATTGATAAAAATTCTGAAAAAAATGCATACATTGATAAGAAGAAATGTTTGAGCATCAAATCAGCATATTAGAATGAATTCTGAAGGATCATGTGACACTGAAGTAATAATGCTGAAAATTCAGCTATGCCATCACAGGAATAAATTACATTTTAAAATATCTTAAAATACAAAACCTTTTTTTTATTTGTAAAATTTCACAATATTGCTGTTTTTACTGTATTTTTTGAAGTAACAGACTTCAAAAATAACAAAACTTACCTTACTGAAGGTATTATTATATTATATTTATTATATTATATTATATTATATTATATTATATTATATTATATTATATTATATTATATTATATTATATTATATTATATAAAATGACCAATTTACCTTTTTGCTGTACATGCACACATTGGGTGTTCTGCCTGGTACTGGAATACCAGCTTTTGTCAGTTTTATGAAATATTTCTGTACCCTGCTAGCAACCTGTGAAGAAGAGGAACAAATATTTGGTAAACAAAAAGAGCTTGCCCTTAATTTCCTTGGCTAAGCTTCCCTACCATGGCTTTTAGATGTTCAGACTCTTATAAGATTAGTGAAAAAGACAACTGGGTATCTGCAGGTTTTTTAAAATCAAATTTAAGGCTTTTAAAGCCTGCAAAAATAAAATTAATACCGAATGAGCGTTGCAGGGCAATGGCTATGCTAAGATATTAAACCGTAAAATGACTGTAAAAACATGATTTACAGTTCAAATACAAATGATAAACCACACATTTCAGCATTTAAACCATGATTTATGAAAAGGGATGAGTAAAAAGTATTTATTAAGATGGTTAGTTATTATATAATAATTGTTTAGATTTTTAGAATGCACATTAGCTGCTTGTCGATCCACCAGTTCAACTGTGTTTATGCTGCATAAAAATATGGGACGATTATTGGTCTGAACATAAACAGCAGACAAGATGATTGAAAATGCAAATTCATTCTATGGCAGTAGGTGGTGCTTATGGAATGGCAGAAATACAGTGCTGTGCTTATAAATGCTACTTTATTAAGCATTAAATGGAGGTAAGATGAAATGAAATGAAAATGTAATCAAAACTTTTCTGGAGCCAGTTAGTTCAGAGATACATAAAAACACCTGTGCAGAGTTTTTATTTTGAAATGTGCAGCGCTCAAATTTATTTAACGAAATGATAGCCTTGTTTAATCATCACATTAAGCCATATCGCAATTCCTGTTTTTCCATCCCCAAACTTAAGACCTCTTGAAATTATAATTAAAGGTATAGTTCACTCAAAAATGAAAATTTGATGTTTATCTGCTTATCCCCAGGGCATCCAAGATGTAGGTGTCATTTTTTTTATTCAGTAGAACACAAATTATGATTTTTAACTCCAACCGTTGCCGTCTGTCAGTCGTATAATGCATGTCAATGGGAATTCCATCTATAAGAGTCAAAAAATCATGCACAGACAAATCCAAATTACACCCTGTGGCTTGTGACGACACATTGATGTCCTAAGACACGAAATGATCGGTTTGTGCGAGAAACCAAACAGTATTTATGTCATTTTTTACCTCTAATACACCACTATGTCCAACTGCCTTGAGCATCTGGTTGGTGAGGTCTGAAAACGCGCTCTGATGCCGGAAGTGATCTCTCACGTGTATATGTCAATGAGTGCGAGCGATCACTTCCGACATCAGAGTGCATTCAGACCTCACATACCGGATGCTCAAGGCAGTTGGACATAGTGGTGTATTAGAGGTAAAAAACGATATAAATACAGTTCAGTTTCTTGCACAAACCGATCGTTTCTTAGGCCATCAATGTGTCGTCATGAGCCGCAGGGTTTAATTTGGATTGTCTGTGCATGTTTTAATTTACTCTTATAGACACAGTTCCCATTGACATGCATTACACGATTGACAGACCGCAACGGTTGGAGTTAAAAATCATAATTTGTGTTCTATTGAAGAAACAAATTCACCTACAACTTGGATGCCCTGGGGGTAAGCAGATAAACATCAAATTTTCATTTTTGGGTGAACTATCCCTTTAAGACTTTTGTTATACCATCTAAGGCAGGGGTACTCAACAGGCGGCCCGCGGGCCGCATTCGGCCCGTCAGCATTAAAGTTGTGGCCCGCATCATGCTACATATAAATGTATTTTTATTATAATTTACATCCAAAATTAGTGTGAATATTACTTTGTTTTTGTTTTTTACACGTACACTGGGGTAGGCGTACAGTGCGCGTGACGCTGTAATCATCATTAGAGAACGCGTATAGTGTACTCGCGCAGCCCAGTTTTTCTAACCACAAAGAACAATATAAAATGAAGGCCGGGTGTGTCTCATACGTCCTGAAAAGTGAAGCTGCGGGCTCTTTGATCGCCCCCTGGTGGCTGGATGCAGTACAAGTCATAAACACCGCCCTCTCAATGCAGTCGAATGAGACTTCAGTGAAAACTTAAAAATAAATTCTGCTTCAAATAAAACTTTCTGAAAGATGGTTTTGGTCATTTAAGGTAGTTGTTATCACGCTGATATATATTCAATTGTTCGTTTTTGTGATGATTTAGATTTTAGCTAGCAATTTGATGCTATAAAAATGGGGCGTGTCGTCATGATTCGAAGTTGATTGACAGCTTGTCTGAGGACTGTCGGAGCTTCGAGGGGAGATTGAAGATGTATTAACTAACTGTTAATTTTCGATTTCTTTGTTATTTAACACCAACAAAATGAGTTGTTTAGCAGTAAACTGTACTAACCGACCTACAGGATCTGACGGATCACTGAACTTTTTTTCTGTAACATTAAATGTGGGCGTTATAAGCTAATTAATAAATGTTATTAGTTAAGATAATACACCTAATGTTAACCATGTCGGGAAAAAGCAGGTGCTCGTTATCTGGCAGTTATTTATTATTTTATGGGTATAAAATAATAATTAGCAGGACAAAACTAATGATAGCTTACTCTAATTACAGCAATCGATCTCCTGTAACGTTAGTTGAACTTGATTTAAAATGGCAGGACCGTTTCTGACGATTTAGAGTTGTTTCTAGTGGCATATTATATTGATTTTATCTACTGAATTTGCTGTTTCAAAAATATTACTGCTCTAGAAACGGAATAGCCTATTATTTTATAGGTAGAATTTTAAATTGTGTATAATTTTTATAGTCTATTTAAAATACATGAATGATGACGCAGTCGTCTGGGCGGAAGTTTGATACCGCGACTCCGCCTCCGGGCTCCACTGACGATTCCTTCTGCGCGTGCCCAGGCTCCAAACTTTTTTTTTTTGGACGTATTGCGTAACGTGTCAGCGCCCATTCATCGGCCCATTTTGGCTTCAGTTCAATACAATGGAAGGAAGCGGCGTCGCGTCGTCCATCTTTTTTTTACAGTCTATGACTGAAGGCACATAGTTTTTGCACTAATTTAGTTTGTCCACAAGGTGTCGTCAGCACTGAAACGGGCTGTTGTTTCAGTCTGAAAAGAAACGGATACGACAGAACAAGAGTAATAACAAACACAATTGCCGACCGTGTTGAAGAGCGCTCGTTTGAGGGGATTAAAAGATACCAGCAACTCTAATTTTAAACAAGTACAAAGACATTTTTATTGTAACTATTTGAGCGAAAAAGACTAGACAAGCATGAATCTCTCTAGTGCGCATGCGTCAAGCACTTGTGTTCGTGAACGCCATCAAAGGCTCGAGACTGTGCGCGCAAGTAAAAAAACAAAGTAACCTTATTTTTCCATGATGAAATGCAGTTGACATTCCTCAAACTTTGCAGTGTGTAAGTTGCCGAGCATCATGAAAAACAAACCTTTTATTCTTAATGGCAATGTGTTATAAACAGAAAGCAAGCAGCGCTCCCATTACAGATCTGTCATCACATCATTGAGCTCACGGAGAATATCTTATTTATCATGTTTACAACGTTGGTTATAGTTAGATAATTCATGAGATTGTGATTGAACATAAAAAAAAATAAAAAAAAAAGAAAAAAAAAAGATTTTTGGATTCTGACCAAATTAAAAGGTAGGTAATAATAATACAAATAATAAAACGTTTATTCTCTTGAGTATAAATAGGTGCTATAAAAAGTGTTAAAGAGGTGCAATGGAGTATAAAAAGACTATAAAAAAAAAAAAAAAATGCAAAAACACTCATCAGCCAGTGAACAACAGCCAGACCTTAAATTTCTTGTGAAAACAATGCAGACATTTCAAATGAATAAGGATTTCTTTTCATCAGTTCTTGTTTTTCTTTATGCATTTGTACATTAATACAGCAAGACAAGCTATTAATCATTTTTTTAAATGCCATTTATCATGTTAAGTGACACTTTAAAAAGGAAACCATACTATTAAGACTTAGCTAAATAATAAAAAACACTTTTAGTAAATAAACAGTAAAACTACAAATATTGTCTCAAGTAGGCCTAAATAAAAGTCTTACGATCCAAGTTATAATTTGTAGCCCTTTGCGTTTCATTTGGTTAAAATGCGGCCCTCTTGGCCTCTGAACTTGAGTACCCCTGATCTAAGGTATTTAAGACTTTTTATGGCCTTAAATTTGATAAAACTGAATTTAAGACGTTCTAAGAATTTTTAAGGACTCGCAGGAACACTGTCACCATTAAATGGAGCCGTAAGGATATTTATTGGATGACTGCTTTACTGAGCAGTGAAAAGGTGACTAGAGACTAGAATGCCCATCAAAGCCAAGAGAAGATCATCTTCAGAGAAGGTGACGGTGTAGAGCAGGGCCTGAAGACGCACCTGTTTGGCGGTTCTGTTGCCAAGTTCATCTGCGATCTTCTGCCAGCGTTTAGACTCCACCTCCTCTGGTGGGAACTTCAAAAGCAGCTGCTCCAACTTTTTCTGCAAGATTCACATATGAGATGTGAAGCCAAACTTTACAGCTCAAGAGCTACACAAAACTGCATAGTAAAATGTACTATCTAGTATACAACAATTAGCTTCAGTCCACTACTTTGAACGGACGTAGCTTTCTAAGAGTTTCATACCTGCTCCTCAACGGTCCACAGCTGGTTGAAGGTGTCAGGTTTGTTCTGGTTGCACAGCCTCCCTCTGATCAACTGTACAAACACAGTCAGAAAAATGTTCATTACATGAACATTCAACAGGAATTTCAAATAAAATGCATTTTTTTGCAATAAACTAGTTCTTAAATGAATAGTTTTATATTTCTTCATCATTTCCTTTTGTCTGATTTTCAAATATTTTTGTTTCGAATCAAAGTTTGTAATGTTGTCATTCACCTCACAGCTGCTTGGTTTGGTTCACGGCTTATAACGCTTTAATAACGACTTTTAAAAAAAAAAAATCCCTATAGGAAAAATGAATGAAAAATACTTCCAGAACCAACACCTCTGAAAAAGTGAGCAGGCACTGATGCACTCTTATGGCTTTTGGATTAGAAAGATGAGATCTGTTAAGATTTCCTGATCTACTGAGACACCAATAGAAGTGCTTTATTCATAAAGTTAACTTATATACACATTCTATATCAAAGGGAAGGAAAAATTTCTCCTACTGGTTTCCATAGATACCGTCTTTTCTCTACATGGGCTGCATACATGAACATGGGCATACCAAACAAGAGAGACGGAAAGAACTGACTGATGTGAACCTGCAGACGAAGCTAGTTTGTCTAAATACAGCACCACCATAAAGCAGACCAAGAAAAAAAAAAGACACTGAGAGACACTGTGTTTTTACAGTCATTTGTCATCAGCATGCTTGCGGTGCATTTCATGTTGAAATGTTAAAGAAGAATGAATATGGATGGAGATATTGTGCTCTCAGGGAAGATGTGTATGCAGAGCACATCCGAGTTCATGTCCTAGGGCTCAAGCACATATAACAAGAAACAACGTCAAGTTAAATGTTAGGTCTTGATCTTATTATGTATCAGATGCAGCAGTGTGTGATGAAACATGGTGAAATCGTGGGTCATGGGGAAAAAATGAACAAAGCATAAAAGTGAATCCGTAAACCCATGTTTTCGTCTACAAAACACAACATGCAGGTTCATAGAGTCAAGACAGTTGTAAATGGTGACAGCATACAAATGACGGTAAGTACGAATACTTAATCTGAGATTACCTGAGTTCTGCTACTGGACATGCTGTGTTCTGGACCGTCACTTGACGGCAGCGAGGAGGAGTAGACGGATGAGGAATCTCCCTCCTTCTTGGAATCCACAGGACTTTTTGGTCGAGCAGGCAACCCAACTACAGAAAGGCAATGAGCGTTTTAACTTCAGCATAATTTCTTGCATTTGCCATTGAACAGAAAAACCCAGAGCCACCATTGAGTTGAACACTTCCCTATGCTGAGGGGGGCCCACAATAATAAAGAACGATAAGCAAAATGGAAAATCTTTTAAAAATCTAGTGTTAAATTCCTAGAAATGTACTCTTAATTTACATGTTGGTATTATACAGCATTTTTGAGAAGTCACAATGACAACCAACTTAATTTCTCTCACCAAATTACCAAAATCTCTATGACAAATTTGCCGTTTTACTTTTTTCTTTTGCATGTTTCCATTTGTTGTTCACAACAGAGGACCTTTGCATAGGGAAAAATGTTTTTCAAATATTAATCCAGTAAAAAAATTTTAGCAGAAAAAAAAATAAAAAAAAATAAAGCAGTTTTGTTAAAATATCTCTACATCACCCTGACATTTACAAAAATATCACAATGAACTTTAATGAACAATATCACCTCACAAAAATATCAATATGAACTTTAATATTTATTTATTAATTTTTTATATATTATTCAAGTCATTGTAGGTGTGAATTTGAGCTGCACGATCTGATATAATTATGATTTATTATTTGGGGCCATTTAAAATTTTGGGGAAAAAAAAAAAAAAAAAAACTTTTTTGCTTCTTTGTAGGGCTGCACAATTTGGCCAAAAAAAGGTCTATTTCAATATGACATTATTAATAATAATAATAATAATAATAATAATAATGGTTATTTAATTATTATTATTACTAGGGGTGTAACAGTACACAAAACTCTAATTGATAAATTGACCAATGCTGCATGGTAAAATACAATGGTTGTTTTATAGGGCTGCACAATCTGACCTAATTACAATTTATTATTTGGGGCAATTTAAAATTTTGGGGAAAAAAAAACTTTGCTTCTTTGTAGGGCAGCACATTTTGGCTTAAAAAAAAGTCTATTTCAATATGACTATAAAATAATAAATATAATAATGGTTATTTTATTATTATTATTATTATTATTATTATTACTAATATTACTACTACTACTACTACTACTACTACTACTACTACTACTAGGGGTGTAACAGTACACAGAACTCTAATTGATAAATTGACTAATGCTGCACGGTAAAATTCAAAACGTCAAATTTTTTGGTTTGATTCGAATGCATGTACACTACACCCCTAATTACTACCAAATAAAAACATTAAGAAATATTACTATTGTAATATTTCACTGTAAAAAAAAATTGTGTATTTAAGAAAAACAATTATTGTTTTTATAGTTTTAATTTCTTCATTTTCAAATGTTAAACCTTTCAACTTTTATGCTGGCAATTGTAAAGGATTTGATTGTCACATTAATCCATATTACAATTTAGTTTTATTTTATTTCGATTAATCGTGCAGCCCATTTTTAAAGGGTTAGTTCATACAAAAATGAAAATTATGTCATTAATGACTCACCCTCATGTCGTTCCAAACCCGTAAGACTTCCGTTCATCTTCGGAACACAGTTTAAGATATTTTAGATTTAGTCCGAGAGCTTTCTGTCCCTCCATTGAAAATGTATGTACGGTAGACTGTCCATGTCCAGAAAGGTAATAAAAACATCATCAAAGTAGTCCATGTGACATCAGTGGGTTAGTTAGAATTTGTTGAAGCATCTAAAATACATTTTGGTCCAAAAATAACATAAAACTACGACTTTATTCAGCATTGTCTTCTCTTCCGGAATCCTTTCCATTGAATTGATTCCATTGAACTGATTCCATTGAACGGATTCCATTGAATTGATTCCATTGAACTGATTCCATTGAACGGATTCCATTGAATCCTTTCATCTGTCGGCACTGGTAATGCATTTTTACGTCGCCGTGGTTGGTTTTGGCGATTAGGACATCCACGACATTTTGAAGCATCGAAAATACATTTTGGTCCAAAAATAACAAAAACTACGACTTTATTCAGCATTGTTTTCTCTTCCGCGTCTGTTGTCAATTCGCGTTCACGACTCCGCTTCTTCTTCTTCTTTCCTGTTTTACAGCGGTTGGCATCCAGCTTATTGGTGCATTACTGCCCCCTTCTGCTCCGGAGTGTGGTTCACGACTCCGCAGTGACGCTGCTGATGTAAGACGCTGCTGACGTGTTATCTATTGCGCCCGAGCTTCGTTTACAGTCTGAGGGAGACGCACGCTGTATTCAAGCTATTCTACATTGTTTGTATTTTGGTATTGCTATATTTTTTAAAATGGTGTGTAAGTGTGCATGTCGCGGATGCCCTAATCGCCAAAAACAACCACGGCAAAAGTGCATTACCAACGCCGACAGATGAAAGGATTCAATGGAATCAATTCAATGGAAAGGATTCCAGATGAGAAGACAATGCTGAATAAAGTCATAGTTTTTGTTATTTTTGGACCAAAATGTATTTGATGCTTCAACAAATTCTAACTAACCCTCTGATGTCACATGGACTACTTTGATGATGTTTTTATTACCTTTCTGGACATGGACAGTATACTGTACAAACATTTTCAATGGAGGGACAGAAAGCTCTCGGACTAAATCTAAAATATCTTAAACTGTGTTCCGAAGATGAACGGAGGTCTTACGGGTTTGGAACGATGTCATTAATGACATAATTTTCATTTTTGTGTGAACTAACCCTTTAATGTATTTTTGGTCTTCTATTAGGTCTTCTATTACACATCCTACTCATTGGACCCAAGGCCCATCCATAAAAAAAAAAAACCCACGTACGCACGCGCACACACAAAATCTTTTACAACTGGTACACACCTTTGTCAAAGATTAACTGCAACCGCCGTGTTTTACGCTTCTTGTCACAGAACTCCCTTTCAAAGTCGCCACGGCCTGAGGTGTATTGGTCCCACGCAATGTCCGGGAGCTGGACCACTCTCTGGGGGCGAGGCAAACCCATCTCCACCTGTAACGAAAAAGATGATATAAAGCATTACATACCAGAATATAACAGCCATTTCAGACAAGAGCAATGGAAGGCCTGGAGGAAATTTCTGTACCTGTTTCTGCAGCTGGTCCACAAAGGCGATAGGGTCTGACAGGGCTTCCTTCTGATGCCGTGCCAGTGTCTCTAGGTCCAGGATGGCTTGGGTTCGCTGGGCCTCCAGTACGCTGATGGTCTGGAGCAACCTCTGATAACTAACGTGTAAGGACAGAGGAGAAGCTTTGTACATTATTAACAGCTGATGCTATGCATCTAGCCATCAAACTTTCAGCAGTTATTCATTCATTATTTAATTTTAGTACAGCACAACCACAAGCTTTTCTAAAGAAAGTCCATGTAAACGGTTCCCATAGAAATATATATTCTATAAATAGAAATATTTCCTGTTCGCCATAGGGTGGGTGGGTGATGACTGACAGCTTCATGCAGGAACCAGGCTTTGTGCTTCCACGGGGATATAGATGAACTAGTTGTGAATCATGGAAAGCTCATTTTTTAATTGTTTAACACTTTTAGGGAAAGATTTTTTTAAATTCAAATACTGATGGCCGACCTCAGGAGATCAAACTAAATATTTTTTCCCAGTGCATGTTTTTCCCAGAAATAAACAAGAAACTTTGAAAAATTAAACAGATCATTAACAACAAAGCATAACGTAATACTTCAATTAAATGATAATACAAAAACACTTCAGTGGGCAACAAGATTGCAGATTTAGCCTTAAAAAGCCCTTCTTCAGTAGATGCTAGCTAGCCTTTTTGTTTAGAGTTAATGCTAGTCATTGATATATATTGTTAAAAATGTTTATTTTTACCAAATATCTTTGCCAACACTGATGTATGATAGTAATATTGTAATATACATTGGATATAGAGGTAGAACAAGCCAACAATCACTATTGTTCTGCACTAGGTTCATGTTACATAATAGTTGCCAAACAGCTCAAACAAAAAAGAAAAAACAGAATTTTGTGCCTCTAATCTCACATCTGAAAGAGCTTTTCTAGATTCATCTGGTTAGTTATGAAGATGACGCTGCCTGAGCGCTACAGAGCTTTGACCTTTTCCCTGCGCGCCCTCAGGAAAATAGGATCCACAAATAGGAACGTGAAAAAAAGGCAAAGAGGAAAAAAAAGCAAATTAGACAAAGATGCTCTTCTCAGCGGGAGATTCTGTCTACTGCTTAGAAGTAATCTTATTCAGAAGCTCAACAGACCTTGTATAATCTATCTAGCCTAACATGGCATGAATGAAAACCAATTGATGACAGCAAGCATTTAATCTCAAAAAGAATTCATTTAGAAGACTTGCTCCATTTGATTTGCCTTACTTGAGGGCAGCTGACTAGTTTTTCTTCAATTTCCTTGCTGTCTATTAACTTGGACTGCAGAGAAGCTGTTAACAGCCTCTCGATTCAGATGCACAATAAAGATAGGCATGTAGCACTGCAGGTTGAGGAAAGCAGCCAAGGATGGCAATAAGCACAAAACTGACATATGGCTGGCATTTCACTGCCACCTATGGGTCAACCATCTGAAAAGCAGACTACATCACTATTAAGACAAAAACTAAACAAACATACAGTGATATGGGCTTCGTACTGTGCCATTTAACCTGTACTTAATAACCACAGACCGGGATTCTGTACTAAAACTACTCTCAATAAACTTCCACACGTCTTTCCAGCTTAGTAGCTAATATAAGGCACGTATGAGTTTATTGTGTGTTTTGTGTCATTGTGTCCTTGTTTGTGGTGCTTTAAGGAAATCTTGACATACTTTGGATTAGAACAAACCTCCACATCTAGTGGAAACCTCAAATCTGATGCTACTTTTCTAAACGATCAGACCACCATTATTGCCTGATACCGTTTCGCCATACACTTACACTAACCAACTACCTTGCGACCAACAAAACACTAGCAATGTCTTAGGAATCAACCAGCAATGCTTTGAAAAACAGCCTGGGAACCGCAATTCACTGCCATTGTGGTCACCAGTTTTGCACAGACAAGCAACAACAGCAACAACCCTTATCTGATTATTCAAAAAAGTACAAATTTGCATAAATATATCTATAATTTGAATTTATGTCAAGCACACAATAAATCCTAATTAAAATGGAGGAGAAAAATGATCCCATATAGGAAAAGAGAATGATTTAATGATCTAACAAAAATAAATAAATAATTCAGACAGGCCTCATAAACTGATGCCATTCTCTTTTAATTTCTATTGACCGACAAGCCAATCCAGTTGGCTGCTCCTGATCCCTGCACTCACACTGTGAGATGGGCACACGCTGAATGAGCACAACCCAGGACAACCTGTCCACCAGCAGCAGGCTTCCCCTCGCTTATTACCTACCACCGTCATGGAGATTACAGCAGCTGTTGCTCATTTTCTGCTAGCACAGTTGACTATTACGCTACAGAAAACAAGTATGCAGAGTTAAGCAGGACAACACTAAGATGCTTATCTGGGACAACATTCCTGTCTTCAAATTACAAAGCACAAACACTTTGAAAACTAAAAAGACAAAAGACTAAATCAAAATAAAAAAACTGCTGAGTTTAGACAACCACAGAAGTTAAAGCACTACAACATGCTACTACTTTTAAAGCAAACCTCTATATTATAAGGAATTTGATGTATGAGAATACAAAACACACTGAATCTGGAAAATAAATATTAAGACCTGAAAAGTACAAGTGGTACTGCTGAGAATGGTTATCATATTGTTATTATGGCTCTGGAGCTGTGCTATGCGGTTGCTAGGGTGTTGTAGGAGGTTTCTTATTGGCTAAAGTCAAAAGATCCCACCATCTATAGATGTTTGAATTTTTTTTTTTTTTTTTTTTTTTTTTTTTAGAAAGGATGAACCTGAGCAGTTAAATCTAAACGTGCGGTCACATTTGCCACTGTTCTGTGAATTTTCACAAGCAAAATCCAGTCATTTCAATAGGAAATCATGTGGGAAATTTGCGTAAAAGGTGAAAGATTTCCAGACAGAGATTCTGCAATGGGTTTGAATTGGTCAGAAAATTGCTAGGTTTGAAAATGACTTGTGCGAGAGCTGTGCTTTATACATTGTTACACTGCTGACAATAGATAATAGACCTTTTTTACCCACAAAATGTATGAAATGTGACCGCACCTCAAGCCTACAGGATTTGCCAATCTTTCAATTGGCTCCACAAGCTGCAAGATTCATGTCTGTTGCGAAAATATGTCGTTTTAATTCTTCAGATCTAAAAAGTTTAATACTTTGGGTTTGGGTTTTTTTCAAATTAGGAACAATATGAGGAACAATGAACAATGGTGCTTTCATAGCAAACACCATAAATGAATTAAAACAAAAGTGCATAAAGACAAAGTGCACCTTTGTTGACCACAATTATAAAAACAATAATGACTTCAGCCAGGATAGCATAAACCTGAACATACTCTTTGTTGTGTTTGAGAGCCAAGTGATCAGACTCAAAATAGTAGACATCTGGATCCTCCTCTTCCTCCTCATCTTCCTCAGCCTGAGCGGCCAGCAGCTCTTTGGTGGATCTCGACACTCTACTATCCGACACTCCGACCTCTCCACTGACGCCTGCTTTCTCTGAGAGTTCACTATCTGCCTCGCTAGAAAGCCCCAGTGCATCATGGGGAGGGTCTTTATGGCTGGTGTCCTCTGAAAAAAGAGGAACCGGCATGGCCTCCTCCTTCAGTGAACCATTGTCTATGTGCGGGGAACTGGGTTTGGGGGAGCTGGCTCTGAGCCCACTACCAAAGGCAGCGCGGCGTGGTGAAGTCCTCAGGGTATATCGGTGTTCTTGAGGCTCTGTGAAGGAGGGGGGCTCTGTGGGCAGCTGGGAGGCAGCCAGCATCGCCATTTCGCCTGAGATATTCGAGCAGTTGTCAGAAGGGTCCTGCGGCTCAGCCTGAAAGCCACCGTTGGTGCTCTCTTCTCTCGCGAGCTCGTCCTGAGCCTGCCCGGCGTCCCCCACGACGTCCACCTCTACCTCCATCTCGGGTTCTTGGGACAG
The DNA here is from genome assembly GCF_018812025.1 of Megalobrama amblycephala. NCBI lineage: Eukaryota > Metazoa > Chordata > Actinopteri > Cypriniformes > Xenocyprididae > Megalobrama > Megalobrama amblycephala. Next base: position 18,096,220 of record NC_063060.1, on the reverse strand, counting down.
CACAGCCTCGGCAGCTTCCTCGGGTGTGCAATTCCTCTCACAGTCAATCTGAGGGCTGTCGGACTCATTGGCTTGCTTGGGATGAGGGGATCTACAAGGCACAATAGGGTCAGGGGATGAGGGCGCAGCCTGGCTGCCATTTAACAGTGAAGGACTGTTGTTGAGAGTTGCAGGGGAGGCACAGAGCTCCGCGGTTAAGGCTGCAACTTCTGAGTCCTCCTTATGGAGTTCGGTGATGCCATTGGTGGCCTTGATGTTCTCACCAGCCTGTTGCGGAAGGATGATCTCCTCCGCCGGGCTGTCCTCTGTCTGCTCCGCCTCTTTGTCGAGGCTGAGCTGAGGGGCCGTGGACGCGTTCGATTTGGCGCCTTCATCGTTTTCCTTCGGTGCAGCGGGATTAGGGCTCTCCGGTTTGAGAGAGTGTTCCTCCTCTACCCCCTGCGATTCACCTGAGCGAGGGCAGCGTTTGGCCCTCTTCAGGGCGGGGGAGGCTTCCGGCCCACCCCCGGCCCTCGGACGCTCGCAGTAGTCCGATTTGTCCGACTCGTCCTTCTCGGAGCTTGGCAAGCCCCGTTTTCCGTAGGCGGGCAAGGGCTCACCCTCCGCCTTGCTCTCGGCTACCTTTCCGACCTGTGCTCCGGTTTGCTGGTGCTGTTGACAGTCCTGCTTCTTCTTCGGTGAGCGAGCTCTGGGCACAGGAGGCGGAGAGCTCTCTTCCGGCTGGGCGATGCTGCGGTTCCTGAGGGTTCGACCACAAAAGTTCTCATCCAATCCATTTATCCCCACTGATGATCTTGTGACGCGCGAAGAGCGGGACGCGGCCATACTATGGTGGGTGCCTACTGTCTCCTCATCGTGGTGCTCTCTCCTCAGCAGCAGAATGTGGGCACCTGAGGGACACAACGAGAGAATAATTAAAGACCAATCAGATGCACAGTTAAATGGGTGTGAGATTATTCTTAGTTTATAATTAGAAAAAAAAGAGTCAAGATTTTAGTTGCCCTGCCAATGATACATTTTATTTTTAAGATATTTATGCATCTGAAATAGATTATTTAAATTTAAGTTAGTTTAAGAAAAAGAGAAAAAAGTACAGCAAAATACCTGAAAGTGTCCCAGCTATTATTATAACTTATGACAGCTATGAATTCATAAACACATTTTTGCTGCACACAGTGACATACAGTGATCTGATTATAATTTTCAACTCATCCTAACTAATGCTTCGGGGATGAGCACAAATTATTCTTGGCATTTCGGTAAAAGCTTCCATTTGTTATCCAGCTAGATAATTTCATTTCAGTGTCATATTAAAAAAAAAAAAAAAAAACATACACATTAAGGTGATTTATCAAAATGATAAATACATTATGGACTAAAGGGCCAAATATGGAAAAATAAAGTATAAGAAACATTTTATCTGCAGTTTAAAGATGTGAGCTAAACTGTTTGCTGGATGCTCCTCCACAGTGCATCAATGGATTGAGATGGAGCAGGAAAAGGCGACAGACATTTTTATTTATAGCTTTTTTTGCTAGTGAAAAAATATGAACTAGATCTCTGAAGAAAATGTGTGTGATGTTTGCCTGTGCAAAAGGTGCCAAGGTGCTGCTATGTGATTCTTTACTGGTCCAAGTCAAAAAGGTCCCGTCCATGTCTCAAATCCCTCTTTCAATGAAAGTCTACAGTTTCAAACCAAAAAAACTAAACAAAACAAAAAATAGAACAACCCTCAACAAAACGCAATTTAAAGTATCATTCATGTCTGTAGCACAAACACTGATGTTCCTCAACTTCAGCAAAGGGAAATAATGGTTCTTTATAGGAAAATAGGGGACAGTATAAAGACACTCTTTTTCATCATTTTTCTATGTAAACCTGCTAGACGGACACGTTTGACTGTTGCGCTGGCGTATTTTGCAGCATCCCGTGCATGACACAGTTAAAAGAAACACTGTTTTAAAAAAAAAAAAAAAAATATATATATATATATATATATATATATATATATATATATATATATATATATATATATATATATATATATATATATATAAATTCTCTATTTAGCCTAACTTACAATAGTGATAGATGGCTTGAACACATCTCCTCTCAGGTAGATTGCATGTTTTCTTGCGTGGCTGGATGTTGGGGCTCATAAATAATAATCAAGTTGTCTGCATTCGCCCAAAACTTATTTTCTGAAATCATAACACAGACGGTGAAAGGGAATTGCCACTAGCGCAAGTCCGGCTGACTATAAGCGGGAGTGACCAGTCGGCAGAGGATTCTACTCAGGGGAAGTGTTTACGTATGGCAAAGTATGGCATTTGCCATACCCTGGCATTCAGAAAAAATGGGAGCTGCTCGTTAGTTCTGTTGCTTGGAAAACAATGACAAAATTTGTATTTAGAAGATATAAGCATTCAAATCTTAGTCTCTCACTTCCACCAATATGAATAAACGATTTTGATGACATCACGCTGCACTTCTCATCAGATTTTCTGTCCAATCAAATGCTCTGTAGTATCTAAAGCATCCCGCCCCCTACATTATAAATAGATGCTGAAGCTACGGCTAAAATCGGTCACTTTTTCACACATTTACCATTTTCTACATGATGAGTGGCATATTGTGCACTATATGGGGCACTAAATGAGTTTTGACTGAGCTCAACAGCTCTGGCCGAGCTGTGATACAAATTTTATTGCCTATTGGCTATTTTTTTTAAATGGGAGGAGCTGTTCGATATGTCCTGTCTTCCAGTTTCAGTGGAAATCACGTCAACACTTTGAATAAAGCTGCGCGTTCCAAGGCACTTCAGTGGGCCTTTAATGTGCGCAATTTCAAAGGAACATCTTTATCGTAAGTTCCTCTCTTGCTCTCACAATCTTTGGGTTTGGTAAAACACAATCAAACATACACCAAAGGAAGAATAACAACCTACGGGCTGGCTATGATCTACTGTTACCTAAAAGTCTATAAATATGTTTGATATTCAGATGTTATCTGAGAGTTTCCCACAAGCTATCAATCTACTTATCACACATGTGCTGGCTAGGCTTTCCCTGGTGCATTGCTAAAGCTGCAGATGTGAAGGGGGATGGTCTGTATTTAAGCTGCCTCTTATGTGAGCTATAAAAGTGCTTTCCAACAATGGCCACTACAACACAAACCTTTAGCCTTGAAAGACTGATCATATTGGGTATCTTAAATGAAGCAGTCAGTGCTCCACAGAAACCTTTTACCAGGGTCCAAAATTAACATTCATAAAGCACCAAAATATAAGTTGAACAAATTTACGTGATGTAAACTTAATTATAACAATCTGACTCACTGACAAAGTATACTTCCCATGTCCGTGTTCCATTCGGGGTTGAAAGGCTTGAGCGCTCAACTGTGCGAGACGGAGCGGAACGCGGGACAATAAAGTATACCTGGGCCTTAAGTGTCAAATGTTTTCCTTGGATGAAATTTTCCTTTTAAACATTTATCAATTTTCTTTTTTATCCAAAAGTTTCCAAGCCAAATAATTGAGAAGCCTTCACATTTTTGTGACAGCGGTTCATCGATAGAATCTTGTGCGACGCAATGAGCTGCAATGTTTCACAAATTCTTTTACTACTTCTAAATATTAAATCTAACATTTAAATGTAGGCTTTTATTCACATATAAACACTGATCAACACACACGCAGCACAATAAAAATTGTAAACAGAAGCTCAAACGTGCTTGCTTGATGTATGAGAACAAGCTGCACTGGTTCCTGCATGACACGAAAACAAACCTCATTGGTTCTCACAAGCACATTTGAGCTTGTTTACCATATTTAACATGTTCTATGTATGTACATTGTTCAATGTTTATGATTAAATGCTTAAATTAAATCTGTTCATCAAACAAAGTAATGGATTAATTTTCAATCTTTTGAACTCAACACGCTAACACTTTTGGTGGAATGGACTATAAATGGAAGGAGAGAAATCTCAGGTTTCATTTAAAATCTCTTCAAAGATTATAAAATATGTTTCAAAGATGAACAAAAGTTTTATGGGTTTGGAATAACTTGAGTAATTGATGACAATTTCTGAACTTTCCCTTTAATTGTTTAAAATCTCAAAATAACGTTTACATTTTCTCTCAATTCACCAGCCATTGGCAGGTGTGGCAAAAAGTTAATTTTGGAGCCCAGGTATGAATAATGAAGCAGTCAGTCTAAAGACCGGCGCTTACAGAACATGATAAATTGATATGGGACCAGTGAACTCCACAAAATCTGCAAGGTAGCAGCAAAAACACCTCATTTCAGCTGGGGGCTTCACAGAACACTGAAGGGAGCGCTGGCTAGTACCATCGTCTGCATTACTCAATAATTAGTGTAGTACTAAAGTCAAATGTAAGCTTGAAGTGTGAAAAATTAGATTACACCATATCAAATTTCTCAATTGCCTCCATTATGCTAAAGCCGTGCAAGAGGATACGTCTAGTACATATGCAGGGGGTAAAGGCCACAATTTCAGATTTATTACAGCCAGAACACTTCCAAAAAGCCTGTCCTTGAAGGAGAAAACAGCATTTTTGTAAAAAAAAAACAGCGACACTGAAAAGACATTGGTGTAGGATTTACTTTGAAACAGGATTTTCACTCTAACACTGCTAGTATAATTTGACAAAGAATTTCAAAGAAAAGTAACACTCTCTTTTGAAGTAGAAAGAGAATTTTCTTGGAAGGCAAACTCCAAAAATCTCTCTTTTATTTACTACAAATATCATTTTTACAGTGCAGATATTTCATAGACCACACCAGCTCCTCCAGTTCACACAATCAATGCCATGTGCAATTAGTGTGATCTGAATGACGAGAGAATAAGATTTTGCACTGCTGACATTAGCTTTGCTTGAGAAATGAGAGGCACCTGAGGAGAGTCTTACACACACCCCTTATTCACACTCCACTGAAGCCTCCTGGTGAGCGTCTAATGTGATTTGACCATGCATATAAAAGACGAGACAGAAAACAGACAGATGGGGTGGTGTCAGGCCTGAATAAAAGCACTAAAATGGTTAGAAAACATCATTTTCCATTACTACCCATGTCAGTTTAACTACTAGATTCTATTTTCCTCTCTCTAGAAAGACTATAAAAGACCTGTTTCTCTACACAGCAAATCCAGACAGTGGTTTGAGCTGGCACAAACACATAGAGGCTAATAGATTTTTTTTGAAGAATGTTCATAGTCATTACGACCATAAAATGAGAGGGAAAAGCTCTTGCTCATGGAGGAGTCACTCACCACTAATGTCATCACACACGCTACAACCTTTCATGACTCATTTGTGCGTAATGAGGTTATCTGGAAACTCAAATATAGTAAGTGCAGGTTAGGCTGGCTCCTCCTGATATGCCCAATAAAGGAGTAAAACCCTAAATAACAGAGTACGATAAGTAATGTAACAGAGCACACTTCAAAGCATTTCATTGTGTGAACATCAGAAAATCCACTAGGATCGACTTATTAAAGCAGATGTTCTACCAGTGGGCCCCCAGCAAACTTCCAAGTGGGCCACAGAATGACTTAAAAATATAAAGGATTAACTTAATTCAAATGCTCAACACACAAATCAAGATGTAAACTGAATTCATGTTTCTTGCTCCTTCCCCCCTCAAATCTCAAATCTTCTGGAACCACATTAAAGGTGCAATATGTAATATTTTCAGTCCGCTAGAGGCCTATTCAAAACAAAGGTGTAGCTTGATGACGCCACGTTTGAGCGCAGAATCTTGGGACATGTGGTCTTCACATCACAGCCGGAAGAAATAATCGGGATAGGACTCGGGAAAAAATCATGTTCATGGATGCGATTATTAACGTTACTGTAGTATGAAGCAGAGCAGGAGTGAGTGTTGTGGGAGCTGAACGAGGCCGCTGGAGCGATTGCGCAACACACGCCATGAGCAGTGGAACTTTTATTATGCCACTGTCGCCGGCACCACTTCCGCTTTTCCGGTCTTTAGTATGAGGTAACGCAGCTCTGTTTATCATATTAGATGCATTTGAGTGCGTTGAAAATGTTATAACATTACTCTGTGCGTTCGCTCGACGGCTGCTGTGAGACATTGTTGGAACACTGCAGTAAGCTAGATCAATTTTTGAATATCATATTAAATGCTGGATGGCTTGTGTTGATAAATGGCATGTAATTAATTTTAAAACGTATTGTATGATGGAGAAAATTCTGTATTACTGTTCCTAAAAATAAAGCTGCATGTTAAATGCAGATGCTATGTTAGCTACTTCACAAAGTAGTGTTTTTCTCTGAGGCATGGTAAAGCATGGTACTCGCAAAAAAAAAAAACAAAAAAAAAATCAAGAAAATTAGATTTTAAGACCAAACGTTTCTGTCAATAAATGTAACCAAACAGTTGTTACCATGTCTATTAAAACATGTAAATATTAAAGCGTCTTTGGTGTTTCCATTTTTTTTATAAAATAAAACCAGAAACCGAGGGTAATGCGGATATGACACAATTGACAGGCGACTCCTCACACGTCCCAGAGTCTTGGTTAAAATTGCAATTTCTCAAGATTTACAAATAGTTGGAAACATTTGGGATATTGGAAGTACTCAAGTGAACAAAATATATAACACTGGCCTAGAGGTTTTTGGATATTTTACTGTAAAATTCTTACATATTGCACCTTTAATTGTGGTTAATTCTTTTTAATATATCAACACTCCCAGTTGCTGTTAATAAATAATTATTAACAACTTTGTCAAAACGTGACAGACATACCAGATAAAATATCTTAGCCAATAGATCACTGCAGGGATGATATATTTTTGTAGGCCAAAACTCAGAAACAAGTTAGCATTATAGCACTTCTGGTTCCATCGTCCTAAAATCAATGGGATTTTTGAATGGGTTTTTTGGTTAAATGCTTTGTAGGGTTGTCATGGTACTAGTATGTCTGCTGTCTGTCTGGCTGTGCATTTGCTGAATGAACTCTGTGCTATGTCCAAACTGATTGCAGTGCATTTTATTTATGCATCATCTTTTTTATATACTAACCTGTTTTAATAAATTTGATTTCAATTTTTATTCTCTACTTTTATTTCTGTTGTTACACATGCTACTTTTAATCTGCTGTAATTATTTAGATTATTGTTATTCCTTTTTATGTAAAGCATTTTGAATTACCATTGTGTATGAAATGTGCTACATAAATAAACTTGCCTAGTAAAATTTCACAATTCTCTGTACCAATTTCGGTACCATAGCAAATAAATAAATAAAATCAGTTTATTATTTACAATGATAATAATTAAGTAAATGATACATAAAAACAACATGTAGCCTTTAAATGTTTACAAGTAAACATTGTTAATAAAAAGATCAAGTGAAAAATTTGTAATACAATGAAGGAGAAATAAATACACATTACACAGAACAAGTGGCAGGTCTTAGCTTGCATTTACACTCCAATACTTAATGCACAACTATTTTGACATACAGTATCAGATTGTTTTGTCATTTAAATGCAGTTGTAAATCCAGAAAGTTTGCAGTGTACAGAGCAACACGAAAACAATATATATACTTTTTTTTTTTTTTTTTTTTCAAATTGTATATGGGCCTTCATAATCACTGAAGCTGTCAATAACTTAGGCTAAATTCAGTGCCTGCTCACTGAGATCTACACTCCTGTGAAAACTCCCGCAATAAAAAAGCCATCTACACTGCACAGCGCTCAATAAATCTCTTATTTAAACATTGTAAAAAGAAACCTCTGACGCTCTTCACAGAGCACTTACACAGATACACAGCCACCTACTGTATCAGCGGGTACCGAATACACCCGGTACTCTGTATTAGTGGTACTGCAGAAATGCGAGTATTGTCACATTTTTAAAATTTCAGTACAAACATCACTACTGACCGAAGTACCTACCCCTTTGTTATTTTTTGAAATCTTTTATATGTATTGAAAAAGCTGGTTGCTAACAAGTGGCTAAATGGGACTACAGAAGTTGTCTGGGACATGAAAAACCATCAAACCAAACTTTCAGGGAAAACTTTTTTTTAAAATAAAGACTAAAAACAGTTGTCGGAAGCTTAGAGGTGATGCTGAAGTCTAGCAACTGTGGTATAATTCATTTATATCCTACGTCAACCTTTTTACTTCTGGCGATGGCATTTAGGCTTCAAAATTCATAAAAGTTGTGTTCATTTGTGAAGATTATCATGATGAACAAAACGTATAAGTATCAAACTTTTGTTGGTCACAGAGCTCATTTTCTGCAAAAATCCTTTTGGATTTTGGATGAGGGAACCAAGGTGATGCCAACTTCCACACTGACCTACAAAAATACATCATCAATGCAGCACTCTATATGGGGAGGCCTTTGAATATTGTGTTGGACAATGGGGCATCATCAACTCAAAAAAGGTTAAGAACCACTGTATTAAATGGGTACCCCAACAATATTGTCACGTTGGTTCTGACACCAACAATGGCAAATGCCATGTCACTCTTGACCAACTGCAATGTGGCAGGTTTATATATGTGGAGGCACAACTGAAATGTATATAAAAGTCACTGGTCACTATATGCTTGTGTATTTGGAACATGAGGATGACTAAATAATAAATTGAGTCCCTGCAAACAACACTTTCAGACAAAACTTATACAACTCTTCTGAATAAAATCAGCTAATAAACGAAAAATTGAAGAAAAAAAAATCAAAAATCAAAAATGAGATCTCAGTTCTGACCTTGCTCGGTTTAAACAGAAACAGACTCTCTGGATTACGGGGGCAGAATTAGTGAACACTAAAGATGCACTGAAGAAAGACCCCAGCAGCCCATCTGTGCAGCGGCTCTTATTGTTCTTATGACAGCCAATGGAGACGCTTCATGTCGTCTGGCATTGTCCAAATACAAGTTAAAAGTAGAAAGAGTAGGTCACACATTATATATTCTTCCTCATATTGTTCCAAACCAGCTGTTCATCTTTTTAGCAGGACACCATACAAGCAACATCAAATTATACAATTTGTGCACTACATTCCAAATCTTCCTAGTTTGGACTTAAATTTAAAGGTGCAATATGTAATATTTTTGCAGTAAAATATCCAAAAACCACTAGGCCAGTGTTATATATTTTGTTCACTTGAGTACTTACAATATCCCAAATGTTTACAACTATTTGTAAATCGTGAGAAAATTGAAATTTTAACCAAGGCTCCAGGACGTGTGAGGAGTCGCCTGTCAATTGTGTTGGTTTCCGGTTTTATTTTGTAGAAACCATGGAAACACCAAAGATGCTTTAATATATTACATGTTTTAATAGACAATTAAGGGAACAACTGTTTTGATATATTTATAGACAGAAAACGAATTGTTGTTATATAGCTCAACACGTTTAGTCTTATTGTTTAAATCAATTTTCTTGATTTTTTGCGAGTACCATGCTTTACCATGCCTCAGAGAAAAACACTATTTTGTGAAGTAGCTAACATAGCATAATCAGATGCAGCTTTATTTTTAGTAACAGTAATACAGCATTTGATCCATCATACAATACACTTTAAAATTAATTGCATGCCATTTATCAACACAAGACATCCAGCAATTATTAATATGATATTCTAAAATCGTCTATCTTACTGCAGTGTGCAACAGTGTCTCACAGCAGGCGCCGAGCATCATTTTCAACACTTTCAAATGTATCTAATATGATAAACAGAGCTGCGTTACCTCATACTCATGACCGGAAAAGCGGAAGCGGCGCCGGCGACTGTGTCATAATAAAAGTTCTGCTGCTCGTGAGGCGTGTGTTGCGCAATCGCTCCAGCGGCATCGTTCAGCTCCCACAACACTCGCTCCTGCTCTGCTTCATACTACAGTTACGTTAATAATCGCATCCATGAGCATGATTTCTTTCTGACTCCAATCCCTATTCTTTTGCGCCGTCCGTTGAGATGGAGACCACATGTCCCAAGATTCCGCTCTAAAACTTGTCATCATCAAGCTACGCCTTCGTTTTGAATAGGCTTCTAGCAACCTCTAGCAGACAAAATTATTACATATTGTACCTTTAAGTCTGTTTTAAATTGCTCTACCTGTCCGTTTATGACACATCAATGACTTCAATGCTGGCACGGCACAAAAATGCAACATTTTTTGAATATGTATAATGATTGTGAATGAGATTTAAGTCTTAACTCTTCAGTGATCTTGTTTATCTTTATAAGAATTGGTAAATACTGCAGAAAGCATATGGACTAGTTTTATTTATTCTTTTTTGAGGCTTGACAGTTATGTCTCTGTAACTTAACTGTCACTGTGTGGGCTAAAAACAAAAAAAAAGATTATTTACAAAAAAAAAAAAAAAAAAAAAATATATATATATATATATATATATATATATATATATATATATATAGTGCTGTAAAATAACAACATATAGGTTTGGAACAAAATGAGGGTGAGTAAATAATTACATGATTTTTATTTTTGGATTTACTATTTATTACTTTAATATCATAAGTGAGTCAAGCACATGGACATTAGCTAAAATTGCACTGTTACTCAGTAAAATATAGGTATGTATTATGCGTCAAGCATACAGAACTGTACATGGAAAAACACTGCAATTCAATTTACAAATAATATAAATACGCATTTTTAGGGCTGCAACTAATTTATAATGGGGAAAAAGTAAAAACATTCGATTCCACATTGGGCAGGATGTGAAATAACAATTTTGGAAATAATGTATAAATTAATTAAATTAAAATTACTTTATCCGATTAAATGCATAAATAATGGACAGATTAGAATCGAGACATTTTTTCGTACATCACACCTTGTCTAAACAATCACAGACACTACCTCAGTCACTGACAGGTGACAACAGAAACTCAAAGAGGTGGAACATACCATAGGAGTGAGATAAAAGCCAACTGCCCTCAAAACTTACAGTTTTTATGGATATGAAATATGCGGCTGTCATTCTACTCGCGCTCTGCGCCGCACGCGTCAAGAATTTGAAACTTCCTGAATAATCTTTCAGCTCGCGCGCGTGGCAAAGAACTTTAAATTGACACGTGCTCGCCAATGAACTATCACAAAACAGCCCAACTCAGTCCAAATGACAACGCGGAGAAAGCACTCGCCCTCTGTGCAGCTCAGCATGTTTTCTAAATTGCTCGTCGCAGTGGTTTCAGAGAACCCAGTTTGGCTCAGTGACTGAAAATTGATAAAACCCTCATTAAAAACCTGTTCTCAGAATGAGATGTTCTCTTCAGAAACGGGTTTGCCTTCATAAACCGGACACACTAACAAACAGTGACTTAAGCACTACTGTAGATTATTAACTCACCGTTATTTATCTAGAACAGCCGTAAGAAGAAAACATTATCTCCTTCAACTGCTTTTAACGGGCCTCTCCGGCAACACCGCATCCGCGGCTCGGCATGATGTGCCGCCCGGCTGTGCCTCCCAAACCCCCGTGCAAGTTTCTCCAGTTCTGCTGATTTCTGAGCGTATCTCAACTCCTGAATTAGTCTCTAATGCAACACGTTTGCTTCATGCACATAATTAAGAATTTTAAAACACATGATTTTTTAGACATAACTAACCGTTTAACTGAACAAAACAAATGTGTCCGCAGGGTTTTATTAGCTCACCTGCTAACTACTGCATTCACAGGAAGCGCAATTACTTTCATTTTGCGCTATAAATAATAAAACACACTTATCGTGTAAACGTCCACACAACAGTGAGAACAAACAATTGGGATTTTTTTTTCCACAACTCATCCACTAATTAGCATTTTGGCTAGGAGCACTAATGAAGATAATACACACTTTAGCATGCTAATGCTAACGAATTTGGCGCACCCTTTCTAACGCACGTTCATAACACTTGTTAACGAACGGAAAATGTGTTATTTCCCCGTGTCATATAAACGCAATCCGCAGAGCAGGTGATTAAATTACTTTTTAAGATAAAAGGCCTAAATGTTGAAGCTAACTGGCTAGCGTGTAACAGTGCAGAGGAGCGGGGGCAGCGTGCACATACACAACTGATCAGCCGCAACAACTTTGCCCATCAAATCCGCTCGAACTGCTACAATCGGAGCGGTTCCTGCACCAGAGTCTGCTTTAACTTCTAGATAAACTCAGGGAATTGGACTTGAGTGACGGATAATTCAATGTAAAAGGGTTTATGAAGCTACAGAATTACACTTACCTCACTTCCGCAAATCGTTTGCTGCACATTCGGCAGCCGCCATGTTTTTTTTCTCTTTCGGTGCTGCTGTGAATGTGAATCCCACAATCCCGCTCACTGCGATACTGTACAGGACAGCAGCCGCGGCCCACACGCTTGCTGCTTTCATAATGACCGGCTCTCAAGAGCTCTGCTGTCAGCACCGACCTTACCGACCATTTCAGCCTGATGATGAGCAGCATATTGTACTGAAGAATGCACTATTCCTATATGTTATTGATCTGTCCACGAGGGAAAATAATGGCTAGATTACACCAATGCTATTTATGGCTCAGTAAACTACTTTAATTTTATGTCTGGCTCATGTCAATGAATTAAATTCACAGTCAAAATAATGCCTTGACCTGTATATTTTTCAAGCATTTTCTACAAAGGGATTTTCGAACTCCTAGTGCTAAGAGGTCCGTTTCAATGTTTAGAGAAAATTACTGATTATACTGATATATATATATATATATATATATATATATATATATATATATATATATATATATATATATATATATATATATATATATTCAGTATAATCAGTAATTTTCTCTAAACATTATATATACATTATATATAAACATATATATATATATATATATATATATATATATAATATAAGCAAAAAAAAAAAGAATTAAAGGGCAAAAATATATTTCAATGCTTTTGCGTCCCTCAGAAACTTTCCTCGCAAAACTTTCTTTGGGAAATGCAAACATTTGTGAGAACGAAAATGGATTGACTTTTTTTTCCATCACCATATCTCTTTAGGGGCTCCATAGCACATAAATATTTTCCAAATAATATTTACATATGTATAATGTATTTTTTTGGCTTTTTATACAAAGAATTACATAGATGCCTTTTATACTTTAGAATAGGGGTCCCTCACTCAAATATCATCATATTTGGGGGTCTGTATCTTAAATATTTAAAACTCCTGTACAACATTGTGTGAATCATGCAAAACCTGCTATATTTCTCCCCAAAACCAAGAGAAGAAAATAAGAAATTATCATGAATTTTTATTTTCATGAAAATATAATTCTCCTTACTGTAATGAAAACAACAAAACAGTGAGGTACTACAACAGCAATTTCTTAACATATTTCAGTAATAAGAATCATGAGATTAATGGGAATTCAGAAAACCATAAAAATAAAACGTCTAAATGCATTATGAACTGCAGCAAATGTGCTTAACTCTCATGAAAATATCACAATGTCAAAAAAAAGTCCTAATCAGGCCTTATTTTCTTTATGCACAATTATCATTTATTATTTTTTCTTTGATTTTGGGGTGAAATACTACTCAGAAATGTATCAATTCACAAAGCAAATGAATTCATATTAGTTTCTTACATTTCAGCTCATACGAATGATGACAGATATTGACAGCATGAGTTTTAGGTTTAATAGTAGCCACTCAGATACAGCTTTCATCTCAGCGGACAATTAATATTGAAAAACATCCTTCTATACATTAAATAATGCCTTGAATGTACATGTGCGGCAGCAGGATTTAATTGATCTTATTTTTTTCCTTTTACATAGCATTTTTAAACAAGACAGCCATTGATGTGTTCCAATGTGCGCCTTATTGTTTGCATCTCCATGCAACCCACTGGGCACAGCTATGCCATACAAATAAAAATGAGGATTTGATTTTCTTGCCAGCATAATGTGCCACATCATTCCTATTAGCGTGCATTCTGCTTTGATTTAGCTTGTCAAATCATTTTCGAACAAAGAAAACATCCATGAATGCCAGAATAATCATACCCCTCTGGAATAAATAACATTTAGTGCAGGAACGTGTGTTCTTTAAGTACTAGTACATTCAAATACATATCGAACATCAGAGCTGAAGCATGCACCTTTTGAATCTACAGTACAGTGCAAAACAAACAAAAAAAAAAAAAGTTCTTTCCTGAGACTACATAGCATTTTAGTATCCCTTCATACCCAAAACATGAAGTTTTCATCCACTAAGACAACATATTCTTTCATTTTCTTAAGTGAGGCAGTACCTCAAAAATATGTACAGATGCAGTGGAATTTTTCAAATTATGGTCTATTTGGGTTGGGCGAAGCAAAATCTGTCATGAATGCAGCTGCACACAGAAATCAAATGCATTAATGGACTGTGAAAATGTGTCTTAAGTCTAATTGGTTTCTAGTGTCAAGAGGATGTGGATATGCACGATATATACAAATTTAAAGCACACTGGAGGATGTTTAATCCATCCGTCTGCTATAAAGAACAGTCATAAAGGGTACAGAGAGTGTGTATGATGAGGTGAAGCTGTAAGGTCCTTTGCTAGTATCCTTGAAAACAAAAGTGAAGTGCAAAATAAGTGTTTGTCGGTCCCCTTGCGGCCCAGCAGCATCTCAGCACAACTACACCGAGCGTGTCTCCACTTCGATCTTCTCCTCTGCTTGAGAACTCTCGGACTCCTGATGGCTGACGCTGGGCCGCACGGTCACCACCGGCCCTCCTCCGTGAATGGAATGGAGGAAGTTCCAGGTCTCTTCTGATATCTGACCTGAATCGGCACCTGTTAAAGCATAAAATAAGCAAAATGTGTTTGTTGGTTTTTTTGAGCACAAGTAAAAGTAAGCACACTATTGTAGGGCTGCACGAATAATCATATTTTAATCGTGATCACAATTTAAATTTTAATCCATTAATTGGTGTCAGTTGACCCAAAAATGAAATTCTGTAAACAGTTACTCACCCTCATGTCGTACCAAACCCACAAGTCTTTCATTCATCTTCGAAACACAAACGAGATATTTCTGTCCCTTCATTTTAAGTCTATTCACCCAAAATTCTGATGGTTCAAAACATTCATAAAGAGATCGTAAAAGAAATCCATATCAATCTAATGGTTTAATGCAAGTCTTCTTAAGAGACATGATCACTTAATATGATGTACATTTTACAGTCTTTTACAATCTCTCTATTACCGTTTTGAACTGTAGAGTATTGTGTGAAGAGACTTTCAATGCAGGGACAGAAATCTCTCCGATTTCATTAAAAAATATCTTACGGGTCTTACAGGTTTGAAACGACATGAGAGTGAGTAAATGAATTTAGATTTTTGGGTGAACTAACCATTTAAGCATAATAGTTTTAACTATTAGTTTGCTGGTTATTTATCCTGATTTTCCCCCCCTCATTTCTCATCTGTTATCTTGCATTTGTAATGAGTGTTTATGCTTGGGGTTGCCAGATTGGTGTTAATTCCTCCAATCAGAGCTTGGACACATTTTCTGGCTAGAGCTGTAGAATATAATAGTTTATACGATACATTGTGATGCTGATATGAACGATTCGGCACCGATGCATAAAAAGAAAAATTTGATATATATATATATATATATATATATAAAATTTTATTTTACAAAAAGAATATGCTTGAATGAGAAAAAGTGCAGGATGTGTTAAATGAGTTATTAAAAGATTAGTTCACTTTTGAATGAAAATTTCATGATAATTTACTCACCCCCTCCATCCAAGATGTCAATGTCTTTCTTTCTTCAGTCGAAAAGAAATTGAAGTTTTTGAGGAAAACATTCCAGGATTTTTCTCCATATAGTGGACTTCAGTGGGGTTCACTGGGTAGAAGGTCCAAATTGCAGTTTCAGTGCAGCTTCAAAGGGCTCTATGTGATCCCAGGAAAATAATAAGGGTCTTCTCTAGCGAAACGATAGGTAATTTAAAATAAATAAATAAATAAATAAATAAAGTACATACTTTTTAACCACAAATGCTCGTCTTGCACTGCTCTGCGACGCGCCACGCATTACGTTGAAAGGTCACGCGTGACGTAGGTGGAAGTACTGTGGTAGGGCGAAAAACTAATTTTCTCCTCCAACTTCAAAATCATCCAATATCGTTGTTTTAATTCTTTTTTTTTTTTTTTTTTTGTAAAGGGTGTTTAGCTTAATCTTTGCATGTTCGCTTTGTAGACACTGGATCGGTACTTCCGCCTATGTCACGCATGACCTTTGTAACATGATTACGTCATGCGTGCGGATCGCAGAGCAAGTGCAAGCTGAGTATTTGTAGTTAAAATGTATATACATTTTTATTTTTATTTTTTTAGAAAATTATTGATTGTCTCATATGATAAGACCCTTATTCCTCGTCTGGGATCCCGTAGAGCATTTTGAAGCTACAATGAATCTGCAATTTGGACTTTCCACCCAGTGAACCCCACTGAAGTCCACTATATGGAGAAGAATCCTGAAATATTTTCCTCAAAAACCTTAATTTCTTTTCGACTGAAGAAAGAAAGACATGAATATTGTGGTTGCTGAATAAAAGCACTTAATGCAACCTTTGTGACTTTTTGTTGTTTTAATATAAAACCATTAACAATTTGGAATGATTGGAATTAATAACAGGAATTTCACTGTTTTAGCTTTTGAGAGAAGTTTCCTAAGCTTTTGTACTGAGTAGGGCTGGGCGATATATCGCATGAGATTGTCGCGCGTATTTCGTCAGTAAAGCCGGTTCCCTGATTGCCGCTAAATCGCCATCACCTGCTTTCAAATGGAGCGGCATTTAATAGACAGAGCCGTAGTTTCACTGACAAGCCACGCAATATCGCGTTCATTATCAAAGGCGATTCATCTGCGAAAAAAAAAAAGTAAAATGTGAAAAGAAATGTGTCAAATCAGAATAATCGTGATTAATAATCGTGATCCTAATTTTTTTTATCAAAATAATTGCGATTATCAGTTTAATCATTATCATTTTTGTTTCTTCTGAGAGTCACAAAAGATATTCTGAAGAATGTCGAGGTCCAAACAACATTGGAAAATAGTGTATGTTTCACAGAAGAAAGTCATACAGGTTTGGAATGATTGTCAAATTGAGAAAGTGGGATATGAAAATGGGATACAAATGCCATTTCATGATTACTTAAAAAGATCCTGATGGTAAACATTACCTGGCTTTAATGTGATGTGTCCATTTTTATTTATAGCAATCTTGGAGTTATCAATTGGCCCTGGTGGATCTGAAAGACACAAGACCATCCATCATCAGAAACAAATATCCCAACCAAATGTGAAATGCGACCAAAAGCTATAATGAAGTTCTTCAAGAACTCCTTATTGATCAATAACCACAGAACATGATGCTAATATTCAATTTCAAACTTTCAGATAGTTTAGAAGTATCAGCAGCAGGGATGAGAAATGACTTACCGATGTCCTTGCCTTTGACAAAACCTTCCCATTCCCGGAACCACTGCATGCTGATACAGTATATCACCACAGGAGACTCCTCCTCCTGAAACGCCTTATTGAGCTACATGAAGGACAGAAGAGAGGGGGGAAGAGAAGAAAGCACATGAGACCATGAGATGTAAAAAGAAAGAATCCATTACCTGAGCATTTCTTCATGAAATATTGCATTATTGTTCAACTGCCGTTTCCTGCAGACTTTCGCTCCAACCTTAATTAAACTCACCTTCCTATAACTTTATAACAATCTTGAAGACCTTGATTTCGTTCAGGTGTGTTTGATTAGGGTTGGAGCAAAATGCTGCAGGAAAGTGGACATCGAAGGCCAGAGCTAAAGGGTTAGTTCACCCAAAAATGAAATTTCTATCATTAATTACTCACCCTCATGTCGTTCCAAACCCTTAAGACCTTCGTTCATCTTTTAAATACAAATTAAGATAGTTTTGATGAAATCCAAGGGTAGACGAATTTGAATGAAGTCGTTATCTTTGTTTTGTGTTTGCGCACAAAAAGGATTCTCGTCGCTTCATAACATTAAGGTTGAACCACTGTAGTCACGCTGACTATTTTAACAATGTTTTTACTACTTTTCTGGACCTTGAATGTGGTAATTTCATTATTTTATATTGAGGATAAAAAACTTCTTGGATTTAATAAAAAAATATATCTTTATTTGTGTTCTGAAGATGAACGAAGGTCTTACAGGTTTGGAACGACATGAGGGTGAGTATTTAATGACAGAAATTTCATTTTTTGGGTGAACTAACTCTTTAAGAACCCCCGCACTAGACAGCTATGACCATTGTGCTCACGTCTCACACATGCCTCAAACAGATGGAGCTAAGGGTGTAATAATTCACATTTTCTTGATGCATTGATTACAAATCCTGCCGATAGGTAATTACGTATGACAGATTAATCAATTATCAAAATAGTTAGCCCTAATCGGCTTAGCGTATCGGATAGAATTGTAATATTTGTGCATCCCTAAATGAAAGTCCACATTATCTTTCCTTTGGCCTCCTTTGTTGAGTGTCTCTAGCTGAAATCAAGTACTTTTGTTCTCATGCATTAATAATGACTACCATTTTGGAGGAGAGGGGTGGGGGTCACACTGCTGATCTCAGGCTGAGAGGGCGGTGTTAGGGTCATGGGTGTGTTCACAGATAACAGTCCAGGCGTTAGATTAAATGAAAAGGCCAGACACTCTTCACTGTCCCTTTAATCTACATTGACACTGTGGCTCCTACCCGAACAAACATGTCCAGTTCATTCTTGCGGCGTTTTTCCAGCTTCTCGATCTCGGTCTGGCAGGTGTGGCAGACATACAAGTGATTGACAGCGGGGCCGCCTCCGTACCTAAACAACAGCATGCCGACAATTAGCATTTAATTAGAACTTGAACTTCTGTAGGAAGTCATGAAAAGAGCGGTGACAAACGCTTACCTGCTATACAAATGATCCCATACACTTTGGGGAAGCATCATAACAAGATCATCAATGGACGTGGCTTTATTTGGAGGAATACCTGTTGGAGAAGAAGAAAAACAAGAGGTCTCAATTTTTTTCTACCCGTATGACCAAAAAAAGGGTATCTCTCCTCTAAAAGTCAACACGAAACTGCATTCAAGAAGATTTATAAATAATTCATCTCAGATCTTTTCCTTTAAATTTATTTGAATCATTTCAAACAAATCAGATCAAGGGGAGGAAAAGGCCTTTGAAATGCTTTCTGAAGAGATTCGCATCTATTCGCTGAGCTTATACTGCACTCTCATGTTTAGTAGAGTAAAAAGGAGAGGAGAAAAGAGGAAAAACAAACATAATCAGTGAAAACGATGTGGTGCCACTTGACCTCTGTAATGCTGGTAGAATCTGTAATTATATCTGGTGTGGAGTCATATCTGTGGTGTATAAATTACAATGGGAAAAGTAGGAAAGGCCCAGATCTTAAAGGGGTCATGACATGGATTTTTTAAAATTATTTTAATATGTTCCTCGAGTTTCACTTATAATGTTAATATTTTTTTTTTTTTTTTTTTGCACAAATCAGGGCCTGAATTGGGGTAATTTTGTTGCACAAGGGAGCTTGATTTCAACCTTGAATTGAATTTACAAAAAAGACAAGTAAACAAGAACAAATAAACAAAATTACAAGCATAAGCAAAAATAAATACAATAAAATAAACATACAAATGAAATAAAGAGAAAAAATAAGGTTTTCAGGTAGGTCTAAAAGTATTCAGGTACAGGAATACTACAGAAATTGAATATTTCATTGTATGAATTAAATACAGATTAATTCTTCTTGCTATCTTTTGTTGTCTGATTAACATTAATGACATAGACAGAAGCAGGAATATTAGACCGCTGTCACTTTAAGAGCTAATGCACAGATCCAATATACTGATACACATGCCTTTTCTTTTTCAACCATTTACATTCACTTAAGACATCACTGACAGTGTTTATTTGAGTACTCGCCAAGAGGGGCACTTTGAGATAATTTTGTGAGTTTCTGACTGTTTAAGTGCAATAATCTGTGAAAAAGCAGTCAGTTTGGTACTCGCAAGCTGATTGAGAGGCGGATGTGTGTGTGTTAAAATTGCTTAAATGTTTAAATTCACAAGTTGTCATATGATAAACTTTATTAACGATGCAACAATGGCTGATTAGGCAAGTAAAGATTCTGTCCCAAAATGCGAGCGAAAGTCTTATAGTATCATAGCAGGCAGAAAATTTGCACGATGTTTTAATGGTACAAAGACCTCTTATACACCAAAAGATAAAGGCAAATTGAATTTCTCATGTTATGAGCCTCATGTTATGTGGTCCTCACCTCCGTGGGCACAAAGGAAGTCATGGTTTGAGATGGGTCCTGGCTCAGCGAAGGTTTTGAACTTGTTCAGCCACTGGCGGGAGATGTAGAACTGCAGGAGGCTTGGCTCCATCATGTTGAGCAGACTGGTCACCTTCCGCCTCTCCTTCTGAGACTCGTCGTTACTCTTCCTGTTACACACACACACACACACAAATGACATCAGCACCATTTAGCAACTGTCAACACACACACACACACACACACACACACACACACACACACACACACACACACACACACACACACTTCACCATAGCAGAGATTTACATACAAACTCAAGGCCATTTGTCCTGCTCAACACAACCTTGAGCTTTTCTGCCTAAAAGACAGCTGCATCTTAAAATATTGTCTGTTCATCACAAAACCATGAAATACTGGAAACAGAATCAATAAACTGATAATTAACAGGATTAACACATTTGAACACATTCTATTCAGTAAGTAATGCAAAATAAATTTTAAAATAATGCAACATTTTAAAAAAATGATAAAATTTAGAGTATTAGCTACTTTGCATGTTCTCATTCATGGCCATTAAATGTTAAAAGGTTGTATAGGTCAGGGGTTTTCAATCTTTTAGATGCAATGGTCCCCAAATATGATGATCCCCAAACAAGGACCCCATATCATAAAATTTAAAAGGTATCTAGTTTGTATGCACGTACGTACGTACGTACGTACGTACTTGCTTACTTTTCGTACTCACTCATTAATCAAATATACTAGATATTACTCTGTTACCTATTCAAAATAGGTAACAGTTGAAATAATGTAGTCCTGAAATATGATGGGTGTTAGTAGCTTTATGGTTAGGGTTGATTAATAAATAAAGGCTGTAACCACATATTTAAGATTGAGGATAATCGTTTAAAAAAATAATTTGTTGTCTATGAATCTGAATATTGGTGGCCAGAGTTGAGAAAGTATTATTTTTAACCTTTTTAAGTGGAAAAAAAATCCAGGCTTGGGCTGTATATGTCTGTGTACTGTAGGTTCTTACTTGTAAAAGAGCACATATGCCTCCGCATTTTGAACACAGGACTCAGACACCTCAGTAACGCTCTGGTCATCGAACTCGTACCACTGCTGGTTCAGTTCATTCCGACAATAGGCAATATAGTGACCACCTTGAACAAAACAAAAAGCAAATTAAATACATTAGTCCCGTCAGAGCTGGAGCCTGGAGATTAGCTGACATGAACTGACACACAGAGCTGTGGTGCTCATGTATGCAATGCTAGTTTGAATCAGACTGGTGACATTTCCTGATTCCACTGTCCCCTCTTTGTCTCACCGTTTCCTTTTTCTGAGTGAAAGAGTGTCTTCCGAGTGGCACACAGCAATAAGCAATAAGGATGTGATCAAAAGATTGTGGGTTCGATTTTTGCCTGGTACAACTTAATAAAAGTGAAGTTGTGTCATTCTGAATATGGTGTCACTTTGATTCCTTTAAGCATTGTACTAATCATTCTACCTCACTGATTAGAAATGTTTTTTGTTTGTTTAGTTTTTTCATTCTGTGTTTATTCTCACCTGTACATCTGAACCTATCTTTTTTTTCATGCACATTCTATTTTGCTGTTTTTGCTCTTCTGGCTCTGTACTGCAGTTGCTGCCCATTCAGGGCTTAGCCCTGTATCGCTGCTTGCAGCTATATTTTCCTCTATTGTTGAATCAATATAAAGGCTAGAATACGCTACACAACTCTTATAATCTGAATAGATTTTACTAGACATCATACACTTGTTGACCTTTGTAAATAATTATAGAGAAAAATTGGGCATCACAAGACGCATGACAAATGAAAACAATGTTCTAAAATCGGCTCGAAATATCAAACATGTTTGAAATACTCCCATTTTTTAACTTCAGACTATGAATCTGTGAATCAGAGTTTGTGCAAGATTTTCTGTGAAATCTGCCAAATTCATAGACTGGGTAAACCCAGCCTGATCTGCCGGCGATTTGATTTCGCCCAGCAACTCGGTCTGGAAACCCGTACATTAATTTCTGCTGTATCTATTACACTTTTGCGGGAACCAATCACAGAGTGGCTTATCCACCTTGCTCGCTATTGGCGGGTACAGAGCTCTTTCTACGGGTATAACACGATGACGTCTCTCGCACGACCGTCAATACAATTCCTTTTAACCTCTCAATGATGCTAAATGACTTCTTTAGTTTAGCAAATAAATCGCTCGACTGGGTGTAAATACCATTCACTTTCATGTTTTTTTGCACAACCTGCAAAAATCCAGCCTGTCTGGAGTTTTTGCATCGCTCTGCAAAGTACGTCACCCGGATCGTTGATCTGATTGGTTGAAGGACTATCCAATTGCGTGAATAATGCTCGTTGATCACACCTCTTGTGCAGTAGGAAATACATAGCAAACTCCCCAGACCAATGTTCAATTTTAAATTGAGCTTGGTCTGGTGATAGCAAAAATCAAATTCAAATTCACCCAAAATCTGCAGTCTGGCTCTGACTTCCAGCAACTAGCGTCGACTCGTCCAGACTGCAAATCGGGGCAAAAATCTAGGCAAAAGTAGTGTAATGGATTCGTGTTTTAAATTAAACAAGTGATCAGTAAGAGATACAACTTTCACCACCTGAAACCACTTATATCTCACAATTCTGACATTTTCTCAGAATTCTAAACTCAATCTAAACTCCTAATTGCGAGAAAAAAGTGTGAAAGTGTGAGCTATAAACTGAATTGTTAGAAATAAAGTCAGAATTACATTAAAGACACTCACAATTGCACGAAAAAAGTCAGAAATGTGAGTTCATAGCTCACAATTCTGTTTTTTTTAATCTAAGGATTGTGAGATATAAACTCACAATTGGCAAATTATATGAACAACTCGCAATTGCCTATTTTTATTATTTTTCTTTTTATTTCACGGTGGAAACAAGCCTCCATAATTTATAAATAATAATAATAATATGAATAATAAAAATAAATATTATTATGATTAACTGCTGTAAATGACAATAGTACTTGTATGACCATCTCCCTCGTCAAAAAGCTCTGACTTACTGCTGGCAGTGCCGTGGTGACAGATGACTGACAGCAGGTCGTAGGTGGTGGTCTGGGCGGAGCTGTCCTTGGCCAGGAAGGGCTGCATTTCGAGGCCTTCCAAAGGGAAGGACACATGAGTGCCGATTTTGGTGGAGAACATAAGTTCATGTCTGAAGCGCTTGAGGTGAATGCACAAAATCTGTTGGGGAGACAGAAAAGAGAATTTTAACAAAGCAGGCAAGCCTGTTGTCAGTTTCCTACAATAAAAACAGCAAGAACGTGCCATGCCGGTTCATATAAAAATATAACTACCTGGGCAATTTTTACAGTAGTGTTGTAGTCAAGACCACCTAAACCGAGACCAAGTCAAGACCAAGACCAGTGTGTGTTGAGATCAAGACAAGACCAAGACTTTGAGGGGTTGAGACCAAGACAAGACCAAGACCAGACCAGGACTCCTCAAATTCATCTGAAAGATCCATATCTACTGCCTGAGAAATGTAGAAATGTAGCAGCACTCTTGCGGATATTACTTAATTACATCATATTATAATATATATATAAAAAAAGCACTCATTGAAGTACTTTTTTGCAATCATATCTTGGATTTTTGTTGGCATTTGTATAAATTTTGGTGACATTTTTGACACAATCCCCTGTTAATTTCTGACCTGGCACAACAGTAAGAAAATAAATCAAATTAGTAATAAGTTATTGATTGCATTTGAAGCAGGAAGTTTTACATCCAACCACGTAAATGATGTTAACAAATAAATCAGACAATGCACCGGCAATTTAGTGAAGTCCTCACAGTTGTGGTCTTGACCGGTCTTGAAATAAAATCCCGAGACCAGACCGAGTACGAACCAGGTCGAGGTCGATTTTGAGACAAGACCTTCAAAAATGGTCTCGAGACCGGTCTCGCATACTACAACACTATTTTACAGCATGACTGTTTAGTACTAGCAGTTGAGGGTTTCCATCATGGTCCAGCATTGGCCATTCAACAGATGTACTGAACAATCATCAGATCTAATGACTCCCATAAGATGGCTGCTCTAGCAATTACAGAAGCCTGAGCATATTTACCAGATGGCAGCAGATATTGTGGGTTAAAGGCATCCTTAGACTCTCTCCAAACATAAATCCACTGGATGTAGGAAATCAGATTCTGGACTCAGACCTTATTACCCATTATATTACTATTATTTCTCAAGGGTCCAGATTTTATGCTTCTTTCAGGCAGCCTTGATACAAGGCCAAGACCTAGCGGACTTGATTTGTGGTGTGTTTATTATTTTGTGTTTTGCAAGCTCTGGAATTAAATAATGTGGTGCCTGAACCTGTATAGTAACCATCATAGCTCATCTGTTCACTTACCTCTGGCAAACTCTGAACTTTGCAGAATTTGACCCCATTCCGCAACCTGAAACAACCAAAGAGTCAGTATTAACGCTTGAATTTCCACAACCATCACATTCAAGAAGTTCGAAAAGTAATACTCACTTTTTGCATTTTTCACAGCTGTACATGTTGTCTCCTGAAAAAAAAAAAAAAAAAAAAAAAAAAAAAGCATAAACAAACACTCAGTCAGTAAGAATTACACCACTGATGTGCTAAATAAAGTTTTATAAAGTGAAAGATTGCCTTATTTATCTTCTTTATTTTAAATTTCAGACTCAAAACAGCAAGATCGGCTATTGGTTAGTTTGGGCAACAGTTCAGCTTTTAGAGAGAGAAAGAGAAACATCGAACCTTTTAGTTCATCCCTGGCAAAAAAGGCAGCCAGACAGTCCTGCAGCGTGACCACAGGCCCCCAGAACCAACTAAAATCATTGAGCAAAAATAAACAATTAGGGTCAATCATTCAAAATTAACAGGTTAAGTCATTTTCCTTGGTCTACAATGTTATACATGTTTATATACTTGCAAATGGTATTTTATGGACAAAAAGACTGAAGCCAGCACTTGTAAAAAATAAGTGTGCTTAATTGTATTGAATGTGCATTTGTAGTGTACTTCAAATCTTAAAAGTATATATAAAAAAAGTGTACTTGCAGATAATATAAAATGACATAAAACGGCCACTTTAGTATTCTTAAAGTGAGTACACTTTCATGCTTCTTGACACACTTAAGTACACTTTTAAAAAGTGCACTTTGTAACGTCAAATTAAAAGTTTTAAAATCATTGTTTTAATAATCTTTTGTCATGCTTTAAAATACACTTATTTTGATGTGTTGACTAAAGCATATTATACTAAAGCACAGAAAAAATGTATTAAAATGTGATTTGTTTTTAGTGTGTAATTCGAGATTACTTTTAAAGTTAATTGCAACTTCATTACAAATGTGTTATATCAAATATGTTTAAATATGTATTTAGTTTACCATCAATGCAGTATATTCACCACTAAACTTTAACCACATTTCAATAGAGGTAATTATGAAAAGATGTAATTAAGTCCAACTTGAGTAGGTAAAAAACACAAGTTTAGCTAATTGCATTTAATACAGTGTAAACATTTATAATCTAGATATGATTTATACATTTTAATTTTTAATTGAACACGCTATATCCATAATAACTGCTGTTTTTAAAAGTATTCTAAAGTGTACTTTTTTCACAAGGGTACACCCTCCCTCACATAAGAGAAATGTGCACACAATACCTCTTGATATATTCCATGACGAAAGCAATCCAGCCTTGAGGGGCGTAGGCTTCTCCACAGGAACCAGCCTTGACAAGAGCCGTCTGGTGGGAGGAAGAGTGCAGCTTGGCAAGGTCCTCTTTCCCTGGGATGGGCAAAGAGATGTCCTGGAAGTTCTCCAAAGTCACCGAAACCTGATACATGAGGGGCAAGCAAAAGAGCAGCCTAATTTAAAATGCTAATCTGTAACTGCAACTACTGCCAGGAACAAAAGCTAGTAAAACAACTGATGAAAAGAGCTCTGTTGTATTTATATATATAAAAAAAAAATCATCATGATGTCAAGTTTTGTCCAATTTCCTCTCTTATCACGGATCATTTTTCATATGCAAGCAGTGTTGATTTCATTAACAAAATTACTGATGGAGATGAACTACTTAAGATGAATGAGCTGAACACTGCTAAACTCAACTGAACCATTAATGGGTTAATTTGTACTCAAACATATCCTGAACATTTATATGAGATTAATCAGCTATATCCACAAAATAAATGTAATATTACTCGCATCTGCACAGACAATAAATTAAATACTAAAAAATGTTGATAATTTTTTCAAATGATCCAAAAATCTAAAATAATTTTGAACATTATCATCATCATCATCATCATCATCAAAAAAAAAAGAAAAAAAAAAGAGGAAACTATCGTTCAAAAGTTTAGGGGTAAATCTCATATGCTTCCCCAAAGCTGCATTTATTTTATCAAAAATACAGTAAAACAGTAGTATTGTTATTATTTTAAATTGTTCATATATTACAAATTCTATATATTTATAATATATTTAAAAATGTAATTTATTCCTGTGATGACAAAACTGAATTTTCAGTATCATTACTCCAGTATTCAGCGTGACATGATCCAGAAATCATTCTAATGCTGATCTGCTGCTCAAGAAACATTTCTTTGTTTTATTATCAATGTTGAAAACATTTGTGTTGCTTAATATTTTTGTGGAAACTGTGATTTTTTTTTCTTCTTTTTTTCTTTTCAGGATTCTTTGGTGAATAGAAAGTCCTAAAGAGCAGCATTTATTTGAAACAGAAAGCTTCTGTAACATTAAATTGATCAAAAGAGATAGTAAAGGCATTTTTAATGTGTCCTTGCTGAATAAAAATATTAAAGGTCCCGTTTTTCGTGTTTTTTTGAAGCTTTGATTGTGTTTATAGTGTGCAATATAACATGTGTTCATGTTTCGCGTGTAAAAAAAACAGTATTTTTCACATAATTTACTTATCTGTATACCGCTGTTTCCACTGTCATAAAAATGGGCTGATGACTTCCTTGTTCTATGAAGTCCCTCCTTCAGAAATACGTAACGAGTTCTGATTGTGCCAGCGGTTCCTGTGTTGTGATTCGACAGCAGATTAGCGCTCCTTGCCCGGAAAGGTCACGCCTCTTACCATAACGTGGAGATGCATGCGCTCAGTGTTATTGTAAACATGTCTTTAATTTTACCCTATCAATTTGAGCCGGAATCAGACCCGGTGATTGGACTGCAGGATGAATATAACAGCGTTTTGACGACATGGTGACAAACACACTCTACAAACGCAACTCTTGTGTATTCCTGTGGGCGGAGGTTAGTCAAAAAACTGTTTTAGTGACGTCATTAAAGAAGGAAGTAGAGGGATGTAGTCCAAACTGGCCGTTCGATGTAGGCGACTTCTGTTAAATAAAATATCTCGCTTGGCATTAAACTTTGAGCTTGAAAATTTTACAGATTTTATTTATACTCTAACAACAACATTACACACTAACTAAAGTTTGAAACATGGGATCACGAAGAACGGCACCTTTAATTTCTTATTTGATGTGCTTAAGGTTTCTTAAGACTCCAAGAACAGTTTGCTTTAATGGTAGCATTTTCATACGCTACACTTGCTAAAAAAATTACATTCCAATTATTTTACACAATATTTACACTGAATTCTTAGGGTTTTCTGACAATATACAATGTAAGTTTCTGTTTATCAGCCATGCGGGCCCCAAAACTCAAGGCCTTGGTTTTTCTAGTGTCACACTAATAATAAAGTCATGCTAAATTAAAGTATAGCAGCTAATCTGCAGGAACTCCATATATCAGTCTATCACAAGTACTTAGTCCTCTGTTATTTTTAAAATGCCTTTCTCTGCTAACTGAAGAATTAAATGATTGTGTTCACTTTTTTTTAATCAAACTGAGGTTTGCATGTTTGGGTGAAAAACACAGGTCACTCACTCGGTCACAGGTCAGGCACTGAACTGAGCTGACAATGGTGCCATCGAACACTTCAGAGATGATGCTGCGATATTTCCTCTGCCGCTTGCTCTTAGGTGGGGTGAACGAGGGTACTGTCAACACGACATACCACAACCATTTAGGATCGATGTCAAATCTGTTTCAGTTCAGGTTATGGAATTAAGCTAACAGCAATAAAAATGATACATTTAATTAAAATAGTACATAACTCAAAAACTGTCCCAAAAATGATTAAGACACAAATTCTGGTACCTTTCTTGTGAGTAGAGCTCAGGTTTGGCCACAATGAGGATTTGGGGGGACTGCTGGACAGTCTAGATGTGATTCCCTCATTTCCATTGGGACTCTGTGGTCTGACGCTACTGCTGACATGGATTTCAGGGTTTGAATCTGAACAAAGAGGAAATACAGAATTCAGTCAAGAAAAGCAAGCAAAACAACCATGGACCACAATTTATTCCAAGTAAGTTCCCTGATATACATCAGTTGAAATCAAAAAAATTAATGCACGTGATGTCATTTTGAACAAAATCTGACAAAATTCTTCATTCCATCAAGGTTAGACACAAGTAAAATCATGAAAACATTGAGTGCTGAATTGCAGAGCTGGTGCAAACATATCCACATCCCTGAGATCAGATGCTTTCAGAATGTTCGCAAACAGCTACTTTTTTTACCTCTGAGCAAAGAACGAGTTTACCTGGGCCTTTAGGGATGTCAGTTTAACGTGTTAAAATAACTGACTGCATTTAATTAATGGCCTTGCATTCACCTGAATTTCGGCCCTGAGCTTTAATGGCTCCTTGGCTGCTGATAATTGGCCTTGACTCGGTGGTCGTGTCCACGTCTTTATCCAGGTCGCAATGGGAACCGGCACGGTACAGGTTGTTGATGAGATTTTTCTCTTTCTGCCAATCCCGGTTGTTTTGGTTCTGCTCTGGCATCAGCATCTCAGCTTCGTTAATGTCTTCTGGGACTCTGGGGCCTTCGCTTTCAGCACGATCACTGCTGCCGCACGACTCGCAGGACTGGAAGTCGTCTGATTGGCTGTGGTTGTCCTCGTCTGGACTGTCGTCCATGGCCACGGCCTGATTTGGGTCCTCAGGTTCAGGAATGGGCTCCTTGAGCTCCTCGTGGAGTTGGTCCATCAGACAACGCAGGAACTCCTGAGAGTCCTTAGGATGGAGACAAATTTGAATGTTTTACAAAACAAGAATGTCTAACAACTCTATGTTAAGGCCCGTTCACACCAAGGAATATAACTATAATGATTACTAAAAATATAAAAGTTGTAATAATCGTTCTAATTCTGTAAGAATAGGGAAGTTCAGATCACAGATATACCGATAACAACACAGAGGAACAATATCATTAGAATCACTTTCAGAATGCTTTTTTTTCCCAGCTGATGAACGAAAAAAAAAAACAGAATACCCAGCTCGAGCATTTAAAGCAGCAGACGACAAAACTGCAGCGCATGCTTATAAAAAAAAACAGAGTGTTATTGTGTGTTGCTATGGATGCTAATTCAATCAAGTAACCTTTAAAAGGTATCTATGATTTGACTATAGTTATTGTTCTTGGTGTTAACAGGCCTTTAAAGGTGAACTCGATATTTTTTTTGCTTATGTTGTGCTGCGCTGCAGTATCTTGGACTGCCATCTTGTGGTGTGGATGAAGCATCACATAAAATCAAACAATTCCAGTTCTTAAAAAAACTTTTTACATAGCCTCGCACTTGGAAAAACAAATAGATATTGTGGCCACAAATTAAGAATACTTTCCCCCATTGTATTAAAGGATTAGTCCACTTTTAAATACACTTTTCCTGATAAATTTACTTAAATTTATAAAATGTCATCCAAGATGTTCATGTCTTTCTTTCGTCAGTCGAAAAGAAATGAAGGTTTTTGAGGAAAACATTCCAGGATTATTCTCCTTACAGTGGATTTTAATGGCTACCAACAGATTGAAGGTCAAAATTACAGTTTCAGTGCAGCTTCAAGAGCTTTAAACGATACCAGATGAGTAATAAGGGTCTTATCTAGCGAATTGATCAGTCATTTTCGCTTACGCTGAATGTCCTACGCCTTCCCTATTCAAGTTATGGAAAAAAACGAAACTGGCGCCGTGTTCGTTCCGTAAGTAGAATAGGGAAGGTGTAGAACATTCAGCGTAAGCGTTATGAAGAATGCGGAAGCGGAAAGTACGTTCAAGGCGATATTTTGTTTCTAAAGCATAAACAGTTGTTTTTTTTTTTCGAAAATGACCGATCGATTCGCTACATAAGACCCTTATTACTCATCTGTTATCGTTTAAAGCCCTTGAAGCTGCACTGAAACTAATTTTGACCTTCAATCTGTTGGTAGCCATTGAAATCCACTGTAAGTAGAAAAAACCTGGAATGTTTTCCTCAAAAACCTTCATTTCTTTTCGACTGACGAAAGAAAGACATGAACATCTTGGATGACATGGGGGTGAGCAAATTTATCAGGAAAAGTGTATTTAAAAGTGGACTAATCCTTTAACTTGTAGTGACATTTAATTAATTTGTTCCCTAGTTTTAAATAAATCATGGCAATGTTGTACTAATTTGTTTCCTTCCCCCCGCATGTCATGTATGGGTTTCTGTATTATTCATAGTCAACCATTAATTATTCCGCAAGTGTAGCTGTCCAATAACAGGAGTTTATTGAGGGGAAAAAATGAGCTAGGCCAGTAATCTAGGCCATCAAATGAAGACAGAATTTTAATTTTTGGGTGAAATATCCCTTTAATTACACTTGTCTTGTAGACTTGTCCATTAAATTTGGCATAAAACCCTGGCATGTGCACTGACACATTGACAGTCACACACTCTTTGACCAAACATTTCCAGGCATTATCAAAAGAATGCAACATTCATGAAGCATCACTTTGTATACCACAGATTAGCTAGGGACTCACAGGGTCATATGAACCCATCGCCATATGAACAGCTGAAGCTTATGAGAACATTAGTCATAACTGGCTCATCCACAAAACAACATGGCCAACTGGCATTCTAACATCCTGGTATTAAGAATCCTGGTAGGCAAACAAGTTTCTAACAACAGTACACAGCACATCAGACAAGAAGGGCATCGCTGTATAATGTCAACGCAGTACAAGGACAAAAGGTTGCCTGGCTTTATGATGATGTTAAACAATGGCCATTTTCCTTCATACTTAGTAGAGGGGATGACTTTTAAAACAAGACATTCATTGAATTTGACTGAATGTCCCCTCTACAGGAGTACACAGTCTATCTGAGCTTCAAAAAAAAAAAAAAGTGAGCCTGAAAATGAGGTTAATGCTTCCTACAGTCTCTGAAATGCATGTGATGGCCTAGTCATGTCAACGCTAATTCTCCAAATGGCCTTCCTCTCCAGCCAGGCATGACAATGGATGTACGCCACTGTTTGGAGGTGACCAAACATATAGAGACTCTGAATCAGATTGTGCTCCATATAAGAACAAAATCTCTCAAAATCAAGACTAAAACTGGGTCTTTCTTTTTAAATGCAGCTAGAGGACTGAGTATGGCAAAGAGAAAGGGTGAAAACGAAAAAACAGAGGCTCTAACATAAGAAATTCCATCTACTAGCAGGATCGTTTGAGTTTAATTTGTCTTTGGTTGAAATGAAAGGATAGTCCCGCCACAAACCATGTCATCGGTTGACTAAGTTGGGCTGGTCAGGATGAGGCTAGTCCTCACAAAAAATATTTTTATAGGAATTCTAGGGCTCTATAAAACATGAATAACTGAATAAATCTTTTAAAATGTAAATCAAATGAACAATGAAATTTGTGAAATACAATAAAACATAGCCTTTTAGTTAAATAATGTGCTGCACAACAGTTTTACTATATAAATTAAAACATAGATAAAATATCTTCCTTAAATTGCCAAATTCCAGGACATTTTGGCATATGAATTACATTTTAATAACTGGATTCCAGGATTCCATCCATTTTTCCACATTGTGGAAGTCATAGGGCCTTACGCCAGGTTCACACATACTCTATATGCAGTGCATATGCAGTAACTATTGCAGAGCAGAAGCAGCACAGGCTTTCATCACACAACACGTTTGCAGAGCACAACTGATCCGCAGCTGTATACCACAAACACAATTTATTCATTACTTTTATCTCAAATCCAAAAGTTGTAACTGAAAACAGTTTTTTCAGCATTGTGATTTTCTTTGTACACAGTACAGTTATAGCCTACAATCCTTCACAGATGTATTAAACACACTATTTAAACAATGTATTATTCCATTCATTACTTCTATATAGATTTATATGTTAAGTTGCTCAAAACATTTAAACATAGTCTATACTTTGCTTATGTTAAAATCACAAATATTTTAAATTAAGACTTCCAAATGGCAAAAACAGCTGACTCTCATACCTTTTCTTTGGCATTTAAACCTTTAAACAAGAAATCCTACGGGTCA
This sequence comes from Megalobrama amblycephala, assembly GCF_018812025.1. Taxonomy (NCBI): domain Eukaryota; kingdom Metazoa; phylum Chordata; class Actinopteri; order Cypriniformes; family Xenocyprididae; genus Megalobrama; species Megalobrama amblycephala. The sequence goes on along the minus strand of NC_063060.1, from coordinate 18,063,340 downwards.
TAAAGAACTTTGTTTTTCCACCTCCATGATGAGATGAGTGCCATCCAATATGTCACCTTGTTTATCTAAATGTGAGGTGAGGTGCAGTTTTCCTTGCTTTACCCTGGGCAAAAAGCCATGTGTTGACTGAAACACAGTAAATTTTAATTATGTATGTTTGTGGTGAAATTACTACATTTTCATGTCAATCTATGTTTATTTTTATACAAACAATGTGCCATCACTTTAATTCAGTGTGTGCAGCACAGTAAAAATAGAGTCTTTGTGGAAACTAACGCTGCACTGCTGCAGACGTACCGCTCCTGGAACGCATTGCCGGACCGTATCCGTGTGCATGGGCAAGGAAAAAACTATGCAATGCATGTGCAATGTGCGAAACTGGAGTTACAATTCACAATATGTCAGTTTTCACATCATTAACAGAAAATTTTAGAGATTTTTAATTTATTTTTAACTTAGTCAATTTTGGATGGTACTGGATATTTGATAGTTCATGAACATTTCTCTTATTTTTATTTTTAGATTACCCTTTCCGTCTTCTACTCGATAAAAACACTTAGAAAATAACACTCGATAAGAACACTTAGATCTTTAGCAAATCTCAAACTCATTGTCTTTCATTCTGTACATTATAATGTTGTGATGCCTAAATTCACTTGTAGCTGTTCTATTTTAGTATATTTAAAAAAAAAAAAAAGATCCTTCAGAAATCAATCTAATATGCTGATTTGATGAAGTACCATTTCTTATTATCAACATTTTTTCTTTCTTTTTTTTAGGATTCTTTGATGCATAGAAAAAAGCATGTTTTTCAAACAGAATTTCTATTAAACATTATAAATAAAAATGTTTGATCAATTTCATGTGTGTTTGCTGAATAAAAGTTAAAAAATAAGTAACATAGGACAGAATTTTAACAATGGTGCATCCCTAATTTTTTAAACAAATCACTGTAACAAAACATACCTGTTGGGAATAACCACGAAACATTGGGTTTACAGCCTTAATGCCCTGGAATAGATTTGTGGGAACAACATAGGAGTTCCTGCAAATACACAAAACAAAAACAATGAAAGTTATAATGAACACTTGTTTCTTGAGGAAAATGCCTGAAAAATGAGAATGAAATAGGAAATAGCACAAGAGGAATGTACCTGTTTTTGTGCCACAGGTCTGTGATGAGTTTCTGATAGCTCTTGCATAGCGCTGGCTTCTTGTCTGTCTTCACCAGACCACCACAGTCCAGGAAAAACTGAGTCAGTGGAGGACTAGAAGAGAAACCAGAAAGAGAGAGTGGAAGAGACTGGAAGAGAAGAATTGGAACACATTAGAAATTTTTGGGGTTCTTACCAGTTAGAGAGCGCCTGGAGCGCTGCGTTCATGTAGCAGGTATTGCCAATGTTCTTCAGTCCAGTCAAACCTGTGAGGAGAAACAGATGACCAGGTTCAGACTAACAGCATTTACAACACAGAGCAAATGCAAAGAACTCTATACATGAGAGATGAAGGACCTCTGGTCCTCAGTTCATCCTCCTCCTCAGTTTCCATGTCTAGGTCATCACAGGTTCCCGTTGGAGGAATTCTCAGGGAGGTGGGGCTCCCAGGACCTTTTGGTTCCTGAGAGAACAGAGATGATCAGCAACAGAACACCTTGTGTAAAACGGCAAATAAGAGTACTTGTTTGCCCCTAACGATGTTCAGAAAATATGTGGTCTCAAAATTAGCAGGTGCGTTATCTTTTTAAAAAAAAAAATTAAAATAAAAGACAGAATTTTCCATTGACACTGATAATGTTCAGCATTCAAAACATAACATCTGTCTTGCATACCGAGACTGTGATTGGTCTTGTCTTCCTTTCAAACATTTATACCCAAGTTTACAATGCAATGACGACGTGCATATATAAATGGAGGATTTTATCTATGCTGAACCAAACTTTCACACTATTTCACATGTATTCAAAGCAAGCTACGTAAGTGTTCTGACCTGACTGGGGGTCTGTACTGGAGAGATGGGTTTGGCAGCACTGGGCAAGTGTGTGTGTGGACCCAGTTTTCTTTCCAGGAAAACCTCCTTGGTGCAGGCATAGCACCACACTCTCAAAGTGGTCAGATTCACTGTCAGGTTGTGCCGTGTCTCCTGGAAGGTAAAGACAAGGTGCTTAGGTGGACATGTGAATGAAAATAAAATGTATCTGTGGGTTTAACGATCAAAATGCAAATGAAATAATGAAATAAATCACAAATTGAAACTACATCTAAATAAAGTGCTTTTTTTTGCATTTGCAAATTGCATTAACTACAGATGCACAATACACTGATATATTGGTGACCATATCAATATCAGCATTTAGAAGGAGAACGAGAAGAATTAAAAGAGAAGGAGGAGACAAAGGAGGAGGAAAAAGAAAAAGGTGGAGGAGAAAGAAGGAGAAGGAGGAGAAGAAGCAGGAGGAAAACGAAAAGGTGGAGAAGGAGGAAGAGGAGGAGAAGGAGGAAAAGGAGGACGAGAAGAGGGAGGAGGAAAATGAAAAGGAGGAGGAGGAGGAAAAGGAAGACAAAGAGGAAAAGGAAAAGGAGAAGGAAGAGGAGGAGGAGAAGAAGGAGGAGGAGAATGAGGAAAATGAGAAGGAGAAGCGGAAGGAAAAGGATGAGAAGAAGAGGGAGGGGGAGGAGGAGAAAAAGGAGGAAAAGGAGGAGGAGCAGAAGAAGCAGGAAAAGGAGGAGGTGGAGGAGGAGGAAAATGATTAGAAGGAGGAGAAGAAGAATTAAAAGAGAAGGAGACAAATGGGGAGGAGAAGGAGGAGGAAAATGAAAAGGAGGAGGAAGAAAAGGAAGACAAAGAGGAGAAAGAAGAGGAGGAGAAGGAGGAGGTGAATGAGGAAAACGAGAAGGAGAAGAGGAAGGAAAAGGATGAGAAGAAGAGGGAGGGGAAGGAGGAGGAGAAGGAGGAGGAGAAAAAGGAGGAAAAGGAGGAGGAGCAGCAGAAGCAGGAAAAGGAGGAGGTGGAGAAGGAGGAGGAGAAGAAGGGGGAAGGAGGAAAATGATTAGAAGGAGAAGAATTAAAAGAGAAGGAGACAAATGAGGAGGAAAAAGAAAAAGGAGGAGGAGGAAAAGGAAGAGTAAAATGAAAAGGTGGAAGAGGAGGAAAAGGAGGAGAAGGAGCAGGAAAATGAAAAGAAGGAGGGGAGGAAAAAAGGAAGACAGAGGAAAAGGAAAAGGAGAAGGAAGAGGAGGAGAAGAAGGAGGAGGAGAATGAGGAAAATGAGAAGGAGAAGAGGAAGGAAAAGGATGAGAAGAAGAGGGAGGGGGAGGAGGAGAAAAAGGAGGAAAAGGAGGAGGTGGAGAAGGAGGAAAATGATTAGAAGGAGAAGGAGAAGAATTAAAAGAGATGGAGACAAATGAGGAGGAAAAAGAAAAAGGAGGAGGAGGAAAAGGAGAAGTCAAACGAAAAGGTGGAGAAGGAGGAAAAGGAGGAGGAGGAGAAGGAGGAGGAAAATGAAAAGGAGGAGGAGGAAGAAAAGGAAAACAAAGAGGAGAAGGAAGAGGAGGAGAAGGAGGAGGTGAATGAGGAAAACGAGAAGGAGAAGAGGAAGGAAAAGGATGAGGAGAAGAGGGAGGGGAAGGAGGAGGAGAAAAAGGAGGAAAAGGAGGAGGAGCAGCAGAAGCAGGAAAAGGAGGAGGTGGAGAAGGAGGAGGAGAAGAAGGGGGAAGGAGGAAGGAGGAAAATGATTAGAAGGAGAAAAATTAAAAGAGAAGGAGACAAATGAGGAGGAAAAAGAAAAAGAAGGAGGAGGAAAAGGAAGAGTAAAATGAAAAGGTGGAGAAGGAGGAAAAGGAGGAGGAGGAGCAGGAAAATGAAAAGAAGGAGGGGAGGTGAAGATGAAGATATGAAGATAGCATTGTCTGAATTGAAAGATAAAAGTTTGCTTGATAGATTTGGGGGAAAAATCCTAATTTTTCTAATATCCATTTTTGATGACTGAGTTCATTTAAAGACTGCGAGTCATGATAATCTAGTGGTGTAAATTTATACACATGTATGCATGGGGACTGAGCTCAAATCCTTCTATAATATAATTTTTTTTTATAATAAACCAAGCAAAATTGCAACTGATCTTGACTGCCAGTGATCTGATCACACTGCAATTTTAACACCTTTTACTGTTACCTAACATTTACTGTTGCTATTCCAAGGTATTAAGAATATCACAAATTCAGCATCAAATAAGTCTTCCATGTATTTGGTAGATTATAGAAACAAATGAATTTAAACATTAGCATTGGACACTGCAAGGCTAAACTGCATTTTATCCTCTGCATTTGACAGCACATTTTGAACAGTTTTTATAGCACGTGCCATTTTCAGAAAAAGCTGTCATGACACTTAAAGTAATATATAACAAAAATGTTATTAAGCGCTGAAACTCTTTGGTTGTGTTTTGTTGGCAAAGCAATATTTTGTAAAAATTTGGACAGACTCCCCCAACCACCCACACACAAAAACTCACTGGTTGTGCACAAATTAAATAGGCTAAATGCCATATTTCAGCTTGAAAATGGCAAAGTTCACCAAAAGGTGCGACTATATAAACTTTGGGACATATATATGGGATTAAATAATCACAGCCATTTAATCGGCTACTGGTTTCAGCCAAAACTTATAACTATATCAGATTATCAGCCAAAACTATATCAATGCCTTTCTGCTTCCCAAATAAAGGCAGCGCCGATGTCCGTCACTACATTCTCTACATATAATGCAACAGAAAGACTCTTCAAAATTTAGGGCGAAACAAAAGTGTGTTGCAACAGGAATGAAAACGTAGTAGAGGAAATGGGGAGTGGTGATGTTAGGCCAGGGTGGGTGCACACAGCGGTGGCTAAGGGGTTCCTGCATTATTCATGTGTCTGGATTGGCTTTCACTGCGGCACTACAACTGGTGCAACTGAAGCCAGACAGGGGCGGATAAAACATTTATGAGAGCTGCGCCAAAATACAAGCCCTGCCAACATCTGCCACTCCGACCATTACAGAAACGGACAGGAGGTAATACATGCCCACATCAATTTTAACTCACAGCACAGCAAGACTAACATAAAAGAATATAAATCGTGGTACGCACGGTACACTCATAAGCCTGGGAATTTACTAGGGGTGTGACGAGACAGGTATCTCACGAGACGAGACAAGATTTTTACACACTATTTTTAAGAAATCCTCAATGGCGAAATACATGACTAGAAAAAATATTCTGCAGGTGTATTTGAAATGTTTTAACTTATCATCTTGTAATGAATGTCATTTCAGTTCTACTTTCTGAGTATGAATTATCATATGCAGTAAAAGACAACAATACTCAAAGATTTTGCCACAAACTCAACTGACTGACTTCTCTTCTGTATGATTTCAGTCTCTTCAGACCTTGCTGTACATGATTTATTAGCTTCTACAACCTTTGACCTCCTAACTGAACTCCTTTCCACAAACTGATCATAGAAATAAAAACAGTATAAATAAAATGGTAACACTTTACAATAAGGTCTCATTTATTAACATTAATTAACCAACATCAACTAACAATGAGCAATATATGTGCTACAGTATTTATTAATCTAAGTTAGTTAATAGAAATAGTCATTCATTGTTAGTTCATGATAGTTCACAGTGCATTAACTAATGTTAACAAATGAAACCTTACTGTTTGTGCTTAATAAGGTTAAAAGAAAACTGTTATTCATTTTTATAGTAACACTTTACAATAAGTGCAACCATAATCGCACTCTCTCAATATTCAAAGTGCAAATAAGACCAAATTTTTCTTTGATACAGAGCTAAGAGATGGTTACAACTACACTGCCCAGCCTAAAATAGCTTTCATATTGAGAGATATTTGTATTCATCAGGGAGCCGCTTTCAAAATGCGGGGTATTGAAATCGCGTTTGAATGCGCGCTCGCGTTTACTTTCGCGATCGCACGTAACTCTCTAAATATGGAGCAGCGGCGACCGTTATCCAAATTAATTAAATGTTTTTTATTTAAATACAAAGCAAAACAACAGTGGATGCGTAATGAAAACGTAGCGGTGGCATATTCTTTCCTAATCATTCTAACCACTCTGTCATGGCAATATCACAAGACTACTTTTCGCCTCGACGAGAAATCTCGCCACATTTTAGTCTCGCGAGATCTCGTGACACGAGATCTCGTCACACACCTAGAATTTACACAATTGAACAAACTAATAAAATTATTTTTGTGTCTCTAAAAAGACACATGATGTTTACATGGGCAGTGCAGGATGTGAATAATTACTGGCATTAGGATCAAGCAAGACTATTCAGGGGTTCGTTTCCCAAAAGCATCGTTAGTCAACTAACATCGCAAGTTCCATCATTGCTAACATAGTTTAACGATTTGGTGTTTCCCAAAACCATAGTTCAAACGAACATTCGCAAACTCCATCGCAAACTTGTGTGGTTGGAATGACAGCTTTTGAGCTGTGGTTAGAAGCATAGTTTCTTGGTTTTATGACATGTGGACTTAATAAAATCGTTATCTTGAGCAAAATAAGCAAGCTGACATAAAGTACAATGTTTATATTTTATTTCGAATATATACAAATGTCACTTATATATTTTAGTTTGTCAAGAGATTTAAAGCACCATTTTTGAAGAGTGCACATGTGCGTACGTGCTCTAGTACGCAAGAACAAGCATTTGTTTTAATCTGGAAATAAACCAAAATAACTGAGGAACATGAGAATTAGACTACGTTCACACTGCAGGCTGAAACGACCCAATTCCGATTTTTTTGCCCCTATGCGACCTGTATCTGATCTTTTCATGACAGTCTGAAAGACACAGATCCGGTCTTTTCAAATGTGACCCAGGCCACTTGAGTATGTGGTCCTGAATCCGATACGTATCCGATCTTTTCAAATGCGACCTCCGTCTGAACGGCCAGGCCACATGTATCCGACCCGTACGTCATTGATACGCTACAAACGTCATAATTGTGCGTTGAAGTAGGCGGGAACGAGAAGATAAACAACAACCATGGCGGACGATGCTGCTGAGACCAGTCAATGGAAGGGAAGCGAGGTCACAGATTTAATTAATATTTGGGGTGACAGCTCTATTCAGGCCAAACTCAAGGGCTCTTATCGGAACCGGGCGGTTTACGAAAACATCCATGACATCCATGTATAACGTTAGCTACTTCCGCAAACAACGAGTGATGTCGTTGACCGTTGCGTACTCTTCTGCGCATACGGGTCACTTCTGGGTTATTTCACGTTCACACAGGAGATCACAAAAGGTCGCATTTAATTGAAAATGTGAACGGCCTTGCAAAAAAATCGAATTTTTTCAAAAAATCGGAATTGAGCATTAAGCCCTGCAGTGTGAACGTAGCCTTAGTCCTCTAATGCCATGTCCGTAATTTATAGCAAAAAATTCTAGCATTAATTCAATCTCAAACGAATTAATTTAAAGAAGTTATAACTCACCACCTGCGTGACGTCATTCACCAACGTGGTTGAACGACAGGTTTGCGACAGTAAGGTTTCGGGAAACAGTCGTGACTAGCTAGTTGATTTGTTCAACGATGCATCGTACTATGGTAGCGAAGCAGCGAGTTACATCGTTGTTCGGGAAACGCAACCCAGGGCAGTCCTCATTAATAGAGTGCTGCGGGGATGATGTATATTTGTAGGCCAAAACCCGGAAATGAGTTAGCATTTTAGCACTGGTTAAAAGCCAGAAATAAGGTCTGTGCATGGATTAAAAAAAAAAAAAACAAAAAAAAAAAAACAAGCTCATTATATTTTCTCATTTTTCAAGGTCTCGTCTAAAGCGTTTCTGTCACAGCCCCTGTGCTGTGGAATGAGTTGCCTTTGTTTTAAAAATCTACTTCACGTACTGAGAATTTTAAAATTGATCCAAAGGTCTTTCTTATTCTCCTTTGCTTTTGGCATTTAACTAGGTCTGTTCATTGTGAGTGATATGTAGCATGACGGATGATTTGTCGGTTTGTTGTTTTATCTAGTTAATTATTTTATGCTTGTACTGCGAGTATGGTTTTGAAAGTGCTTTATAAATAAATCTGAGTTGAGTTTTATCATGACAAAATACATCAGTGATAGCCCTTTGTGATTACATTAAAGCTTTTACTCTTGAAAAAGGGTATTGTTAACAAGTGTCTAAATGGGACTACAGAGGTTGTAGGGGACATTAAAGGGGACATGTCATGAAAATCTGACTTTTTCCCGTGTTTAAGTGCTATAATCAGGTCCCCAGTGCCATGATGTCGTTATTTTCATTTTTAACCCAAAAACACTTGCAAACTGTATAATTCATAAACACATCTCCATTCTTATTGAGTCTCTCCAACAGTGTGTAGCTTTAGCCACGTTAGCCGTGCAGCACGTTATCAAACTCATTCAGAATTGAATATTAGCAAATATCCTCAAAATACATGTTTGTTTGTTTATCAAGTTTTTATGCCATGTTAGCATCATGGCTATTTACATGGCAAACAAAAAGTTAATATCATCCAGAAAATTTACATTAGATAAAACATTTCAACTTAAAGGTCCCGTTCTTCGTGATCCCATGTTTCAAACTTTAGTTAGTGTGTAATGTTGTTGTTAGAGTATAAATAGTCGCCTACATCGAACGGCCAGTTTGGACTACATCCCTCTACTTCCTTCTTTAATGACGTCACTAAAACAGTTTTTTGACTAACCTCCGCCCACAGGAATACACAAGAGTTGCGTTTGTAGAGTGTGTTTGTCACCATGTCGTCGAATCGCTGTTATTTTCATCCCGCAGTCCAATCACCGGGTCTGATTCCGGCTCAAATTGATAGGGTAAAATTAAAGACATGTTTACAATAACACTGAGCGCATGAATCTCCACGTTATGGTAAGAGGCGTGACTTTTCCGGGCACGGTGCGCTCAGAGCTGTCGAATCACAACACAGGAACCGCTGGCACAATCAGAACTCGTTACGTATTTCTGAAGGAGGGACTTCATAGAACAAGGAAGTCATCAGCCCGTTTTTATGACAGTGGAAACAGCGGTATACAGATAAGTAAATTATGTGAAAAATACTGTGTTTTTTTACACGCGAAACATGAACACATGTTATATTGCACACTATAAACACAATCAAAGCTTCAAAAAACCACGAAAAACGGGACCTTTAACATAAGATAGAAAATCTAAAATACATTTAGGTGGTACATTTTGAAATATTCCATCAAAGCATGTTTCTGAATAAAAAACGTTTTCTAGCAGCATCATAAAAATTACAATTCAACAGAATATGCTTAATAGTCAAAGTAACTTTACATGAGAAACATAAAGGAGGAGCTTTGCCTATAAATTAAAACCCATGGGTAAGTCTTGAGTGCCCCAGTCTACACCTAGTGAAGACAACTTGAAATTATGGAAGGTACTTCTTTTTGTAGGTACCTACATGATCTGATATGCTGCATCACAAACAGTTTGTAATGATCCATTTAGAGAATTATATTTGCTGTGTAAGATTCTCCTGTATTGTTTATGCCTCACTGTATTGGGATCGTGAGCTTGGGAGCGGATAGCGTGAGTTCATTTGCATTTGGTACACACACCAAATCAGCAGGGTTTTTTTTTTCCTCCCACCCAAAAATAGGCAGTTAAAACATGGTATAATAACAAAAATAATGGGGTATTTTGAGCTGAAACTTCATAGACACATTCTGGGGACACCTGAGACTTGCATTACATCTTGTAAAAAGGGGCATAATAAGTCACTTTTAAACATCATTAGCCGAATAGAAAAACTCATCTACTCACAAGTCCACTTTCATAGTTTAAAATCGTGTGCTCTTGTGAACTATTTGAAGTCAGGGAAAATGTTTTTTTAAATAAAGATTGAAAGAGTTGTCAGAGGCCAGTGGTGATGGTGACGTTGAAGTCATGTGACCATGATGTAGTTTGTTTATAGTCTATGTTTAGCTTTTTACTTCTTTTTCTGCAATAATCCAAAAGCCAATGGAAAAATCTTATTGGGTTTTTGTTGAGGGAACCAGGGTGATGCTATTCAGAGTTGGTCTACAAAAATACATCATCACTGCACTACTCTATACCCCCAAGTCCCCTGCTAGAGGAAAACCATTTAGTGGAAAAAAAAAAACAAAAAAAAAACATGGGCGACATTTTGTTTACTGCAAAAATGCAGGTTATTGTGAGGAAGTATGTCTGATGGCTGTCTTCTCTCAGTGGTTTTCACAAAGACATAGGGTGTTTTGAGAGCATTGTGGGGTTTTGGTAATGGGTAATCAGAGTGGGCTTTAGTGGGAAGGGAGATCCCCACTGGAGTGCTGATTAATAATGGATGAGTTCAGCCACAGCCCAGGCTGGGATTCAAAAGACACTTCATTCAGTCCTCTGGTCACATTCAGAATAATAGGCATGAAATCAACACAGAATGACACATGTGATCAGGGATTAGATCCACCTGTCTAAATGCACATACAAATGTAATCCTAGAGCTGTAATGCTGAGGGTCACACATCATGTCTGAAATGTACAATGACAGCTCACTGTTGGTGAAAACATCACTAGCTGTAAGTACATGTATTAAACAATAAAATACACTATTTTAAGGTGTCTTTGTTACACTATAATTATACATTTAAGTACTGAGTAACAGTAAGTAACTACATGTTCTTATTATAGGTTTAGGATTCGGGTTTGGTTTGGTTTAGTTGCATGTAATTATGCATAATTTGTAGTTATTACTATAGTAACTAAATGTAACATGTAACAATGACACTAAATTAAGTGTTATCTATAATTATTATTTATTAAATAAAATATTTTGTAAAATAATATAAATAAAATAGTTATTAATACACAAAATGTTTAGACATTTTCAAAATATGAATTTGAATAACTATTGCACACCTAAGAAATGGTAAAAACAGAGAATACGATGACTAACCTGAGAGTGGACAGTGCTGTGATCCGCATGTGACTCTCCACAGCCAACATATGAACAGCCGTTCTGAACAAGTGATACACATGAAGAGAAATTATACTCTGCAGGCTGCATTAAAAACTAGCTTTCAATAATTAAGAATTTCACGTTACCATTCATAAGAGATTTTTATTTTTTTTTATTTTATTTTTAAATCACCCAGGCAGATGGATAGTCATTTCAAAGTCATTTAAGTATTTTTATTTTAATGCATTATTATTATTTTGTTTTTGTTTTTACTAAATTTTAAAATCAGACATTTATTGTTGAGATTTATATGGTATAACAACAAAATATTTTACTAATCACTGTAGCTGCAGTATTTTAATATTGGTGAATCCATATTAAACAAAATTAATAGAACAATTACCTCTAGACAGGCCCAAAGGTTTGGTCCCCCGACTTTACAGTCCTGACACTGACCCTGTAAACAAACACATATACTTTACTCAGGGATGTTTTATTTGGCAGTAAAGACATTTATAATGTTACAAAAGAACTTTCTAATCAACAAAAAATCCTGAAAAAATCTATCACCATTTCCACAAAAATATTAATCAAAACAACCCTTTTCAACATTTATTTTTATTTGAGCAGCAGATCAGCCTATTGGAATAATTACTTAAATATTACTTATATATATATATATATATATATATATATATATATATATAGAGAGAGAGAGAGAGAGAGAGAGAGAGAAGAATAGAATAGAATAATTTATTCTGAAGGATCATGTGACACTGAAGACTAGAGTCAAGATGCTGAAAATTCAGCATCAATTTTAAAATTAGAGATCGATCGATATTGACTTTATTTGCATGTTTAAGTGCCCGTAATTAACTTCAGTGTATCTTAATAATCCCAGTTATATATTTTTATTTATAACAACAGCTTAAAGGGATAGTTCACCCAAAAATGAAAATTTGAATTTTATCTGCTTACCCCCATTCGTTCGGTCTGATCGCGCTCTGACAACGGCAGTGATGTCTCGCTTTCATTGAAGTATATGCGCGAGACATCACTGCCGCTGTCAGATTGCGCGAGACATCACTGCCGCTGTCAGAGCACGATCAGACCAAACGAATCGAGTGATGAATGCAGTTGGACATAGTGGTGTATTAGAGGTAAAAAATGATATAAATACTGTTCGGTTTCTCGCACAAACCGATCGTTTCGTGTCTTAGGACATCAATGTGTCGTCACGAGCCGCAGGGTTTAATTTGGATTTGTCTGTCGTGTTTTATTTACTCTTATAGTCCAAGTTCCCGCTGACTTGCATTATAACACTGACAGACGGCAGCGGTTGCAGTTAAAAATCATCATTTGTGTTCTACTGAAGAAACAAAGACACCTACATCTTGGATGCGCTGGGGGTAAGCAGATAAACATCAAATTTTCATTTTTGGGTGAACTATCCCTTTAAATATTAACAACAGGCAAAGTAAATTTAAGAAGTCTAATGTAAATTCAGACTTTGTTAATTTATCTGTGAATCAGATATTACAAAACCGACACCCAATTACAGGAAAATGCTTAAATATCTGGAAGAATATCTGTAAAACCGATTATCGGTCGATCTCTATTTAAAATATTACAAAATAGAAAACAGTAATTTGAAATTATAATTTTATTCATAATGTTTTTCATAGTGTTTATATTGTATTTTGATCAAATAAATGCAGCCTTGATGTACATAAGAGACTTCTTTCAATTATATATATATATATATATATATATATATATATATATATATATATATATATATATAAAAAAATCTTTCTGACCTCAAACTTTTTAACGTTAGTAAATAATATGCGCTGTAGCTCACAGCTCTGCAACATTAACGTATGGAAAAATTACTGAAAACAAGTATCCTATGAAAAGGTACAATCTGCTTTCGCCAGCAAGCAATTAGTGATGCGGCAGCCTCAGATGCTTTTAAAGAACAATAACGTATAATTGCACATTGATTCCTCTCGACGCTTTTCAACAGCATGCACTGTTTACTGCCTAAGCTCTTAGTTGTAAGGAAGCCACACATTATTAGTGCCTAGAGCAACTTCGTAAACTCCAAAAAAGGGGTTATTGCTTTCTTAATAATGCACAATACAATTGAGCTATAAGAAATGGGTGGAAGCAATGATATGATGAAGGTTGCGACTGGGTCTTGGTGGGGACTCACATGAGACTTCTGAATGAGTTCTTCCTTGGTAATCTCTCCCACACATTCCAAGTGTGGGCAGTCATTGGCTGATGCTCCAGACATCACTCTATTGGAAAAAGAGAGAAAAATGATCATATTAGTAAACTATTATTTCAATATCAGCTGGGATTTGATTATAATAATAATAATAATAATAATAAAAAAAAAAACATCAGAAGTTGTTAGAAACACACTGAATTTGTAGTGTAAACAATAAGCCATCCTGGTGTGTCTCAAATGAAATCAGAGAGCATTCCCTCGAAACCCGAACACAAGTGGCCAAAGGAGATGTATGTTACTACCCGGTAAAAACAGCAATGTGTCTTACATGAACAAGATATACTCCTGGGCAACGAAAATGGGCCAAGCCAAAATTAGCAAAATATTTAGTGGTCTTTTAATGGTCTTAACCTTTATAAATCACAAATCACTGGCAAGAACTGCACAAATACTGTAAAGTAACTTAGCACAGAAGACCCTTCCCTAACTTGCAGACTGTAACATTGTGTGGCTGTAGAAAGCGCACAGCGAAGAAGATGACACACAATCTTTAATATAAACAACACTAGTTACACCAACAAGAGGGATCACGTTCACATCGACAGATGCCATATTGGCCAAACGGATTGAACATACCATTACACACACTTGGATAGAATAAGTATTACACCAGAAGCAAGTTAAATAAGGACTACACTAAGTGAATATCAATAGCAATGCATGAGTCACTCTCTGATCATGTGTCAAACTTTATATATTATGAATACATCCCACTGCTAACAAACTATTGATAATGTTCACCATAAAAACAACTAGACAAGTAATTTGGAACGGCAGCTCTCACGAGTGGGTGTGGTTTCAGCGCCGACAGCAGACACACCCCAAGCGTTTGAGAGCAGAGAATACTACTTATTTTATCACGATTTTGATAACATTTCATTTACTTAGCGATTTTTTTAATCATTCAAATTTGGCTGGGTGGTTAATAACACATTTTTCTGTGGTGTGACAAACTCAGAACACATACTTTAATATAGTTTTACAGGGACTTTAAATGACTTTTCACAGTGAAGTAGCTCACCAATAGCAGCAGCTAAAAATGCTCTCCACACAATGACAGCTCTTCCTCCATGCTTTACTGTGGTAGAGATGGATTTATTATTATATTTCTCGGGAGATTTTCAAAGACACCACTCTGGAGCATCACCATGCAACTCATGTTTCACTGTGATTCACTCCACACACAACTTCCCACATTCTGCCAAAAACGTTATTCTGATGTTTTTCTGAGACAGTAATGGCTTTTTAAGCAGTGCATTTGCTTAAATTTTGCTAATTTATTTGCAAATAATTTGTAGTGAAGACAAAGTTTAGTTTAGCCATTTTGGGCTTGGCACATAACAACTCATTACTCAGTAAATAAAGACTCACATGGCCCAAGTCCCAAAAAAAAAATTCACTTTTGGTGGAAATATTTCTTTAATATTGCTTATGTAAAGCAATATAGCTTTTTAAATGGACATGTTAAAGGGGACCTATTATGCAAAATTCAATTTTGCATGGTGTTTGGACATAAATGTCTGATAGCAGTGTGTGTACACAACCACCCTATAGTGATAAAAATCCACCGACTCCTTTTTTTTAATCTCCATAAATCATAAGCAGTGTCTCAGAACAAGCCGTTTCCAGATCCCTGGCAGTGTGACATCACAAAAGCCACAGGCCCCGCCCACGAATAATGACAGACACTGCCGTTTGAACATAGAACCGCCTGAGCACGTTCACAGCAAGTTCACAGTCCGCCATTGCTGCACTGACGAGAATGTCTCCCAAGCATTTTAGGCGTTCTCTAGCTGGATGTATTAATCCACATAGCTCTCTTCATTTACTACCTAAATCTGAGCTGCTGAAAACGAGGTGGATTAACTTGGATTTCCAGAAAATTCTCCCTCAGTTCTGTCGAAATTCGTTTATGTCTGTGGAATCATTTCACACCGGACTGCTTAGTGAAAGAATATCAATACAAAGGGACAATACAAAACAGAGACTGTGCTAAAATGTGCTACTCAAGGATATACAAGTAAAAACTGTTTGTGATCCAGCTTACAGTCTCCAGAGTGATACTGGATACGGCAGTAATGAAGGTGAGGGCACTTTATTACAGTTCATCGGAGTTGATTTATGGGTATAAAGTTTATTAAGCACCACCCAAAAGGCATAAGGTCTTTATATATTCGTTTACTGTTAGTTGTAACGAGTGTTTCTGTGTTCTTCGCTATATATGTTGGTAATTAAGGAAAAGAGAGAGTTTATAGATAATATTTTAATGCACACTTGCAGTGTTTTATTAAAGGTGCTAAAGAGGATCTTTTTGTCGACTGAGAAACCAAAGACTGTTAGTGAGTTTTTGAAATGAGCGCATGCGTAAGAACAACCCCCCTCCTTCACAGCTCATTTCGAGGGAACGCCTCCCAAAACTCATGAGTGTTTACCACCGGCATTCGCTGTGTTGTGTTAGTGGATTCATTATGTCAGACTCACCACAGGTAACTCATAATCTGCAGTTGCATATATATATATATATATATATATATATATATATATATATATATATATATATATATATATATATATATATATATATATATATATATATATATATATATATATATATATACACACACACACTCCTGTCTCCCGACAAAAACATTGCATGCGGAACCTGTGGAGTGTGGAAAGTTACTGGAGTGCGCAGCCGCGCACGTCTTTCACAAGGAATGTCATGGCAGTGACTGACAAAGCCAGAGGGCCAATCGTTTACGCGATGTTTTGTCAGCTGATGTTTTTATCTCGTGCACAGATGATGTATATTAATATTATTCCTTTCAGTGCACCTAATAAAGTCTTTTATCAGCTAGTAAAGACAGTTTTCAAGTAATATTGCAAAAATGTATAAAACAAAACATCCTCTTTAGCACCTTTAAGCACTTACAGTGATTTTCTAGAGTGAAAACAGACGCTTCATCTTTTGTGTGAAGTACAATAAACATCATAAAACTCATCTGTATATATGCCATCATTCGGACGGTACAGCAGGCTTGTACTAATATAGTAGATAAAAACAAGACGACAATATAAGTTATAGCCGTAATTTAACTAAACTATACCTGTTTTATCTCCATGCAGCATATATTAGCAGTTTCTGACATTGTAGCGCGTCCTGACTGAATCCTGTCACCGGAGAACGAGCTCTTGAAGCTCCGCCCTCTTAGGGCGAGCACAGCAGCTCATTTGCATTTAAAGGGACCGCACTGAAACAGCTCGTTTTTGCTCAACCACTAAAAGTGGCAATTTTAACATGCTATAAAAAATTATCTGTGAGGTATTTCGAGCTAAAACTTCACATACACACTCTGGGGACACCAGAGATTTATTTTACATCTTGTAAAATGGTGCATAATAGGTCCCCTTTAAAACCCATTTTCAATCATTAAAACATTTTATATAGTTTTGCAACACAAAGTTCACCAAAAATAAAAATGTCCTACTGAGAAAAGTTAATTGTGTTGTTCATTTTCTGTAACACAAAATGTTTTTTTTTTTTTTTTTTTAACAAGGTTTTTGATGTTTAGTTCTTTAACAGAATAAAAAAAGGGAGGGAAAAGCAATAATGGAGAAAAAAGAAATAAGAGGTTTTGTGCATCTCTGCACATGTGATCTGTCACAACAGAGACATCTGTATCAGGGTTAAATACACTGGACAGAGGCCATATTGGCCAAACAGACTACATGAACACACTATTACACACACTTGGGTAGAATAAGTATTACGCCAGAAGCAAGTTAGATCAGGACTACACTGAGTGAATATCAATAGCAATGCATCAGTCACTCTCTGATCATGTGTCAAACTTTATATATCATGAACACATCTCACTGCTAACAAACTATTGATAACGTTCACCATAAAAACAATAGGAAGCACAAAGATGTGTCGCTTCATGAATAATGAATGCAATAAACTCTTGCCAATTTGCATAGTGTGGAACAAGAACGTGTTTATAAAGTGAGTACTTGAGTACTTGTCTTATATATGGAAAAATACACTTTAAAAAGGGATTTGCAATTAACAGAAAATGAATTGTAGTTAAAATTTATATTAAATGCAAATAGTGGAACTTTTTGAGAATGCTTTTTAACACAAGTAAGACTAAAGTACATATGTAATTTCATACTTCTATTGTCCTTGAAATATGGTTATAGTGTACTGCTGAATGCACTGACCAACAATTGTGGTAAATTAAAAATGTAATGTCATTTCTATTGAAATTTGTGAAATTTGTCATGTATTAAAATATAATGTAAATGTAATTAATAATTACATATAAGAGTATGTTATTAAATAATGATGAAGTTTCAATTCAGTATATTTAAAATATATTAAGTTAAAAATGTAATATTGAATAGCACACAACAGTTTTACATTATAATCAAGCAGGCTATTTTACATGTGCTTTAATATGCAAGTTAACATATCAAAATAAACGTACTTTACAGAATTACAAAAGATTATTAAACTATATTGATTGAAAAATGTACTTTAAAGTAAAACTTTTATTTTAACAGTGCAAAACCAAATCCAAACCAAAGTGTATAAGTGTGTTAAGTAACAGTGATGAAAGTGAACATGATCGTGTATTCACTTTAAGTACACTTAAGTGGCATTTTATTTCATATATATTATATTATCTGCATCTACAGTTTTTTTTAATATGCTTTTTACATTCAGTATACTTTCCGCACTTCCTTTTCACAAGGGTAGTGAAGCTCTCGGTGGTATAAACTCAGATTTTCCATTTAATAATTACAATAATTTATCTCAATTCCTGTTTTACTTTCTGTAAATGTTACATAAATAAGAGCAGTCGTTCATCATTTATCATTAATTTTCCAAATTGTGCACAAAATGTCTCAGTGGTTACTGAATGTAAATCCAGGGCGAAGGTCAAGACATGTTTTGCAAAACACACACACACACACACACACACACTGCCATGTCTTGAACTTTTGACATAACTACACTACGGCACAAAAAAAAAAAAAAAAGAAACAAAAGAAAAAAGAAAAAAAAGAAAGTTATCTGAGCCTTTAGTACTCAATCTATAACCTGTAGCCCAATGCATATCTGTGAGAGCATGTGCATGTATAGTATGGTCTGCACATACTTTACAATCTCATAGCATTTGTACCCTAAACCGAAAGCAAAAGAAATATCATAAAATTTTATCTACTGACTAACCAGTTTTGCAGAAAAGGCTGTTTACAAGACTACTAAGATACATGGATGCTAAAAGAGCAGATGGGAGTTTCAAAAAGGCCAAATAGCTAAACTGTTAGAAGAGATAGCTACCTAGAAATCATTATTAAATATAGGCCTATTTAATGTTTGTAAACATTCGGGATGCGCGCGCATCATGGTTGCAGAAAACCTGGGAGTGATAACCAGTACGACTAGAGAGTTACGACGAAGCGGTTCAAAGTAGGTAAGATTTAGAAACATTATAGAATATTTTGATTTGTTATTTTTTTTAAAATGTTGTCGGCATATCACAGCAGCTTCACCCAGCGATAAGCACTGTTATTTAAAAAAAATTAACATTATGTGTATAGCCTATACTCAGGAGAAGCTAAAAGAGTGCCTCTTGACGCGTACAACTTTGTTTTTTGTTTTGTTTTTGTTTAAGTCACGAATTAAAAGAATAAAAAGTTAATTTCGAGTTTATATCTCACAATTCTGACTTTTATTTCTCGCAAATCTGAGTTTATATCTCACATTTCTTACAAAGAAAAACAGAATTGTGAGATATACTCGTTATTCTGTCTTTTCTGAATTGCATTTTATCCCGCAATTCTGACTTTTCCCCCCTCAGAATTGTGAAATAAACTCACAATTGCGAGTAATAAAGTCCGAACTGGGAGTAATAAACACGCAAATGCAAGAAAAAAGTCAGAATTGTGAAATTAAAAATTGTATAGACTGTTTAAAAGTTATCTATGTGAAATGTTATAGGTTTAAATATTATTTCAATGCTGTAACTGCTATGTATGTATGCCCTCTGAACTGAATATGTGAATATTATGTAGACTTACTGTTTACATCAAATTCCTGCTTTAATAGTAGACTAATCCTTGCGGGTGTCATCAGTCCAGTCTGTGAAACATCTCTGTTTAGCTTCAAAGGACGTTTTCAACGATGGTTTTCTTTAAAAATGAAGACTATATTTTTTGCATTCCGATTCCAACATCCAGAGGCACAACAAAACATTTTTCTCTTATTCTGTGGATTTTGCACATTTTCCTCCAATTGCTGCCGCTATTTTTCTGCAACCACTATGCGCGCGCAGCTGCAAGTGACGTCATTGTGACGTCTGCTCCAAAGTGGTCTATACTGTAAGCAATAAGCATAAGACAATAAGTCCATGAGTATTGTATTGTATTGTATAGCACTGCTACATTATCTATGACTTGATTACACAAATTGGCGTTCGCACGGGAACTGCAGGGGGTTAGTGAGCTAATAAAAAAGCTAAAAAATTAATCAAATCATGTTTTTTTTTTCTTTCCTTTTAAGCCGCACACACACTTAACGATTGTAAGGCCGATTATGAATGTAAATTGATACTTATGACTGATCACGCTCAAACGCGTCCAGTCAGAGCCAGTTGCGTTCAGTCTGCGATTACAGTCAGTGTTCAAATTCCATGTGTAAGTATTTAAATCTGCTTCAGTCGCAGGAAACAATCGGTGTTCAGTTCAGTCTTAGAATGTTTCAGCTAATTGTTAGGTGTGTCCCCGGCTTTAGCTGCCACGGACCCCTAAATATGTCCATCCTTGGGTGAGGGATCCCATTCTATTATGTATAAAACATCAAGACTCAATTTGTTATGTGAGCAATTAATAATATTAATTATTATTTGGAAAATATTTTTTTTTCTTCTATTTATTATAATATTTTTTATACTGTATTTATTATTTACTCAACAGCCTTTTTACTTATTTTAAATCTATTTTTATTATTTATTTTAATTTAATTATTCAGATTATTTATTTATTTTAATCATATGTTATCTTCTTTTTTTAATTTATATTATTATGATTTTTTAACAGTTTTGCTCTAAACATTTCCACAGATCCCCTAACATTACCTAGTTTGAATTAAATCAAAAATATGTAAATAAATAAATAAAAATAAAATTAAAAACATTTAACAGGAAATATTTTTATTTTTTTACCTGCATGACCATTAACCTACATCAGAGAACTGCGAACATGCAAGTGTTTTTAAATTAGTTTGGGAATTCCAGATACTGAGTAATTATTAGTATCAACAATTATTCAAGTTGATTATAATTATATGTTCAGTGTACTCACATAGCATTGTACAGTAATGTACAGTCACGTATATTAATGTACAGTAATGGGCCTCTACAGCTGTGTGTGACGTCACTCCAGCAACGCGTCAGCATAAGCCAGAATTTTCGCTAGGCTAGTTAGCAACTAGCTCCTTGCCGCCTGTCACGCACATACTTCCCCGCAGTTATACACACGATTACAAATCTTTCTATCGTTACAACCACTAGAACAGCTGAAATCCCTGCAGACTGTCACTGAATGAGGTGTTTAATGTGAATGAAGAGCAGACAGAAGGCATTTGAATGCAGCGGGCTAAAGCTAAAGTCAGCGCTCTGCACATCATCTGACAGCTCTGCCTCTGCATCAGTTCAAATCACAACAGCACAGTTATAACAGCACAGAATCGATGCGCTGGTTAATATTAACTCAGCTAGATGAAATACGCCATATTTCAGTTCGCACACAGCCGCTGATATAATATTTACTCACCTCTAGGGAAATGGACGGTGGTTTAAATATGGATCGATTATCGCTTCTGATCAGCTGACGAAGATACTGGCGGTTGAAAGATTGCTTTCGGTTTGTCAGCTAACGTTACATATCTGTAGTATTCTTCCGTTTGCAGACAGCGGCTTTTCAAACGCCTGGCATCGGACTCTTTAACTTCAGACTGGAGCTACATGGTATGACACATTCAAACAGCTTCTTCCGGTTGTTCGGAGCTGAAAGTGAATGGCGAAGCAGGCAGCGGCGGTGCCTCCTAGTGTGGACGAGCGGAACGACTCACAGATGCGTTGCATTGATCCCTTGAAGACCGAGGGGGATCTATCCCAGCCCAGACGCCCCCGTGCGGTCATAGAGCGATTTACACCAGGGCTTTTCAATCTTTTAGATGCCACACAGACTCCCAAATCTCATCATCCTCGTGCGAGGGACACTCATCCTATGTATTTCCATATGTGACCCTGGACCACAAAACCAGTCATAAGGGTAACGTTAAATTTTTATTTTTAAATTGAGATTTATACATCTGAAAGCTGTATAATTTTTTATATAAATTTTTATTTATATCTAACGTTTTGACATATTTATGGTAGGAAATTTATAAAATATCTTCATGGAACATGATCTTTACTTAATATCCTAAAGATTTTTGGCATAAAAGAAAAATCGATAATTTTGACCCATACAATGTATTGTTGGCTATTGCTACAAATATACCCGTGTGACTTATGACTGGTTTTGTGGTCTAGGGTCACATATATAAAGACTCACTGTGAAATTAGTATTATAATATTAATGTGTGAAATATTTAGTTTTTATTGTGTTTTTTGTTTTCTAATCACACTGTAGCTACTGTTAGATTTAAGTTAGATGTATTTTTTACATCTTTTTATTTTTTTTTTCTAATTATTTAAATCAAGAGTATTCATTTCTCATTTCTTTAAATCATATTTCATTCCTTTTATTCAATTTTAATTTAATTTATTTAGCTACATAGTTTAAAAAAACACTTTTCTTATTGTTTTATTTATTTATTAGTTATTTATTTAGTTTTATCAAATGTCTTTATTTTATTTAATTAAATCAAATTTTATTTGTTTTATTTATATCAAATTATATTTATTTATTTTAGTATTTTTAAAATATTTTCATTTATTTATTTTATTTTTTATTACATTTTATTCACTTATTTTAATGTATTAATTTATTATTTTAAATAAAATGTAATTTATTTTAATATATATATATTTTTTTATCTTAATCAAATTGATCTATTAATTTAGTTAGTTTGGTTTATTTATTTATTTATTTTTACTTTTTTTTTTTTTTTTTTTTTACCCCGCTTTTCTCTAAACTTTTCTAAGGACCCTCTAACACTCCTTTGCGGCCCCCTGGAGCCCAATTTGAAAACCTTTATTTTGAAACCTCACAGTGGCACCGGAAGTGAGTTCTAGATTCGCGGCGTCTGTTCACCTCCACATGAGCTCAGACCGGCGCAGTTATCGCACTGAGCGATAGAGGACAGATGGTGTGTACCCGAGATAAGGCATAACGTTAAATGTAAGCATTATCGTATGTTTATTATGTTGTTTTAAGATTATAACCCACATTCGGTGCCCTTACTGTCAGAATGTATGATGTTGCTTGTTATTCACTTGTTTTTATAAATTGTTTAACACAGAGTTCACCATTATGAGCGACGATCAAAATATAAAACAATGATAAATGTGGGTCATTTTTATAAAGGTCATACTTTTTTATGGCCATGATCGTTGGTGTTTTTAACAAACAGTAATGACGCCATGGACGTTATTTAACCTCTATTGGATTAAAATACAAGCTTGTTTTCTAGTTTCTCAATGGGTAAGATTGCATGCTTTGGGTTGTTACGTAGCCTATAAGAAGAGTTCATAATACGATTTTTTTTTAAATTTGAAATTCTTTAAAACAATTGTTTTAAATTGTGTGTGTGTGTGTGTGTGTGTGTGTGTGTGTGTGTGCGCGCGCGTCAGACTCAATTCCCCCTTAAAGGGTTAGTTCACCTAAAAATGAAATTTCTGTTATTAATTACTCACACTCACGTCGTTCCAATCCCGTAAGACCTTGGTTCATCTTCAGAACACAAATTAAGATATTTTCGATTAATGCCTGAGAGTTTTTTTTTAGCCCTCATAGAAAGCAATGCAATTGCCACATTCAAGGTCCAGAAAAGTAGTAAAGACATCATTAAAAAAGTCCATGTGACTACAGTGGTTCAAACTTAATGTTATGAAGTGACAAGAATAAAACAAAATTAATTTATTCAACAATTTCTTCTTTCCTCTGTAATTTTCTTACGCTGTTTACGTTGTATAGACGGTTCAGCGATTCCAGGTTTTACATCAGAATGCCGACGCTGTATACGTGAGCAGCATGACGCATGCATGTGATGCAGACGCAGGAGCCGGCCAACAATGAGTCTGTGTTCTGACGTAGAACCCGGAAGCGCTGCACTGTTTTTACAATGTCAACAGCGTAGGAGACTGACAGGGAAGAGAAGAAATTGTTGAATAAATTCATTATTTTTGTTTTGTTTTTGCGCACAAAAGGTATTCTTGTCGCTTCATAACATCAAGATTGAACCACTGTAGTCACGTGGACTATTTTAACAACGTCTTTACTATTTTTCTGGACCTTGAATGTGGCAATTATGTTGCTTTCATTTTTTTTTTTTTTTTTTTAATTTTTGGGTGAACTAACCCGTTAATTGGTGTCAGTTGAGGTTTGGCAGGACAGGGTCGATAAATGCTGATTTACATCTAACACAGGCTATACATGTAGATATAACACAAATATGTGTTTTTATAGGTTGTATTGGTGATGTGGAGAATGAGCTGCAGTTGAGATTCATCCGGATGGATTATGGCATCATGACGGAGGACGCATTCAGAAGCTCACACGTGTCCATGAAGGTGGCCGCTTTGCACTTCGTGGACCTGCCACTGTCAGTCTATTACTCCCTTCCACAGGTAAACTGACCAACAGTGGACAAAAATAAAGCCAGGAACTCCTGATTTACAAGCTTACTGGTTCTTGCATTGTCATCCAAAAATTTATCTTAAATCCAGGGTTGTCAACCTAGGCTAATATATGTACAATGTAGGTTTTGTTGTTGTTGTTTTACACTTTTTTTAATACATACAACACACAAATGAAAAAAAAATGTAGGGCAGGACTTGATTATGTCCATGGGGAACTGATTGGATGGTTGCATGATTGTGGTTTGCTATTGGTTGATAGTGACAGGTTGTCTGGCCCTTGCGCCAGTAAGCAAGTCATCAGAGAAGAGATGAGCTGCAAGAGGGAGGGGAAGTTATTATGATTAAAGATTATAAGGACAAATGCATTAAAAAAAAAAATAAATAAATAAATAAATAAATGATTTGCACAGATAAATCTTTTATCATAAATGCTGCAATATAAAACTAAACACTGTGACACTCGGTGCTATCAAAAATAAGTGCTTTGTTCAACATTGGCTCATCCATTGGTGTGAATTTGTGGCAGAAGTATCTGTTAGAGGAGGAGTGTTTGGGAAATCTGTGTGAAAACATTACTTTTTGCAGTCCCGTGGTGCAGCAAGTACACACTTTAGCTTCAGTGTTACTATTAATTAAAGTTATTATAAAGTGTTACTGCTTTTTATAAAAGGGGATATTTTATATTAGAGAAAATTGTTATTATTTATTTATTTATTTATTTATTTATTTTTCCCCTGGGTTGCTGATTTGCTGCTCAGGACATTTTTCTTCTTCATATTATTATTATCAATGTTGAAAGTTGTGCTGCTTAACATTTTTTGGGAAACGGTGATACTTTTTTCAGCATTCTTTGATGAATAGAAATTTTAATGAACAGCATTTATTAAATTTATTTATTACATTTATTAAATAGAAATGTTTTGTAACATTATAAATGTCTTTACTGTCACTTTTAAACAATTTAATGCATCCTTGATGAATAAAGTTATCTTTTTTTAATCTTAGCACAAATGTATGAATGGTATCATTTATTTACACAAAAAATGTTAAGCAGCAAAAACTGGTTTCAACATTGATTATAATAAGAAATGTTTCTTGAGTGGCAAAACAGCATATTAAAATGATTTCTGAAGGATCATGTGTGCATTTTTAAATTTATTAAAATAGAAAATTATTTTAAATTGTAATATTTCACAATACTACTGTTTTTACTGTATTTTTGATTAAATAAATGCAGCCTTGGTGAGCATAAGAGACTTCTTTCAAAAACAGTAAAAAATTGTAATGTTTCCAAACTTTTGACGGGTACTAAAATATTGAGGTAAAAATGGCATGAAGTTGGATAGGTTTGTTAAAGTTTTTACTTATTTTAATAATATATGTGAAAATGCACAGCTTAGTTTATAAGCTTTAATACTTGGCTTTTCACCAGATTGCCATGGTTTTGAACTCCTTTCTGAGAAAGCGAAGTCATGTTTAACATGTCCTTGGGTGGATTTTGCAGCTGTGCCTGAGTGATCTGTGAGTGTTGGGATACGTGAGTTGCTTGCAATGAGCTCACTGTCGCGGATAAGCTGTCAAGCTCTAAAAAGGACAAAAAAAGCACATGAAGGTGGCACTATATTTCAGTCAAGCACTGTATTTGAAGTGTCCTGAAGCCATATGATAGCTTTGTGTGAGAAATAGAGCAAAATTTTTGTTTAAATAATTTGCTGAAAATCTCTGTCATGGCTCTCAAATCTCATTTAGGCTTGCACGTTTGTGTGATCAGGTTCTCTACTGTATACCTTCAGAAAATGTAAATGGAACTTTTATGGAACTTGGTCCCCTGGTCACCATATTGTTTCATTGTCTGGCTAAGAGAAGATAAATTTTTCGGTGACAGTGCCAAAGTAAAGGTGTGGGAGTTATGTGTGCTATATGTGCTTCATATAGCAGCCAGGATACAACTTTGTTTGCTAATAATAGGTCCTTTTACATAAGTTACATGTTTTGACAGTTCCTCTTGTTTTTCTAATGAAGCCCATGAATTTTTATTTTGCTCTTTAGCAATCTTTAGGTCATATTTGACACTATTTGATAGTACTATGTGTCTGTGCCTATGATTAGCTTAAACTTGCTCAGTAGATCAGATCCCGCAGGCCAAACAACGCATGTCCAGCCAAATGCCAGCCAGTCATTTCCAGTCATGTAATCCTTGCTGTCACACAGTCTGACTGTCTCACCCTCTGCCTATCTGCATTTCTCACTCTGATCTCTGTGTGCCTTGAGCTGAGCGCTTGATCCAAAGTTAAACGTTGCCTTATGTCTCTCCATTTCCTCACTGAGCAGGTGAGTCTGAGCACCGGCACCAAGAAGCTCTTTGCTGCCACTGCCTTTGGCGCAGTCTCCCTCATCTTCCTCGCACGACGCTTCAGGAGGAGGAAGGGCAAGAAAAAAGCCAGTTCGCCTCTAGAGCAGGAAACGTTTGAGTTCTTCACCACTGTCCCCCTGAAAAAAGGTAAAAACATATATATGAGATGACAAGGAGAGTTTTTAAAGCTATTATTGTCCAATTTATTGTCTTAATGCAAATATGCAAATCAGAAAAATCTATATTTTAAGAAGTTAATATTGTGTTTTTTTAGACACAATACTTCACTCCTGAATGAATCAGCTGTTTGAATGTATGGAATGAATTAGATATTTACCGCCACCTACTGGCAGTTTTAGTTTCTTAAAATTTCATTTAAAAATAATATCATATTTCCATATTAATAAAAAAAATAATGATATAGTTCACCCAAAAAATTTAAATTCAGTTATTACTCAACCTCATGGTTCAAAAGTTTGTGTAATAAATTCTATGTTGAATCAAATAAAATATTTCTTTTTGTAATGTTTATTTGATGCTTTACACAATAATGACTTCAAATAATCTTTTGGGGACAATTTCTCAGCCAAATTTGATGTGTGATTAATTTGCGATTAATTAGATGAATCAATCAGCAAATCATGTAATTAGATTAAATTTTTAATCGCTTCACAGCCCTAATATATATTAATTAAATGCTTTTCTTTGGAACTTTCTACACAGTAAAATCCCCAGAGTTAAATCTGCAACTCTGCTTAGAGTACATTTGGTCCCTCTCTAAATAGTGTTAAAGTAACACTGAAACAGAGTTAAAGTTAATGAGATAATTAAGCAATTAATAAGGCTGTTCTTGTGTTTCTCTTTTCTTTAGTGATTCTGCTTGTTAACAGCAGGTGTTCATCACTAATGCACAATCATCAATTAATTGCTTAATTATCTCATTAACGTTAACTCTGCTTCAGTGTTATTTTAACACTATTTAGAGAGGGACCATATGTACTCTGACCAGAGTTGATTTAACTCTGGAGATTTTGCTGTGTATTAATCAACGCTCCAGAAAAAGTAAGACTGGAGTAATGATGCACAGGAATAAATTACATGTTAAAATATATTAAAATATGAAACGGCTACATATAATGTAATAATATTTCTCTTTTCACTGTATTTCACTGTTCTCTCTTTCATTTCAGAGACTGACTGTCAAAATCTGCCTCTGACCTCAAAGAACTGCTACTCATGTAATGTGGTGTCCAGTGGTGGCCTGTACGGCAAGCTTTCGGGCTCCCTGCAAAGCCTGGCCTCTGTAAGCAACATTTTTATTGTCATCTTTGGATTGTGGTGTAATATACCTGTGACTTCAGCAGCACAGGCTGCACCAAAAAAAGCCATTGACAAAAGGTAGTTTTGTAAAATGTGTGCCTTGACATTAGTGCAAAATTGAGATGTTGAAGTGCCACATCTTCTCTCAGGTGAGGAGCAGGCACTCTTCAAGTAGCTCCACCTGTGCTAATGGATCCAGCTGCTGGGACGGAGCAGGAGATGATGCTGATGTCTGTAATCTGCTCAACATTCCCGTTGCCACTCCAGAGAATCTTTACCTGATGGGTAAAAAGCACACAGAACACAGCAGGATTGATGCATCTTCTTTACTCGGTCTCATAAAGGCCTCAATATACTCAAGGCAGAGCTCTTTCTCAATCTCCGCTAAGGGGGTAAAAAAAAAAAAGTTCAAAATAACTTTGCAGCAGTATACTGTTAGTTAACATACCAATCATCACGAAAGTTTAATCCTTGACAATTTAAATATTCAAGCGCAAGAAGACGCAAAATGGAGCTCATTCCTTTACTTGCAGAAAGCCACGTCTCAGACATCGAGCGAATACTATACCGAGGTCTCTTACACGTCTTTTTGCACTTGAGCGGACAAAGTCACACAAAATTGTTTAAAAAAAAAAAAAAGTGAATATCCTAGTAAACAGTTGAGAAAGTAATGTACATGTGTACATTATCGGTATATTAGATCTGTGCATTCGCTCTTAAAGTGACAGCAGCCTAATATTCCTGCTGCTATCTGTGTTTTTAATGTTAATCAAACAAAAAAGGACAAAGAAAAGAGCAATCACTGCTCTTGACTGAATAACTTTTGTAAGTTTCTTAAGGATTAATTAATAAGGATGTTTGACTTATACAGTGAAGACTATGTAGTGTTATTTTACATTTGCTTACTTTATTAAATTTCTGAACCTGAAAACTCCTGTCATTACTTATGTCACCAGTCATTGGTAGGTGTGGCAAAAAGTTAGTTTTAGGCCCTGGATGTGGATGTGTTTGCATTAGCTCTGCAATTCAGCACTCCAATCAAGCCATGCCATGTCACCAATTTATGCAAAATATTGCTTTAAAGAAAGAAGCTTTACAGTATTTTCAGTAAATATATTATAGTAACTATAATAGCCACAGACTGAAAAGGAGAAATGAACTGGAGAAGATTTATAAGTCAAAGAAGGCGGAGCCTAAGAGCCACACCTACCTATTACATAATCGCCACGGACCAATGGTAGTTTGAAGGTGTTTACCAGCTGGAGACAACTGTTCTGGAAAGTACGCTTTGGCAAGCTGTTTCGAACTCCTGTAATTAACTCCAAACAAACTTCGTTTTGGCCTAATTTTGTTCAGAAGACATCACACCAGTTCATTCTTTCAATTTGCTTCAAGTAGTATTAGGGCCTTAAAGGATTAGTCCACTTTTAAATAAACTTTTCCTGATAATTTACTCACCCCCATGTCATCCAAGATATTCATGTCTTTCTTTCATCAGTCAAAAAGAAATTAAGGTTTTTGGTGAAAACATTCCAGGATTATTCTCCTTATAGTGAACTTCAATGGCCTCTTAAAGGCAGGAACACACCAAGCCGACGGTCGGCCGTTGGGCAGTTTTTCTTCGTCGGCCGACTAAGTTTTCTCAGTGTGTTCTGCACCGTCGGCTGAAGTTGGTCCTTGTCGGCTTTTTTTCGGCCGATTCGAAATGTTGAATCGCCGTTGGAGCTCGTCGGTCCTTTGGGCCATCTGATCATTCTGATTGGCTGTTCAGCTACTGCCGCCAGCTGGTTTGGAAAGGCATTTCATCTCACGCAGGCGCAGAACTGACGTGCTACTTGGCGGTCGGCTGTTTAGCGTCAGTTTTGTGTGTCAGGGCAACTTTGGACACAGACACTGCCGACGTGAGCCAACCCCGCAGTCTGCTTTCGTCGCCACTAGTCGGCGTCGGCTTGGTGTGTTCTGGCCTTAACGGTTGAAGGTCAAAATTGCAGTTTCAGTGCAGCTTCAAAGGGCTTTAAACGATACCAGACGAGGAATAAGGGTCTTATCTAGTGAAATGATCGGTCATTTTCGAAAAAAATACAACTGCTTATGCTTTCTAAACACAAAATATCGCCTTGAACGTACTTCTGCTTTCCGCATTCTTCAAAACGCTTACGCTGTATGTCCTACGCCTTCCCTATTCTACTTACGGAAAAAAATGAAGCCGCGTTCATTCCATAAGTATAATAGGAGAAGCCTTGTGTGGAATCGTTTAAAGCCCTTTGAAGCTGCACTGAAACTGTAATTTTGACCTTCAACCGTTTGGAAGCAATTGAAGTCCACTATAAGGAGAATAATCCTGGAATGTTTTCATCAAAAACCTTAATTTCTTTTCAACTGAAGAAAGAAAGACATGAACATCTTGGATGACATGGGGGTGAGTAAATTATCAGGAAAAGTTTATTTAAAAGTGGACTAATTCTTTAAGACACAAATGAGAGCCCAGAAAAAGCTTGTTGTCCACAAAGTATTGCATTGCATTTTAAGCAGTGTTTGTGTATGTACACCTGATGTTGATCTTAAAAAAAAAAAAAAGAAGAAGAAGTGAAATCATGTACGTTCACAATCATAAATGCTGTTCTAAATCTGATGTGGAAATTTTTGCAGATGAATACACAGGTTGGATTGATGACTCATGTATTTTTGTTCTCCCACAGGAATGGAGTTGTTCGAGGAGGCCCTGCGGCGCTGGGAGCAGGCACTAACATTCCGCAGCAGGCAAGCAGAAGATGAGGCGAGCTGTGCATCTGTAAAGCTGGGAGCTGGAGATGCCATTGCAGAAGAAAGCATGGAGGTATTATTCGCCAATCACTAGTCCTTAGTAGGGATGCATGATATCAACCTTATTTTGCAATGCGGAATTAATCTTTTTTTCTGTAACCGTGTGAGACATTCGATTCATTAGCCACTATAGGTAAATAACTAGAAGAATAACAGTGCAGTAAATGGTAAAAATATTTGCGCTACAAACTAATGTGTTCATGATTACAATGATAATTAAAATAATATTATACAAATTTCAGTTTGCAATATCAAGCAGCATATTGGACTGTTTCCGTACAGCTGAAATGTGCGGAAGTGGATGACATAGGAAGCCTGACACATTCAAGTTACAAATGCTTTTATGTTAAAAATAAGCTGGATATTGGTACCATATTGGTTGTCAGCCAGTACTAGGCATTTTTGTAATTTATTGGTATTGAAAATGTAATTGTTCACACTCATTTCCCCCAGTTTTGTAATTACGTTACCTTTGCCACTAACGCTCATTAAAAAAAACACTAATAACACTTAATGTTAATGTGTAGGCCCAATTTACTCAGGACGTGTTTCCTAAGCTGAAACTGTATGTTCATAAAACATAATCCCCCAGTTTCAAAGACAAGGATTAAGCTAGTCCCAGACTAAAATGCACGTTTGAGCCATTTTAACTGAAAGCAATTTGTACTGACATATCTTAAAATATATCAGCGCCATTGTTTTGTCTCAAGATGCACACCAGTAATGTTTTTTTTCTAGTGCATGATTATAAAAGCTACTTAAATATCCTAACTGAATTTAGGCCTAGTCCTGTCTGTGAAACAGGCAAATATGCTAAAGATTTTGCACTTTATTAGGACATCATCAGTGCAGATTTCATCCGAAAGCTGGAGTCTCTGCTACAGAGAGCCTATCGGCTCCAGGAGGAGTTTGAGGGAGCGCTGGGAATGACAGACCCTTCAACACATCCTAGTAACGGTGAGTGTTAAACTAGTCAGTCATGTAAGGTCAATAGGTGTCTGTGTGTGAATGTGAATGAATGGTCTTATGTAACATTATTACTGGTCTTAGCTCTTTTACCCATGACTGTACTCTAAAAACTTACTTTTTAAAAAAATGTATGTGACATGTTCCATTGCATAAGCAATGCACCTTTTGTTGTTCAAGTGAGTCATAATGTGTATATTTTTATTAAACCATAACTTCCTATGGATTCATATACTCACCAGTCACTTTATTTGGTACACTTTGTGTGTACCGGGTGGGGCCCCTTTTGCCTTCAGAAATGCCTTAATTCTTTGTGGCATAGATGCAACAAGGTGCTGGAAACATTCCTCATACCCCTTTTCCACCAGAATGGTTCATGTTCTGGAGCCAGAGCCTGTTTTTGGTCAGGCGAACTGGACCCTGTTGTTAACTGGCCGTGTGTATCCACAGACTTGAGGAATGAACGGTGAAGTAATGCTGCTACATGCTGTTTACCTGACTATAACCAGTCTGAAATACAGTGCACATTCCCCATGTTTGTGCAGGCAGTGCAGCACTAATGGTACCGGGAGTGATTCTAGCGTACCAGCAGCTTGTTTAATCTCCCAGTACTCTTATTTGTCCATTTTGCTGATGTATTGAAACTGAAACCGTTGATACACTCGCTCTTTCGCATGCTGGGTCTCTCTTGCACACTCAGTTTTATATATTTAGATATAAAGAGCAATATAATGCAAAGTTTTTACACTGCTCAACAAGACAACCATAGACAGTGACAGCATTTCTCCACTCCCCGGCTCCGTTCGAGACCAACAAGTTAAAGGAACACTCCACTTTTTTTGAAAATAGACTCATTTTCCAACTCCCCTAAAGTTAAACAGTTGAGTTTTACCGTTTTCGAATCCATTCAGCCGATCTCTGGGTCTGGTGGTACCACTTTTAGCATAGCTTAGCATAGTTCATCATAGTTCATTGAATCTGATGAAACCGTTAGCATCTCGCTCAAAAATGACCAAAGAGTTTTGATATTTTTTTCCTATTTAAAACTTGACTCTTCTGTAGTTACATTGTGTACTAAGACCGACGTAAAATAAAAAAGTTGCTATTTTCTAGGCCAATATGGCTAGGAACTATATTCATTCCAGCGTAATAATCAAGGAACTTTGCTGCCGTACATGGGTGCAGCAGGCCAATGATATTACGCAGTGGCTGTGACCCTTGTTGCACAGGGAGCGTGCCTTGCAACATGGAGACATTTTGAGAGAGTGCATAATTATTGTGCCTGTTACCCATGGTACGGCGCAAAGTTCCTTTGATTATTCTTGATTATTACGCCGGAATGAGAGTAAAAAAATCGCAACTTTTCATTTTCTGTCGGTCTTAGTACACAATGTAACTACAGAAGTGTCAAGTTTTAAATAGAAAAATAATTTTGACACTCTATGGTTATTTTTTTGAGCGAGATGCTAACGGTCTAATCAGATTCAATGAACTATGCTAAGCTATGTTAAAAGTGCTACCGCCAGACCCGGAGATCTGCTGAATGGTTTTGAAAACGTTAAAACTCAACTGTTTAACTCTAGGAGAGTTGGAAAATGAGCCTATTTTTTAAAAAAAGTGGAGTGTTCCTTTAACCGGAGTTAAACAGATCTTTCTGGCCTGGAACCCCCTTTTCTGCAGTTGAAATGCACAGAACGGTTCAAGAACGGTCGCAGGCTGGGAAGCTGCACCGGAACCACATCGGTTGAAAAGGGGGATGAGATTTTGGTCCATATTGACATGACAGAATCTCACAACTGCTGCAGATTTGTTGTCTGCACCATTATGTGAATCTCCCGTTCCGCCACATGTCAAAGGTGCTCTATTGGATTGAGATCTGGTGACTGTGGAGACCACATATTGAACTCATTGTCATGTTCAAAAAACCAGTTTGAGATGATTTGAGTTTTGTAACATGGTGCATTATTCTGCTGGATGTAGACATCAGAAGATGGATACACTGTGGTCATAAACATGGTCAGCAACATTTTTCAGGTAGGCTGTGGTGTTTAATTGATGCTCAATTGGAACTAAGGGCCCCAAATGTGCCAAGAAAATATACCACACACCATTACAACACCACCAGCCTTAACTGTTGATACAAGCCAGGATGGATGTTGTTTGCGCCAAATTCTGACCCTATCATCTCAATGTCGCAACAGAAATTGAGACCCATCAGACCAGGCAACGTGATTTTTGTCAGGCAACATGCCTCTTTTCTTTGTTCTTAGTTGACAGGAGTGGCACCCGGTGTGGTTTTCTGCTCCTGTAGCCAGTCTGCTTCAAGGTTTGATGTGTTATCTGTTCAGGGATGTTCTTCTGCAGACCTTGGTGGTAACGAGTGGTTATTTGAGTTACTGTTGCCTTTCTGTCAGCTTGAACTAGACTGGCCATTCTCCTCTGACCTCCTGGAATAAAGACATTTTCCCCCACAGAAATTCCGCTCGCCAGATATTTTCTCTTTTTCGGACAAAAAGGGTTGTGCATGAAAATCCCAGTAGATCAGCAGTTTCTGAAATACTCAGACCAGCCTGTCTGGCACCAACAACCATGTCACATTCAAAGTCACTTAAATCACCTTTAACTGTACTTATTATTCTATAAACGACCAAGATTGTCCTTTATTTTCCATTGCTGAAGTTGGCAACCCTAGCGGCAAGTGTAAATGGACTATGGCCGATAACTTGGTTTTCCTCATGTTGATGCAAACCTGTGTGACTTTCTTTCTTCTGTGGAGCGCAAAAGATGATTTGTAGGATGTTTCAATAATTTTAATCCATACAATGAATGTCAGTGGGATCTAAAACAACACAGTGTTTTATTGTATGATCAAAGATACAATTTCAAAATATTGTTTGTATTCTGCAGAAGAAAGTAAGTCATACAGGTTTGGAACAAAAGAATTTTCTTTTTTGAGTGAGCTATGCCTTAAAGGGTTAGTTCACCCAAAAATGAAAATTCTGTAATTTATTACTTACCCTCATGTCGTTCCACACCCGTAAGACCTTCGTTAATCTTCGGAACACAAATTAAGATATCTTTGTTGAAATCCGATGGCTCCGTGAGGCCTGCATAGGGAGCAATGACATTTCCTCTCTCAAGATCCATTAATGTACTAAAAACATATTTAAATCGGTTCATGTGAGTACAGTGGGTCAATATTAATATTATAAAGCAATGAGAATATTTTTGGTGCGCCAAAAAAAAACCCAAAATATCGACTTATATAGTGATGGCCGATTTCAAATACCACTTCAGGAAGCATCGGAGCATAATGAATCAGCGTGTTGAATCAGCTGTTCGGAGCGACAAAGTCACGTGATTTCAGCAGTTTGGCTGTTTGACAAGCTATCCGAATCATGATTCGATACGAATCATGCTCCAAAGCTTCCTGAAGCAGTGTTTTGAAATCGGCCATCACTAAACAAGTCATTATTTTGTTTTTTTGGTGCACCAAAAATATTCTTGTCACTTAATAATATAATATTAATATTGAACCACTGTACTCACATGAACCGATTTAAATATGTTTTTAGTACCTTTATGGATCTTGAGAGAGGAAATGTCATTGCTCCCTATGCAGGCCTCACGGAGCCATCGGATTTCAACTAAAATATCGAAATATGTGTTCCGAACATTAACAAAGGTCTGACGGGTGTGGAACGGCATGAGGGTGAGTAATAAATGACAGAATTTTCATTTTTGGGTGAACTAACCCTTTAAGTTCTTCATCAAAGAAAGAACTGGACACAGTAGATGTGCAAATGTGCACGTTCTGCTTTGTGCTGCTGCGCATTACTGAGGCTCATCTCATGTTCAGTATCTAAATAAATAAGCTGGTCATGGTCCAAAGTTCTTTCCTTACAACTGTTTACAGGTCTACCTCTTACCCACTGCCAAAGCGCTCAAGGCATTATGCACTCAATTCACACCCTTCCACACGCAAACCCACAGGCACGTGTGTCCTTCAATTCCATTGAATCTTTCCATGTGACTTTCTTGTTTATGCTGTCTGCTGTTTTGGAATTAGACCAAGTTTGCTCACCCATGTAAGATAAGGGCACTTCAGTCTAATCTTCCTTCATTTCCTCTGGCAGACAAGCTCATGGATCTCTCAGTGTGTGAGGACTTGGAGGACACATGTCTCAGAGATTCAATCAGCATCGCCTCGACAGATTCCTTCGTGTCTGCTGCAGAGGTGAGAGGGAAGTCTGTGTGCCAGTCAGCTTGTGTGGTGCACACTGGACAGTTTGAACAGGTTGTTTTATATTAGTCACATCTCACAGACTTTCATTGGTTATGGGATTCAACATGAATATGTTTTATTTTGGGCTGTTTGGCACTCAGGGTTGCCAGCACATGCTTCAGATCACGTTCGCCATCAACATCCCATCATGTGTAGTCTACAATCATAAAAAAAAATTATAATGACATTGACCTATATCATGGTATTCTTCATGTATTATACTAAATACATCTTTCAAGTAATCCTGGGTTTTACCATCAGCTACCACATCTTTACCATGGTGCTGCAAGAGTATTTAAGGGTAATAATCCTAGGTAATTTAAATCTGCCCCCCTTTTCCTTATCCATCGATCACCCTGAGAGATACTGTCATCTATGGGACACTAGGGATATGCGAGACTAGTTGACATGGGAAATACTAGTAGTTTACCTTTTTTTTTTTTTTGCACATTTTGGTTTAAAGGGGGAAATATTATAAATGAAACTTACTTTACAACAAGAGATCCTATATTAATATCCTAATGAATAAAAACCTCTAACCCAGAGATGATTTCATTGAAACATTAAAGCACACTAGTATGATAAACAGCCATTTTTTTTTTTTTTTTTTTTTAATATTGAAAAAACTATAAATAAATAATGCTTACAAACTGAGGTGCTTAAGCTCAGATCAATGAGGCCTACGATCAATCAGTTGCAAAAAGAAATACAAAACCTGTCCTAAATGAAAGAAAACAAGTTGACCAAAAGATTAAATCAAATATTTGGTGATAAATATTTTAACGAGCGATTTTACAAAAAAATTTTTAAAAGGCTGGTCATTTTTGACTGTGAACACCAAAGCTGTTACAGGGTTTTCAAAACAGCGTAAGGGTTAAATAATTTGTTACACATCGCATGTATATGACCTATTTTTTTAGAAACATTCAGTATGGGATTTTACTGTTTGATTCATAGATTAAGTGGGCTATTTGCTTATACACATTGTCTTTTGACTTTCTTTTGGGGGTTTGTTAAGACTAGTCAGTTCATTTAAAACTTTAATGAAATTAGTTGTGGTGCACATTCCTAGTCGACACAATCTGTTTGGTGACATGCACCAACTTATAAATAAGAAATAGAATATATCAGACATAAAATATATACAATTTTAAAAAATTGTGCAAAAAATTGTGTAAATCTTGCAATCTGTTGCAGTTATCTGAGCACAGAGAGATGAGGAGTGCCCATGCACTCTGTCATCACCCCTTCTATGAGGACGCCCTGCAGATGGCTGAGGAGGGGAAGATCTCCTGTCGAGTGCTACGGTGAGTCAAGTATAGGGTAGTATGTCATATAAGTTCTTTTTCATTCTTTGCTTACGGGTAAAAAGTTAGAAAAGTATGTTTTTGAAGCAGTATACTGTTAATGAACGTTCCTACACCACATATGCTGATTAGAGCGATGTTTAGATATGTACTGCACTCTTTCCTCTAAATAACAAAATAAACACAACAAAAAAGACAGCGGTGAGAAAACAACAGTTAAGGAAGCATATCATTCTAGCGATGTGGATATGTTTGCACATCATGTTTATTTACACAGCGCTTTTTACTATATATTGCTTTGCCACAAGCAGCTTTACACTATTAAACATGAAAAATGTCAGTATCACTTTCAATGAGAATTACAACTTCGATTTCTACTATAAAGCAGCTCTCCATTGTGTTAATATTTTTACTCGCATCTGACCTGAACAGAAGAAAAGATTTCCGCATCAAAGCCCCAAAGCTACACCTACCTATTACGCAATCACTACAGACATGGTGGCTAGACGCTTTGCTTTAGCAAGCTGTTGCGAACTCCAAATGAATGCCATTTGTTTTGACCCCATTTTGTTTGGAATTACATTTGCCGGTTCGTTCTTTGATTTCGCTTGAAATGTATTGGGACCTTATCAGCTTCAGGTCAGGGTCCTGATCACCATCCGCTGTGCACGATCCCACTTACTACATCGATAAAATACTTTCAATCAAATAAATATTGTATAAATATAGTAATAATCACAATAATCAATTCTTTAATTCATATAGTCCACTAGACCAGGGGTTTTCAAACTGTGGGTCGCATAGTGGGGGGAAAAAGTGGGTTGCACAATTCTGAAGGAATGGCTGAAGCTAAATTTAAATTTCAGTGAATGAATAGAAATCGGAATATTGGTTAGTGTGATTTTTCAAATCGCAAAGGTTGCGCTTTAATTATATCAATAGGAGCTGCATGTTTTGAGGCATGTGCATACGAATTGTAATAACTGAGGGTCTAAACTGTTACACTGTTTAAGTTCACTAAAGACATACCCCATTGTGTTTATGTGAATACTTGCCATGATGTACATTTTGACATATTTTTGACCATTCAAGTGCAGTAATCCACAAACAAGAGCTGAATTGGTGATTGCATGCTGTCTGAAATGCGGCATTCTGTGTGCGCGCTTTAGGTCTGAGCCTGGCGGCATGAGTAGTACATAGAGTTCTTTTTCAATGCTTATTGCATTTAATAAATATTTTTAAGATCAAACACGTTCCGCACTTTTTCTCTTGCATGTATGTTTCTTTGTTGTTCTAAGATGTATTTAATCCGTGATGCGCTGCGTGGATATATTTTACTCCCTGCTATTATTGTACTATAAAATATATTTTTTTAAAGCTGCAGTCCATAACTTTTTGTGTTCACAATTTACAAAATGTATATACTTGGCGAGTACATCATAGACACATTAAAATAAAATCTGCATTTGTTTGCAAATATTTCTGGAAAATATTTCTTGTTTTATGCAGACTGTGTTGTTCATTGGTAATCTTCTTTTAAAATCAGAACAGAAATGCTTGAATGCCTTGGAGATACTGACTTTCTGGCGAAGCTGCACTGTATACGGCAGGCGTGTCAGGTAAAATATTCCTTTCTCATGTCCTGAATGCAAAGTTCAGTTTTGTGGGGTTTAGTCCATTGAATACGAAGTCCTATTTTTCTGGACAACCTGTTTTTAATGTTACTAGGCAGTGGTTCTGTTCAGAAATTTGAATTAATAAATGTTAATAGATTAAAGATTAAATAGTTTTGTAAAATTTTAGAATTTCTATCAAATATCAAACTGAAAGATGGTATGTACAGGTATTTTTATTGTAATGTTGCAATCAGGGCTTGACATTAACACCCGCCAACCCGCCAAATGCGGGTAGATTTCAGCTGTGGCGGGTAAGACAACCACTCCCACTAGCCACTTTGGCGGGTTGAATATAATTTCAGCCTACAGCCAAATGAAAAGTAGCCAAGCTCGTCGTATCACAAAATTACAATTCAGTCACAATTCTTTATCGATTAACTTGCGGTTAGTGAAGGTGGGATAGGCGGAATCGCGCTGAATGACACAACAGAAGCGCTCGCGTGCGCGCTCTCTCTGTCGCGCTCGATTCAGTTCTCCTTGCGCCTGAATACACGCACACACAGATGTCAAAATGCATTGTGTGGAGCATCTCGCGTGAATACAGTCGGCTATGGCTTACGGCTAAGTGGACGTAAACAGGTGGGTAAAAACTGGATATGTGTCAGTATATGACGTCCATGCATTCAGCAGCCCCCAAATAAATACCTGTCTGTCATTAATGTTAATCAAACATCAAAAAATGTTAAATACATGTATACATGTATGCTAAATAAACATATGTATCTGAAAAAAAAAAAATATTTTTTAAATTACTATTTGTAATTTGCTTCTTTGTTCTTTTTATATAGCCTAACAAAAATAACTGTACCTGATATATACAATGTATAGTCTTGATTTGGGTGGTCAATCTGCATTTGTAAGTTTGAAAGGGTTTTAAATCTTGTAAATCAAGTAAAATGACTCAAAATCAAGTAATTTAAGCATGCCAGAGTCAACTTTAATCATATAAAATGTAATTTCCCAACAGCAAAATTGTGGCCAGTGAAAATGCTGAGTGGCTAGTAACTTTGGAAAACCACTAGCCACATTGGCTGGTGAGCAAAAAAGTTAATGTCAAGCCCTGGTTGCAATGTTTAATTCTGTATTGTAATTTTTAAATGTATTTTGTCATGAATATTGCCTTTGATTAATTCTGAGGGGTTGCTTGTTTCATTGTTAAATTGACAGCCCTAAATATTAAATTCATCTCATGTTTACAGTTTTTCACAATTGCTAAGACACATTTCTAGAAACTCACTCATTTTCGCACATTAAACACAAAACCAAATCTTCAAATTACATTCACAAAACCACTGACTCTTCTGATAAAATCAAACAATTGCTTCAAAACCATTTTAGCTGTTCTCAAAACCAAGCCAAGCTTTCAGATCATACACATATCAGGCAATATATAAACACTACAGATCGTTCATTAGAGACTACTAAATTTGTTTACTACATGCTCTGATGTAGTTACATAAAAAGTATTGTAATCTCAACTTAGTAAGGTGAATAAATTATATACTGTATACACTACAGATATATACGGAAGAGGATCAGGGCCAAGCAATAATAAAAAATTAAAACCATCTCGAGATTAAAGTTGTTAAATTTCGAGAAAAAAGTCGAGATAAAATGTTGAGAATAAAGTCATTAAATTATGAGAAAAAAGTCATTAAATGAGAAAAATGTCGTAAAATTTCGAGAAAAAAGTTGAGATAAAATGTTGAGAATAAAGTCATGAGTTTAACAACTTTAATCTCGAGATGGTTTTATTTTTTTATTATTGCTTGGCCCTAATCCTCTTCCGTAGATATAGTATAGTATTGAATTTCTTTATATTCAGCACTTGCATACTGTAAAAATGTAGTCAAACTGCAAAAGGTCAAAGAAAACTCTGAGTTATAATAAATGAAAAACATGTTACAGTACACTCAAGAAAGTAGTACAACTGCAAAATCAAAAGTCACTGAGAGATTCATTCTGCCTCAGCACCACATCTTCATGTTGGGTCCAGGCCTGAGGACTTTGTCCACATCACAGGCAATGATGTCTCATGCCAAGCAAAAGGAAAAACCCTCTGGTGTGCCGGAACCAGCCTTGACAATACTCTCCACACCTTACTTTTCCTTGTCCTTGTCCTCATCCTCTTCCCCCTCATCCACCACCTCTTACACATGCTCTTCCTCCTCTGCCTCTTAGATTGTTTCCATCCATTGCTGGTATGAACATTCAGTGCACCTGTGCACTCTGAGCTGGCTTATATTTTGTGCATTTGGTTTGATCACATCATTAGAAACAAGTGTGAACAATTTTGAGCCAGTGTGTGTACACAATAACAACACTGAGTAGTTGTGTTGAACTTTTGCCACTTGTGTGACCTTTTTGCAACAAAAGTGCATCACAGTGCGAAATGTGTTTTAGTGAGTGAGAAGAGTGCATGACAGTTGCAAAGGGTGTCTAACCGCTTGAACTTGTTTAAGGTTTTGCAGAAAGAGTTATTTAGTTGACAAATGGGTTTAGGCCATTGAGCGTTTGGTTCAGAGAATGGGGTTTAGTGTCTTAGCAATTGTGAAAAAAGGAATGGGGCAGAGTCTTAAGTAGCCTGCGGTCATGTCCAAATGGAATACTAAAGCCCTCACAGTCTTCTTCTGAGTCAGAGTCCACACTTTTGTGACATAATGCCACATTGACTGTCAAGTTGAAGTCTGCCATGGCACTTGCCTCAGTGTAGGCTTGGCAGAAACAGATCAAGGGTAAGGCTGTAAACATGGCATTCAAGAGGATCCTTCTGAAACCTAAAATGATGAATGGCACATCCTGCAGTCTTGTGCACTTAAGGATATGTGCCTGTGGCAGCCATTGTTAAGAATGCCAGCATACTCAAAGTGTGTGGGAAAACTTTTAAACTGTACCTTTTATTTTAATTCAGGTCATCTTATGTGAAAGAGCAACTAGAGCATTTCTGGCTGACACAGGAAAGAGAATATTGTCTTCAATAATTGTTAAATCAAGGAAGGTGAGTGTCTTTTCTCTGTTCCATGTGATCATATGAACAGTCCCCAGCCCAACAGACATGTGTTATGTGGTTTGCAGAGCCCAAAGAGATTTGAGGAGGTGTTTGAAGAAATGATCTGCTTCATGGAGCAAACAGATCACTGGGAGAACACAGAAATGGAGCTTTCCACAAGAGGGGTGAGAGATCTCATTTTATACAGATATAAGACCTGTCCTGAAAATGTATGTTTGATCAAACTGTAAATGCACCTAATCTTGATTAATAAGTTTGGGGTTTCTTTTCTCTTCAGGTTAAATATCTAAATTTCTATGACGTCGTTCTTGACTTTATCCTTATGGATTCATTTGAGGATCTTGAGAATCCACCAGTCTCCATCCAAAATGTGGTTAACAATCGTTGGCTCAACAACTCCTTCAAAGAGACTGTGTGTACAGAATTTCTAGCATTTGATCATTTGACAAAATTACATTTAATTACACAATGATATTTCATGAAACGTTATTTTACCTTCATAGGCTGTTGCATCAAGTTGTTGGTCCGTACTGAAGCAGAAGAGACAACATATGAAGGTATTGTTGGAGATGTGCAACCGGCATGCGGTTCATGCGTTCATACTTTTTTTTTTTTTTTTTTTGATTAATTCACACACCTTTTTTAATTTCATTTTGTGTGTGCAGGTTCAAGACGGCTTCATTGCACATTTCTATGCCGTGTGTGAACACATAAGTCCTGTCTTGGCCTGGGGATTTCTAGGTCCAAAAAATTCCCTGCATGATTTCTGCTGCTTCTTCAAGGTAAAGTGTAATCTGATGACCTCTGTATCTTAAAGAAGTGGTTCTCAAACCTCTCCTGGAGTACCACCAGCCCTGCACATTTTGTACATCTCCCTGTATCTGACACACCCATTTTAGGTCTCGGCCCTTGGCAGGACCTTGGCCCTCAAAGAGCAAGATTGGACACCCCTGCATAAAAGATCATGTTAGCTCTTTGTCCAAGTAGGGTAGGGTTCCTCTAATCTGGCCCTGGAAGTCCACTGCCCTGCAAACTCCACTACCTGTAATTTTCTAGTAAAGCGGAATACCTTGGTTAGCTTGCTCAGGTGTCTTGAATTAGGAATAGATTAAACTCTGCAGGGCCAAATTTAATATTGATGATTAGGGGGTCTGATGGTCATGTGAGACTACCAAGGTATAATCTTCACCAAATGTCTTCAAGAGTCTTGTGTGGGTCCTGATTGCTAAACCCGCACCTGCAGTACTTAACAGAACACCTGACCCATCATCCGTCAGCAGCAATAATGTAATTCCGCTGGCCGCGAACCAGACCAGCATTAAAGTGGCCCATTATGCTATTTTAAAGGTTCCTAATTTTGTTTTGGAGGTCTCCTACAACAGGTTTAACAAAGGTCAAAAAGCACTTTAATTTTCTCACAATATACATTGCACATCACCTCATTTCTCAAAGACTCGTTCGAAGCTTCAGTCTCTCTAAACCCCTCCTTTCTGCGAGTCTGAGTCGATTGGTCAGATGGCCCTGTTGTAATTGCTCTACCATTTACAGTGCGTGTAGGAAACGAAACGGCCACAGCTCTTCCTAAATACATTAGCCAAGTACTAACGTGAATGACTGATGTAACATTGCAGTTTGTAAAACAAATCTTGCTCCATCCTTTATCATTACTCAAAGTAGTAAGATCAACTTAACAGTCTGCATTAATGGACACAATTTTAGGCAAAAGTGGGCCCACAGCTGATTAGCACAACTATTTCAGTAAGACAACAATAACTTAAGTTAGCTGGAGACCTACAGCTGCACTGGGTGTCCACAAAATAAAACAACTATGTATTTTGAACACTGGCAGAAAATATATACATAAATGATTAATCATACTTACAGGTTGTGATTCAGAAGAGAAAGTTGGTCCAAATAAAGTGGGTACCGTTTCATCTTTAATGTATAAGCCTTTTGCAAATGCCACATTGACCTTGCTGAGATTCGAGAAGCAGGCATTAGTAAAATGACAGGAACACAAATAAAGGTTATACTGCTGTTGTATCGCTGTGATAATTTTAACCACTGATTTCTTTAGTATACAAAGAGAATTTGCTTTTGCAAGTGCAGAAAACAGCATCTTCTCAACATGTACACAACAGCTCCCAGCTACAGTGTTTGAGGGCGGCTCAAAGTAGATGTTCACGGGCAGCCAATGAAGACTGTATGTGGGCAGTATGCAAATTCGTTATTTATGCAGGTCAAGGAAGCGAGACTAGAATTCATGATGATTCGTTTAGGCGGTTCAGAGTCGATTCCTCCGTTTGGGAGACAACTTTATCGTACTTTCAACTTTACAGACCATTTACATTCACAGACAGCTATATTACACAATGCATGAAAGGTATATTTGAAAAAGTGTCATGGGGCACTTTAAATCTACTACATCAGGTAGACAAATTCTCTCATGTAATAAGTAATTAATCCAACATTAAGCATTCTTTTAAGCACTGCCTATCAGTCATTCCTGACCCGCACCTCAAATGACAATGTAAATATTATTCCACCCGTTAGACCAAATATAAGTGGTTCATCCACATGCAGGACTCTGCCTTCAACTATGTTGAATATAGATTATCAGGAATGGTTTATCTTTTGTCCCATAGGAGCAGGTGCTGTTCTTTCTGAAGGACATCTTTGACCTGGATAAAGTGCGTTACTCTAGTCTAGACACACTGTCTGAAGATATCCTGCACCTGCTTC
This sequence comes from Megalobrama amblycephala, assembly GCF_018812025.1. Lineage (NCBI taxonomy): Eukaryota > Metazoa > Chordata > Actinopteri > Cypriniformes > Xenocyprididae > Megalobrama > Megalobrama amblycephala. The sequence continues at coordinate 18,018,683 of NC_063060.1, read as the reverse complement.
ACCGACGCTCTGAGCTGCTTCTGGCCTGCCTGGGAACTGACATGATCTGTCACCTAAACGGCTGTAATGGAACACTTTTGAACCTTGTACCCAGTGCTTTGCTGGAGGCACAGGTTCAGTGAGCTACACTTGTATGTCACATCCTCTACATTTTCATGGACATGTGCTTATTGCTTACAGTTGCTGAGTCCAGTGCACATCTTCCAAGTAATTATTAGTGCCATGTTTAAAATGAAGTGGATAAAAAGGGACAGATGTTTATTTTATATGCCTTCAATGTGGTGTTCTAGTAGTTTTAATTTGACATTTAATGATTTACACAAATGAGCTGAATTTAAGGCCCTTGATGTTTTGAGACTTGAAAGCTTTAAGTATTTTGATAAAGGATGTTATCCATTTGTCTTCCTGTAGGTCACTTTATAGAAACTAATATTAAACACTGGCAATGAATTTATTTTAGACATTCTCAGTGATGCTATGAGAAGTACACAGCAGGTGAATGTTGTGAATATAAGCCTTACAAATAGTACATGTATTGTGACGAAGTTTTGTACCGTAAAACACGAGTTAAAGCTGCTTGTTTTAGTTCACGATTTACATGTTAAGCCAGTATGTGTTATTGTATAAAGAAACTGAAATAAAAACCTCAGTCATTTGTAATGATTACAATTTTATTGATGACAATGGCAACAATTTTCAACATTTCAGACCAACAATTCTCAGCAAAAATCAGTACATTCAACAGCTTTAACAGTTCATGATAGCTTGTTTTACCTCAAAGGCATGCTCCAAATTTCTCAGCTAGCCTCCGATTTTCTCTTCGTTTTTAGACCCCCACGAATTCTGTTGTGAACAATTTGCTCAAAGGAAAGCACATCTTGCATGCATACAAAAAGATATGCAGCAATGGACAAAGACTAGGTTTAAAGAAACTCTTTAACTAAAACCAGTCTGGCAAATATCTACTAAAAAAGAAAAAAAAAAGTTCCTGGTCTGGTCCATCTGTACAGCATTGATGTACATTAAATCCCTACGCTTATCAACAAAAGGCAAAGCATGTACTCGAACATTTCATAGAACCATTAGTCAACCAATAATACAGAAACATATCACTACATTTCTATAATCAAATCTAACTGGCATCACCCTAAACTAATAGAAACATTGACTTTGCAATGACAGATTCCTCATGATATATTTTTACCTTATAATTGGAGCCCTTGAACAGTACGTTCTGCGGAGGGACAGACTCAAAGGATTCCTCCTTACGGACAAACTAGGACCTGATTCTACGAACTACGCCTGCAGCATCTTCAACACTGTGAGTGAGAATGAAGGCAGCAATGTGGGACAAACATTAGCACTACAGAGGGGCATCAAGAAAGCTTGCAAACCAATGAAACATGAGCATACATACAGTATACGTCAGTTATCAGTGAGTGCATTCATAGGACTAACTGGAGCATTTCGCATCTGCATGCATTGTATAACAGTAGAGAACAGGACCACACTTAACAGACTTACCAGGAAGCTAACAAATTTGCAATCAAATTTAAATTAATCACATTGGGTTCATTTAGGAAAGCATAATCCTAGTTAAAGATGAAAAACATTGTTTTGTGAGCTACACGTCAATGCCATGCAATTCATATGGACAAAAACATACTTCCAGCAGACCTAAATTCCGACATTTGTGGCATACGCCAGTCTATTTTCTACAAGAGACATCCTTAATTGAAAAAGCGGCACATATTGACCCTTGTTTTAAATGTGAAAAGCATTACACTATATCACAGGTTCAACTGTTTTGATTTCTTAGGATACTCTTACCTGTGTTATTGCTGCAGAACCTAAGGTGCAAGGTCAGGGATGACACTGCAAAATTAGACATTGCACTGCTCACTAATGAACAGTCAAATCAAAAGAACTTGAATCAAATTGACAGCCTCAATGACCTCAAATCACACAAACAGGTCAGGCACAGATTTAGAAATTGGACATTAATACCAATTAACATCTGAAAGAGGTCATTTGCTGAGGGTCTTTATAGGTCTATGCAGTACAAAACACTTGGCAAGTCACAAAAATGTATATTCAGTGTTAAGTCAGATGGGAAAAAGATGCGGATTCTACAGACGTCCTGACTTAAACACAGTGATACAGTTCACAGTTTCATATGATAAGTCTGAGAGACAAGTCCTAAATGTCTAAAGCAGTGTCAACATGGCAATGACTCAATTTGTAAATATCACACAATGCTGTTATGGCAAAAATAACAGTCCAATGTGAAAAAGGGTCATTATTTTGAATGCATGTAAAATCAAAATTACAGCCCTGACATACTTACCCAAAAAGGGCAACATTTAGATATTTAAATACATTGCGTTTCAGTCAGTCAAAGACAATGCATTGACAGCAAAAAAACAAATTGGGCCGCAAAGTCATGTACATTTTGTACTTACAGTGGAGAGCTCATTTCACTGGTGTGGAAGGCCAGAGTCTCCAAAAACCTATAGGCCTATATTGGAAAAATGCTAACAAACAATGGGCAGACAAAAAAGTAGTCCACGTTCGCATTTGAGCTTTTTTTAATCGTATCAAAACGTTTTAGAAATGGCAGCAATATTGATATAAATATATACACAATTGGTGGATTTTAGACATTTAAAATATATGATGGGGACAAGTAATTTCGCATGGCATTACTGTTGATCAGAACACTTGACCTGCCCTGTAAAAAAGCAGCAAACTTGGAGAACAAACTAAAATACTTGCAACATGATTGCAGTCACAATATAAAAGGAACAGTTTATGTAAAGACGCATACTTGCTTACCGCCTTCCTAATCTTGCCTGTGAGGGAGGAAATGTCTCGCATTAACAGTGCACACTACCTCAACAAACCAGGTGAAATGCAGTACAAGAATGAGCAACACTACAGCACTGAAGAGTTATTGAATTAATCACATACCTTGCCAACACCAAGCCACTTTGCCTTAGATAACCTGCCTACACCTACATCCACAGCAATGACCAGTTTAATTTATATATTAAAAAAAAAAAAAAAAAAAAACAGCTGTCCATTTGTCAAACAAGCAATGTCAAATGATCAATGATCTCTTAATTGCGACTTTAAAATAGACCAGGAATCAAACTAAAAATCAAGGGTAATATAGACAGTTGGAGAAAAAAAAACAAAAACAAAAAAAACAGGAGCAACATTTTCTTTCTGTAAATTTGCATACAAGACCCCCCACCCTGTCCCAAAACAGGAAATTCAATTTTCACAACATTCCCCACCTTTGCACCCCACTTACCAACACAGGAGGTTTCATTGTTTTATTGCAAAACACAACAGGCATATCATATTAAAACTGAGATGATTTACATGGAAATGACTAAAGTTTAGTCTCAAAACTACATGAGATACAGGAGATACAGGAGCTGGAATGACCAATATTACCCGACTAAAAACAAACCGTTCATTTACAAGAGTGGCAAAACAAAAAGGAAAAAAATATATATATATATCTTGACTTTGGAGCCGGTCTGCGATCTAGCTTAAACACTCAAACCAATGAAATTAAGATCTTCATCATGGCGTCTGCATCCAAACATTTAACAAAGGTTTTTTTCTGACAATGTAGCATTTACTTTATGTCCACTTCACATTACTGGCCCTGTGCAGAAGAAATACATAAGAAATACACAACATGTTAAGAGCAGAAACATTTATGCAACACCCTCCCAAAATAAAAAGAAAAAGAAAAGAAAATAGATAAAAGAAGCCTGTTTGAGGAGGAAAGTGTTTGGTTAAGTGTTGTATCGATGACTCATCTGGAAACCTGCTGAACCTGTGGAAGTAAATGTTAGAAAAAAAGGGGGGGGCAAAAACAGTACACATGCACATCTGAAGAGAGCAAAAGGCAAAATGTTTTAGTGGAAGTGTACCTGCTGAGCCTGGGGTGCAGCTCCCATCGCCTGAGGGGCGCCTTGGCCGTAGTACGCTGCCTGTTGGCGGTAGTACTCTGCCCACGCTGCACTGTAATCTGGCTGACCTCCTGGCTGAGTCGTCGCTGCTGCTGCAGCCGCCTGAGGAGCAGCTTGACCTGAGATTAAATAAAACCCAAAGCATTAATGATAGGTGAAGCAATATTGTTAAATCACCAATCAGTACGTGGTTAAATCTAATGTCCGTGACAATGTTTGTAAGAGGGGGAACGACCCCGGCCACACTATCTCGGATAGCCGGGACAGAAACCCACTACTTTACTCTAGGGCAGCTGAGTCCACAGCAGCTCTACTGCAGAGGACTGTGAAAAGAGTTGCAGCTGCCCAAAACTTTTAGAAATCGAGGCATCTACATTCACATTCATGTCTCACCTTGTTTCTTATAGTACTCTTCCCATGCCTTTGTGTAGTCCTGCTGAGGCTGTCCTTGACCTGAAGAGACAAGATCAAACAGACGTTAATCATGAGCCTACACAGAACATTCACATTGAAGATAACTGAATTATCTATTGACAATTCTGTCATGCAACTATTAAGTATACCACCAAATTCATTATACAAAAATCTAAGTTTAACTAACATGAGAATAATGGTTCGATTAAAACATTCATTGAAGATTTAGTTAGTATTAAGACTTTCAAATTTCAATATTTTCACATTTAAGATTTATAAGCAGGGCTGGGCGATATGGCCTAAAAAACAAACAAAAACAACAACAATAAAAAATTTCTCATAAACTACTTTGTCAGAATGACAAAAACTTGCCAAACAGCTGAACATTCCACAAATCTGAGGCAGAATATTCAAAACAAGTATTTTTCCACATCAAAATATACACTAGTTAACTTAAGTAAAATGAAATATGGCAGATTTCTATCCTCTTCATTAAAAATCCTTACAACCACCACTGTGACGCTTTAAAAAGTTCATGAAGAGATCGTAAAAATAATCTATATGAATTAAGCAGTTTAGTCCAAATTTTCTGAAGATAATAGATCATTTTCTTTATATGATGAACAGACTGAATTTAGGCTTTTATTTATATATAAACATTGATCAGTGAACAAAGAGGAGCTCAACCGAACCTGCTTGATGCGCAAGAACAAATGTGTGCTGCGTAACACATGGGAATGAACCTCATTGGTTCTCTCTAGCAAGCCTGCTTGAGCTTCCGTTACCATGTGTAAGCAAACTGATGTGTGCGTTGATGAATGTTTACATGTGAATAAAAGCCTAAATTAAATCTGTTCATCATATAAAGCGATCGACTCTCTTCAGAAAATGTGGACTAAACAGCTCAATTCATATTTAGTTTTATGATCTCTTTATGATTTTTTTTTTTAATCAAAGTGTTAGTCGCATAGCGGTCTGAATGAACAGAAATCACTCAGATTTCATTAAAATTACCTTCATGTGTGTCTTACGGGTTTGAAACAACATGAGGGTGAGTAAATGACAATTTTCATTTTTGGGTGAACTAACCCTTTTAATAGAATTTTTTTTTTTTTTTTTTTTTTTTTCCTGCATGTTCTAACAGGTGATAGTTTGTGTTGCCTGACTTTGACATCTTCGGCACAGCTTACAGTGCTGGCTGCAATATTAATAATATGTGTTTTGTCTTCTAGAAATGCATATTTGACAGTAGCTTGAGTTGGGATGTAGATTTAAATTTATGTTAATTAACAAAAATGGTAACATCTGTAAAAATATAAAACCTCAAAGGGTAATGTTTGAGTTAGGAGTCTACTTTTATTGAAATTAACCATTGGTCATCCATAGTATCATACATCTGGATCATGATAACCATGGGTAAAACCACACACATAGCACCTTACTACCATGGTAAAATGTAACTATATGGTTCCTATGGTATTTGTTATAAAAAAAAAAAAAAAAAAACATTAGCCTAAATACATTTTTACTATAAATACATGTGCACAAATGCTATAGCTTAATGACAAAATTTCTCATTGCTTCTTTAATGCATTTCTACAATAATAGTATAAAATTCGATAGGAATATACCATATTTCTGCCACATTACCATATGGATACCTGGAGCACTGGGAGTTTTCCCAGTGGGCTGCTGTACAATGTGGGTCAGCCAGTTACTATTACAGTAAATCCACGTTAAATGATGGTGGTTTGTAGATTAAAAGGCCTTCTAACTGGATCGTCCATGGTGAAATGTTTCTTGTGTTTGTCAGTGCTATTGAGAATGTCAGCGCTCTTTCTTCTAGTTTAAACTAGTTTAAAATCACTGAAACATTTGTGTTCTTGGATGAATTCAAGCGCTTCTCACTAGATCTCACAGCGTCGTTTAGTGGTTGCGTGATCGAGACCAATCAGCAAGTAAATGCATCTGCTCTAGTAAGCTTATGCTGCCATTTGAGCCAAGAAGATAAATGGTCCGTGTGGCACAGTTCAAACGAATAGCGTTGCTTTGTTCAGTTTTTGGTACATAAACATATCAAACTTTTGTTATAATTGTATCAAGGGAAATTTTATCATGATAATAATTATCGCCCAGCCCATTTATAAGTGCAACTGGCATTGAAATACAGTAATATCAGGCACAAATTTGGAAAAGTATATATTTATCCATTATAGGCATATACGAAAAATGAGCATGAGGTTTTCAATGTGTTAATCCTATTCTACCTGTTGAGACACTACAGCTCCTCATTCTGAACAGCAGGGTTTGAGACCAATATTTCTGTGGACAAGCACCCAAAAACAAACAAACAAACAAACAAAAAAAACTCACGCCACTAATTTCCCTCCCAAAACTCCAAAAGTAAAACAGCACTGATTGGCTATTCAAGCCCTGCTGCTATTTACCCTGATCTCTCAAAGAAAATAACCTGAAGCTACATTTGGCAAAATATTTATACCCAATTTCTTGTAATATTCCTCCCAGGCCTTGGTGTAATCTGCCTGTCCACTTTGACCTGGAGCTTGCGGGTCACCTGTTAAAAATGGTACAATTTGAGAAATTGACAACCATTCTTTCAAAGGCTGCAGAAAGTCCTCCACCTGGCTAGGTGGCGCACTTTGCACAAACAGGTTGAGTGTCTCAGAAACTGCCCTGTCCATGAGTGCTAGTCGAAAAAGGCCACCCCAGATCAACGGATAAAGACTATTATATATTAAAAAAAAAAAAAATTGGACATTGTACTGTGCAGTGATGGCTACACTGAAAGGCTAATAAGAACTACTGTACAACAGACTGTAGATCTTTAGTGAAGGGAGGGTGGCAGTTTTGTGGAGTGCAGGTAAAAACGTACCTTGTCCGTTGGACTGGGTCGTGCCTGGGGCTGCTGAAGTGGGTGTCATGGGGCCCTGGGGCTGCTGCTGGTACTGAGAATAATAGGCTGCCCATGCGGCAGCATTAGCATCAGCTGCTGCTTTATCTGGAGAACAAACAACAGCTTAGCCAACTTAATTTTTCCTCCAACAGACAACTGAAGTGGCAATGACTGACTAGCAACGAGGAAAAAAATTTGAATACTACCTCTCTGAACCAACCCTAATTAGCACAGCTATGGGCACTTACTGGGATCTGGCTGCCCTTGCTGCCAGTGGGGGTATCCGTTGCCCCAGCCTTGAGGCTGGTATGGTGCTGGAGGGCCACTGAGAATAAAATTAAGATACACTAAGTTTCTCAAATTTAATTGACCCATTAAGAACAAGTGAAAACAATGACATATGCTAAACATCATGAAGCAGAAAGTTCTTACTGTGGTCCAGGAGGGCCCTGGCCATAGGGCCCAGGGTTGTATGGGCCCATGGGAGCAGGAGGTCCTGGTGGACCAGGGGGGCCATGAGAAGGACCTCCGTGGGGCCCAGGACCACCATGAGGGCCACCCATAGGACTAACTGGACCCTATAACAAACCAAAACATTTTAAAACCACAATGAAATCTGAAAATTGATTTTTTTTTTTTTTTTTTTTAAACAGAATGTTGCAGTACTTATAAATTCATATGCCCTCGTAATCTTTAATCAAAAACATTAACTATCTTCATTTCATGTTCACCCAAAAAATTAGCAAAATTTTGTTAGACTTAGTAGAAATCAAGGCACTCAACTCCAATTTTCTCCTCAACCAGTTGCCTGGCGTAATCAATCTGTTGGGGTGACCCACGGACTGTAAAGATCTTTATATTAGGATCTGAATTAGGTGGAGGGTTTCTTTGTAACTCTATCCTGGCTCCAGACTGCTGGCTGATGCTCTTAATTGTTTCACCCCCTATAGAGAGAGAGAGAGAGAGAGAGAGAGAGAGAGAGAGAGAGAGAGAGAGAGAGAGAGAGAGAGAGAGAGAGAGATTATGAAAACATTAATTTATTAACCAATTAACGACATAAAATTGCATATCCTTTCAAAGGTAAAGTAATTACCAGCAACAACTAACCTTTGCCAATAATGAGTCCCGTCTTCATGGAAGGCACAGTGAAAGTGAATTCTTGCAGGCCTCCAGGAGGGCCCATGTTCCAGTTTCCCTGCCCACGGCCTCTCCCTCTGCCCCCACCATGACCAGGGGGGCCTCCTGCCTGCACACTTCTCAGTAGGTCAGTTATGATATCTGCTGCATGCTGTGCCCTGTCTGGAGGCCCCATGATCTGAGCGATCCTCTCTGGTGTGGTGCCATCATCTGAAGCAAAAAAAAAAAAAAAATATCTGTGTAAAAGAGCTGAGAGAGATTTAGATTTTGCTTTACACTGCAGTGCATATTAATTCATTCACCTGGTTTGAACTGAATCCTCACACCAGTATCATTCTGAATCTTCTTGATCATTTCACCATTCCTGCCAATCACAATTCCCACTGCAAACCTTGGCACAGGGACCTAAAGCAACAGCAAAATAATTTCAATAAGGTCAAAATTCCATTTAAGTATATAAAATCACACAAGTCAAAATATTAGGTGCATCTCATCAAGCAGTACTTACATCGAGACCACCTTCTCCACCGCTAACTCTTGAACCATATTCTCCTCTCTGTTCCCGGAAACCCTGATCTCTGATCAGATCCATCACCATGTCTTTTGCTTGCTGTACAGAAAAAGACATGCCATTTAAAAATATTATGGATGAGTTTTCCATAATTTGGTAAAATATCGATGTAGCAATGCAAATGCCTCAATGTACTCACCTGAACTTTAAAAGGATCGCCGGAGATCCTGAGTGGTTTATCAGCACCTGTGTTTTGGGGTCCATCTTGAATCATGACCATTTTGACTCCAGCACGTTCCTGTTAAACAAGTTTTGCACAATTACATTATACATTTATTAATTTAGCTGTTGCTTTTATCCAAAGAGACTCACAAAAGAGGAATACAAAAAGTGATTCAGCTTTAAAGGGCAATAAATATGAAGCACTTAGTAATACAAATGTTTCAGACATTGTTGGGAACAGTACCAGCTTGAATGGGGAGGAACTAAAGAATATTGAGAGCACAGATGAAGGAATAGTGAAAACATAGATGGATTCAGTTAGACAGTAGGATTCAGTTAAATTTAAGTGAATGTCTCAAACATGTAAAGAGATCAAAGTCTTCATAGCTCAAAGTCAGAATAAGTAGGAATCACAAACTAGCTTTGAATTAATGCATTCTGCTTTAACTACATTTGTGCACCTTACCTGTAACTGTTTGATTGTTTCTCCACCCTTTCCAATTACCAGACCCGCTTTAGAGGCTGGGATCATGATCTCCTGAACAGACATCCCTGGTCCATCATTGTGGTGGAATGCTGGAGAAGGTCTGCCTTTCTCTACAATCTCTGAGAGCAACCTCTTTGCAGTCCTATTATGGAAACATACATTTATTGTCAACCACTTAAAATACTTATTTTAACCATAAACATTTCTAAACGTGTTGATACTCACTGGATTGCATCAGGTGAGCCTGTTAATGTCACTGACCTCTCAGGCATGCCACCACTGTCTGTTGGGTATAGTGCAGAATAAGAGTTTTCATTTATGCTCCAAAGAGCAGACAACAGTCAGACTCCGACACACAATGTCAGGGCACGGCAATTTTGACTCACCAGGAGCAATCTGTATTTTGCAGCCTGAGTCTTGCTGGATTCTTGATATCTGTTCTCCTCCTCTTCCAATAACTGCAAATGAGTGTTTAATTAACGCTGCATTATTAATGAGTTTTAAACAAGTCTTCAAAAGCATCTAGTCATAGATATGAATTCAGAACAATCAAAATGGTCAACGTACTGAAGCCAACCATGCCATCTGGAACCTTGTACTCTTCTGATATAGACCTGCACATAGACACGATAGCATCATTAGAAGGTGCAAAGCAGAAATGTATGTAATGTTAAAAAAAATACAGATTAACTGTTGCATTAATACTGATTAAAAGAAATTTACCTTGGTGGGCCACCCATGCCTCCCATGGATGAAAAAGCTGTGGCAAATGAAAGCATGAACTTATGAGATGAGCAAACAACAAAGCCACATTTAATACATAATCAGTTTAATGTTGAAAAAAAGAAAAAAGAAATGCTTACGATCACTTGGTGGAACCTTCTTGGTTTCTGGTTGATCTAAATAGAGAAAAAAGACAGCTTAGACTAAAACAACTAAAACAATAACTTTGTAGTATCGAAAAATGTTTGAATTTTTTTATGCAATTGGAATGGCATGAAACTTTGTGACTTTTGCCACACAAAAAATGTACATGATTTGAAAAGTGGTATTAAAAAGTCACAAATGTGACAACCACAGGAAATTGATGGAAAATATGAAAAAAAAAAAAAAAAAAAAAAAAAAAAAAAAAAAAAAAAGAGAAAACATTTTTGGGGATACAAATCAGCCTATGAAAAAACTAAAAATAATTTATATCCAAATGCATAAATTAAAAGTACATGAGTTTAAAAACACTGTTGTCATCAACTAGGGATTGCACAACCCTGTATGTATATCTGCATATGTCTTAGGGCACAGATATACAGGCAGAGAGTTAGTAATGGACATTTCACGATTAACCATGATTTAAAACATTACTGTGAATTAATCGTAAAATGTTTCTGTTGCATGGAACTGTTGCAACTTTCACAAAATGAAAACAAAATTACACTAGCGGTGCACCAGCTTAAAGTGCCGTGCTTACAGACACTGAGGTTACTACTCTACACACTAGATTAACTATGCCAGAGGGACCAAACAGCGAAGCTTTATTTCCACCAAAAAAAAGAGAAAGAAATAAAGAAAATAAATTCACAAAATAATTTATTCTAGATTCATGTACATGTAAAACACAGAGGGAGTAACATTAGATTGAGTCCATCAACACCCCCAAAGCTTCACAGTCCTATAGCTCGTCCTGGGTCGACATTTCATTCAGTAATGTTAGGCAGTTTTGATTTATATGCTGTTTAATGCTGTTGATCACGTCATTTTTCATATGCATCTGCTTACATGTGAGATCGCTCGTTTCTGCTTCTTCGTCTGTGTATTGATCTGGAGATAGTGAAAACATGGAAAGCCGGAAAAACTAGTCAAAGACGAGAACTTTTCAATAGCAGAGAAAGAGTTAAAAGGGAAATACATAGCTAATATTTAGCTTATATTTAATTCCAAAGAGACAAAGATTGATTATTTTTATTTTCATTGTGATTTATTACCCCCATTATACTATTATTTGTTTAAATGAAAAAAATAGAAAATTTTTTCATCATGTTTCCAAGTTCTCATGTCCAAAAGAAATGTAAAAAGAAAGCACAAACTGAAAAACACTAAATCCTTTTGTGATCTATTTCCATTTGTTATTTTCAAAAGAGAAATACTGGCAAGGAAGTTTACAGAGCAAGGGTCACCTTTCTTTAATTCCAATGGGAGAGATGGGCTTTTTGTTTGTCTTTATTATTATTTTTGTGCTGTATTATTTGGTTACTGTGTAATTTCTGTTTCAAAAGGTGGCAATAAATAACACTTTAAAGGGTGTTCATATGATTTTATACATTAGTAGTGTTGTAAAATTAATGAATACAGAAACAGTGATTATTCCTCACACAATAATCGTACCAACAAAATCTAAAATCTTTTCATCCCTAGTGCTCACTAGGGCTGGGCGATATATCGCATGCGATTGTCACACGCATTTCGTCAGTGAAGCCGGTTCCCTGATTACGATATATCGCCCAGGCCTAGTGCTCACACATTAAATAAGTTACAAAAAAAACATCTGGAAAAGTTTTTTGAAGCGACTCGAGATCATTCAAGCACCCTTTGTCAGTCTGTAAAAATATACCTCAGATTTCTTGTCAAATCTATTGGTACAGTCAATCACAAAGCTCTTTTCCATTTTAGATGTTTTTCGCAGAATTCACGCTGAAAACCACAAGTCTTTTTGCCACTCATTGGGCGTAACTGCAGTCACTCCGGCCGACCGTGAAGTCACGTGCATACCTACTACATTTAAAACTCGAGTGATTGTAAGCAGTCCTCAAGATAATCTCAACTTTTCTTTCATGCCGGCTTTACAGCAAAAAAAAAGTGTAAAATGTCTTTCTAAAATTTGTATTGTTTTATAAAAGTACAACAGACAAATTAAAGATGAAGGGTTCAGCTCAATATAAAACATTACAGAAAAATATATTATTTAAGAAAATCATAGCACATTAATTCATTAAAAATGTTACACTTATTTAAATCAGTTGTGAATAATAATGTAGTTTACACTGACAAATATCCACAATAATAAAGCCACAACATGGCTCCTATGAACTTACCTCCATCTTCAAGGGGTCTCTTCTGTCCTCCATAACCAAACTCATTGGAGGCTGGAGAAGGGGGTACACCATCACCTCCTATTTTTGCAGCAATCTACAAAGACATTGTGAATTACAAATTTAAACGGTTTTCGAATACCCTGTGTAATAACCCTGTAACATATGAGTATGAGGCCTGTACAGAGTCTCTACCGTTGTCCTGAACAAAAATAGATCGACTCGTCAGCACCAAAAAAAAAAAAAAAAACCAAGTAGAAAGTTTCGATTTCCTGTAAATTAGTACAAACTCCGCTTACTTATAGAAATGGCTGAAACGAAACTACGGACTCTATTGAGACCATCCTATATCCAATGGCCTAATTCCAACTATAAGCGTCTGGTTGTTTCTAAATTACAGTTTGCGTAAATTTGTGATAATGTGGAGCTAAAACTATTGTTTTCTCTTTAGTCTATAATAACTTGAGCGAAACATACGTATGATCTATAAAACGTCATTCTTCTTCCGTTAAACCTTGAAATACGGGAGTAAAAAATAAAAAAAAAACGCGCAAAACTGAAACCTCTTTGTTGCAACGCATCAAGGCCTCACATTAGCACGTTAGCTAACGAGCTCGTTACGCTTCGTATTGGATTTTACGTTACACGGAAAGCTTGGACACACAAAAAATTTTCCGACTATTTCGAAGCACTCACTTGTCTGGCCCTCTGAAGAGCGTCTTTAAAAGCATCGTTCATCCCTCCACCGGCGTTTGAGGACGGCGGAGCCACGCTAGAATAGTCGGCCATGTCTGCAGGAACAGTCTTCTCGAACTGAAGGAAGATGGCCGTTAGGCGCGAGAGTGATGAAGAGAACTGACTGCAGCCGACCCGATCCTGATCCAACTTCCGGTCGACACACTATAGCGGAAATGGAATAAAAGTCCTTGCTTCCTTCTAAACGTACCGTGGCTCCTTACTGCTGTTTCTACTAAAATAACAATTACGACAGTTATCATATATGACAACTGAAGCCTCATGAAGCTTTGAGGCTTTCCCCTGATTGTCCCGGGAAAAGATTCAAAGCTTCGAGAGTGTCGAAAACAGCGTCATTTGGTGTTTAGTAAAAAATGAAGCAGTCAAAACTCGGAAAGAAGCGGATGAAACAGCCAGACATTCCATAGGCTAAATAGATTTATGTTTCATGCACAAATAAATGCCTAGCTGTGTGTGTGTGTGTGTGTGTGTGTGTGTGTGTGTGTGTGTGTGTGTGTGTGTGTGTGTGTGTGTGTAATTTCTCTCTGTGATAAGTTAATTTACCCATTAAACTGTGGCGTTTAATGTCAGTATGAATATCAATATGATGTAATGGAAGAATAATGTACAAATACATAATGTTCGTATTTGCTATTGCATATAATATTGCATATATGGCAAATATTTTATTTTCCTGAAATAATCTGAATTATGACTTGTATGGGTATTTAACAATTTAATTGAATAAGTCTGAATGAAAACTTACTTGTATCTGAGGGACAGGGGTGAACTTACTGATTTAGGGCCCTAAGCGATTCCAGGTATGGGGCCCAAACAGTCAAACTTCGAACTAAAAATACTCTTTTTCTATATATGTTTTTTTTTTTTTTTTTTTTTTTTTAAAATGAATTCACAAAAAAAAAAAAAAAAAAAAAAAAAAAAAAAATTCACAAACAAACTATTTACAGTTAATTATCCATTTTTAATATTAATGCGTAAAAATTTGACAGTCACAGCACTGTCATTTTTCACACTGTAGACCAGTAGCGGTTCCTGGCCGTGAATTTAGGCAGGGCAGATTCTGGGTCTTATGATAAACATTTTGTAGGCTTTATATTCTAATCACTGAACACATCAGACACACTTTTGACAGAATTCTAATGTCCTTGCGTTATTGAGCCTGAGGGTGGCGCTCTAATGATGATTTACAGACTTTAGTACACACAACAAACGCATAGAATGTCATCTTAGAATTGCCTTAATGTAGGATTTATTGCGTCTGAATGTTGTTTTAGAATGTTACAATTTACGTAGGAATTCCAGAGAAGAAAAAAGTCATGTCTATTCTCAGAACAACAACACAAACACAACAGAACTACTGTAAATAAAATCCATTCACATTAACACGTTTAAACTATACTCTCATTAATTTAATACGCTACTCCACATAGGAAGAACAGACATGCCAACTAGTTGCTGTCCTGATGCAGACACATATTTGAAACGGAGCGAGGTTTACGTGAGGCAGCCAGAAATCTGCCCAAATGGCTCTCTTTGAAGGGCGCTACAGTTCCATTTCTCACCACAGATTTACATTGGAAATTTGTGGGGCGCTGTAGAGTTGGGGTGGGCTCCGAGACCGGCTCCCCCGCTTCATGAATACATGCCTGCCGAATCCATGCGCTACATTTTAATCCTGCTCACTTTACGACTTAATATAGTCTAGTCCAAAATATATTTGTTGCAGAATGCTGAATAATTTATTAATAATTCAGTGTTTAGAGGTCTATGTTTGGATGAATATTTTGGTGGGGCTCTGCCCATATGGGGCTGCTGTAGACTAGCCACGATCGGCTAATCTTTTCACTATTTTTCATATTAATGGAGTAATTGCTGTTTGTGAATCGTCGGCCATTTCTGTTCACTGGGAAGTTTTCTTTTATTTGAACGGGTCCTCTCTTAAGCTCAAGGCGCTCATTATCTGAGGTGTTTCTGCCAGAAAGCAGGATCGTCACTAATTAAAACTCCATGTGCTATCGCGTCTGTGTGCTGTTCATGTTCGCGGGCTACACTCACCGGCTCATTGTCATCATTTCCCGGGGCCGTGAGTGAACTCATCAGAGATTGTATTTAAGAATATACACTAACAAGAAGCGACACTTAATAGAATGTTCCATCGAAACACCGGCGCCCAGCAGCGGTCCGGTGTTTCCGCCATTTTGGGGTGAAAGTGAAGTTGCGTCCCAAATGACGCACTATACATAAGTGCATAGTGTATAGTGCGTCATTTGGGACTCAACTTATGTACTTGTGCACTATGCACTCATCCATGTAGTGCGTGAATTGTATAAGGTTATTTTGTCATTTAACAACGGAGTCCGATCCTCCTTTCCCCTACGTAATTAAAGCTGCGACAGTTGAGTGCACGAAGTGTCCAACATTCCACACTTCGTTTTTTTTCGTTAATTTAGTGCACCATCCGGGTATTTAAAGTGCACTTTTTCTTTTTGGAATTTTCAGTGTGAACGCACTACTGCACTATTTGTACTTAAAAACGTCATAGAATAGTGCACAAGTACGCGAATTGGGACGCACATTGAGTCTGCAGTCCACTAGTTTCTATGGCAATATCAGCTGCTTTGTTAAAAAAAAAAAAAAAAAAGTACTTTAAATCTGAAATCCAACCTGAATGATGACAACACAGAATAAAATACTATCGTGATCATCAAATCCTTTTTACAGTTTATTTTACACACTTTGTGTTTAAGTCAAAACCTTGCTCTCTAGAAACCCAGTCAGTTTGGGTTAAAATTATTTAAAAGGCTTATAAACACTGAATTATTACCAACATACGAAATTAAATTAAGGACATGCATCAGAAAAATTGGGAATGTTGGACAATAAATATATGAATTCATTTTGCAGTGTTGTCTAATGTCCGTTAAAGCAAAAGTGTCCAAAAGTGTGAATTATGCGATAATGGACACAGCAATGCATTGTGTATTATAAGATCATTATGTTTGTAGCATGATCCATTAAAACGTACAATATATATATATATTGAATATAATATATATATATATAAAAAAAAAAAAATATATATATATATATATATATATATATATATATATATATATATATATTTTTTTTTTTTTTTTTTTTTTTTTTTTTTTTTTTTTTTTTTTAATTCAGACCTAGATATTATTACTATTACCACTAGGTCTAAAATATATTGTTTGCTGCAAACATGATGATCTTAAATGTATTAATTATTAATATACTATTAATAAATGTGTAAAGTTGCATAAAATAGAAATAGCCTACTCAAAGTAGGCTAACTACATTACCTTAGATGGATAATGGTTGGATTCCACAACTGGTAAAATAAAACATATATAAGACAATACAGCATTTACTGTAGGAGCCATAAAGTTTACTGATGGTTTAATTAAAAAAAAAAAAACAAACAAAAAAAAAACTGTTCTATTGCGCTTCTGATTTGGCAGTGAAATTCACCGATTTTGGGTGCTTAAGATGTGAAGGATTATGGTCCAGTTAGTATTTTCAGCCCATAATGGCGGCCGCGCTACCGGAGCGCCATCTAGTGGCTGTTACCCAAAAAGTATCAAAGTGTCGCCTCTTGGGTTCTAAGCTCTTTGATGAGAGGGTCTGTATATCTTACCTATTGTGTAATGGCAGTGACATCAGTCGCAACATTCCCTAGTCTGCCTTCTTTTAAAAAAATACATTTTTATCAAGCTAAAATCTACAGGCTCTCAATTAATTAAATGATTAGCTATTTCCCCACAAAAGCTGTTTAATCAGCATAGTAAAGCCTCTCATCCATTGACATCCATTCAAAAAACGGCCTCTGGTCTCCTTCCCTGCGTACCGCCAGAGGAGGAGTGTTAGCATTAGCCATTACGCTAATGGACGCGGGAGAGGGGCTGCTGCAGCTTTTGCGGGAGGGGAGTGCCTTTTGGGACTAGTTTAGCCAGATTCTTTTTATATCTTCCTTTTTCCTTCTTTTTTCAGCTCCGCTGGGTAGCTGCGTTTCATTGTCTAATTTCTAAACCTCATCTTCTGCTTGCAAATTCTTACTCTATGTCTACGAGCAGATATAATAGTAACGTTAAAATCGTAATGATATAAACAGGCCATACAATTTATGATATAAAACTAATAAGTAATATATGATTTATATAGGCTTCTAAGTATTTGTTGGGGACCCCCTAATTCCCCGGGGCCCTAAGCAGCTGCTTCCTTAAGTCCGACCCTGCTGAGGGAATTCATCTAACACGAAAAGTGAATTGCGCATGTGATTAGACAGAAAGTGAGGCTTTGTTTGTCATTTGTCAGATACGTATGAATCCCAAATGGCACTTCTATGCACTTTCAGTCTTGTGGACTTAAAATGGCTGCTGTGTGCTTGTGTCCGTTAAGTCCACGAGACCGTAGGGTGTCCCATTCATCATTTTAGCTTTCAGAAGGGTGCTCGCGAGTGCCCCCTTTGCGGCTGCTATGCGCCCTCGATGCACACTTCAGCTAAGCCCACAAGTCTGCGAGCTACACAGAGTACTTTACTCTGCAGTCAAAGTGGCATTATGTCACGAAAGTGCGTACTCAGAGGAAGACCGTGAGGGTTTAGGGTGCCATTTGGGATTCAGCCATACTCTCGGATTCTGCAGTCAGACGCAGTTGCTCTCCACCTACTGCACTGATCAAAAGCATGATGGGAAACGACTTGCTGATGAGACAGATTAATGCTCACTGGTTTAAACAGCCGTTATACATTGTTCTATTTTAAAATGTTTGATTTTAAAACTCTTATATCATGTTTTTATGTGAATAAATACACGTCGGCAGCGTCTGGGTCCAAAGTTGCCCTGACACACCAAACCGAAGCTGGATACCCGACGGCCAAGTAGCATGTCTGTACTGCGTCTGCGTAATAAGAAATGCCTTTCCGTACCAGCAGGTGGCAGTAGCTGAACAGCCAATCAGAATGATCAGATGGCCCAACTGACTGACGAGCTCCGACGCTGATTCGACATGTTGAATCGGCCGAAAAAAAAGCATACAAGGACCAACTTCAGCCGACGGTGCGTACATGTCGTGTGTACTTAAAAGCGTGTTCGAATATGCCTACTTACCTATTATATAGTAGGAGAAAACAGTAAGTAAAAAGAGTAGTATGTCCGAAACCTCAGAGTATTCATAAAACAGTAGGCGAGAAATCCCTGGATGGCCTACTGCTTCCGCCCAGATTCTGAAGTGTTCATAGATGGATCCTTTATCCCAGCCTTCCCAGGAGGCCACGAGAGAGGATACGTCATGGAGGTAGAGAAGATAATGCAACATCAGAACAACAATTCAAAGTAATTGTGACATTTGAGGATAATTTCCATCTGATATCGATAGCTAAGGTGATAGAAAGGTTAAGTTTGCTAAATATTTAAATAACAGATAAATATTGATTCATACCATCAAAGCACAACAAGAGAAGATTCTAAAGATGCAAACGATAGACTGGAAGAAAATGAAGGCACACATTCCCGGAGCAGCAGCAAGGCAAAGAGGATGTTCCCCTATCGATAACCAAGGATGAAATTAAGAAGGAATTAAGAGGGAGGAAAGTCAAACACATAAAGAGGTTAATCAATAAAAAGGATGGAAATAAAACTGAAACACTGTCATTCATGATTGAATTTGAGGATTTGTTAGAATTTTCCAGCTTCCCAGTAAAGGAATATGTTCCTCCAGTGATAAGATGTTTTAAATGCCAACATTTGGGACTCATTGATAATCAATTTAAGGGTAAAGAAATGTGTGCAAGGTGTGGAGGACAGCACAAAGTGTGGAAAATATGTCCCAGTTAAATTCTGTAACTGCAGAGAACAACATAGTGCAGCATACAAAGGATATGTGAAACAAAAATAGGCCAAAGAAGCTCAGAAAGTCAAAATCTAATTTGCAGAAGCTCTAAAGAAATTGTCTAAGGTAATCAAGAATAAACCTGTAAAAACAGAAAAAGAAATTGGAGGTCAAGGTTTTTTGAAAGAACCCTCTCATCAATGCAAAATAAAAAAGAGACACTGTTAGTGGACAGAACAGTAGTATACGTAGGAATTGAGCAGAACGATAGAGAAGAAAGCATTGACACAGTAATAGAAGCAGCAAAGAAGTATCTAGGAGTTTCTAGTTCAGAAAGAAAGGCTATTTTGAAATTATGAATTCACTAAACTAAACTAAACAAGCCTCTTGTCAGGGCATTGTGTACACTTGACAGCCACAGCCGCAGCACTAGACATATTTCACCTTTTTCTATGACATATCTACAACTTTCCTGTCTTTTTACAATTCAGTTTGCCTATAATTGTCTCCTAATTTTATTTTCTGTCTTGTCCATTTGGTTACAAGGCTTAAGGCGAGACACCCCAGGTGAATAGGGTAAACAAAACAAAAAAAATCAACTAATACTTACCCATACTTCCCCAGCTGATTGATTACATTAAAAATTGCAAACATAATTTTTATTACAAGTTTTCTGAAATGTTATGTTTAAATGTGCAAAAGAAACGTTATCTAATTAAATATGCTAATTTGCATACATTTCTAGAACTGAATATTGGATGAAGTCAGGTTAAAATTTCTAATTTAATTTTTTTGACATATTAAATTCAAAGGTTTTTACAGAGGTAACTATTTTTATCGCTCCATAAATCAGAAAATACTATAAACAGCCAGGAGAAAAAAAAACTCATTTTGAGAAAACTGCCTTTAAAGATATTTGCTGTAATTGAAATCTACAGACGCAAATAGATAAAGTGCTATAAAATATACACTTAAAAGTGTATTTTTCATGTTTTCTTCCCACCAGTCTGAAAAAAACAGTTTATGAAAAGCCAAAAAGTGCAAAATCTCAAAATTGACAGGTGCATGAAAAACGTCTCGGTTACGTATGTAACCCTCGTTCCCTGAAGGAGGGAATGAAGACGTACGTCAGTAGTGACCGATGAATTGGGATATCGCCAGAGAGCCCTATCAGCTTCGAGTGAACTAAAACAGGCCAATGGGAATTGGCGTGCGATATTTGTATAATGCGCATGGCCTCCGTTAGGTGTATATAAATAGGAAGCAGATCTGCACTCGCACTCTGTTTTTCGCTGAGGAGACAACTGGTGTCTGCACAACAGCGAGGGTACAGAAACTGTGGCGATGGGACGTACGTCTCCGTTCCCTCCTTCAGGGAACGAGGGTTACATGCGTAACCGAGTTACATACGTATCTGTCAGCGAGGCGCCATGAGCCAGCGCCCAGGAAGAGGCCACTCCTCTGGTGGAGTGGGCTCTCAACCCGAACGGGCAAGGCATGCCCTGGGATTCATACACCAGGGCGATGGCATCCACTATCCAGTGGGCCATCCTCTGCTTGGAGACAGCCTTTCCCTTCTGCTGGCCTCCGTAACAGATGAAGAGCTGGTCTGAGGTCCTGAAGCTTCGCGTTCTGTCAAAGTACACACGCAGAGCGCGGACGGGACAGAGCAAAGACGGGACAGAGCAAAGCTAGGGCTGGGTCTGCCTCCCCCGAAGGCAGCGCTTGCAGGTTCACTACCTGATCTCTGAAGGGAGTGGTAGGAACCTTGGGCACGTATCTGGGCCGGGGTCTCAGGATGACGTGAGAGTCACCGGGCTCGAATTCTAGGCACAATTCGTCGACCGAAAATGCGTGCAGATCCCCTACCCTCTTAAGCGAAGCCAATGCAACCAGGAGGACGGTCTTGATATGCGAATGCAGTCGAGGCCCCGTCCAAAGACCCGACACTGCATGCCCGTTGTATGTGGCCCCCCATCCGGTGGCAGAGGCACCGTTGTATGTCGCACCCTCATCCCACCAGATGAGGGTGCGACGGCAGCTCGGTGTCACAGGAACACGGAGCGTGCCGCGCTGCCACGCCCATCTCGGGACCCAGCCGCGGAGCCAGTGTTGAAGCGGCCTCATATGGAGCAGTCCGAGTGGCGTGACCGCGGCTGCAGATGCCATATGCCCCAGGAGCCTCTGAAAGTCTTTCAGTGGGGCCGCTGTCCTGCGCTTGAGCGAACTCAGGCAGTTCAACGCCGACTGGACGCGCTCCTCGGTGAGGCGCGCAGTCTGGGCGTCCGAGTCTAGCTCGAGACCGAGATAAGAGATCCTCTGCCTGGGGGCGAGTTTGCTCTTGTCCCAGTTGACCCGAAGACTCAACCGGCTGAGGTGAGCTAGAACCATGTCCCTGTGTTCGCACAACTGCTCTCGCGAGCTGGCCAGGATCAACCAGTCGTCAAGGTAGTTGAGGATGCGAACGCCCTGTTCCTTGAGGGGAACAATGGCTGCCTCCGCAACCTTCGTGAAGACGCGGGGCGACAGGGCCAGCTCGAAGGGTAGGACTTTGTACTGATATGCTCGATCCTCAAACGCAAACCGTAGGAAGCGTCTGTGGCGAGGCAGAATCAAGACATGAAAGTGTGCGTCCTTCAGGTCGATCGCTGCAAACCAATCCTGGGGACAGACGCATTCGAAAATGCGCTTTTGCGTGAGCATCTTGAACGGCAACTTGTGAAGGTACTGGTGCAAGACGCGCAGATCCAGGATCGGCCATAGCCCACCGCCCTTTTTTGGTACAATGAAGTAGGGGCTGTAAAACCCCGACTTCATATCGGCTGGAGGGACCGGCTCGATTGCATCCTTCGCCAGGAGGACAGCAATCTCCGCCCGGAGAACAGGTGCATTGTCCAGTGACACCTGAGTTAAGTGGACACCCCTGAAAACCGGGGGACGCCGGGCGAACTGAAACGCATAGCCGAGTCTGATGGTGCAAATGAGCCAGCGGGATGGGCTGGGGAGCGCTATCCACGCTTCCAGATACCAAGCCAACGGGACCAAAGGCACCACAGACACACCGGGGGTGGGGCAGCGAGGCAGAGTACGGGGACCCAACTCGGATGGCATGGGAGCGGCCCGGAGTGTGGTCAGACTCTGCGAGGCAGCAGTGCGTATGGGAGATGGCGCACGGGGCGCGGCCTGCACCATCACACTGCCACCTGCTGGTGAAGTGAGAGGGGGCTGCGAGCGGCAAGGCGGGGCCTCGCATGCTGACAGACACACCCTCTTGTGACCTGGAGGTTGGGGAAACTGCTCTTTTTGTGAGGAAGTGGGTACCACTGGTCTCCGGAGAGCCAGCGGCAGTAGAATGACAGACATATTCTCAAATTCCCCCCGGCCCTCCTCCGGGGGTGGGAGAGATGGTGGAAAACTCTCCCGAAGAGCAGGATCCTTCCCCTCCAGGTCGCCCGTCTCAGGGCCGTGACTTCCTCGACCGCTTACCACCTGGCTTGGTTGAGACGGGCTAGGCACCATGTCCGCGACCGGCACTCTGCTGTTTGGCTGGTGTTGGCTGCTGCTTTGCCAACTTAGCAGAGGCGGAGGACAATGCGGGCAGGCGCCCTCGGCGACGAGCGGGCTGAGGCTGAGCCACCAGCGGCAGGGTGGAGGCAGCAGCGGACCGCCGGGGCATGACGTGTTTGATAGCCTCAGTCTGCTTCTGTGCGGCGGAAAAGGCCGACCGGGGACACAGGGGAGTCCAGGAACCGATGTTTGTCGGTTTCCCTCATGTCCGCCAAGGTCAGCCAGAGGTGGCATTGCTGGACTACCAAGGTAGACATCGCATGACCAGCAGAGCGTGTTGTCACCTTAGTCGCCCGGAGGGTGAGGTCGGTGGCAGCACGCAGCTCCCCAAGCTGCTGTTGGTCAAGCCCTCCCTGGGGCATTTCCGATATCGCTTTTGCCTGGTAAACCTGCAAAAGGGCCATGGCATGCAGGGCGGAGGCGGTCTGTCTGCAGACTCTGTAAGCTTTCTCCATCAGTCCTGACGAGAATTTACAGGCCCGGGACGGGAGACGCGGTTTACCGCGCCAGCCAGTGGCCGTTGGACACAGCTGCATCGCAACAGACCGCTCGACTGGTGGGATCCACACCACTCCCCGAACACAACGTAGGAACCGGCCCAAATCGCAACAGACAACGTGCTCTAAAGGGACAGGTTTGCTGTTAAAACAGCAGTTGAGAGCTCAAAGCTCAGGCTCCTCGTTGAAGCTCGCGACCTCGCTGCTGTGCCGTAACACCAACAGAAAGTGCTGATCCTCTTCAAAAGCTCGTTTAGAAACACTCAGAAGTCTTGAAAAGCTGGAGAGACCAACCGGTTGGCTCCAAAGCGAAAGACAGAGTGCGATTGCATCCGGGGTGGCGGCGCCATTTTGACAGGATCACCCCCTATTACTTGCACTGAAATTAATACGGATATGTAGGGTCTGCACAGTCTCAAAGATGAGCAGGTCCCACCATAAACTGTGTTTAAGTCCCAATTCACGGAACTTCGGTTTGTAAATCTTACATCTCATCCGGCCCGGCAGACACTAATGGATCACGAGACTCTTTTTATGACTATTTCGATAAGTCCCAAAACTCTCCTCTGTGACTTCAAAGGAGATGCGAACACCACGGATCAGGTTTCGAGGAGACAGGGCCGAATTCCAAACGGTCATAAAAAGAAAATACACGCACGCACCCACAGACACACACACACATACAAAGCCCTACATAAAGACTGTATACACAAATATTATACCTGCAAATATGAATGTATCTGCCACTATGGTGCTTGTTGCATGTATGTGTTGCTAATGTAGAATCGTAGAATTGACTGTAGTAGGTTAGTTTTCATGTTAAACGATAGTATTAGAGTAGAAAGTGTATCTTCTTTATATGACGAGAGACACCTGTCGAGTTTGATCTCTCCGTAAAGCGGTGAATCCGAGCTATTCACTCATGTACGTTACATTTCTGTCAAATGCATCGTTCAATGTTTAATAATACTATGAAGAAAATGCATTGATTCAACATACCATAAATTAACTCGTTGGACAGGACAAAGGGATGTGGAAAACCGCCAAATTGCAACGCTATCATTGGAGGACGTTATCAAGAAGGCGTTCTGGCCTGTTGTCCTTAAAATACCATGACACACGTCTTTTCGATGCACAAGTTTTCTGCACGAGTTCCTGCCGTCAAGACGGACTCTCTTCTTTTTTTTTCGGTCATATTACAACAGTTAAACCTTCGTTTGAAACTTCGCCGAAACAACCTCCGGAAGAAGAAACAACTATCAAACCGAGCGCTCCGAAACTCTAAGCACCCAACGAACCTATGCAAGTATAACGTTTTACGATTTTAAATGCTGAGTTTCCTTGCTGGCTCTTAAAGGTGAACTGTTGCAATTTGCCCTGCTTTGATTATCTCTTTCGTTTCTGCCTTTACTTTCACTTGTATGTATCTGTATCTACTTGTGTACATTTATCCGTATAACCTTTGTATTACCCGTTCTGTATATTAAACATATCATATCCACGCTTTTATTCACTTGCTCCTTCAACCACAACCGAGTCACTTTAACGTTCTGATTCTAATATCCTTGCTTTACGTTTGGATGCTATTCTAGAAATTGATCCTTGTGGCCACAGGGTAATATTTCTGTCGTAATAGTCTGTGAACTTATCGGTGTGCTGGACGGACCGGTAGTTCTCTACATAATTATTAAAACAGAACTAACCATATATGTGATTGATTATAATTCGTTGTAGTTAATTCACCATATATGGTTAATTCCCCCTTGGGTCGGTATGTGCATAATAATAATTCATAAAACCTTATGAATTATTATATTCATATTCCACCCATAAATTGATTAATAACTGTGCAAATCGTCACAGATACTTGCTTACCTTTTGTTTTGTTTCTGCCATTAAGTGGAACATTCACATTTTTTTAATGGTATCGTTTGCAGGGAATAGAAGCTATTTTATTGCATCGCATGATAATTTTATTTATTTTATTTTTTTCACTGAAGTTTTGTAGAATTTCGTTTACAATGTTGATCTATTTACCGTGTCACACGCTGGTCGCTTGTGGCTGCTCCATCATATGAATATCCAAATCTGGACTTGTGTTCAACAAACTAAGAGAAGTCGATTCATTTACTTGTTGGAAACATTTAAATGATGCTTAAATAAGCATATTGAGTAGGCCTGTCATTGTAAATATTCCCCTTTTCCACGATCACAGAGGAGGAGAATCAGAGATTATGGTCA
The DNA here is from genome assembly GCF_018812025.1 of Megalobrama amblycephala. Lineage (NCBI taxonomy): Eukaryota > Metazoa > Chordata > Actinopteri > Cypriniformes > Xenocyprididae > Megalobrama > Megalobrama amblycephala. The sequence goes on along the minus strand of NC_063060.1, from coordinate 17,993,012 downwards.
AATCCAGCGGACAGACGGACACGAACACACTGTATTTTTATATATATTTCAACAAATGACAACCAAAATCAAAACCCTAGGAGCTTGTCAACAGTTTATTCAGGGCTCATCTGCACTTCTTTTAATATAATGTCATAGTACACTAAGTCAGCGTTTTAAAAATGTCCCCTTGCAAGGAGCCACTACTAAACTGTTGACAAGCAACAAAGTGGAGTGTTCCTTTAATAGAATTTAATTTTGCTCAAACATTTGTTTGTTTGTTTTTGTTTCAACAAAACCCCATGAAAACTGATTGAAACTGAACAAATAAAAATAAAAAGCAGAACCAAGTCACCAAATGCTATTGTACACTGTGACATTAGTTTCAAAATCACAGTTGAAGTGTTATGAAGTGACAAGTGACAAATAAAGAGTCTGATGAGAAACACACACCCATATATAAAGAAGAGCACCAACACTACAAAAAAAAAAATTCATGAATTGCCTTATGCTATAGCCTGGAGAAAGTCCAAACAGCAAAAATGACTGGGAATTTGATAAAGCCGATATCCAACAATTGCAAACAAGAAAATCAAGGAAAAATACCAGCAATTGTATGGTACAGTGGCATGAAAAGTCATGCCACTGTATATTATTCACTTACATAGAATTACCAGAATTAACGGAACATTTTCAAGCTGTTAAAACCAGAAGTAACTAAACTTGAAAGTGGGTCAGACCCATGTTCAACCACAAACACCAGACTGAAAAAAAAAACAACCCATTGTTTGTCATGAGAGAAACATTTACTGTACTTGCAGTGCCACTACCGAACAACGGATCTGTATCTCACTGTTATGTATGGTATACCTTTCAAAATACGATCATTTAAAATCATTTCATTTTAAATCATGTTTTAATTTTTATATATATGCATGCAATTTTATGTTTTGTGGAGTTTTTACCATTGGATTTATGATCTATAAATAAAATAATGAAATTCTGAAAACAGCAATAATGATTTTATTCCTTTATTTATTTTTTTCTCTCTTCCCAGATACAATCAAATATGGAATTGTCAGGTGAGTGTGATAAGGGTGGGGGTGTTTATCTATCCCCATTTAGTTTGTTTGACTACAACGGGCAGTGTGGATGCAGACTATGGCTGAGGAAAGATATATAAGAAGTGAACTCGCTATGGAAATAACATGCTTTAAAAGAATAAGTGTGAAATTAATGTAATTTTTACAGACAAAATTGCATGTTATTCACAATTGAATAAAAAATTATATTAAATGCAGTTGAACTTAAGAGTGCTCTTTGACCCACTTTAGTATAGGACTTAAGTACATCTATTGCCTTTAAAATATATGATTAAAGTATAGGCTACTGACAGGCATTTATGGTAAACTAAAATATAACCTAATTTCTATTAAACTTGTTTGTCATGTATTTAAGTAGATTTGTAATTACACATTTTTAATGAAGTTGTAATTTAGTTCATTTAAAATATATTAACTTGTCAACAACTATACTTTTAAGATTTTAAGTCCACTAAGTGCGCATTCAATACAATTGAGTGCTTCTTTTTGAAAGATAAATGTAAGTGCATTGAATCAAATAATTATTGATTTTTTTCAATGTCTCTCAAAATATGTAAACAATCTGAAGAGTAGATGAAGTTCATAAACCTGATCGAATGTTGCAGGAAGGATGACATCCATTCTCATTAATAAAACACGATAGATTTCAGTGTGTACTGTTCAACAAAACTGTTTGATACATACACATGTCTGTTTATGCTTCACTAGAGGACACTGCAATGATACCTTGCCCAGACCCGTACCACTGTCCCTCTCATCTGGAGACCTTGACTTTGGTCAGATAAGACTGGAAATGCTTATTAATATTAATAATTACTTATGTTTATCATTATATGTTACTCTGATTTAGACAAATGCATTTATTTTACAATGTTTTTCACAGCAAGACGCCTGTAATTTTCATGTTTGTTTTAGATTGATCAATTGTTTGTCTACAAAGAAAAAACTCTGGAAGAAAGTCTTGTAGAAGGTTTGTTCATCAGCATTTCATGAATGAAATCAAAAGAGCAACATACTTATCTCCTACCTTTTAATTTCTTAAAGGTTGCTGTGGAATAAAGTCTAACAATAGATATGAGGTGAAGGATGACATCGGGAACAAAGTTTTTACTATTCTTGAGGACAACGATTGTTGTAACAGGACTTACTGTGCTGCAGCACGTTCCTTCATAATGAATGTTTTTAACAACTCAAATCAAGAGATCATCAGACTGGTGCGACCATTTGTTTGCAGCTGCTGCAAAAATGAGGTATGAACATTATCCTTGTCTTGTTTATCCCTTAATTCTGTATGTTATGGTGTATGTTAGGGGTGTCAAAACTTAGTCCTGGAGGGCAAGTGTCCTACAGAGTTTAGCTCCAACACCGATTAAATACACCTAGGCATACTAGAAACTTTCTACAGGTGTTTTGGAGCTGGCTGGAGCTAAACTCTGCAGGACAGCGGCCTTCCAGGACCGAGTTTGAACATCCCTGGTGTATGTATATTTTAGCTGGAGGTTCAGTCTCCACCGGGCGTTACCATCGGATACGTTAAACAAAACTGCCATGTTTGCCTGCCTAAATTCACAATTGAGAATGAACAAGGTGAACCAGCATTTAAGATTGCAGGATCATTTTTACCTTCCATTTCCTACTGCACGGATGCAAACTTTGAGGTGATGCACATACACTCAGACACAAGTTTCAGCTTTCCATTGACTTTTATTTAAAATAAAATACTTGCATGTAATAGAGTACCTCAGATATGATGTGTTTTTGTAGGCCAACCCGGAAGTTAGCGGCGCACGGGTTCCCTAGATCGAAAGCCTATGCATTTTTCCCATAGACTTTTAGAAAATCGTAAAAAATAAGCTTGGTGTTTAACAAAGGGTTATGACACTTACACGTTTTGTCTATCAAGATAATCTTTACAAGTTAATACAACATTTATACATTTTGAAGCCTAAATAAAGTCGTCAGTTATAAAAAGCTAACAGTAGGCTATAAATGCGCTACAGCACATCATGGTCGCAGATCAACGTCACCACCACCAAGCTTCTTCAAACTTTATTTAAAAAACAACTTTATTTAAAAACATGCTCGCTGATTATGATCTGCACTGTGTATGAATACTTATCCACTTTTTCATGAGAAATGCTGTCCAAATGTCCTGTTTGTCATGATGATGTCTAAAGTCCCCACCAAAGGAAGTAGTCCCTTTTAGCAACTTGTTAGCAACCGCCGTTTTTAAGACACAATAAAGGTTTAAAAAAATCACAAGTGGGTTATAACTGGTGTGTTTATGTCATAGATCAAAATGTGAAAATATTTAGAGGCTTTGTTAACCATAGATCTTATTTCAGGCGATTTAGCAAAAATCCATTAAAAAAACCCATAGACTTTAGGGCGATGGAACCGGAAGTCCTGAAATGCTAACTCGCCTCCGGGTTTTGCATACAAAAATGCGTCTCTGAGGTACTCTATTGTAGCTGTAATTAATTTGTGTAATTAGGGATCAAGCACCAAAGGCATGACTTTTTGACACATTTTTCTTTGGTTTTAAATGTCAGAGCTAACATGGTCTTATTGCTTTCTTAAACAGAATGAAGCTTAAGTTTTAAATCCAGTGCTGTTTTCTGAAAACATTTAGCTAGCAACCAAAATTGTTAATGTGTGTTGTAATTACCTGTCTTACTGTGACCACAGCTGGTGTCTTTGAATGGGGCAGCAATAGACAGATCATTTGGCAAGATCGTCAGACCCTTCTCATGCTGTGGACCAAATGCAGATGCAGATTTTGTGCTGAGGTTTCCAAGAAGCTTGGAAGTCAAAATGAAAGCTACACTATTGGGGGCCTGCATACTTATTGTAAATATTGTTACAAATACTTTAAAAAACAAAAAAAAAACAAAAAAAAAAAACATTTTTTTCCCAGTGTTGTAATATATTAATCTACTATTTGCTATTAATTTACTATGGCTATTTTTCTATTAATTATAACTCAATTCATTTTTAGGACTGCATTTATTATGAAGAGCTACAATAACATGAAACTGTGAGTGGCAAGCGCACTGGTGTATTTTGATAATACTGTAGTGTGAAGAGGAGTATTCTATGGAAGCTGTTTTCTGCCATGAAATAAAAAAAGTGACATTTTATCTCACTGCGACTTTATATCTCACAATTCTGACTTTTTTTCTTAGAATTGTGAGATATAAACTCAGAAATGCAAGAAAGTCAGAATTGCGTGATATAAACTTGCGGTTGCGATAAAAAAGTCAGAATTGTGAGATATAAACTCGCATTTGCGTGTTATGATGTCCAGTTGTAAAGGGAAAAAAGGCTTCTCTCAGAATTGTGAGTAGCCTATATATCTCACAATTCTGATTTTTATAACTCGCGATTGCATGTTATAAAAATGTGAGATATAAACTCACAATTCTGAGAAAAAAAGTCAGAATTACGAGATAGAAACTCAATTTTGAGTTTATTTCATTCAGTTCTGATTTTATAACTCATGAGTTTATATCTTGCAATTCTGAGAAAAGTCAGAATTGTGAGATGCAACCTCACAATTGCGAGAAAAAAAAGTCAGGATTGTGAGATTAAGTCGCAATTACCTTTTTTTAAATTTTTTTATTTAGTGCCAGAAACAAGCTTCCATAGTATTCTGGTATTTTTATTTGCACAAAAGTTATGTAAGTGCATAGTTAAGGCCATTTTTTTCTTTGTGTGCATGTAACTTTTTTTTTTTTTTTTTGGGGTTACAGTTGGCCTACTTCAGAAAGAAGGTAGAAGACAAATGTCTACAGACTGCTTGCCAAAATATCCTCCAATAAAGGCTGAAGAGAGAAGAATATTTACTGAATATGGCCAATCTTGATTTTTCTTGTATTGTATCCAGGGGCGTGTGTCTTGGTTATTGGTTACATGGGAATCAGTTGGTACTACATTAATACTGAAGGTTAAAAAGAGGCCTACTAACTTTAAAATTATTTCTACTCCAATTCCTTTATTTAAATATAAACATTTAAATGGTGGCTGTCAACTTGATGGATTTATTCAAACATGCATTATATAGGCTATTAAAGAACATAAAAAATTATAATATATATACATTTATAGGTAAAATCGAACCCCGAGCCTCCAGTACCATTTCTGTGACGTCAAACAACTTCCCTGTGCAAAGGATCATGGGGGCCCAAAGTGTCCATCAGTTGTACCCTTCGAAATCCTTCATTTCCGAATGGCCCTTTGAAGTGGCCAGTTTTGAGCACTTCGGTTTGGAACAACCCTTCAATATGGCGGCCATGATTATTTTCACTCCAAAGTGCCCTTCGGAAGGCGATATATCCCATTTGGAACGCACTGCCAGTAACTTTCCGTGCGGCTCCGCATCCGAAGATGCACAAATGCGAGGCGAATCTGGCCGAGTATGTACGTCTCACCATACCGGCACCCAGTTTGTGCTTCTAAATTGCTTACATTTACAAAATGTGCCTACAATACCAGAAATAATCCCTTTTTAATGAAAATAAAGGTCCATGTTTAATAAAAAAACATTCACGAAACTAAATGAAAATGTTTAGTGGAATTATAAAATACTTAAGGGATCATTAATTTAGTTGTATACATGTTTTCATATCCATATATTTTGTTCTAATGTCGAAAGTAAATCTCACGGTTCAGGCTGCTGCTTCTCTTGAACTGAGGCTGCAGCGATTTATCACGACACGTTAAAGAGCACCAGATCCATATCCTTGCGCTTTTTTAAGTGGATATACGGAAATCCTTGACCTATCCTAGTGGGTATAAGGCATATACCTGCGTATCACATAGACTATACCACTGGGGGATCCCCCGAGGGAGAAATCGTTCTGTTTATTTATTTTCAAATCCTTCAATTCGAAAATGACAAATAAACACGTATTTGTTTCAGTTTATGGATCTTTTATAGGAAGGTGACATTGAGGTTGCATGTTTTATCTAGAAGTGAAGCAAACACCACAGTAACCACAAACACCTACAGCTTAAGTTCTTAGTAATTCTGGTGATGTTGAAAAAGAAAAAGAAAAAAAAAAAAAAAACACCCCAACTAGCATTCTGGGTCGCTCGTCATGGAAAATTCAGAGAGAATGCACCAATTTAAAGCTTCTGTTGTCTTGATGAGTAAAACTTATTTTTTCAAACCATTGACCTAAATAAAGAGTTATATTTTTATTTGATCATATTCTTTTAATTTTTGTTCAATTTCATTATGCAATAATGTCTGGAAATTGTGCATTTTATTGGACTTTTTGAGCATGACACTTCCAGTGTCCCATAAACCCACAAAAAACATCTTTGTTGTCTGAAATGTTCCACTTTCAGTTTTACCTAAAATGAAAGATATAAAGACATTATAAAGACCGTTATATAATATACTTTTCAGTGCGTGGTTGCAGCAAGGTAAAATCAAAAGGATGGATTTAAATACAACGGTTCCCATGATATCCACCCCACCCACCCCCCAAGACACACACAAAAAGGCACGACTGCACGGCTTACAACATTTATATACAAAATCCAACAGAGGAGGGTGAGAGGGGGCTTAGGAAGTGGATGCAGGGCTGGAAAATGGGGCAACCACAGAAACCAGGGAGGAGACAACAGTGGGAGAGTCCAGGAAGGAGATGAAAGAGGCAAAGCCATGGAGGAGACAATGGCAGGAGGACCCAGGGCGGAACCCTTAGAAGCAATCCCAGGATGTAGGCCCATGGCAGAGTTTAGGAGCCATGGTGGAGACTTGGCAGTGGGATGACAGACTGGGGTGGAGCTGATGGTGGCTCCTCTCTCTCGCAGATGGTAAAGGGGGATCCATTGTGTAACAGCACCCAGTCTAAAAATTCCATAAAGGTACCTCAAGGACCATCTCTGGGCAGGCACGCGCTTGTCTCCGCATTGGAAAAACATGTACTGGCTGTCATCGTAATGGACTAGATGGTACAAATCCAAGAAGTCCTGTGTATTTCTCTTGAGGGAGCATTCCCCCTGTGAGAGGAAGAGGACTTTTACTGCAGCTAAATCCATTTTTACGGTCCTTTCTTCTGTCAGTGTCTGTGGTTGAAGTAAGGAGAAATAAAAACAGCAGAATAGCAGTAGTGTGGACAAAAAAAAAGTAGTGTAGTCTTCCATGGTCCAAAAGTCAATTATACAAATGAGAGTGCTGATTCAGACAAGCAGCAACTGCTTCAGTAAACTGATTTAAAGGGATAGTTCACCCAAAAATGAAAATTTGATGTTTATCTGCTTACCCCCAGAGCATCCAAGATGTAGGTGACTTTGTTTCTTCAGTAGAACACAAATGATGATTTTTAACTGCAACCATTGCCATCTGTCAGTCTTATAATGCTAGTGAATGGGAACACAATCAATAAGAGTCGAAAAAACTTGCATAGACAAATCCAAATTAAACCCTGCGGCTTGTGACGACACATTGATGTCCTAAGACATGGAACGATCGTTTTTTGCGAGAAACCGAACAGTATTTATATCATTTTTTACCTTTAAAACACCACAATGTCCAGCTGCGTTCAGCACTCGGTTAGTGAGGTCTGAACGCACTCTGACAACGGAAGTGATGTCTCGCACTCATTGAAGTATAAGCACGAGACATCACTGCCATTGTCAGAGCACGATCAGACCTCACTAAGCAAGTGCTGAACGCAGTTGGACATAGTGGTGTATTAGAGGTAAAAAAATTATATAAATACTGTTCGGTTTCTCGCAAAAAACGATCGTGTCGTGTCTTAGGACACGAAATGATCGCATTATATCGCATTATAAGACTGACAGACGGCAACGGTTGCAGTTAAAAATCTACATCTACATTTTATTGCCAGGTACTTTTGTGTTTTTGCTCCACAGAAGCATCTCTAAATTTGAAGCCAAAGCAGAATCACACTGTGGCACACCTCCAAGGAACACCCAGGCCCATGAAACTTTGCACACGTGTCAGAAGTGGTGAAAATTTATGTCTGCTATGGATTTCATTATTAGGTGTGGCAAAATGGCTCAATAGTGCTATCTACAAAATTTCAATTAAGCGCCCTTCGCATTACATTTCACGTACAGATATGAAATTCAGTAGACACATGTAACAGCCCAATACCTTCAAAAAAGTCTCAGCAAAATTTTTGCTGTTTTTGCCATTTCCAGACGTTGCAATTTAACAAACTTCAAATCAACATTATATTTGGTCAGTCTAATCTAAAGGCCTTTGTCACATTAAATTGCGAAGAACTTGCGTTTTCTTTGAAGGGTGTGTCCATGGCAGCCTGACAAAGTCTGATGTTTCGTCATGAAACAGGAAGCTTTCGTAAGTCAGGCACAATGTCCAACCAAACTTCACATGTTTGATAAGAGTCCTGGCCTGAAGACATCTATATGCAAACATTCAGTTAGTCATAGTGCCACCTGTTGGCAACAGGAAATGGTATGCTTTACACTGTAATTCACTCCCAGAAACACATTTCAATATGCTGTATGGCGGTTTCCCACCGGGCGGGGAAGGTTTCTTGCACATTCGGTCTTTTCAATGTGGCAAAGTAATTTAATTCCAAGTAAACTTTTATCTGAGTCCATTTTATTATGACCTCGAATTTAGTTTAGAATGTCAATTGATTATTGGTCATTTGTATAACAATTTAGCTATACATTTGATTACTCTATTTAACTCTTTACTCTTATTGTACTCGTTCATTTGGATTCCTATAACGCTTTGAGTCTCGCACCGGCCGGGCATACGATCTCATACGCACAATCTCGTCAGTCTTGGTCATTAGACAGAGGCGATGACTAATATTCTAGAGGCCGTACCCACTTTGTTCATTCTAGAATACGTTTATTTAGTCCCCATAGATCTGAACACACCGAATTAAGGTAAGATTACTTTTAACTAGGGGCCATGACCATTACCATAAAATCAGGCTGACCAATTTAGCTTCCTCTAGTGGTAACTTTACATAATCATTCAGTGGTTTACCCACATACACTTAGTTAGAATAATTTCACCATAACCAGTGGTTGAGACCCACCCTGTTTAGATTGATCTAGCAACACTCTGTTGCTCTAAAATGAAAAAACCCATTATTAGCCTACACAGTCTAAGCATACTTAACTAATGCCAATGTGCTAGTCGGATCTCTAAAATATCAGTTGGTGTGCCCCACTGCTCCACCTAAACTGTACTTTAGTCCATTACTAACCTGAGCGTAGATTTGTGGGGTTATGGACTTAACGTAATCTACTAGAGCCAATAATTTCAGAGTAAGTGAGAATAAAGTCAAATGTAACAATTTATTAGTCAGGTAAATGTATCATGCCAATTACATAATCATTTCAAAGATGATCAATACAAACATCAAATGCTCAGAAACAGAGTAAAAGATGAATACCTGACATTAGAAAAATGCACATTGCTGAGTGTCTGAAGGAACACCTTTCTTGATCCAGGCACTCTGGCATCAGTCTTCGATGCCATGAAGAACCAAACATGCTAGAAACATGTTAAATCATGAAACACTTGGCCAAGTCCTATAATGTATGTGATTAACACCACAAAACAGGAAGTTGTTGTAACTCAGGCATACAATGGGTGCTTCTCAGTTCTTATTTGTGCATCCTCATTTCCTTTCTTTACGTCTTAGCTCCACCACTTCAGGATGTGAGGGAAGGACACAAGGAAAAGATTCGAGGATGGAGGAATTGAATCAAGTGTAATGATATCCTCGCTCCCTTTACCGTCACTTCAAAGCGTCATCAGCTGCACTCGAGGGATCTACCCACATGTTGTTAAAGTTTGGTTATTTAAAAAAATATATAACATATTAATAAACCATGATGCCCCGTTGAAATACGTGAGATGTAAAGTTTATTTAAACTGCAAAAGTAAAGCACATTTAAATTATTGTGACAGATATGAAGGGGGAGGAGAATGTATACGTGTCACATTTCTCGATGAGAAAGACTTCCGCAAAGGATACACCTGTGTATCCTCGCTCATGTTTCCTCAGGAAGCCTCCTCACTCCTTGATCCTCAATCCTCGCCTCCTCACAGTGCAATTAGACAATTGAGATGTCCTTCAAGATGGCTGAGCTTGATCGGTTTCATACGGTCATAGGATGGAGGAGTGAGGAAACGAGGAAGGATATTGAGAAGCACCAAAGTCCAATCTGCCCCAAACTTCACATGCTTGAGAAGAGTCCTGCCCTAAACACATCTACATGACAATATTCAGTTATAGTAATAGCGCCACCCACTGGCAACAGGAAGTGCCATGTTTAACACTGTGATGCACTGCTAGCAACATACTAAAATATGCAATTGAGTGCTAAACATGCTAGAAACTTTCTAAAACATGCTAGCAACACTTGTCTGAATGCTAAAGCATGCTATTATCATCATGAAACAGGAAGTTGTTTTAACTCGAGCATACAATGTCCAATCTGCCTCAAACTTCACATGAAGACATCTACATGCCAAAATGTAATTATAGTCATAACGCCACCAGCTGGGAGCAGGAAGTGTGGAAAATACAAACGACTGATGTTGTCCTCCTATATTTATATACTTAAATGCATTTTGCCCACCGTGCTCTGTTTTCCTAAAGCCGACCGGGTGGTGGAGGCAAGGGTGCGAGGGCCTTTTCATCGCTGCTTGCAGCTTTAATTACATATTTGTATTTATAAAGTTTTAATTTAGAACATTTAAAATATATGACCTTTAAATGTGATTTCAAACAACACACTACAGTTAAAATTATAATCAAGTACATTACATGTGCTTTAGTATGATAGTCAGCACATCAAAATCAGTGTACTTCTTTATAGCATAACAAAAGATTATTAAAACATTATGATTTAAAATCAACTTTAAAATAAAACATTAAATTAAATGTTTAAAATCAATGTTAAAATAAAACACCAAATTAAATCTTTTAAATTAATGTTTTAAATGAATGTTTTTTTTTTTTTTTAATTAAAACATTAACCCCCAGTTTCACATACAAGGCTTAAGCCTAGTCTCAGACTAAAATGCAGTCATGATCATGAGTTGTAGTGCCCTGTTTAGCCACCAGAGGGCACTCCAACAACTATTGTTCACCTTAGACTACATCACCCATAATTCACCTCCTGGACTCATTATCCTCATTTCATTGCACTCAGCTATTTTGTGTTTGTTCATTAGTGTCTGTCTATTTATACTCAGTTGTTTTTGCTTTTGTTTGTGGTTCGTTGTATATTGTTACATGCACTTTGTGACTCTGGCTTTCTTTTGTGGACTGTTTCTGTGGATTTTGACCGTTGCCTGTTTGATTATGCCTTTGGATTTACCCCATTAAAGCTGCGCTTGGATCTTACCATCTTGTGTCTGTGCATTCCGCGACAAATGCATGTTTAAGCTGTTTTAACTGAAAGCAACTTGCAGCAACTTCCACTGACATATCTTAAAATCTGTCTGTGCCATTGTTTTGTCTTAAGATGCACACCACCAGTAATGTTTTTTTTTGTTTTGTTTTTTCCTTCTTTTTTCCCAAGGCATGTTTATACTGGACTTAAATATATAATACTTTTTAAATATACTTGTGAAGATTTGAAGTACACTGCAAATGTGCCTTCAATACAATTATGCACACTTTTTGTTACAAGGGTACATACAGTATGGGTCAGATTTCCTAAGCTCAGCATGGCTCTAGATCTTGTGAGAAATATGTTTTCATTCTCTTCATATCTGAACATGTACAGGTACAGATAGCCTATCTGATCATCTATGAGATTTTCTGTTTCTCCCATAGTACTGGCCTTCATCCAGGCAGAAATGAAGTTTATCCTACACCACCAGCAGGTAAAATGATAAAGAGTCTAAGAAAGTTTTTTTTTCTTTTTTTTTTTCTTTATGAATAATGTGTTTATAGAGTTCACATACTGCAAGAATTTTCTTTTCTGCTGGTACCACCTCAGGTCCTGATGGTCACACCAGTCCCAGACAGAGCCCTGGGCTGTCCTCCAGGTCTGTACCTGACCCAGGTGAATAACAGCATAACTCTTTCAGTGAAGTGAGCATTTACACTCTTATAATGAAACATTTACATTCACCAGAGAGAAAAATCATTGTTCATATACATGAACCTTTCTCTAGGATATGTGCTGACTTTACAGCATCTGCTATACCAGATGTGTCTAAACTCGGTCCTGGAGGGCCACTGTCCTGCAGAGTTTATCTCTAACTTGCCTCAACACACCTGCCTGGAAGTTTCTAGCAGAGATTGTATATTATATGAAGATGAGAGGGTCTGTATCTCTTACTATTGGAGAAAGCGTAACGGCTAACTTAATCACGAGCGACACCTCTCAGCCTATTGTGTAATTGCAGTGACATCAGTGCCCGCTGCTCAAAACTCCTTCCCTGCGTACCTCCTGTGTGTTCCACCAGAGCCGGAGGGTTAGCATTAGCCGTTACACTTTTTTGGCTAAAGGTTGCACGCTTGCCTTCCAGTGGCTTTGTTTCTAGTATGCCTAGTAGACCTTGATTAGCTGGTTCAGGTGTGTTTAATTGGGGTTAGATCTAAACTCTGAAGGACAGTGGCCCTCCAGAAGCAGGATTGGACACCTCTGCGCTATACGAATGAGAATCATGAAGAATTTAATGGTTCTGATTCCATTCCTCTTAACCATTCTGATACCATTAAAATTTTTTAAAATATTTGTAAAGAGTAAATATTTGTAAAAAAGTCAAATATTTACCATATAATTGAAGCTACACATAACTTTTGGTTCACATAACTAGGGGTTAAAACAAAACAAAACGCATGGGTCTTATGTAAGAACGTTGTGCTTTGGCACTTTGCTCAGATGAATGTGGTTTGAGCAGAGGCACCAGTATACACATGGACACATCTTATCAGAGTTGATGGACAAATAAATGTTTTTTTGTTTGTTTGTTTGTTTGTGTGTTTTTACAACTGCTGCTAGAGGCCCTGCTGAAAAATCCAGCTAAAACCAGCCTAAACTGGTTGACTGTTCTTAGCTGGTTTAAGCTGGAAGTAGCTGGTTTTAGCTTGTCTCCCAGCCTGGCTTAGCAGGTGTTCAGCTGGTTTAAGCTGGTCAAAAGTCAAAACCCCTCTAAAACCAGCTATGACCAGGCTGGGAGACCAGCTAAAACCAGCCTGACCAGCTATATAATTTTCAACTTCTTTAAAATCAATATTAGATCGCTAATAGCTTCGTCAGATTCATCCTGTAACAGTTACAGTCATATTTGATGCGTTCAGTACTTGCTCTGCAGTAAATCGTTGAGCCAATTCATGTTTCTCTTATTATTTCGTTTTCTGTCTAAATGAGTCGTCACTTCAGCATTGTTTATCAGACATTGCCACCTTGTGGAATAAAGGTGAATTGCACTTATTCTGTCATCTAAGATTCAATTATTGTTGTGCAGAAAAAATATACGTACACTCATACACACCTCGGGTCGTTTGCGACCCTATACAATTTTTACAAGAAAAGAAAACAAAAATATGCATTCTTTTATAATTTTATGATTTTTTTTCTTGTTATATTCTTTATAATGAATTGACTGAGGAATACCAAGAAGTTTGATGACTAACTTTAAAAAATGAACGAGGAGGAGGGTAGTGAATTATGTCCCGGGTCACTAAAGACCCGAGGTATGCATTTAAGGGTTAAAATCGCTGACTTCTCTGGATTTACTGTTGGAAACATATGGGATAGTGTACACAAGTGAACAAAATATATAACATTGTTCTAGTGTTTTTTTTAAATCTAAAAATCTTACATATTGTGCCTTTAGTGTAATTTGTGAAGTGGCAAAAAACAGAGACGCTTATGAGAAACACACACCCACTTATAAAAATGAACATTTTGAGCCTAAATAAATAAATAAATAAATAAAAATAAAAAAGCTGATCTCCAACAGTAGCAAACGGCTTGCTATTATTTATGGCATATTTATTTACTTCCATAACATTAAAACTATGTTAAACTACGTTAAAACTAGAAGTATCTAAACTTGAAAGTGTGTCAAACCCCTATTCAACCACAAATATCATGCTGGCAAAAAAAAAAAAAAAAAAAAAAAGTACTTAAGTACTTAAGATTGTTTGTAATGAGAGAAACATTTCCTGTATTTATCAGTGCTACTGCCGAACAGACGATTTGATTCTCACTGGTATGGTATATCTCTCAATATATGATCATTTGAAATCATTTCATTTTAATACATGTTTTAATTTTGTATTTTATAAATGAATGTGCAGTTTTATAAAGTCTTGTAGAGTTTATACCATTCATCTATTTACAATGAATAAATAATGAAAGAGAAGAAAATTTAACACTAAACAATATTGATGTCATTATTTATGTATGCATGTATTTATTTTCTCTTCCCAGATAAGAAAAATGGAATTGTTAGGTGAGTTTGTTAAGGGTGTTTGTTTGGCTACAACAGGCACAATGTGGATGCAGACAATGCTGAGCCAGATATGGCCCCTTGTGAAAAAGAATTGCACTTTAGCTTTAAAATATTACAGAAATAACTCACTTAAAAAAAATACATGCAAACTTAATGTAATGTTTTCGGACATTTAATTACATTTTATTTACAATTGAAAGAAAAAGTATTCTAGTTTAAATTTAAATGCAGAACTTAAAAGTGTTTTTTTTATTTATTTTTTTTAAACCACTTATGTACTTAAGTAGATTTTTATATGTAATTTCATAATTACTTTTATTGTCTTATTACTTTTATTGGCCTATGGTTAAAGTGTACTACTACTGACAATGGTAAACTAAAATGCAATTTCTATTAAAACTTGTATCTCATGCATTTAAGTATATTTTCATTATTAAACCAAATTTCATTGAATAATAATTTCTTTAACAAAACTGTTCGATATATAGGCTACACATCTGTTTATGCTCCACTAGAGGACACCGCAATGATACCTTCCCCAGACCCGTACCACTGTCCTTCTCATCTGGAGACCTTGACTTTGGTCAGATATGGATATGTTTATTATGAATAGTAAACATATAAATAAACACTGTTATAAACACTGTTTGTTATACTGGTTGAAACTCTTCACATCTCGAATAGCAATCAATAATAGAAGTGGTCTAAATATTAAAACATGTACATATATTTTCTATTAAAAGTCTCAGGAACAAAAAAATGTTCCAATCATTGCATTCGGTCCGACCTGCCTGTCAACATACTGTATGTATTTCCATAAATCCAACTGCTGGGTTAACCCAATTGCTGGGTTTGTCCATTTTCAACCCAACTTGGATTGTTTTCAACCCAGAATTTTTTTTTAGAGTGTATGTTACACTGATAAATGCATTTATTATACAATGATTTTCCTTTCAAGAAGCCTGTGATTTTCATGTTTATTTCAGATTGATCAATTGTTTGTCTACAAAGAACAAAATCTGGAAGAATGTTTTGCAGAAGGTTTGTACATCAACATTTTATGAATGAAATACAGTGAAACCAAACAAGCAACACCCTAATCTCCTTCCTTTTAATTTCTTAAAGTTTGCTGTGGAATAAAGTGTATCAACAGATATAAGGTGAAGGATGACATCGGGAGCAATGTTTTTAGTATTCTTGAGGACAACGATTGTTGTAACAGGCAGTGCTCTACAGCACGTTCCTTCATAATGAATGTAATTAATGACTCAAATCAAGAGATCATGAGACTGGTGCACCCGTTTGTTTGCTGCTCCTGCTGCAAAAATGAGGTATGATCATTATCCTTGTCTTTTTTATCCTTTGATTATGTTGCACTGTATATTATATGTGGTATGTATGTTTTAGCTGGAGGTTCAGTCTCCACCAGGCGTTGCCATTGGACATGTTCGGCAAAACTGCCATGTTTGTCTACCTAAATTCACCGTTGAGAATGAACGTGGAGAACCAGCATTTAAGATTGCAGGACCATGTGTAGCTTGTAGTTTCTGCACAGATGAGAACTTTGAGGTGATGCACATACACTCAAATACAAGTTTTATTATTTTTAAATTGATCAAAGTTGTTTTCTATTATTTAAACTTAAACATAACCTTCAGATAAACCTTTTAGCATTATGTCACCTTGGAAAGGTTCTGTCTGACATTTTTGTTATAATTGAGTTATTCACATATTCTGTGACTTATTTACTTATTTACATTTTGTGGGTTTTTTTGTACATTTTGGGACTTTTTTTTAGAAAATCAAAAGGTTCTCTGTGCACTGTTAGAAACTGACTGTGAAATTCACAGTAATTAACTGGCAGTAAGTGACAAGTATGTCACAATGGTGGTTGCAGGGTAAGTATGAACAGGATCCAAATGCAGCAGTAAATGGTTTATTAACAAGAACTAGAAACAAAACACTTTTGACTAAGAAAACACAAACAGAACAACCAGGTAAACGCAACAGTTAAAAGACAACTACAGAACAAAACTCAGGGCTTAAGGCCAGAACACACCAAGCCGACGCCAACGAACTAGGAGCTCGTCGGTCCGTCGGGCCATCTGATCATTCTGATTGGCTGTTCAGCTACTGCCACCTGCTGGTACGGAAAGGCATTTCATCTTGCGCAGGCGCAGAATGGACATGCTACTTGGCCGTCGGCTGTCGAGCGTCGGTTTGGTGTGTCAGGGCAACTTTGGACCCAGACGCTGCTGACGTGAGCCCCGCAGTCTGCTTTCGTCGGCACTAGTTCGTTGGCGTCGGCTTGGTGTGTTCTGGCCTTAAGCCCTGAGTTTTGTTCTGTAGTTGTCTTTTAACTGTTGCGTTTACCTGGTTGTTCTGTTTGTGTTTTCCGATTCAACATGTCACCGATTCAACATGTCAAATTGGCAGAAAAAAAGCAGACGAGGACCAACTTCAGCCGACGGTGCGGAACACACTGAGAAAACTTAGTCGGCCGACGAACAAAAACTGCCCGACGGCTGACCATCGGCTTGGTGTGTTCATGCCTTTAAAGCCCAGAACACACCAAGCCGACGCCGATGAACTAATGGCGACGAAAGCAGACTGCGGGGTTGGCTCACGTTGGCAGCGTCTGTGTCCAAAGTTGCCCTGACACACCAAACCAACGCTAAACAGCTGACGGCCAAGTAGCACGTCAGTTCTGCGCCTGCGTGAGATGAAATGCCTTTCCGTATCAGCAGGTGGCAATATCTGAACAGCCAATCAGAATGATCAGATGGCCCGATGGACAGACGAGTTCCGACGGCGACTCAACATTTTGAATCGGCCGAAAAAAGCAGATGAGGACCAACTTCAACCGACGGTGCGGAACACACTGAGAAAACTTAGTCGGCCGACGAACTAAAACTGCCCAACAGCCGACCGTCGGCTTGGTGTGTTCATGCCTTAAAAGGACTAATCAAGGAAACAAGACACAGCTGGCAAGACTAACGAGGTAATAGCAGAACAGGTGACAGGAATAAGACAATCAGACAGATAGAGGGTAAGCATTGACATTTCTTTCCCACCGGAACACGCTCCCTCAGCTGAGTGGCAAAAGCCTGCTGCATTATTGGATTTCATGAGTGCATGTATGTTGCTATTAAATGTCTTATACTGTGACCACAGCTAGTGTCTTTGAATGGGGCAGAGATAGACAGACCATTTGGCAAGATCGTCAAACTCTTCTCAAGCAGTGGACCAAATGCAGGTGCAGATTTTTTGCTGAGATTTCCAAGAAACCTGGATGTCAAAATGAAAGCTACACTTTTGGGGGCCTGCATACTTATTGTAAATATTGTTAAAAATACTATTTTAAACCTTTTATTCTGTTTTGTAATATAAGATTTAATAAGATAATTATAACTCAATTTATTTTCAGGACAGCGTGTATTATGAAAATAAACAACAACCGTTACCATTTCAACTATGTCAGTGTTGTCTTAGATAACACCCATGAAGAAGATAACAAGGTAAATCCACATTATTCACATTTTTTATTAATAAACCAAAACACGTAGGAGGTCGCAGGAGAAATACAAAATAAACAAACTACACTAAGTAACAAAAACCAACAAAGACAACTGAAAACTCAGGGAGATCCATCTTTTTCCTATAACGATATACTGCGTTTTAGATTATGGGATGCACTTCTGGTTTAGGGAAGTTCCATTCAAAGTGACATGATGCGTAGCCAAGGATTGTGTCCCATACTCAGAATTTGTGCTCTGCAGTACACCCATCCAAGTGCACACAGACAGTAGAGAGTATTGAACACACACACACACACACACACACACACACCATGAACACACACACACAGAGCAGTGGGCAGCCATTTTTGCTGCAGCGCCTGGGGAGCGATTAGGGGTTAGGTGCCTTGCTCAAGGGCACCTCAGTTGTGGGTAATGAGAGTGGAAGAGAGTGCTGTTCATTCATTCCCCCTACCTACATTTCCTGCCGGTACTGAGATTTGAACCCTTGACCTTCGGGTTACAATCTATCCATTAGGCCATAGCTGCCACAAATAGACTGAAACAAATAATTTCAAATCATAAGGTTGTGCTACAAATAATCCTTATCCTTTTTCAGGATAGAATCAGGAGAATAACATAACAATTGGTATTTAACCTTTTAGTACTTAAAGCTAGATGTTTTTCACATATTTAGGTTTTTTTTTTTTTTTTGACTGAACAATTCTAAAACAATGTGCTATCTTCAAGTGCAAGGTGTCATTTTTTGTTTGTAAATAGAATTTAAATAGAGAGGGGAAAAAAATGGGGTTACACTTTATTTTACAGTGCCATAGTTACATTGTAATTACTCAAATAAGTACTGACTTGACTACTATTAATTAACTACATGTTCTTACTATAGATTTACAGTTAGGGTTAGGTTTAGGGTTAATTACTTGTTATTATGCATAATTTACTGTTATTACTAGAGTACATGTAGTAACATGTATCTACGGCACTAAAATAAAGTGTTACCGCTAGGAAGGAGGAATGTTACATGTCTCCTCTGTGCCCTAGTCCTTGGTGGAGTAGCATGAGTGGACACGCTCTTCTTCTGGCCCTGTCTCCAGATTATAGTCTGTGACCTGAAAAGGAGACATGGGACCATATTTTAACAATCTAAGCACATGGTCTAAAGTGCATGGTGCAGGTGCATCGAGGGGAACATTTTTCTCTTTCTCCCTGATGTCAGCCAGGTTCAACCACAGATGGCTCTCCGTCACTATCATCATTGCCACTGAATGACCGATAGCAGCGTCTGTAGCTCGGAGGGCCAAGTCTGTGGTGCAGCTCAATTCAGATACCGCTTCAGGAGACATTCCCAGTCCCTGATCAAAATCTTTTAACAGATCAGCCTGGTAGACTTGCAACAAAGCCATTGTGTGCAAAGAAGCATCAGCCTGAACTGGTGCCACATATGCCTTGCCAATCCCAGGTGAAAAAAAAGTACACTTCCATAATGTACTTAAAGGATTAGTCCACTTTTAAATACACTTTTCCTGATAAATTTACTCACCCCCATGTCATCCAAGATGTTCATGTCTTTCTTTCGTCAGTCGAAAAGAAATTAAGGTTTTTTAGGGAAAACATTCCAGGATTTTTCTCTATATAATGGATTTCAATGGCTACCAACAGGTTGAAGGTCCAAACTGCAGTTTTAGTGCAGCTTCAAAGGGCTTTATAAACAAAATATCGCCTTGAACGTACTTTCCGTTTCCGCATTCTTCAAAACGCTATTCTACTTATGGAAAGAACGCGGCACCAGTTTCGTTTTTTTCCATAAGTAGAATAGGGAAGGCGTAGAATATTCAGCGTAAGCGTTTTGAAGAATGCGGAAACAGAAAATACGTTCAAGGTGATATTTTGTTTATAAAGCATAAACGGTTGTATTTTTTTCGAAAATGACCGATCGTTTCGCTAGATAAGACCCTTATTCTTCGTCTGGTATCGTTTAAAGCCCTTTGAAGCTGCACTAAAACTGCAATTTGGACCTTCAACCTGTTGGTAGCCATTGAAATCCACTATATGGAGAAAAATCCTGGAATGTTTTCCTCAAAAACCTTAATTTCTTTTCGACTGACAAAAGAAAGACATGAACATTTTGGATGACATGGGGGTGAGTAAATATATCAGGAAAAGTGTATTTTAAAGTGGATTAATCCTTTAACGAGCTATATTTTCATGCACTAATTTTGTAGTACAGTTGTTCATTTTGTCAACTGTGCTATTTTGAGACACCATGAATATGAACTAAAAAGTGTTTTTAACAAACTAACTCTGTATTAAAAAAATCTATTTATGCTGCCTTCATGTGCTTTCGATAATTTGATATTTGCATTCCTGTGCAATTTTTACCTAGGAAACTCTTATTTACGATAATTACGTGAAGGCAGCTGTCATGATCACCAGTTGGAGTGCCCCACTTAGCCACCAGAGGGCACTCCACCCCGGACTTTTACCTCACCACTTGGACTTAATTTCCCATAACCCACTTCCCGGACTCATCACCACTTCATTGCACCCAGCTGTCTTGTGTTATGTTATTAGTGTCTGTCTATTTATACCTGGTTTGTTTCTGCTTTTGTTATCGTGGTTTCATTTTCGGTCACTGGCGTCACTGTTTGTTTTCTTGGTTTTTATGTGGACTGCTCTGTGGATTTTTGACCCCTGCCTGTTTGGATTACGATTTTGGATTACCCAATTAAAGCTGCATTTGGATCTTAACCTCTTGTCTCTGTGCCATATGTGACAGCAGCTACCACCTGTAATACACTTGAACCAAGTGTTACCTAAAATAAAAGGACTTGAACCATGTGTACAACAAGTGGTAACTAAATACACTTTTAAATTTCCTCTTAATGTTTGATGGTTGAAGGGTGAGTAGAATGTCTTCTCATTGTACCCATTTTTGAAAGTGCTTTCACTAATTGTTTACTGTAACAAGGTTAGTGTTTGGGGAGGAAGGAGGTGGGAACTGGTGAACATTCAACAAAACCTTAATATCAAAATATAAAAAAAAAAACATAAAACAAAAGTAAAGTGGCAGCCCCTCAAGAATGACTGCTGCATAGAAACATAAACAAAATGTAAAGTCCAGTTCTGGTCCTTTCTCGTCTTGCACTGTCATCACTCCTCCTTTTATTCATCCGGATCTCCTTCTGCGAGGCTCGAGGCTGGTGCGGTGTGTGGGTGACGTGCATCAGCAATCGAGCTGCTGGCCTTGCTTGTTCCCACGGCTCTCGGCCTCGTCCCGTTTGCCATATTTACAGTTTAACAGAAGTTACTCCCATAATTCATGCAAAGTGTCATGGGGCATAGGAAAAAGGTGGATACATACAAGGGGCAAACACAGGCAATTAAATGAGACACCGGTGACTAAACTGAAAGGAAACAGAAACACAAGAACAAAATGACTAACAAACTAACAAATGGTAAACTAAACTACTACTGTGAAGAGATCTGGTATTTTTATTTGTACAAAATGGATATGTGTATTTTAAGAGTTAGTTCACCCACAAATGACATTTCTGTCATTAAGTACTCACGCTCCTGTTGTCCCAAACCCGAAAGACCTTAGTTTGTCCTCAGAACACAAATTAAGATATTTTGAGAAAATCTGAGGGTATCTAATCCACATATAAGCAGCAATGACATCTTTTGAGGTCCAGAAGGGTATTAAAAGACATCGATAAAATGACTACAGTGGTTCAACCTTAATGTTATGAAGCGTCGAGAATACTTTTTATGCGCAAAAAAACAAAACAACGACTTTTTCAACAATATCTAGTGATGGGCGATTTCAGAACACTGTTTCATTAAGCTTCGAAGCTTTATGAATCTTTTGTTTCGAATCAGTGGTTTGTAGCACCAAAATCACGTGATTTCAGTAAACGAGTCTTCTTTACGTCATAAAGGCCTGTACACACCAGGACGAATATCGCGCGTGATTATCGCCGACGTTTCATGCCTCGTGACTAAACAAAGGGCGCCAATGTGAGTGTGCACACGGACGCGAAAAACGGCAGGCGTAAAAGCGTCATTTTTTTAAAAAACGCCTCGGGTTTGTTTTTTTGGTTTGACGCGTCGCGTTAAACACTGGCAGACCAATGAGATTGCCGCTTTTGTTCATGTGCATGGAAATGCTGAAGTTACAGTAAAACACGACTTGGTGGCGCTCACGCACAAAATGGTCTTGCTGAGCACACATTGATACCAAGTCGACGAAGAGGAAGTAAGTAGACGAGGAAGACCCCTACAAACTATCCCTGCGTCTCAAACAGCTCCCTAGCTTCCTAGGTTGTGTATCAGTATACCGTGTAAATGAATGTGGCCGACTCCCTGATCAGTGCCCTGACTACTGAACTAGGGAGCTGATTGAGACGCACGCTATGAGTGCTCTGTCAGTTCTTGGCCACACCAATATGTGTATTATTTGTGTATTTTTTCTGTTTATTTTCTTTTACATTCAAGAAATATAGCTGAGATTGTCTATTTCATAAATATGTTTATTTGCACTACCATTCACTTGCACTATATATACTGTCATTGTGACTTATTTGCATATATGCCATTTTATATCTGCATTTTTATCTTCTTTAACTTTATTAATATCATAAATCTGTTTATTTGCACTACCGTTTAGCACAAGCGCCACATACTGTCAGGGAGTGAATTTGCACGTTCACTCTGCGCATCGCCAGTAAAAATCGCTTGGGTATGAACACAAAAAACGTCTTGAAAAAGGCTGGCGATAAACGCGTGCGATATTCGTCCCGGGGTGTGTACAGGCCTTTGGCAGTTTGATACACGCTCCGAACCACTGATTCGAAACAGAAGCTTCATGAAGCAGTGTTTTAAATATCACCCATCACTAGATATTGTTGAAAAAGTCGTTATTTTGTTTTGTTTTTTGAGCATAAAAAGTATGTCGCTTCATAACATTAAGGTTGAACCAATGTGGTCATGTTGACCATTTTATCAATGTCTTTTAATACCCTTCTGGATGCAGTGCCATTGCTGCTTATGTGTGGATCAGATAACCTCGGATTTCATCAAAAATATCTTAATTTGTGTTCTGAGGACAAATGAAGGTCTGGGTTTGGGACAACATGAGGTTGAGTACTTAATAACAGAAATTTCAGTTTTGGGTGAACTAACCCTTTAAGGCCTTTAAAATTGTGTGTTAAGTTACCAAGGTGGCAATTTTTTTCCTTGTGTATGTAACATATCATTTTTTTTGTGGATACTATAGGCCTACTTCAGAAAGAAGACAGAAGAAAGACAAATGTCTACAGACTGCTTGCAAAATTATCCTCCAATAAAGGCTGAAGAGAGAAAAAAAATATATAGTTACTGTATATGGCCAAACATTGCTTTTTAATATTGTATCTCTTTATGAAAAAAACAAAACAAAAAACATATGCTTTCACATTGCAAACACTGTTTAAGTCGCTAACAATATACTGTCTCTTTTTCTGGGACACATAAATCTCTTCTGTTTATTTATTTTGTAAAATCCTTCAATTCAAAAGTGACACATTACACGTTATCACATGTTGTTTCAGTTTGTAGCTTTCTCTTATAAAGGTCACACTGAGGTTGAATGTGTTATCTGAAAGTAAAGCAAACACAGCAGTTACCACAAACACAGACGGCTGAAGTGGTGGTGGTGATGTGAAAAACCAGCCCAACTGGCACTTGGGTTGCTCATCATGGAAAATCCACAGCGAATGCTATTACTTCAAATTTACAAATGATTCTCTGTCTTGATGGCCAAAATTTATTGCACAGACATGCAGCCTATATTTTTGTCAATTTGATTTTGCAATAAAGATCTGGAAATTGAGCATTGCATCATTTTTGAGCATGATATTTTCAGTGCCCTGTAAACCTACAGACATGTTAAAGGATTAGTTCACTTTCAAATTAAAATTTCCTCACCCCCATGTCATCCATGATTTTCATGTGTTTCTTTCTTCAGTCGAAAAGAAATTAAAGTTTTTGAGGAAAATATTTCAGGATTTTTCTCCATATAGTGGACTTCAGTGGCCTCCAAACAGTTGAAGGTCAAAATTACAGCTTCAAAGCTTTCTACATGATCCCAGATGAGGAATAAGGGTCTTATCTAGAGAAATAAAAAAAAAAAAAAAAAATGTATAAGATTTAACAATAAATGCTCATCTTGAACTAGCTCTCTTCTTCTTCTCTATTAGAATTCCGTCAGTGTAGACACTGCTAAGTGTATTACTGCCCTCCACAGGTCAAAGTTTGAACTAACTGTTATATACTTGCACTAGCATATTGTATATGATAATTTAGTTCAAACTTTGACCTGAGGAGGGCAGTAATTCACTTAGCAGTGTCTACACTGCTGGAATTCAAATAGAGAAGAAGAAGAAGAGAGCTAGTTCAAGGTGAGCATTAATGGTTAAAATGTATAAAATTGTATTTTTTTTTTTTTTTTTTTTTTTTAGAAAATTAGCGATGGGTTCTCTAGATAAGACCCTTATCGTCTGGGATCTTTGTAAACTTTAATTTTGACCATCAACCGTTTGGGCTCCATTGAAGTCCATTATAAGGAGAATAATCCTGGAACGTTTTCATCAAAAACCTTAATTTCTTTTCGACTGAAGAAAGAAGGACATGGACATCTTGGATGACATGGGGGTGAGTAAATTATCAGGAAATTTTAATTTGAAAGTGAACTAATCCTTTAATAAACTTGTTTGTTGTTTGAAATGTTTCAGTGCCTTTTTTACCTAAAATAAAAGGACATTATAAATACATTTATATAGTATAATGTTATGTAATGTACATGATGCATTTTGCTCATCCAATTTTAGCCAAAGTAATCCAGCAACAATCATAAATGTTTAATTTTCCTATTTTAAGCAATTTTTAGTGCTATAAACACTAACAAGGAGCCATGCTTTTGTAAAGAGGGGTATAATGTTAGTCAGTATCCTGACAATCTCCCTGCAAAACTGTGAAGTGCAGTGTTCTCCAGGGTTGTTAAAAATTGATGGTGTCTTGATACTTCACAATATGTCAGACAAAGGAGTTTGCAAAGTCATTGCCTTTTCATGTAGGTGCAATTCCAATTTAAGCAACAGTGTAAACAGAGAAAAGTGACAGACAACAGTATAAATGAAGCATTTAAAATTTCCATGCCATACAAACATCCTTGAAATGATAGAACCTTTAATGTGCTTAAGTGCTATCGTCATCTAATCTTGTAAGTAAACATACAGATGATGATACCTGTGGCATTTTTACAAAGGCAGTTGTTTTCCTATGTGAACGTGTTAGCTGGATGGGTAACACTTTAGAATATTGTTCATTAATTAATG
The DNA here is from genome assembly GCF_018812025.1 of Megalobrama amblycephala. Taxonomy (NCBI): domain Eukaryota; kingdom Metazoa; phylum Chordata; class Actinopteri; order Cypriniformes; family Xenocyprididae; genus Megalobrama; species Megalobrama amblycephala. Next base: position 17,967,568 of record NC_063060.1, on the reverse strand, counting down.
AATAACTACACAGGAACAAATGAGTAACAAATTATTAGCACTCTACTATTAACTACAAAAACTCTGATTAAAAAATTAGTAGTGTTTAACTGAATGAGGTAGTTCACTATTAGCAAATCAGTCACTACTATTTCTTTCATACCTCCCAGAGAACTACAATATACAGGTTCATAATTAACACAAATAATATATAATGTATAATTAATTCTAAAGTGAAGGTCATGGTAGCCCACTGGTAATGACTCCAGTGTTACCAAATCCTTAAGAAGGAATTACTAATTATTTGGATTAGCATTCTAAAGTGAAAACATGATGACTCTTTATAATGAATGATCATTGTAAGCTTTTGAGTTTTTTGTAAGGCTTTGTATAATGATTCAAGTGTTATCATTCTAAAGCAGGGGTGGGGAACGTTGATCCTGGAGGGCCATTGTCCTGCAGAGTTTAGCTCCAACCCTGAAAAAAAACACTCACCTGCTTGTAACTTTAGTAATCCTGAAGACCTTGATTAGCTTCAGGTGTGTTTAATTATGGTTGGAGCTAAACTCTGCAGAACAATGGCCCTCCAGGATCAACGTTCCCCACCCTTGTTCTAAAGGAACTAGTAATTATTTGGATCAGTATTCTAAAGTGAAAAGCATGATTACTCCCTAGTAATTACTGAAGTCTTTTTGAAATTTTTGGTAAGGTTTTGGATAGTAATTCCTTCCGATGGATTTGGTAACATTTATTATTAATTTAGTAGTTCCTTTAGTAGTTTCATGTCAGTTAAGAATGTTAATAGTGCTTTACTCATTTGTTCCTGTGTAGTTATTCATTAATGATAGGACAGTATTCTAAAGTGTTACTGATGGATTTCTTTGTCCATTTTGTTGCTTTTTGTCATTTTCGGGTTTAAACATTTTAAACACAACACACCTTTGTTCTGCTCAGGTGTATCATTGCTCTCACATGATCATTTGGTCTGAAGAGTCTCAAGTCTTATAGAAGTGCATAAAAGTTAGGCTACATGAATGTTAGATATACTATTCAAAAAATAACTTCTTTCAGTGATTTTAACATGAGTGTTTATTGATTTTTAAAAACTTTTTAGTGTTGTTTTTGCCATAGAAACGCCCTTTGTGTGTACCATCAGATGGAATCCTGCAGGCACTCATACTTCTATTCTTAATAGGCTAACTGTGCACAGTTTACAGTGTGACCGAGTTTTAATTAGGACACTAAATGTAAACCAATATCTACTCTGACCCAGAGACCTTTGATTACATTTTTTCTTTTGTGGAGGAGAATTCTGCGAGTGCCCCTGAATGCTTTATGGTCGATTGCAGCCTGAACAGACGGAGATGAATAACGTGCTGAGCCGAGTACCTTACAATCATCTGCAGAGCGATCATCTAAAACACAATAAAAATCTTGGGAGTCGCTTTGTGTATAGCTGCTATTTCCAAATCATACACAACTGCATGATCTCTCTCTCTCTTTTTCTTGAAAAATGGTAGATATATACGTAATGATTGTGGCACTTCATGAAAACAGAATATATTCACATTTTCAGCCAAGTATACAGTCACACTCAGCAACTTGTGAAAAAAATTATGCTAAGTATATACATTTTCTGGCATACTTCAAAGACTTGCAGACAGACTAATAATTTACTTCAAATGTGTTGAGCCCTGCACACTGTATGATTTATAATAATTCTGTATGACTCACTGTACGAAGCCATGTCACACTGTTGGATCTCAGTTGTCATTGATTGTCAGACTGTATAACAGTCAAGACACATTAAAAATAGATGAACACAAGAAGGCTTGTCCGGATTGATGATGTAAAACTCCAGAAGTTGTCTTCTTGTGTTCCAGCAGTATCACATCCACAATCCAATGAGATAACTACTGCTTTGAAACAGGCTGTCCCGTGGTCCGACCAACAAAGCACACAAAGAGCTGCTCAGAAAGTCTGAACTGTCTAGTTTGCTCAACATAAACGCACATTTTGGTATGAGCACCACTCTACAGTCATTTGGTCCAAATTCCATGCAAGACTCATTAACTGACAGAGTATGCATGTCACCCACGCACTTGACTGATGCGAGCACAAGCAGAAGCACTGTCTTCAGAGAGAGCACCTTCAATGTTGCTGAATGGAGTGGCTCAGACAGGGGAAACTGTCAAAGCGTTTCCATGCTTCGGGCCAGAGCATGCTTACATCATATACGATACAACTTTTTGTATGGAAGTAAACAAGAAGAAATGCACTTTCCCTAAGATACTGCCTGATAGATTTATCATTTATGCCACGCAGTCATTTTCACTTGCATGTATCAGAGCATTATTAGGAAGGCAGCTGACGTTAATGGAGGAATTTACAGCTTGACTCGCAAACTACAATTCACAGGACAATGTTGTGAAGCATTCATTTTACATTGCCTACATTTAACTTTTCATTTTCATTTCATGTAACTACAGAAGAGTCAAGTTTTAAATAGAAAAAATGTTGAAACTCTTTGGTCATTTTTGAGCGAGATGCTAACGGTCTAATCAGATTCAATGAACTATGCTTAGCTATACTAAAAGTGGTACTGCCAGACCCGGAGATCGGCTGAATGGATTTGAAAATGGTAAAACTCAACTGTTTAACTCTAGGGGAGTTGGAAAATAAGCCTATTTTCAAAAAAAAAAAAAAAAAAAAAAGTGGAGTGTTTCTTTAAATATCAGACCAAAATCTGGTATGTCCTAACAGAGATAGAGGTCTAGAGATGACTGGATTGAACACAGGCAGGGATCAGGGCAGGCAGCAAACAGACAAAGTCCAAAGACAGGCAGAGATCAGGGCAGGTAGCAAACGTACAAAGTCCAGGAACAGGCAAAGTTCAGGGCAGGCAGCAGAGAATCAAACACAAGGAACAGTCAAATCAAACACAGATATCAATCCACAATAAACACTAAGAAATGATCACCGGGGCAAATCAAGATTTCGCAACGTGTGTGTGAGAGCTGCTTAATGAGGTGTTTGTGTGTCATGTGGTACAGGTGCACGCAATCAGTCTCAAGAATGAGGGCCTATGGGAAATGAAGTCCGAATGGAAAACAGTCAATATTCAGGTGATGTCTCCCTCCGGTGGTGCGAGGGAGGAGGTGCAGGAGCCTCACTTTTAATATATAATTTGGCCAGAAATATTTATGTTCTTTAAAAGAAAAGAAGAACACTACCAACATCCCTAATCAGCCATGCAGTGGAAGAGTGTACATATATCAGCAGGCCTCTTGTCAAAATGGATGTTTTGAAATATGAATGTTTTGAAAGAATTACATTAGGAATGGTGAGGTCTGTTGTAATTATTTTAATTTTAATTATTAATTATTTAATTAATTTAATTTTAATTATTATTTAAAAATTTTTTTTTAAATTATTTTAATATAAAGCACTTTGAATTACCATTGTGTATGAAATGTGCTAAATAAACTTGCCTTGCCAAAATGCAAAAAATGTCTAGAAATTTGATAAAGCTGATATTCAACAGTTGCAAACAAGGAATAAATAAAGGTAAAAATGCCTAATAATGCATAATTATTTATCTTCATAGTTACCAGAACTAACAGAACATTTTCAAGGTGTTAACATTTTTAAGTGTGTCAAACCCCTGTTCAACCACACATTTAATGTTGGCAAAAAAAAAAAGAAAAAAAAAAAGGTCAATCCCCTGTTCAACCACAGGGTTTTTTTGTCATGAGAGAAACATTTCCTTTACTTATCAGTGTTACTGCCAAAAAGACGATTTAATTCTCACTGGTATGTATGGTATATCTCTCAGTATGATCATTTAAAATCATTTAATTTTAATTCATGTTTTAATTTTTATTTGATATATGAATGTGCAGTTTTATAGTCTTATTGAGGTTTTACCATTTATTTTTTTACAATGATTAAATAATGAAAGAGAACAAAATGTGTGTAAATGATATTGATGTAATTATGTATGTATCTATGTATTTATGTATGTATTCTCTCTTGCCAGACATACTAAGATATGGAATTGTCAGGTGAGTTGGTTAAAGTGATGGTGTTTATCTGTGCCTGTTGTGTTTGTTTGCCTATAACAGGCACTGTGTGGATGCAGAATATGCTTGACCCCTTGTGAAAAAGAAGTGCACTTTAGGATACTGTTAAAAAGAGTTTCAGATAGAGATAGAGATTACCAGATAGAGATCCCCTATATGGGGAGTGCAGATGACAGTAGCTATGTTTTTATACATCACCCTGTTTTTATGCGCATTTTGAAGTATCACATCAGAAACGAGTGATGGAAACGACAAATTTCACTTTTTAATTGGCTAAAAGGTTTTTATGCTCGCTTGAGGTGGTTTTTGACTTGTGTGAAAAAGAGTTAATGTGAATAATGGGAGAAGGAATCTTATTTGCCGAATAAATTCTGATGTAGCGAACATTAAACACGCGACTAAATGGCTGTTTCCACTGATGGTATTTTATATACTAGCCTATTGGTCACTAGGTTACCAATACCATAGGTGGCGATTTATTTTTTTACTTGTTGGTCCTGACACTCCATTGTGTCTTTCTCTCCAAGCGTTTGTGCATCTGATGATTTCATTACACAAAAGTTATTCACATCTCGTGAAGAGAAAAACACAGACTGCAAATACATTGAGACTAAAGTGGAATTTTCTCACTTAAACCACTGCCTGCTGCTGCTTATAATTGCTTAGAGGAAAAAGCTGCCCATAACTGCAGGTCTAGGATCAGTTTTCTCTGTAATAATAGCATATTGGTTTGGCCATTGGTATAGTGCATAAGGTTTCTATTTACAACATGTTTGGATGAATGGAGAATAAGTTGTAAGATGGGAATTTTCGGAGAGCTCCTACTTAACCACCTTAATAGTGTTGCCATAGAAATGCAAAATTCCCAGTCCGAGGACGTGAACAGCTCTGTGTAGAACGTCACGTGTTGTCATCTCGAAATTACGGTAAACATGGCGTGAACGCTGCATAGGCTATCTGTAAATACATTTTTTAAATATATTTTTTAGATTTTAAGTAGGCTACACTACAAGTGCACATTCAATTCATTTAATTTCACTACTATTCACTTCACAAGGGACTGTTTATGAAAGACAAATTTAAACCAGTGTACTGAATCAAGTAATTATGTGTTTCAATATTTCTTGCATTAAAATATTTTTAGAACTTAAAAGTGGGAACAAGAAAGTTATGATCTGCATATATGAAGTACATAAACCCAATTGAATGTTGTGTAAGAAAGATGACGTGTAATAATTTGTTTTAAAAAAACTGTTTGATTCAAACACATATCTGTTTTTGCTCCACTAGATGACATAGCAATGATACCTTGCCCAGACCCGTACCACTGTCCTTGTCATATGGAGACCTTGACCTGGGTCAGTTAAGACTGGATATGTTTATTATTAATAATAATGTTTATGATATAATAAGGTTTATCAGCTCACTTGCTCAATAGTGCGGGGGGGACTACTGCTGTGACGTGTACGATTTATTCGATTTTTATCCCACAACAGCTAGATTGTCTTTGTCATTAATGTAGAGCATATTTACATATATGAATAATCATTTGAAGCATATTGTATGTGTTATACACAATTTCGTGACTATGTCACAAACTGCCGTGAGACCGGTTGGCATGTGAAGATCGTCAGCAAGTGGACTAGTATCGTGAATTTGTATGGTTGTCAGGGCATGGGACACCAAATATATTTTTTGTTTTAATAAGATTCTACCAAAAAATAGACAAGAATAAACCTGGTGTCCTCAATGATTCCTATTCATTCCGACAAGCATTTGAATGCAACAAGCTCGTAATCACGACTTCTGAAGTGGGAATTATGAAATTTCCGATAGCACGTGAAGGCAGCATAAGGCAAGAGAGCGCATATTTTATTTCAGACATTTCAAAATAAGAGTTCCGGTGCTTGTTTATAGTCTTGTATTATTCAAAAAGAAAATTTCATGAGGCATGTTACACAAAGCTGGTTTCAGTTGCTACCCAGGTAAGTCTGAGATTAGTTTGAGCAAACTTTGTCTCAAGAAGGTGGTTTCTAGCTGTGTTCATCATCATGGACCAAAACTGGACCAATCAGCTGTGAGTAAAGTGACATATATCTGATGCTCAGTTTATTGTGAAAAAATATTAGAGACAAAATTAACTGTCTTACAAAATTACGAAGCACTGCAACCGAAACAGCAGCTACCTTTTACAGTTCCTCCTGAACCAAAACAACAAGCTTATGCTACGTTCACGAAAGCTCAATCTATGCAAAAGTGGCAGCCCTTCTGGCACACTCAGTGTCCGAATTCGTTCTCTTGTTTTCATTCATTCCTTCAAGTAAATTATATTAGTGGACTAATGTGGGGAATAGTGAATGAGGGTATGGGGGATATTCTTCTCTTCCCTGTCATTCTCCTTCACTGTTTACGTTTCCAGGTTCTACGTCAGAATGGTGACTCAGTATAGTGAGTGGCACGATTCATGCATGTGATTCTGACGCAGGAGCCAGCCAATAATGTGTTGATGTTCTGACGTAGAACCCAGAAGTGCTGCATCATGTCTACAATGGAAAGTGTGTAGGAGGATGACAGGGAAGAGAAGAAATTGTTGAATAAAGTCATTATTTTTGTCAAAGATTAATCATGTTTGGAAGATCTGGCATCTGTCATATCATCTCAGATGTATTAGGCAAGGTATGAGGAATCGACCCCAGGTTTATTCTTGCCTATTTATTGGTGGGAATCTTATTAAAGCCAAAATGATATTTAGCATCCCATTGCTGACAACCATATAAACATTCACCATATCTAGAAAGCTTGCTGGTGATTCTGGAATCTCGATCAAATACAAGCTATTTTCGATGTCTATAATACATACAATATGCTTTAAATGGTGATTCATACATGTAAATAGGCACTACTTTAATGACAAGACAAGGTGTTTTAGCTGTTGTGGGAAAAAAAGAAGAGATAAAAAACAACAACCAAGGTGCATTCCATTTGACCGTAGTGGACTGCGAAGTGGACTTCACAGGGCATTGTGCCATCTTAAGTGAGATTCCAGTCCGAAGGAGCAAACATGTTCAGTTTGAAGGGCACTGTGAATGACATAGAGAATAAGGCAATGCTTATACATCACTTGTAAACTCAATTTGTATTTACTACTAGGAAACTCAGAGATAATTTATACCTGAGTTTCTGAGTTTCATGTGCCATAAACTTTAAACTTCTTGGAGAGGGAGAGGGAAAATCACCCAACTGTCATTGGCGTTCAAAGAGTTTTTCAATGGCTTTGCATTGGAGGAGTTTACAAATGTGAAAAAAACAACAATCCCCCCCCCCCCAAAAACATTATTATACTAACTAGAGTATTTATGAATGTTTATGGTGATGAATGTAACATTTGCATATTCTATTGTATTATTGTATTAGACTGTGATTTTCATGTTTATTTCAGATTGATCAATTGTTTGTCTACAAAGAACAACATCTGGACGAATGTTTTAATGAAGGTTTGTTCATCAGCATTTCATAAATGAAATACAGCGAAATAAAATGAGCAACACCCTAATCTCCTTCCTTTTACTTTATCAAAGTTTGCTGTGGAATAAACTCTAACAACAGATATAAGGTGAAGGATGACATCGGGAACAATGTTTTTAGTATTCTTGAGGACAGCGATTATTGTAGCAGGCAACTCAATAGAGAATTCATAATGAATGTTATTAATCACTCAAATCAAGAGATCATCAGACTGGTCCACCCGTATGCTTGCAGCACCTTCAGTCATGAGGTATGTACGCTATCTCTGTCTTGTTTAGCCCTTGATTATGTTGTACCGTATATTATATGTTGTATGTATATTTTAGCTGGAAGTTCAGTCTCCACCAGGCGTTGCCATTGGACATGTTCGGCAAAACTGGCATGTTTGCCTACCTAAATTGACTGTTGAGAATGAACGAGGTGAACCGGCATTTAAGATTGTGGGGCCTTGTGTGGCCTTCTTCACAGATGAGAACTTTGAGGTGATGCACACTCAGAACAAGTTTCTACTTTCCATTGACTTTTATTATTTCTTAAATTGACCCAAGTTATTTTCTACTATTTACCTTAATGATAACCTTCACATGAACTTTTAAGCATTATCCGATTATGATTTTAATGCTTTTAGTAAGCTTGTTAAGCCATTTTCCTTGTTGCCTGACCCACATTGGCTGTAGGTGATTCAGGTTGTTCTATATTTCTGGGGAAATTTGATCCCCACACTGAAGGGAAAAACCTGACCCCCACACATTTCTTTGGTTTTAAATGTCAGAGCTAACATGATCTTGTTTGCTTTCTTAAACAGTAGCAGAATGAAGCTTAAATTGTAAATCCAGTGCTGTTTTCTGAAAACATTTATCATAGATCCCAATAGGCCTATTTACTAAAATATTCTAATGAAACTGTAATGTTAAAAAAATACTGTAGATGAGGACTAGCTAGTAACCTTTGCTTGTGTTAATGTTTGTTGCTATCACTTGTCTATACTGTGACCACAGCTGGTGTCTTTGAATGGGGCAGCGATAGACAGACCATTTGGCAAGATCTTCAAACCCTTCTCATGCTGTGGACTAAATGCAGGTGCAGATTTTGTAGTGAGGTTTCCAAGCAACCTGGATTTCAAAATGAAAGCTACACTATTGGGGGCCTGCATACTTATTGTAAATATTGTTAAAAAATACTTTTTAAAAAAAAAAACATTTTATTGATCTTTTTGTATTATAATACTTTGTAATTATAACTCCATTCTTTTTTTAGGACTTCATTTATTATGATAAGCCAAAAAACCCGGTAAACTTTGTGGTAAATCTGTTCAACGTAGATTGTCTCAGGTTACGTATGTAACCATAGTTCCCTGAGAAAGGGAAAGAGACGCTGCGTCCGATAGGTTCGCTTTGGGAACAGCCCGAGCGTGATTGCATCTGATGCACATCTGTCAACTAGTCCAATGGCGAGAGTGAACGTCACGGGCGGGTGATGTCACGACCAGGAAAGGATAAATACAGATCCAGTGAGACCGGCTTTGGCTCAAACTGCTGAAGCAAATCGATCACAGGGATGCAGGGAGTATGGCAAAGTGACACAGCGTCTCATTCCCTTTCTCAGGGAACTATGGTTACATACGTAACCTGAGATGTTCCCTTTTGAGGGAACTCGTGCTGTGTCCGATCGATAGGATCGCTTTGGGAATGATATACTAAAACGGCATAATCACAAATACCTGTCTGTGTAAAACTGTGGCACACTTAAGACAGCAAAACCGATGATCCTGGAGCCACGTCCAGGTCAAGGTCATAGTACCTCACAAATGGGAGAGGCGAGGACCAACAGGCCGCATCGCAGATCTCTTTGAGGGAAACCCCCGAAATTAAGGCCTTGGAGGCCACCATACTCCTAGTCGAGTGAGCCCTGACAGCTAATGGACACTGCTGGCCTGAGACCTCGTAGGCGAGTGAAATAGCCTCAACTATCCACTTGCTTACAGTGTGTTTGGATGCAGGACGATCCCTGTTATGTGGTCCAAAGCACACAAATAACTGGTCTGCTTTCCTCCACAGGGCAGCTCTGTGGACATATGTGTCATATGTGGACACAGAAGATTCAGTTTCTCCTGGTCTGGGGTTACAAATGGAGGAGGACAAAAGGCTTGCAGCACTATAGGCCTAGGAACGTTAGTCAAAACCTTTGGAATATATCCAGGTTTAGGATAAAGGAAGGCTTTGACCACCCCCAGTGCAAATTCAAGACAAGTTGGGCACACTGAAAGGGCCTGAAGGTATCCTACTCTCTTAAGGGATGAGATGGCAAGAAGGAAGACAGTCTTAAGTGTCAGGAACTTATCTGAGACTGACTCAAGTGGCTCAAATGGAGCTGTAGATAGGCCAATAGCCAAATCCCAAGCAGGGACCCTAGTGCGCATCACAGGCCTCAGCCTCTGGGTGCCACGGAGGAAACAAATAACTAATGGGTTTTTCCCCACAGTAATACCATCCACATGGGCATGGTAAGCAGAGATATTTGAAACATACACCTTAAGTGTAGATGGGGTTAACCCAGAAGAGAAGCGACTCTGTAGAAACTCAAGTACTGAACCAATCGGGCAGTAGACTGGATCCAACTGTCGTTTGTGACACCAGGAAGTGAAAAGTGAAAAGGAGCTCTGGAGTGAAGAATGGTCTCTACAACCTCAGTTGAGAGACCAGATTCTATGAGTTGGGCCCCCTCAGAGGCCAAACCCACAGGTTCCACATTTCTGGACGGGGATGATGAATCATGCCCCCCGCCTGAGACAGGAGGTCCCTCCTGATCGGAATCTTCCAAGGTGAGCCATTGAGAAGAGCTATCAGGTCCGAAAACCATATCCAGCTCGGCCAGTGAGTTGCTACTAGCAGTAGACTTATCCCTTTCTGGCAAATTTTCTCCAGAACCCCCAGGAGCAGAACAACTGGGGGAAATGCATACAGACGCAGCCTTGGCCACGTCTGTACCATGGCATCCAGTCCAAGAGGAGCTGGGTTTGTGAGGGAGAACCAAATTGGACAGTGCATCGTATCCTGAGACGCGAACAGATCCACTTCCGCTTGGCCATAAATCTCCCATATGATCTTCACCACATCTGGGTAAAGTCTCCATTCCCTTGGCCTCAGCCCCTGCCTCGACAGGATCTCTGCTCCTATATTCTGTGTCCCTGGAATATAGATTGCTCTCAAGGAGCAATCTATATTCCAGCAAACCTGTCTATTTATATAAGAGACCACTGATAAGAGACCACTGATGTGTTGTTTGTCCTGACAAGCACATGATGGCCCCTCAGGTCTGGAAGGAAGAACTTCAATGCATTGAAGACCGCCATCATCACCAGGCAATTTATGTGCCACGAGAGCTGATGACTCTTCCACAGACCCTGAGCTAAGTGGCCTTCCATTACCGCTCCCCAGCCTGTGAGAGAAGCGCCTGTCGTCAGAGTGACACAACGACACTGAGCTCCTAACACAGGGCCCTGGGACAGGAACCAGTTTTTCTTCCATATGAACAAGGCATGGAGACAGTGCCATGTGATCTTGATCATACGAAGTGGGTTGTCCCTCGGGGAAAACCCTTTGGTCCTGAGCAACCACCGTAAGTGTCTCATGTACAGTAGGCCAAAAGGTATCACAATGGATGCTGCTGCCATCAGACCCAACAGTCTCTGAAACTGTATTACAGTGTGTGACTGGCCTAGCTTCAATTCTTGTACGGCTGATAGAAAAGCAGTGATGTGAACTGGTGAGAGACATGCTCGCATTGTCACTAAATCCCAAACCACACCAAGAAAAGTGGTCCTCTGTCGTGGAGTAAGCACGCTTTTCTTGGCATTCAGTCTTAACCCCAATTTCTGAATATGGGTGAGAACGACATCTCGATGCTGAACCGCCATCTCCTCTGACCGTGCTAATATTAACCAGTCGTCGATATAATTCAGGATGCGCATGCCCTGCAGCCTGAGCGGGGCCAGCGCTGCATCTACGTATTTCGTGAATGTGCAGGGTGAAAGAGCTAGGCCGAACGGAAGAACCCGAAATTGGTACGCAGTGCCCCCGAAAGCTAACCTCAGGAACTTCCTGTGCTGTGGAAGGATGGAGACATGGAAGTATGCGTCCTTGAGATCTATTGTGACAAACCAATCCTCAGTTTTGATTTAAGTCACGATTTGACTTATCATCAGCATCTTGAATTTTAGCTTTCGTACTGCTCGATTCAGATGATGTAGATCTAAAATATGGCGCAACCCCCCATTTTTTTCTGGAACCAAGAAATACCGGCTGTAAAACCCCGACTCCCTGTCGGCAACCGGAACCCTCTCAATAGCCTCTTTTGCTAATAAAGGTTTTTATTTCTTGCTCCAACACCAGAGCCTGCTATGGAAGTACTGTTGTTTGCAGCACTCCTTTGAATAGAGGTGGGCTGCACCAAAACTGGATTTTATAACTTTTCTCTATAATTTGCAGGACCCAACGTGAGATATTTTGAAGAGATTTCCACTCTATCAGAAAATCTACCAAGGGAACCAGCCTCTCGAGGCTGGCCTCTGGTTTATTGTTTACAGCACATTGTAAATTTACAGCACATTGTAAATGTAAATTTATCCTCCTCAGAGGATGTGAATGTGACGCAGCGTCATGTTGTTCTGAGCTCTGCATCACTAATTTGCTGGGAACCTCTGTGCCCTGAAGCACCAGAGATGGCGGGGCTGGCAGAACGGCCTCCTGAGGGCCCACAAGGTGGGACGGGCACCATATACTGAGGTGAGTACCACACCACCCCGTGTGGGGCTGCTCTCAGAAGTCTGACACCACTGGCATCAGGACTTCTTCTGTCTTCGGCTTAGGAGGCTTGGGCTGAGAGTGCCTTCCCGGCCCACCATGTCTTTGAGGTGAAGCACGAGAGGCAACATTCTCCTTTTGCTGTGCTCTGTATGAGGAGCTATACGGCTGGGGTTACTCACGCCCAGCAACCCCAGAGGATGGAAGGCGGCATGGTAAATACTTTTTGAATGCCTCCGCCTGCTTCTTAGCCTCCTGGAACCTGTCGACGACTGATGTGACAGCATCGCCGAACAGGCCAGATGGCGCAAGTGGGGCGTCCAGGAAAAAGGCCCTGTCTTTATCCTTTAACTCCCTCGGGTCGGCGGTCACACCGGCGTGATCACCGCGTTTTTTTTCTAACCGGTGTGAAAGAGACTCAAAATACTCTGTCAATGTTGCACATACAATTAAGAGTTATACACCATTTTAATCTGTGGAATATCTTCTTTTATTTGTATACACTCAGAGTAACAACAAAATGTTGTGCTTTTTGTAAAATAAAGAAAACTAACATGATGCGTGATCTCTCGTCTCCCTCTGAACGAACTCCAATCTGATAGTTCTCAGAAAATGAACTGTAACTTAGTGAATACTAATCACAAAAAAATAAGACTTATGTCTAAAAAAAACATTGAAATGTCAGGTTTTAAATCGTGTAAGTCAAATCGAAAACAAATATTCTGTGTTTATGTAATCTGTATGAAAAGAGAGCCACGTCAGAAGTCTGTGATTCAGCTCATTATCCGCTAATGCGGCCACGCCCACGGAGGGAGCGCTATTCAGATGCAAATTCAGTCAATACATGCATACATCATCTCAATCGTGTATTTATTGTCTTGAAAAGTGTTTTGAATAGCCATAGTTAGCGATCTCTGGCCTCTGTTAGTTCGGTTAGTTCCTGGATTGCCTATTCTTCTTTAGAAGGCATTTGTGGACAAAAGGGGCAGAGCGCCCTCCGGCTGCAAGTATGAATTGAAAACACAGTATCCAGCGCTCATAGTAATGACAATAAATCCTGAATAAATATTACTCCTCTGTATAGAAAATTGACAAACATATGAGAATCCATCAATATTTCTCCAAATGTGCATGCTTTTAAGCTAAAAGCCTATATGAAATGCCATAGAGGTAACATAATTGTTCAGACACTTTGCATCACAGAAATACATTATATTTTAAAGTATATAATAGAATACCATTATTTTAAATTGTAATAATATTTCACAGTATTGCTGTTTTTTCTGTATGTTTGATTTACACCATGATGAGTTTTGAGACATGATCAACAGAGGGTTTTTCACAGCCTACCTGTCTGAAAGAGCTCATTATTTATGGAGGTCATTAGAGCTCTTTACGCGATTCTTTTGTCTTCTCACGTGAGAATCATCCATTATTCATGATGATTCACGCCTCCATGCATACTGTGTTTCTTGACCAAAGATGTTTTAGAAAATTTAAATCTCTCTATTGTTTTATATGAACAAGCAGGCAGCATAATTTTTACCTCATTTTGAAGCAAAAACTCTAGTCTACAACCTCAAATACACAGAAGTCTTGTGAACAAAGATTTAATATATATTTTTTGGCTTTATTTCAGTGACTTAAGTTTTTTGTTTTTTCAATAACCACGCATAAACGTTATTCCTTCAAAAACACAAACATGTACATACATGTTCCTCACATATTATTGTAGCCTAGTTTGTGCTGAATACAGTGTAATGACACTTTTGTCATTTATATGTTTATGAACAACTGAAAAAAGCACAAATGTCAGGGCATGTCAAAACTTCACCAAAGCCCCAAAAATCCTCAGACCCCTGAGGGTTAACTCAAACAGATTGAGCCACAGGTGCCTCTCTGTTGCTGTCTCTAAGAGATAGATCTGTGGCTCGATGCAGTTCTCAAACTGAGTCTGGGCCAATCCCCTCCCCTCCTCACCATCCAAATTCTTCAGCAGGGCGTGCTTGGTACGCTTGCAAGATAGCCATCGTGTGTAAGCATGCACCAGCCTGACCTGCCGCTGTATACACTTTCCCCACTTGCCCTGATGTAGCTTTGAGTGGCTTTGTGGGAAGCGTGGGGGCCTTCAGGGATGATGCTGAGCCTGGGGACAGATAGCTCGGAAGCGTATGTTCAACCAGGGGCATCGCCCCATAACCATATTCCTTCAGCCCTCTTATATCAGAGTAATGTTTCACGTGAGGGCTGAATAAACGTGATGAATATGGTTTTCTCCATGATCTCGCCAACTCATCATGGAGATCATGGAAGAATGGAAGGCCCCTTGGTGGAGGTGCTTTATTTGATGATAGAAAACTCTTGTCCAGCTTGCTTTTAGGATGAGCGGCCTGTTTCTTGGCTGGCCATTCAATGTATAACAGTAGACACAGTGCGAGATAACACCTCCACCAGCTCCTCATACTCTAGGGAAAGAGATGGCAAGTCATCTTCCCCCATATCAACGCTCAACACATCCACCTCCTCAGAACTGGAGTATTAAATCGTCGAGCCCTCTCCCTGGGCAGAAGAAGCCACTGGGTGGGCTTCCGACACCAGAGAGGGGGTGACAGATATGCCAGGTAAAGGCTGAGAAAGGGCACTCATGCCCATCTCAATCCCCGCTGACAGATCCATCTGCGAACTCCATGACATCTTTCTCCGCGCTGCCTCAGCAGCCGCGGGTCCAGGCCATGGGGAATGCTTGCCTGCGCTGTTTCCTTGAAAGTGCAAGGTGGGAGCAGAGCGTCCTCAGAGGAAACTTCTCACAATGCCCACATTCAGCCCCCTCGAAGGCTGAAAGAACATGCTCCGCTCCCAAACACATCATGCACAAATCGCGAGTATCCCCAACCATTAGGAAACGAGGGCAGGGAGGAGCACACAATTTAAATGCCTGAGGTGCCATAATAACTGTATATTGAGCTGTACTATTTCGGGACAGACAACAATAAATAGACAAGACAGTGTGACACAGAGCGCTTTGCTGAGGCAGAAAAGCTGAAGCCGGTCTCGCCGGATGTGTATTTATCCTTTCCTGGTCGTGATGTCACCCGCCCGTGACATTCACTCTCGCCATTGGACTAGTTGACAGACGTGCATCAGACACAATCATGCTGGGGGCATTCCCAAAGCGATCCTATCAGACGCAATGTGAGTTCCCTCGAAAGGGAACTGAAATTATAATAAAGGGGGTGTTGTGGTATGGGGGGGTTGGGGGTGCTGGGTGTGTTTGGCCACCATCTATGTTGCTCAAAAAAAAAAAATCATTCTATATTCTATGGTGAATGCAGTAAGCACACGCAACACTCCATTCCCGCATCCACCTAGCCCCCACCTCATGTTTGCGGGTGGCTGCAAATGATCATAATTGATGAACATCTATACCCGGGAAAAGACCACAGCAGAAGTGATGGATCCTGCTGTGCGTCACTTTCAGGTATGTGATGGAATACATCAATATGTTTCTAAATATACAAATTGTTGTTCACCGCGATTTCAAAATAGAAGTTTAAACCCTCGCACTGAGTTTTTCCACATCAGGCTGTAGCATTTCTATCGCAAAGTGACCAGATATTACATTTGAATTAAATGTGGTTTGGCTAATATTAAACAATGATTTGTTAATGCTCTATGCTTCCTTCCACTGCAGAAAAATGAAGCCAAAATATCCCAGTAACAGTCGTTGCTGATTATATCATTTGGAGCCAGAGTCTATGCAGTAGTGATCCTGAGGTGGAACCACGGCATCAAGACCTATCCTCCCGCTCCTGCAGACTCAGTTGTAAAGCACAACTGTCAATCATGATGTTACACCCCATTTCTATAGCATCAAAAAACTAACTAAAACCAAACTTACTGGGAAAACGAACAGTTAAACATATGTCTTTGTGATGAGAACTACCTAAAATGACAGAAACCATCTATGTAAAAATTATTTGAAATGTAATTGGATTTTTTAGTTTTTTAATTTGCCGTCCCATTCGATTACATGTAGTGGGCAGGGTTTAAGACCTATACTGCAGCCAGCCAACAGGGGGCTTCACTTTTCAAGACTTGTGCAGCACACTTGAGGTGCATTCTGATTGACAGTGTCCCTATGCAGTGTTCACTGCTCCCTACTCCCTGAGCATGGGATATATAATGAAGTGGACTTCGCTGACAATAATCACTCATTTGGAACGCACCGCAACGTCATCAAAGAAATGCAACTACAGGGTCACACGTATTATGATATAACATAAATATTATATTTTACTTTACTTTCAAATTTAAAATACATTTAAAATACTACTTGCACATTATGTATCTAATAAATATAATCAAAACTTAAATGTTTACTTGCATGACTACTGCAGCTATTAATTGACTATTAACATATTTGAAGCTGTTCTAACTGTCATGCCATTTGAAAATAAATTCTGATTTGGTTAACTGTGTGCATATGTGTTCTTAATCCATGGTCTTAATAATTGAATAGTGGTCTCATCTCATGCACATTCTTTCCCATGCATAGCTGCATTGTAAACACTCCTGAGGTAAATAAAGTAAGATAAAAACTGCTTCTCACCACTTTTCTTTGTCATACCTATACAATAGAAATGCAAATGTAACATTAATAATGTAATATTAATAAAATAATAAATAATCAGTGAAAGGCTCACAATATGAACGTAATAATAAGCTTTTTTAAAAAGCGGGTACAATAAGATGACATTATTCTACTCACCCTTCAACCATTGAACATTAAAAGTAAATTTAAAAATATAAAAGCATTAACAAAGTACTTTCAAAAGACCACAAACGCCCTTCAGCAATATTATGGACATGTTAAATATCACTGTAGTAATATGTTCATATTATGTACACTGATTTAATGGTAAAAGACTGTAAAAATGCTACAGTGAAAAACAGTTAATTTGTTTACAGAAAGTTTCCATACTATATATGGTAAATAACTGTAATAGATCTAACGGTATATTTAATGTAATTTTACAGTAAAATATTGTTAAATTTGTTAAATGGAAGTGAAAAATAACAAATTATAATAATTTACAGTGAAAAAACATAAATTTACATTCCCACAATTCCCTGCGTGACACTTTACATTTGATGTATTTTTGTTTAAATAACTGATTAGAAAAAAATAAGAAACAGTTATGTACATTAGGGTTTATGCTACATCAAATGTTGTTAAATTAATGTTTATTGCATTTTTAAAATTTCATGCTACCATGATGGTGTTTAGCGTTTGTGTGAATGACACTGTGTGTACCTTCTATATATCTGTATTGTCCTTCTCAGCTTTAGGAAAAAGTGCTTCTGATGAACTTTCATTCATCATGTGACTCTCATCACCACTTTGTTATTGGTACAAAACAGATATTAGTACTTCAATAGGTTGGTAAATTAACATTATATCAGTTAATGAAATATGTTTTTTACAGCGTGTAAAATAAAAGGTCATGAACCGTAATTACTACAATATAAACCTTTAAATTGTTCGGTTTTTAACTGTAAAATAGACAGTAAACTAAGTGCTGTCCCGTAATTCCTAAAACATTGCTACCGTATTTTTTATGGTAAAGTTCTGGCAACCACAGTTGCTGTTTTTTTTACTGTAAATTTTACAAATTTACAAGCCTTATTTGTAGTGCAACCTTGTGGTTTATTGAGGCATTTGACATTTTTAATAGTCAGACATAACAGAGAGGTCATCATAATAGCTGACTGTTAAAATACCACGTGTTAGATTGTGTCATGTTCTGTGTACTCTAGTGATTTCAAGGACACAGCTCAGTGCAGGCAATATATGGTCAAGTACTAGGCTTAGGCCTAATTTATGTCTATTTACTTATATGAAATGAACTTAAAATGTTTTATTTGACCAACTGGACTCTCTCTTTTTCAAGAAACACATAACAATCCATAAAGGGAGATAATTTCCTGGATTTTCTAAAGAGATGCTCCCCATGCTGCAAGGAGTTCCATTGCCCATTCTGCAGTTCTGCTTTGTTTCACCGAACAAAGTTGAGCATAGTGAAATCCCATTTGAAGAGTTCTCCATGAAGGAAACATTTGCAAACATTCTTTTGGGAAATGCAATGTTATGATTAATTCAATTTGACATTTTTTCCTAGATCTGTGTATATTTCAATTAACAATTTTCTTTTGATAGGCCATCATATACGGCCTGGCTGGGCTGCAGAATTTGTCTCTGCGGGATGCTGAGAGGGCCTTTTTCTTTGGTCCGGGTCATTACCACAGGTAAGAATAGAAAATGTAATGTTTTTTACACAGTGTCCAATGTATCATTTTTTAAACATTAACAGTATTTCTGTTAACCCAGCAGAAATTATGTTCTCCATTTTCTATTTCAGTGAAGTGGAAGAATTTAATAGAGTGATAGAGAAAGAATTGAGAAAAGAGGGGAGAACATCCAATTGGTAGGTAGTGCTGCTGCATACTTTACAATCTGTGCTTTAAATATTTAGTCATTTCAATAACATGTTATTTCTATTCAGATTTCTTGCATCTCTCTCTATTAGTGCACATTATGCAAATATAGCACGCCAATTACATTGGCTTGTTTTAGTTCACTCGAAGCTGATAGGGCTCTCTGGTGATATCCCAATTCATCGGTCACTACTGACATACGTCGAACGTGACCGACTGAAAGGGAACACTCATCATCACGGCTGTTCATCTTTTAGTTAATCATCTCTGTGTATTTAACCCTTTTGTACGATCACACCGGTGTGATCAGTCTTGGCTGGTCCCTGGAGCATACAATCACACCGGTATGATTAGAACCTTCAGCGCATCACGTGATCAACTGCCAAATTCAATTCAATTCCGGACCAAAATGGATTATGCAGTTCAGTTTGCTGCTGTTGCTTGTGAGAGCCAGAACTTTTTCGTTTTCATTGAAGGATTTTGCTGTCTTGCACACCTGCCCTATGATGATGAGACCCTGAAGTCACTTTTCTGGATCGGGCAAACTACTATCATCCCGTTGAACTCCCAGACACCAGAGAACTTGACTGGAAGGAGGCCATCCATTAGATGTTTGGAGAGCGTCAAACCCATATCCAGAGAACAGCCAGACCCAGAGCAAACTTCAACACCATCGACCATGGAGGAATCGTGTGGGCTTTCTGCGACAAGTGAGTCACAGCCCGAGGATTAGAGGACAGGACTCGCCATCACTCTGGAAGTGGAACCCCATAGTGAATCTGACCAGGGGAGTGAGCCCACGACATCAACAGCTGAGGGAACGAAGATGGAGGACTAGCTGATGGACTTCTATGGGGATGTGTTGACTCCCACCCTATCCCACCTGGTATCTGAATCATCTGTATTGTCCAAAGAGAACTTTATTATCCGTGATTCGTCAGTCTCTTTGAAACTATCACTGTGTAAGTACAGTGCACATTATGACCTGGGATCTTTTCTTTGCTTTAACCTGTGTGGAGCTTATCATGATTACTGTCATCCTGTCAAGTTTCATTTCAACACCATCACCACAGAGTTCAGCCAGTCCTCTAGCCCGCCACTGCCGGATGTTTGCAGCCCTACACCATCTCCGGGAATGCCCTGGCTCCACCAGAGATACTCTGCCTATTGGCTCCTCTGCGTTCCCTCGTCCTTTTTCGTTTTCATTGAGGGCTTTTGCCTCACCGGCTCCCCCTTCATTAGTCGTCACACCACTTTCGCCATAGACGGGCCGTCCGCTGCGCTCCGTCCTTCCACCCCTACGGCTGCAGCGGGTTCCTCCTTCCCTGTCGTGTTCAGCTTGTCCCTGTCATATCACAGTCATGATCAGTTTGTTTTAGTTTTCATGGACTTTCCGTTTGTTTTTTATTCATCACATGCATTACTTTAAAACCCTCTACTGCACACATGTTGATGGCATGTGCCCATCAAAATCATCACAATTTTTTTTTTTAAATGTCAAGAAATCATTAAGTAAAAAGGGAAAAAAACACTTGAAAGACATTGATATATTGAATCTGATACATGCAAAGGTCTGTATCATGTAGTGTGTCATGCCATATAATGTACTACATGTAATAAGATTTCACTCTGTATGAAACTTCAAAAAGCAGTTCTTCTCTGCTGTGAGATAGAGGTATATGTTTCAATTTTTGCACATCACTTTCGGTGTTCCTGCACACCCAGGAACCCTGCATCTTCCCTTCTTATAATACATTGTTGCCAATGTGAGGTATTGTCCAAAACATCCTTGAAAAGTACCCCTTATCTCACAACATTGCCCTGAGGCAACGAAAGAAAAACTGAATTTCTGAACATGCAAAATAATAAAACTTCATAAAAGCTGACAAAAGGCTTCTCTACACCTTCACACACACACACACACACACACACACACACACACACACACACACACACACACAGTCAGGGTTCTGTCACTTCGGTCTAGTTTATTTCTTGGTTTTGTGACAGTCGTGTTTTGTTTTCTTGTCGTGTTTTTGTGTGAGCGTACGGTCTCAAGTGTTCTCGAGCCGTGCGCTCTCTTGTCTGCATGCCTTGTTTCATGTTGGGAGCGTGGCGTTCGGATCCCGGCACTCGTGTCTAGTTTTGTTTCGGTTTCGTGTCGGGATTCGGACACTCGCGCTCCCAGTCCTGTCTTTTATTGTGAGCGCACGGTCGAGCGTTCTTGTCTTGTGTTTTGTTCTTTCATGTTGTTTTTGCCTTGTGTTGTGTAGCACGCAGTCTGTGTTTCACGGGCTGCGTGCTGTCATGTTGTCTTGTTTTGTGTGAACACGTGGCTTATGAGTTTTCATAGTCACGTGTTCCTGTCTCGTCTTGTGTAAGCACGTGGCTTGTGATTTGTCTTCATTGGCCATGTGCTTGTGTCTTTGTTTTGTTTGGTGTGAGCACATGGCTTGTCATGTGTTTCTTTGTGCCATGTGCTCTCATGTCTATTGTCTTGACCCCGCCCACCTTGTTACCTCATTATTGGTTGATTTGCCCCACCTGTCCTCCCTCATTACCTTCCTTGTTTGCTCTCCTATTTATTCTCCTTGTGTTTGCAGTCCTGTGCTGGTTCGTCATTGTATGTTTCCCTCGTGTCAAGCCAAGCCAAGTCAAGTCGAGTCCTGTTTTTCTCCAGTCTGTTTTTCCCCCACGGGGTAGTTTTTGTTGTGTTTTTCTTTTATTTTTGATTATTAAATAAAAGCCTTTCTTCCCTGCATTTGAGTCCTCGCTCCTTCCCTAAACCACACACCCACACACACATTTTTTTATGTACAGTTCATGCCATTTTAAATAAGATTACTAAAGCAAATAATCTTGCCGCCTTCTCACACCATGTGCTCCTGTGACCATGTGTCAGAACAGGATGTCGCACCTTTAAATGGTGCTTGATAGTGACTCCCACACCTTATTTGACTGTTCTTTGGTACTTTCTCAACCTTTCTGGTTGTAATCATTTAAAGAAAAATTGGTAGCACTTTATTTTACAGTACGTGTACTTTCCTGGTACATATATAGTAATTATGCTGTACATACTGGTAAAAGAGTGGTAACAATTAGTAAGTACAATAATTTGTACACTATAATTGGACACTATAAGTAAGTGCCTGTTATTACCCAACACTTGTCTATAGGTACAAAGTAGTTACCATGTATGTACCATTGGAAAGTACAGCAGTGATTATAGTTTCCATGTACATACATGTCAGGTAAGTACCTTGTGTTACCACTCTTTTACCTGTATGTACAGTATAATTACTATATATGTACCAGGAAAGTACACGTACTGTAAAATAAAGTGCTACCGAAAAGTTCACTAAACATAGGGCTTAAGAAAACTTTCCATTGCCTGAGGGCAACGCTGTGCTGTAGAGGGTTCCTGCCACTCATCAGTTATCATGGACGTTAACACTCATCATGACAGCTATTTGTCTTTTTAGTTAATCATCTCTGTATATTTAAGCTCCTGCATGTTTTCTGTTCTTTGTCTGGTAGGGGAGAGTGGGGTAAGATGAGCCATTGTTTACTTATGTAAACAATCCTCAAGATAAGGGAAAAAGAGGCAGAAGTACAATAACATTATTTAAAGTAATTTCAGGATGTTTCCTATCATTTTAAATGATCAGAATACATCTATGACCAAGGGTTCTAAAAATATGGAAAAGAGTGTTCCTCTGGCTCAATTTGATCTGAGTCAGTAGGTGGGTGTAAACTGACCATCTAACTGAATCTGAATCAAACCCATGTAATTTTAAAGATACTATACCTATTTTAAAAACTAATTTAATAATCAAATTTCCTTTTACAGATATTCTTTGTAAAAATATTTTAAAGCTAAATTAAACAACATAAAACCAACCAAATAACTGTTTCCATTTCTGAAACAATATGTTGAGAATGAATAAATGTCACTGAAACTAATAAATATTTTAGTTAAAAGGTTCTTGACATGGTTGTTTTTCTGCAATGTCGACCATGTTAGGACATTAGAGACTACAGATGGAAAGATATATGTGATTAAACCCCCTTTGGTTCATATAGAAGGATTTGGTGTACTTGTATACTATTCCTATCAAATAAACTCGAAAATAAAGATAAAATAAACCAGTCGCGTAATATTACATTGAAATGACACCAGTTTATACTTCAGATTTAACTTAAATTCATTGCCTTATGGTGGGGTAAGTTAAAACACTGGCTCAATTTACCCCACAGCATTTGGCTCACTTTGCCCCATAGCTGCCATTTTAGGAAAAGCTAGCTAGCTTACCAATTCAGAATAATATTTAGCTAAATGACTTGCATGGTTTTATACGTTGCTAAATCACCAATATGCATCATAAATATTTTTAGACTTGAACAAATTTGCTTAGATGATTTTACTATGACAAGCCAAAAACAGTTTTTAAAGTAAATAAGCGACTTCCACTCCTCCCATGTGCTTCTCTTTTCACAGACTGGCAGAAATGATGGGTGGTTCTAAAATATATGGTCACATGACAATAAAATGGTACGGTTGCCAAGATACAGGGGGTGGGTCAACTTACCCACTGGCTCATCTTACTCCACTCTCCCCTACTGTCTCGTGTTAGCATGCTGTTTTGCACGTTGGCTGTCAATTTAGATCATTCTCATAAGCCCTGTGTGTAATATTATCATCTTCATCTTTATTGGGATATAAGCATTACACCTACAAACCCACAGACATTGTGATAAACCTGTCTGAATTGTTCCACTGCCTGTTTTAACTAAGTAAGAAAAAAAAAAAAAAACATTATAAAGACAGTTATCTTTTAACATACTGCAATGTACATGATTCATTTTACTCATTCAGTCTTAGGCAAAGTAATCCAGCAACAATCATAAATGTTTATGTTTCAGAAACAATCATAAATGTTTAAACAACAAAAGCCATGCTTTTGCATAGAGGGGTATATTGTTGTCAGTCAGTATCCTGGCAACCTCCTTGCTAAACTGTGAAGTACGGTGTTCCCCAGGGGTGTAGAGTATCACTGGTGTCTTGATACTTCACAAAATGTCAGACAAAGGAGTTTGCAAAGTCATTGCCTTTTTATGTCCGGAGGTGCAATTCCTATTAACACAACAAGGAAAACATACACTCAAATTGCTGTCTGTCAGGGAATAATACATTTCTATGCCAGATAAATGAAATGTTGGAACATGTTCAGTGTGCTTGAGTGCTGTCATCATCTAATCTGGTAAGTAAACATACAGACATTCCAAAGGCAGTTGTTTTCCTATATGTGAAGATGTGCTAGATTAATGTATTTGACCATTTCGTTGCTTTTTTCCCTTTTTGGATTCAAAATGTGCGACACCTTTGTTCTGCTATGGTATAACATTGCTCTCACATGATCAATTGGTTCAAAGAGTCTCAAGTTACAGAAGTGCATTATAGTTAGGCTAAAATAATTGCTAGACATACTCAAGAAATTTAAAACTTTTTAACATAAGTATATATTGACTTCCCCCCCTACTTTTTAGTGTAGTATTAATCTCTTTTGTGCATACTGTCAGATGAAATCCCACAGGCGTTCATGCTTCTATACTTAATATCTGTGCTCAGTTTATGTGACAGAGTTTTATTTACAATGGCTAAATGTAAAAAAAATAGCTGCTGTGACCCAGAGACCTTTGAATCCTGCAGGCAGCCCTGAATGTGTGTATGGTCGTGCCCTGAATAGACTGATGACATATTTTGTAGGCCAGCCCAGAAGTTAACATTACCCTAGTTCTCTAGACAAAAACCCAATATGATTTTTGCCTTTGGCTTTTGGATTATTGCAGAAAATAAGCTCTGCCTCTAATAAAAGTTTTCAAATTTCAAAATATTTCTTAGATTTTGTTTATCATGATCATTTTACATTGCACAGTTTTATGAATTTTGAAACCTAAATACAATTAGCAGAAGTAAAAAACTAAACACAGGCAATAAACAAACACCACTATCATATGACTTCAACATCACCATCATTATCAGTCTTTCTTTTAAAACATTTTTCCTGAAAGTTTGTTATAATAGTTTGCAAGATTGTAATCAAACACAACAAGGCTGTGAAAGTGGACTAGTGAGTAGATGAGTTTACCTGTTTGGAGTAACATTTAATGTCCCTGACAACCTCTGTAGTCCCATTTAGGCACTTGTTAGTGACCACCTTTTTCAAGACAAGTAAAAGATTTTTAAAAATCACAATATTACTGATATATTTTATGTCTTAGAATAAATCATGAAAATATATTGAGCCATTAAAAAACCCTTTGACTTCAAGACGATGGAACCAGAAGTGTTATAACGCTAACTAGTTTCTGGGATTTGGCCTACAAAAAATATGTCATCCCTGCAGAAATCTATAAAGTGAGACGAATTATGAGCTGAGCTGAGAGCCTTACAAACATGTCCCATTCTCTTGATCATTTAAAACACATACACACACACACAGGGAGTTTGACTTTGGTCAGTGTGTATAGCCTCTGTATAGCCAAATACATGACTGCATGATCTCTCTCTCTTTTTCTCTTTGAAAAAAGGTAGAGATGGATATTGCTCTTTGTGAAACAGAATACTTTTACATCCTTCAGCCAACTGACACCCTCAGGAACTTTAGTAAAAGAAGACATGAATAATTTATGTTTCTTTAATTGTTGCATAAACCCTCAGCAAATAGTTGAAATAATTATAGGCCTAACAGTCAACTTAGTACTTTTGACATTTAGTGAATGTGACATTATTGAATGTGAATGGACTGCATTTATTTGCTTTAGTGGTGGCTCAAACACAGAGTTACTGATGGGAACTCACAATGAAATCCTGTTGTTTTCTCCCTATTGTGTTTCATTGCAGAGAAACATTAATTTCTCATCATGTTTTTGCAAGGTAAGTGATTACCCAAAAGTTCAAAACCATCTGAATTCATGAAAAGTGCATGGCATTGCAAAACAAACATAAGGGATAGTCATCCGGGGTCCAACGGTCAATTGTACAGTTTATCGGTCATATTTTAGTATTTGTTCAATAAACAGCTTCAATAAACTGCTTTTATACAACTGTTCAATAAAACAAGAGGTTCATATTTAGTAATATACATTTTATTGCCAGTTACTTTTGTGTTTTTGCTCTGTGGAAACAGTTCTAAATTAATCCAATGCAAACGGAAACCATGTTAAATCTGGTAATATACCTATTAGCACCATCAGTGCATTTAAACAAATCAGTTGAGTGGACAATTCAGTGACTCACTAATAAAAATGTTGTGCGTTGCCAGGACTGCGTTCCCTTTCAAGAATCTGAAATTACACAGATATGACTATTAATGTGAAAAATATTCTTAATTTTTGTATTTATTGTTTATTGTTGTATTATATTTTATTATAATGTATATTTAATATTACCTAAAACTTTGATTGGCAATAACTGGTAACATTGTGTCTAAAAAAATGGAAGTTACTCAATTTTACCTTTATGCTTATCGAACCATTGTGAGCAATAAAACATCTTGGTTATGACTGTAACCATGGTTTCCTGAAGAGGGAACGAGATGTTGCGTCAATCGATGCTGTGGGAAAGCTCTGCGTGATTGCGTCATGAAGCACATGTGAAATCAGTCCAATCAGTTCCTCATGGTTCGGGTCCCGCTGCTGCAGAGGCACAGTGGTGATCTAGGTCATGGGGATCACAAATGGATTTAACATAGGGGTTTAAGATGGGCCCAGCCTTATCTCTGCCCTCACCTGCTAGATCCAGTGTCTTTTCTCATGGATCGGAAGCATGTGCTGGGGTTTCTTCCACCCTGAGTGAGGCACCGGTGCTGCAATTATCTAGCTCTGAGGAGGTGGATATTGTAAGCATTGATGCTGGAGATGTTGAGGATTCACCACCTCACTCTCCAGCATACAAGGAGCTGGTGGAGGTTGTGACTCGCGCTGTTGCCAGATTAAATATTGACTGGCCAGCTGAGAAGCAGGACATTCATCCTAAAAGCAAGCTAGACAAATGCTTCTTGTCCTTGCGGTCACAACCCTCTCGTCAGGGCTTGCCGTTTTTTGGAGAAAACCAGTGTCTTATCGAGGGTATAGTGCATAAACATCCAGCTATTTATAGTGATTAGCTATTTATCTCTCTCCTCAGTCTACATTGTCCCTAAAAGCCCTGACATTACCCACCAAACCGGTCAGAACAATTTCGGCTTATACAGCAGCTGGTCAGGCAATGTCTCTGCTGCAAGCCTACCAGGCTGATCTGTTATTTTACATGATCAAGTTCACACAGCGATGCTTACATCCCTTGGTTATGTAGAAGAAACCCAGGTTCCTATCCCAAGGTCCCGTGTTGGGAGCTCCTTGTTGACGCAAGATGCTAAAGACAGATGCTTCCCTCACTGGTTGGGGAGCGATTCTAGATGGTCACTCAACTCAAGGCCTGTGGATCTCTCCACAGGCCTGTCTGATCTCTCCTGGCACATCAATACCCTATAAATTTTGGCTGACTTTCTTGCTCTCAAGAATTTCCTCCCAGACCTTAAGGGCAACCATTTGCTCATCCGCTCAGACAACACGTCTGTGGTCTCTTACATAAATTGCTTGTGTCAACTCTGCAAACTGGCGCAACAAATCCTCCTGTGGTCCCAGGGAAAACTGCTTTCACTCAGGCCAACTTACATCCCTGGGTGCCAAAATCAGGAAGCAGACATCTTGACGAGGCAGGGGCTGAAGTCCGGGGAATGGACGTTCCACCCGAGGGGGTGTAGGAGATATGGAGGGTTTTCAGCCAGGCTCATGTGATCTTTTTGCATCTCAAGAGACGTCTCACTGTCCACTCTGGTTCTCCCTCACACATTCAGCTCCTCAATCTACGCAGCACAAGTTCCCTAGAAAGGGAACATCTCGGGCAAGGCTGTAATCTTGGTTCCCACAGTGTCAATCGATGCAGTGTCTTGTTGCCTCTTCAGGGAACCAAGGTTACAGTCATAACCGAGACATTTTATTGCTTACAATGATTCGATAAGCATAAAGTTAAAATTAAGTAACTTACTTTTTTTAGACACAATCTTACCAGTTACTGCCAATCAAAGATTAGAGGTAATATTAAATATCCATTATAAAAAAAAATATAATACACTTAGTGCTCATTTACAAAAACTCTGGAATAACAATTTTAACAATAAATACAAAAAATAATATTTTTCAACAATATTTTTCTTAAATATAATAAATACAATTGGAATAATAATACACTATATCAGTTGTTGCTAATAAAACTAGTGTCAGACTGCAGAGATGACAGAAGTTGCATCTGAAATAGCATTTAGCCATTATTTACAGAGACTATTGTACTAACTAAGTGTTCTCATCAACATCATTGTTAGCTATGTACAAGTGTTCATAATGTTATGTGATGACATTATTTTATGGCTAAAACTCGTTCAGGTCAATATGTAGCTACAATATGGTGTATGACTGCTTCTGCTGTCATAAACCATATTGTTCTATGATAATGTGCCTGTATTACTCCATGACAGACTAGTGAGCAATTCAAATATCATATTTATTCAAGTTGTTTTAGTATGTTACATTGAGCTGTTCTTTTGCACTTTTGATGACCTTTGGTTAATGATCTTGGAGATTAACAGGAAACAGTACCCAAGTGAAAATGTACCCAATGAAATGGATTATTACTGTGATGACATGACCTATTTCTAGTTTGATAACTTAATGATCAAATCTATTTTTTAAATGCATTCTTCTTAAATGTAGGTCAAACAGGAGGAGAAAATGTACCTGCAGCCAATGTTCCTGTGGCACCTGGTGAGAATTCAGGTACCTTTTCTATACAGCAGCCATATAAAAATGTTCACGAGAAATCAAGACAATCTGCACTTGCATTTGACAATCTCGTAAAATTACCAACTCTTCATAGTCAAAACTAAATTAAGTGGGGTTACCCTTGTAATGGCTGAACCAATCAAATTATTCATTGTATTTAATGAACAATCTGGCAATCTAAGCATGTAGGGGAATGGAAAAAGGGTACGTTTTTGTCATGTGGTGCAAGTTCCGCCCTCTCTCTTCCTGCTTCTAATGCTCCTTCTTCTGGTTGATGTGCGTGTGGGACCCCACTGCGGCCCATGTGCACCAGCAGGCCTTGACCACAGCCTGCTATGTTCTCACTCTCCGCCCGGGAGAAAGAACTCTCCCAACAGAGTCAGACTGTAATTTCTTCTTTCCAACTCGGAAGGAAATTGCAGCTTTACTATCACTGAACTGACAACCATCAGCTCTTCCCTGCATCCTCTGTTTGACGTTGTGGGTAGCCTCTCCAGCCAGCACAGCCGCATCAACAAGCCTCAATCTACAACCAGCCATGTGCTTACTCGAGAGAAAGAGAACTCTCTCTCTCTCTCAGCCATAGCAGAGTCAAACTAACCACGCAAGTTTGTCATCATTTCTTCATTCAACACAGATGAAATCGATTGCAACTTCAGCACCATCAACTCAAGGAACCATCAAAAACTTCTTCAGAAACTTCAGAGACTGCTTCAACTACAAAGGCAATGAACAGAGGTTAAGGATAAGCAGTAAAATCCTCTTAACGAGGCATTTTGAAAATAATAAGCTGATGGTTGCTTTTCACGGTTAAATGACACTTTTCCATAGCTTCATTCCCTGTTTCTGTTTCCGGTTTAATTCTGGCACTTTCCATTTAACCCATGTATGTGTGTATGTGTTTGTTTAGATTAGTTGTGTTTGTGATTTAGTTAAACTTGTGCACAATACATATCTGGTTCTGATTCTCTGCTTGCAACAGTCAATTTAACGATTCCATCTATATGCCATCCTGCCACCCCCACTATCAAGACATCTTCTGTCCCAAATGGGCCTCACAATTACCCCCACAATGACCATGGAACTGTCCCATAGGCCTTATTCCAGGTGAGCCAGTGCCCCGTAGAAAGATCTACCCACTCTCTATACCTGAACAGTAGGCCAAGGTGGAGTACACGGAGGAGGCCCTGCAACAAGGCTAGATCCTTGTAGAAGTTTGTATCAGTGCTTTGTACCCTATGTGGATGCAACTACCAGGTAACCCAAAACTACCTGGTAACACAAATTATTTGGTAACACAAAATGTCTCAGTTATGACTGTAACCTTAGTTCCCTCAAAAGGGAATTAGACGCTGCATTGAGAATTGATGCTGTGAGAAAGCCTCCACGTGATCTTGATGGTCCAATGGCATGACGGAATGTCATAGGTGGGTGACGTCATACACAGGAAGCTATAAAGCGCACCCAGAACAATGTCAGCTTCTGATAGGCCGAAGCAAGTCGATCACAGGCACGCCTGAAGTATGGCAGGGCAGTGCAGTGTCTTGTTCCCTTTTTAGGGAACCAAGGTTAGAGTCATAACCAAGTTATGGTTGGTTCATGAGTTCCCCTTTCAAGGGAACTCATGTTGGGTCGAGAATTGATGCTGTGGGAACGTTAAATGAATACATGCAGATCTCTTGGAAGGAAGAACACAATCTTTGGCTTACTTCCCCAAAAGAGCTTTGACTTATCGTTCCATTTTCAGGGCCTGCAGGACCCACTGAGACACGTTTGCCAGAAGCTCCCATGCTGCCAAATTGTCTACTAAGGGTATATTTCAAGTAGTCAGCTCGGCACCCTGAAGTGGAAGACTGGCAGGGAACAACCAAACTGACTGCTTTGGAACCAACCTCAGAGGGTGCAAACATCCCAGCACCACAACATACCCAGGCGGACACTGAGATATAGGGTCACTGGAGATCACTATGCCCTGAAGCACATGAGGTGGTGGGGTTGACAGAACAGCCCCCTGAGGGCACCGAAGGAAGATGAGCACTGTGAAATGAGGTGTATTCCATTTCCCTCCGGAGGGGTCTGCCCTCAGAGGTCTGACGCCACTGGCTTCAGGACCTCTTTGCCAAAGCCTTCTTTGAGATAACAATGGTCCTCATATCCGTCTTACCCCAAGAAGGCTTCAGCTGAGAGTACTGCCCCGGTGCCCAGTCTTTTTGTGGGTGGTGATGCTCTGCTTCTGTTGAAATCTTTTTGGCAGAAGTTCCAATGCTACTTAGGGAACCAGCCTCTCTCGAGTAGATGATCCAGTGCCCTGAAGCGGAAGACTGATAGGGAATAACCAAACTGACTCTGACTCTAAAGTCGCCCAGTGCAGAAACGTTTCCGAGCAGACACTGAGACTAGAGGTTGGGCACTGATTAGGGTTAGATCTGAACTCTGCAGGACTGTGGCTCTCCAAGCCTGCAAACACATGTAATTAGTTTGCATGCTATCATAGGAACAAGAGAGAAAGGGAATCTCCCATCTGCTCACTTCCCTCTGCATTATAAATATATATTGCATACCCTTAATCTATGCATTGCCTCAGCAACCGCGAGATCTGAGCCACTAGATTTTTTATTGCACAAGACTTTCTTCCCTCAAAATGATAGCCAACAGGACTGGAGCTAGAAATCCGATAATGCATGATTTCTTTACACATTGTGACGGTTTTGATGAACTGCACAGGTTTTAATGATCACAAATGCAAGAGCCAATTGGGAGATAGACAAAAAGCTAACAATAAGCGAATAAAAAAATAAGTGGAAAGAGCAGCGAGAGGTAACAGTGACGTGTAGAGTTGTAGTGACAGTGAGTGCCGGCAACAGTAGAGGCTGCTGCTGAGTCGAGTCGCGGGCAGTTTGAATCAAATACACACAGGTTTTGCTAGTACAGAACCAAAGAAGGATACTTGCCACACTTTTGAATCCTTTTGACACAGATTGCATAGCACTTGTTCCTGACACAGACTGCGGAGAGTTGTCTGCTGAGCGTGTCTGTTCATGTGTTTCCAAAAGCTTCCCCAGGTAGCCATCATTTGCACCCAATACCACATACACATTCACACTTCTTTCCCTTATTTGTTTTGTTTTCTTTTTGGGATAACTGTCTGATGATTTTTAACTGTTGATTTTTGAAACCGAGTGTTTTGCCAACATTTCTTCTTTTCTTTCTTTCTTTTGATCTTTTGTTGAGAAACAAACTCTTAACCCTACAAACTAATAATTACACCAGGTACACAATGCACCACATCAAAAGACTTTGATTTGTGTATTTTTATGTATTTGCATTAATCCTTTGTGTGAAAATAGTTTTCTCCTATTTTGATATTGCACATTGCAATTTGACATTGAATCTTTTGTGTGGGATGTTTTTGTTGTTGTGAATGAATTCCATTACTTTACATTGATATCTATTTTTTGTAACTGGTGGTTTGAGTTATCCTGGTTTAATCTGTTAATTGAAATTCTTTTGGTGGATTAAGTTCTGCCTGGTGCCCTAATTAGCAAAGATTATTTTAAGGAATTCATTTTCAATTAAATTCCTGTAGTTAGTGTACCATCACTATAATGTCTGGACATTTTATGAATAAACACAGTCAGTCCCCTCGAGAGCTGATTCTCCCAAACAAACAACACATAAATCATTGTATCACCCACTCACAATGTAGCCAGGGCAGGGTGGAACATACAATTCAAATCGCTGTTTTCTCGCCAATGAAATGCTTGGGATAATCACACAGCTCCTTGATGAGGTGGAACTCTCCTTTCTGTCTATGCAATCTCAGGATTTGATGGACCCAATATTTCCTCTTTCTTTTTCTCTTTTTAAGAAGAGAGAGGACAACTAAATCGTGCTCACTGCTTGAAGACTTCATTTTGTATTGTTTTGCAATTTTTTTGCAACGGGTTCATTAATACGCATCGGACTCAGTGTGCAAGGTCTCTTTGCATGACGAATTTTTAGGATTACAAATATGAAAAAACGCATGCGAAAATTTCGGACCCAGTGTGCAAAGGCCTTAACTGTGCATACGTCCTCCACTTAATGGTCCTCTACTTTCTTCCTTCAAAGAAACGAGTGAGCACCATTTAATACAAAAATATAATAAAGTGTGTTGCTCAGTTTTTAGTTATAGCTTCAGATCCATGATATTTCATTTGCTTCAACCAGGATACACAAGAAGTATGTTCAACACGGATGTGCAGATGGTTGTTGTGGCAATGAACACTAAAGAAACCTCTTGTGCATTTGTGCTGAACGTCCATCTTGTATAATATAAAAAGCATTTTTAGGAGGCCCTCGGCTTTTGGGGGTCCAAGGCGGTCGCCTACCTTTGCCTAATGGTATGTCTGTCTCTGCAAAGGTACATACAGTATGATTTGGTTTTCTTATATCAACATTGCAGGCAAATTTCAACCTCTTGTGAAATGTTTTCATTCTCTTTCGCTTCATGTCTGAACATGTAAATGTACTGATATCTGATAGTTTATGAGATTTTCTGTTTTTCCCGTAGTCCCTGTATATACCATTGGCCCTCATCCAGGCAGAAACGAAGTTTATCCTACACCACCAGTCGGTAAAATTATAAAGGGTTTAGTAATGATAAAGGTTTTTTTTTCTTTCTTTCTTTCTTTTTCTTTACAAATAATATGTTTATAGAGTTCAGATACTGTAAGCATTTTCTTTTCTGCTGCAGGTTATGTACCACCTCAGGTCCCGATGGTCATGCCAGTCCCAGACAGACCCCTGGGCTGTCCTCCGGGTCTAGAGTACCTAACCCAGGTGAATAACAGCATAAATTATGAAGTGAACATTTCAAATATATGAACTATATAACTATATGAACCTTTCTCTAGGATATGTGGTGACTTCACAGCATCTGCTTTACAAATTGGAATCAAAAATTATTTAATGGTTCAGACTGGTGAGGGGATGCGTAATGACAGCTGGGTGATTTTTGCTCTCCACTTCCTGTGAAGTGATGTATCGATGCTCCCTTATTTCATATGCCGTATGTAGTAACCTTCAAACTGAACATGCTCGCTCCCTTCGGATTGGAATCTCACTTAAGATGGCAGGATACCCCGTGAAGTCCACTTCGCATTACACTTGCGGTCTCACCTTATGACACACAAGTGCCCTGCTCCCTCCAAAGTGTCCACTTCAAGGGGTCTGCCCTTTGAAATGTGTAGGGATCCTCACTTCCGATTGGAATTTGCCCAAAAGCAGGCTGTATTTGACCTTATGAATCACCTGTTGTTCAAGCTAGGGTTGCCAGGTCCACGGGTTTTCACTACACCAAACATTATTTGTAGTGCACCTCCCATCCAATAATTGCAAAGAGTGTTTTGCTTTGTTACTTCTGATAAGAAACAAAGTCTCTTCTTTCAAATTCTGTACATTTTATCATGAAATTCAAACAATAAATGGCTCTAAAATGTGACATGACAGATCACTGTATCACTTTTCTTCCACTTTAATACAAGTTATATCTCAAAAATCACGAATAAATATCAGAAGTTGTGTTGAAATTTTGTGACCGTGGGCCCGAATAATGAACGGCCGGTGCGAGGACCCTGTGCGACTATGAGAACTGAATGAACGAGTACAATACGAGTAATGAGTTAAACAGGATAATCAAATGACTAGATAAATTATCATATAAATGGTCAATAATCAATTGGCTTTATAACATAAATTCAAGGTCATAATAAAATGGAGTCAGTTAAAATTTTAATTGGAATTAAACTACTTTGCCACACTGAAAAGACAGAACATGCAAGAAACCTTCATCCATTCTGTTGGAAACTGTCATTGGGCCGATTGGGCGGTCCTTACAGCTGTATGTATTTTATTCATTAAAATGAACCAACAAATTAGAGTCATTCATTTTAGAGTCAGACTACATGATCCACTAAAAGAATTGATTCATTAAAGTCAATTTTTTGGAGGCGGATAACATTCGTGAGATGCTGTAAGCCAAGGGATAGTTCACCCAAAAACTCATGACATCCCCCCCCATGACATTCCAGATTTATATAACTTTCTTTTTTTCAGATAATGACAAATGAAGATTTTTAGAAAAGCAAGCTCTGTGATTACATATAATGCAAGTGATTGGGCGCCAAAAATGTTGAAGCTCCAAAAGGCACATACAGCCATTGAGACAGTAATAAAAATCAATGTCTATTTATTTTTTTTTTATTTTTTTTTTATTAAAAATGGAAGCAATTTCGAAAACGAGCTGTTTCTCGATTTTCAACAAATGGATTTATTTGCAAATATACTGTATATCTAGATGTGAAAATACATTCTATGTATATTTTCATGACAGTTCTACAATGCTGCTTATCACAGGTTGACCAGCTTCTAATTCATCAGAAAGTGGAACTAATGGAAGGTAATGTTTAGCCATTGATTGCACTAGAAACACTTTTCTAAACTTCTGTCACATAAACACAAATGCTCTCTTTCTCTCACAGTTCTCATGGGATGGGAGACCAAAAATCAATATGTGGTGAAAAATAGTTTAGGGCAGCAGGTGTTTTTTGCTGCTGAGGAGAGTGATTTCTGTACTCGTATGCTCTGTGGATCGGTTCGCTCCTTCCTGCTCCATATCCAGGATAACATGGGACAGGAAGTGATGACTTTATCCCGTCCCCTTAACTGCAGTAGTTGTTGCTTCCCTTGCTGTCTACAAGAGGTATAGTATACCACACAACATGACCACTTCACTGTGTATACTGTTCCATGATTATTATCACACTGTTTTGCATCCTGCTTTGCATTCTGGTATAGCCACATAAAATAAGAGGACAAATTGTTTGAAATATTGCAAAATACCTATCTATGTTGCTATCTTAATGTTTGTACTGCCATATATTTCAGCTGGAGGTTCAGAGCCCTCCGGGCAGCCCTATTGGTTATGTAATGCAAAGCTGGCATCCTTTCCTGCCAAAGTTCACTGTTCTGAATGAGAGAAAAGAACCCGTTCTGAAGATTGTGGGACCATTCTGTGACTGCAAATGTTGTTCTGATGTTATTTTTGAGGTATGGTGCATAAATTATAGCAAATATTATACTGTCATGTACAATATAATATAATATAATATAATATAATATAATATAATATAATATAATATAATATAATATAATATAATATAATATAATATACAACTGTATTCATCTTTGATAATAATAAATGTTACGCAACAAATCAGTATATTAGAATGATTTCTAAAAATATTTAATAAAAGCAGTTGTCTTGTTGTGAATGTCAAATGTTTTGTGAGTATTTATGTTTTGTGAATGTAACTGATGCTCATCAAATGTTTATGGGATTCCAGGTGATGTCAATGGATGAGTCCTCAGTGATTGGTCGAATTAGCAAACAGTGGACAGGATTTGAGGCAGAAGCGTTTACTGATGCAGACAACTTTAGCTTACAATTTCCAATGGATTTGGATGTGAAAATAAAAGCAGTTCTATTAGGAGCCTGCTTTCTTATTGTAAGTAATATGTACACTTTATTAATACAAACCATAATATTGTTCAAGTGTTTTAAAATCATACAAACAGTTAAAAACGTAATAAAGGATGAGTGCAGTATTTATATTTGAGAGCCTTTTTTTTCATTTAAAAAAAAAAGTATTTATTAGCTTTCCCATCAAAATGAAATAATATTTCTTTGTATTTGGTTACAATGGTCATTTAATCATGGTGCAATCATACTTCTGCTTAAAACAGTATTTAGGGTGTAATTGGATATATTATATTCACATAAATGCATAAATCATAGTAATTTACTTTTGTCTTTTTCTCATTTTTAATATACAGGATTTCATGTATTTTGAGCACACTCAAAATCAAGAGTAAGACCATCCTGGAGCTTTGTTCACATTTGATTACATCATGTATTTCTTTTGAAATACAAATGCTGTTTAGTTTTCTCTTTGAAATTTTAACTCAAAATTATGTGGATCATAGTCAGAATTTTCCCCAATTACAATACCATAGTGTAAAAACATCCAGTTATCTCATCCTCACTAACAATTCTTCCAGTTTTCTTCCACCCTCACATCTTTTTCATATTATATATACAGTACAGTTCAAAAGTTTGGAACCACTAAGATTTTTAATGTTTTTAAAAGAAGTTTCGTCTGCTCACCAAGGCTACATTTATTTAATTAAAAATACAGTAAAAAACAGTAATATTGTGAAATATTATTACAATTTAAAATAACTGTGTACTATTTAAATATATTTGACAAAGTAATTTATTCCTGTGATGCAAAGCTGAATTTTCAGCATCGTTACTCCAGTCTTCAGTGTCGCATGATCCTTCAGAAATCATTCTAATATGCTGATTTGCTGCTCAATAAACATTTATGATTATTTTCAATGTTGAAAACAGTTGTGTACTTTTTTTTTTTCAGGATTCCTTGATGAATAGAAAGTTCAAAAGAACAGCATTTATCTGAAATACAAAGCTTCTGTAGCATTATACACTACCGTTCAAAAGTTTGGGGTCAGTAAGAATTTTTATTTTAATTTTTTTGAAAAGAAATTAAAGAAATGAATACTTTTATTCAGCAAGGATGCATTAAATCAATCAAAAGTGGCAGTAAAGACATTTATAATGTTACAAAAGATTAGATTTCAGATAAACACTGTTCTTTTGAACTTTCTATTCATCAAATAATCCTGAAAAAAAATATTGTACACAAGTATTTTGTACAATTGTACACATTAAATGTTTCTTGAGCAGCAGATCAGCATATTAGAATGATTTCTGAAGGATCATGTGACACTGAAGACTGGAGTAATGAGCTTTGCCATCACAGGAATAAATTACTTTGTGAAATATATTCAAATAGAAAACAGTTATTTTAAATTGTAATAATATTTCACAATATTACTGTTTTTACTGTATTTTTAATTAAATAAATGTAGCCTTGGTGAGCAGACGAAACTTCTTTTAAAAACATTAAAAATCTTAGTGGTTCCAAACTTTTGAACTGTACTGTATATAATAAAGTATTTTTTTTTTTTTTACATTCTTTTCACACACTTTTCTTCTCCACTTTTCATCTCACCTCCACCTTACATTCCTCCTTTTGTAAATTTGTCAAATAAAGAAAGGTGTGTCACCATAAACCTGCTGTGAATACAACATGTCAGCCGTCTAGAACATGTAAATGTTTAACTAATCTATGGAATGTGGATTTAAATAGACATTGCATTCTCCTTTAGGTAATGCTTCAGCTGCTTTTTTGCTTTTTAAAACAACTAGTTCATAGGGTTGGGTATCGTTTGAATTTTAGCCATTCCGATTCTTTTCGATTCCCAGCTTTGATTCCAGTAAGTTAAAAACATTTATATCAAACATATTTATTCTGTATCTTTTGGCAAAACATTTTGTTGCAGCTGATTTCCATGAACAAAAATCAGCATCCTACAAAAAAATCAGAAGCCTCAATAACACTAATATTTTCCCATGGTTTTAACAAAAATACCTCAGCAAAAGGACTGTACTAACTAATTTAAATTTCAAGTAAAGACAAGAAAACGGTAATAAAATAAGAACAAATAAACAAATTAGCAATAGCATAAATCAATACAATTGAACAAAGTTCAGTTACAGAAATTAAAATCAAATGTAAAATAACACAGAATAGTTTTATTTTTATAAATAAAATGAAGATTAATCATTGTTAAAGTTACAAAAGTTATTCAGTCAAGATCAGTGAGTGATTTTCTTTTTCTTTTTTTGTTCTTTGATTAACGTTAAAGGCAGAGACTACAGCAGGTTTATTAGGATGCTGTCACTTTAAAACCTCATGCAGGATCCAATATAGCCTACTAGTGATGCAACTAAATGAAAATTCAGGGCAGAGACTGAAAATTCAGGATGCACTTGGCCGAGAACTGAAACATAATAATAATAATAATAATAATAATAATAATAATAATAATAATAAATATTCAATTAATTATTCAAACTTATTTAATAATCAACACTCAAATAGCTAAAACTGAGTTGTTCTACATTATTTGCTTTTACATTGTATATAGGGCATTTTTTATAATAACTTTTAATAACTCAGAACTGTTTCTACTCCAGTTTGTTGGTAAAATATACACTTTTCAAAGACAATAAACTGTAATAACTTGTTTTCATGACAGATTTATTTAAAAACATGAAATAATGAATGACATCAATGATAAGTAAAAATATAATTAATACAGTGCATATAGCAAAATGCTCTTGTCAATATATATATTTTTTGTAGCTAACTAATAGGCCTAAATTTATGGATATTAAATAGCTTTCTTGAGGTAAATGTAACTTTAAGTGACATTATGAACTGATTAAGCGATTACACGAGACAGGATTCATTTCGGTAAGTTGTAATGGATTTTCAACATACCTTCTGGTGTTCATCCATGTTTATTTTGTGATCTAATAGTAGTAAAAGGGGATGAGATGATCAGTTCACATGCGCTTGGTCCGTGCTGCTGCTTGAACTGCGCTACAGAGATCTGCCATGCCATAGGCTATCTGAGCGCCAAAACGACATTTATTGTTTGAATTTTGTTGATAGTTGAATTTTTTAATTTTGTTTCATATTAAAGGTCCACTGAAGTGTTTTGGAATGTGCAACATTATTCAGTGTGTTGACGTATTTCAACTGAAACAAGAAGACAGGGCAGGATATATCGAATAGTTCCGCCCCTTTTTTTAAAATACGCCAATAGTCACAGAGTTTGTTAAAGCTTTAGTTTCCTTCTAATCTCTAACCGTTTCTCCTCATCCTCTATACCGCTTTAAAATACAGCATTCTGTGTGGGTCTGATATGTTTTGTGGTACGCCAACTCTGTGCAAATCTGTGATCCATTTTAGTGGAAGTGAGAGACTGTACGTTTTGAATGCTTATATCTCCAAAATGCAAATTTTGTCATTGTTTTGGAACAGCTTATTCATAACCTTAAGGCTAACATATTCATACTAAAAACTAAAAAAACTTAAATTTTGATTTCAGGGAGACTTTAAAAGTAAAAACACAAAGCTTTTTTTGCGATTGGATGGTAGGCACGTTAATGTTTAGTGAAGTTTTGTTCATGCTGCGCATCAAGAGAAAACAGCATAGACTAGTGTCCACACAGCAGACATGTTTTAACTTTATCCACTTTGTATGCACGAAATAGATGCTAAACACAGTCAAAATGTGGCATCGGAGAAGTGCAAATTCCATGTTTCAGTAACTGATTTCGGCCCTCCAAAACTATTTTATCCCAGCTGTTTTGATTTTCGATTCCCAACCCTACTTCAGAACATCATGCTCGTTGTGCGTATCCTGTCCATTCCTGAAGTTCTCACTTTTTCAGTGTGCTGTCACTGGACACAAGTTTTTGCAACAAGTCTTTGCAACATTCCAAAATATGATGCACAGAAAATGTGAAA
This sequence comes from Megalobrama amblycephala, assembly GCF_018812025.1. NCBI lineage: Eukaryota > Metazoa > Chordata > Actinopteri > Cypriniformes > Xenocyprididae > Megalobrama > Megalobrama amblycephala. Next base: position 17,927,299 of record NC_063060.1, on the reverse strand, counting down.
TTGCTGTAAATAATTGTTGATGGTTGTAGGCCTACTTCAATACTGAATTAGTGTGCAACGGTAAATATGATTTATTACTGCAAGTTTGTGTCTGTATTTCTGTGATTGCATGTGATTGTTATTTGATGCATTTATTGCTGTTTGTCATAAATCAACTTGTTTGTCATAAATTCACAACTTCAAAACGTGTTTTGTCTGTTGTTTTGTTAACACATGCTTATGATGCATTAACATCCTTAAACTTCATTGGCCAACAATTGTTCTGAGGATGGCTTCACAAGAAGGCTATCGCTTATATTGATCTTTTTAAGATACTATGAACAATGCTCTCTATGGTAATACAACTCTTAGAGAACCGGTTGTAAAGTGATAGCCTACATAACCTGATGCAATTGTGTAGTCCTTTCTGATGAGAGGTTATGATGAGGTTTTGTTAAATTGCCTAAAACTGTTATATTTTAAAACATTTTAATAAAGCGTTAGTTATGTTATTCCTACAAGGCAATAAAAGGACAACAAGCCATTTCTGTCAATATAAAACTAACTTGAATTGCAATGTGCAATCTTTGTTATGTTAATTATGGATGGGCTGAGATTGCACGTCACGGCGCATCTAATTTCTAAAAATAAAGTTATTTTTTTCTAAGGAAGTGAAACGTGAAGGAAACCGAGAGGTTTATTTAAAGGCTATTTGAAAAAGCAGAAGCTTTAAAAAAAAAAAAAAAAAAAAAAAAAAAAAAAAAAAGGCTAGTTGCTTTCGAAATCGTCTAAAGGTGTAACCTAATGTATTTTATTTCCATAGATATAAATAGGCCTGAACTGTCTAGACTATATCCATGGATACACTTCCGTCTTAACGCCATAATTCGAAGTAACCTACCAGGATCTGAGAAATGTCAAGATTTTCACTGTAAAATAGTCATAATTATATATATATATATTTATTGCCTGCCTGTTTCGCTTTGCTGTAAGGGGTGTGTTCGCGACCAGTAGACTGTTTCCCGGGAAGGAAACTCATTCACAGTCTGTGGGGAAGATAAAGAGCGAAGAGAAAACAGCTCTGTGGGATTGTCGCTCATTAAAAGATTTTTTTTTAAAAATCCGACCTCTCAGAGTGGATTTTAGGGAAAAAAATAAGTTAGGAATAAAACACGAAATCTACGGCGTCAACATCAACAGTACTTCTCTTTGATCATCAGGTGAGTTGGCACATAAAATAGGATGTAAAAACGTATTGTCAGGTAGGCTAACCTGTTTTATTCAAGTCGGAACTAATAAGACAATCGCACTATGATATGTAACAAAAGTAGCATGTTTAACGGTTAAATCAGGTGGTAATAAATCCTTAAAGTAACAGCTTACATCTGTTACAGTATCCATCCCATAGAATTTTCATGTCATTGTTATGTACGTTTATTATGCTATTTCACTACAACTATATTAAGCCAAACTACCGAAGTCTTTAGTATTAGAAAGTAGCACTGATACTAGAAAAATAATAGCATAAATGGTAACACTTTACAATAAGGTCTCATTTGTTAACATTAGTTAATTCATTAACTAACATAAACTAACAATGAACAATATATTTTTTACAACATAACCTTTGTTATGTTTTGCCTAAAATGTTCATAGTGATTCACAGTGCATTAACTAATGCTAACAGAAACAAGTTTGATCTTTAAAAAGAAGTAAATATTGAGAGTAAGATTAACTATGTTTAATAAATGCTGAAGATGAAGATGTATTGTTATTCTTAGGTTAACACATTTTGGTTACTGATGTCAACAATTGAGACCTTATTGTAAAGTGTTACTGAGCAAATTATCAATATAAGTTTCTGTTAATCACATAATTAGAATTCTAAAAAAAAAATATATGAAGATATTCTCAAAAGTAGATGATGTGGTTCATTTAGCAATCCAGTTATTAACTGATTGATTATTTGACAGTATTTTGTGTCCTTCAATGTTAACTATTTGTTTTTTTCTGTATGAATGCATTATGCTGTAATGGTTATTTTATGTACAATAAGCTGCAGTTTATAACTAGATAAAAAAGTTTGAAGACCCCCATCCTCTTCCTTGAAAATGCCGGTCCAGAAAGTTTGAAGTAGTTTTAAAAGTTTGAAGTTTGAAAGTTTAAGTTTTATTAGATAGATTTAGTTTGATAGATAGATTTAGTTTGATAGATTTAGTTTGATAGGTAGATAGATAGATAGATAGATAGATAGATAGATAGATAGATAGATAGATTTAGTTTGATAGGTAGATGAGTTTATGAGTTTTAATTAGATAGATAGATAGATAGATAGATAGATAGATAGATAGATAGATAGATAGATAGATAGATAGATAGATAGATAGATAGATAGAGCAACTAAGTTAACAACAGTCTGAAGGTCTGATCCGAGTTTGGAGTTTATAGAGTTAAAGCTCTAGGAGGAGTTAGAGTTGGTCTCAGAAGAATAATAATAAGTATAAATAGCATTACAGTAAGTTGGCTTTTTTCAAGCAACTCTGTTAGACTGCCGAAATTCTATTCCATACAAGGAAAAAATTCCATGCATGGAAAAAACATACAGGAACATATTTGCTTAACTTGCTTTTCTGGTTTGCATGTTTGCAGAGAGTAATTTGCAGCTGTCCACCATGACAACAAATAATGGTGAGTGTGTCAAAACCTTATCATCAGCAACCTGATCCTGACAGCTTTGTGTTAAATTGCTGTTATACAGTATATAACTCTAAACACCCTGTTCTTTGATACTCTTTAAACCAGGTTACCCCACTGACTTCCAACCACAGAAAAATGCAATTCATTCTGCTCCTCCATATAGCCAGGGACCAGCCCCACCTGGCCACGGTAAGGGATTCTAAGGAAAGTTTGATTTTTCAAAATCGTATCTCACTTTTTCAGATCCTGACGATTAATACGTCATGTTTTTCCTTTCACAAGGTCAAGTGCCCATGATGCCGGTTCCACAGAGACCCGATGGCTGTCCACCAGGACTAGAGTACCTGACGCAGGTAGAGCTTCACTGCTGCACATCAACAGTTCTGTATGATGCCACTGTAGACAATGGATTTTTTTGTCTTGCATGAGATGGTATCTTTTTAAGCTAAGCTTGTGTTAGTTTTGTGGCTTTAAAATAATTATAGAAATGCCCCACTTCTTTGAAGAACTGTGTATTACTAGAGAAATACTTTCGAAACACTACCATCCATCCATGCCTTTCAAAGTCCTAAATATGGTTTTCAACATTTATTCCCTTTTTACAACACAGATTGATCAACTTCTTGTCCACCAGAAAGTTGAGCTAGCTGAAGGTAATACTGTGATGTTATATCCACTGATATTACTTAATATTTTGAATGTGTTTAAATTTAAGGCATATTACCTTTCTATAAGTCCCATCCCTATGGTAACTTTTGCTTGATCATATAAGCTTTACACAACACCCCATATAGGATTGAACTGAAAATTTCCATGAACAATGTGATTTTTAATAAAATGAATGTTTTCACAGAATAATACAAATGTAATTAATATATCGTCATAGAGACTATATGGTGGGCTCATTTTACTCGGCATATCAAGTAGCCAATAAGTATTGACACCAGTTAGCACCCTAGCAACCATCCCATAGAATTCCATTGAAAAAAGATGAGAGGGATATCTTTGTATCAGAACATCATAGAGATAAGGGGGTGGGATGTTTGGACTCAGACTGGCAATTAGTTTTTAAATATCACCCTAGCAACCATATAGTAAAATAAGCCAGCCATATATCGGCATCAGAACATTGTAGAATCACGTTGTTGATTTGTTTGTTTGTTTTGATTCAAACTGGCAAATAGTCTTTAAAAATCTCCTCTAGTCACACCCTAGCAACCATTTATAGCACCTTAGCAACCGTATGGTTATATCTTTGCACCAGGACATCATAGAGACACTGTAGTTGGTTCTTTTGATCTAGACAGTTATCACCATGCAAACACTGCAGCCACAGCCTAGCAACTGCCTAGCACAGCTATTGCAACCACCCAAAACACCTTAACAACTGCCTAGCAATACCCTAGCAACCATTCAGAACACCCTAGCAACTGCCTAGCAGCCACATAGCAATGCCCTAGCAACCACCTAGAACACCCTAGCAACTGCCTGGCAACCACATAGTATCTATCGAGTATCGAGCACCACTCAAATATTCTTCAGAAAATGTACATATCTAGTCTTTAATTTATATTTTTATTTATCACTTATTTATTTATTATTTATTTTATTTTATAGAAGGTGAAAGAAATCCCAGCCACAATGTTTTACCTTATTTTGCTTAGAAACTTCAGTAATATTAATCTGTATTATTAATTTTTCAGTAATCTGTAATTTTAAACTATTCAAACACACAGGACTTCCATAGAATTATAACTGAAAACAGCTTGTCTAATAACATGGCATATGGCTACAGTTAATGAGGTAGGATTGGGTAGTAACATTTTTAAGGCGGGGATTAAAGATGGGACAGTTAATGCAGTGCACACAATTTGACAAATACACAGATCTTTATTTTATAATTTTATTTTTATCGTGTTATTGTTTTATATTACAGTTATATTGGGCTGGGAGACCAATAATAAGTACATGGTGAAGAACACTATGGGGCAACAGGTGTTTTATGTCACTGAGGAAAACGACTGCTGTAACAGACAGTTCTGTGGACCATTGCGCTCATTCGTCCTCCATGTTCAGGATAACTTGGGACAGGAAGTGATGACGCTCACACGCCCTTTGAAGTGTGGAAGCTGCTGCTTCCCCTGTTGCCTGCAAGAGGTAAAACATATTTCTGTTCATTACTTAATTAGTTTATTCAGGTTCCAAATCCTTTGATTTGAATGTCAGGCTTAGTGGATAAAGACAAGGCTGGTTGATGAAAGACTGTAGGTTCAAACCTTAGAAGCAGTGATTCAAGAACTATTATCATTATGATATTATTGTAGAAAAAAATAGGTTTTAGATTAAATTAAGATGAAATTAGATTGATTCAGTTCATTATATTTTGAACTTTATTCAAAAATATGTAGCATAAATAGTGTCAAATAGTATTACAATTGAAACCTGTTGAAAAGAGAACTGTTATTATTAATTTATTATCAATGTTGAACTGCTTAATTTTTGTGGAAACTGTGATACAATTTGTTAAGTTCAGAAGATTTGAAATAATTTTTTTGTAACATTATAAATGTGGCACATTCGTGTATTTGTCAGACCGTAAACAAACCCGTCGCTACTACAACTGTTAAACTAAAGGCTACTGAGCAAATACAGATGGCAGAGCATTGAATAATATTACATAAAACAAAAAGAAAAAAATTGTCTTGGCCAAAATATTAGAAAATTCGACTCGTCGGTATCTATGAAATAAACATGTTTAGACCACCGGATATAAGTATATTTGGAAACACTTTATTTTACAGTGCCATAGTTACACGTTTCTACATGTATCCATCTACATGTACTTACTATAGTAGTAACAGTAAATGATTCATAATAATAATAGTAACTAACCCTAATCCAAACCCTAACCCTAAGTGTAACTCTATAGTAAGTACGTGTAGTTAATTAATAGTACTCAGTACTTATATGATTACAATGTAACTACGGCACTGTAAAATAAAGTGTAACCGTACATTTTAGCAGGGCTGTAACCACCACAGACATTGAGGGGGACAAGATATTTTCATTTCTTGCACTGCTCTGCTGCACTCCATTACGCAGCGCTCTGTATGGTGTTAGGATGACAAAAAGGTTTAAAAGTTACAATTTAGTCTGGTCTGCCTCAGTGGTCTAACAGCACTTATCAATGTCAAAACAACTGACAATCAAAATCAAAGTAATCAAATCAAAGAAGACGGGCTTTACTGTTCATGGAAGCAGAGCGTGATTTCCAGCGCAAAGCATCAGTTTAACAATGAAAGAGAGTGAGGTAAAATGTAAATAGTGAAACATTTAATACATTTCAACTGTTTTGCAATAAAAAGTTAAATGACCGTCAGTAACATTCAGTGATGCAAACTACTTGACTTTTTTCTCAAATATGGCTATTTTGAATAGAAAATATGCATTTATGTGATTCATGTAATTCCTAACTGAGTGTAATAAGACAAGAAACATTTTACTTTTTCGACATATTACGCATACAAAAAAAGTACACGTGTGCATATTTTAATGCAAATGAATGCAAATAGGTCAAAAATTATTTCCCCAAGTAGAATTAGACCCAACATTTTCCCTCACTGTTCTATTTCTGTATGCTTTGTAAAAAAATTGTTTCCCCCCAATGTTCAAGACAAGGTTACGGCCTTGCATCTTAGATACACAATTTCAGCAGTTTTACCATGAATACAGACAAGTTACCATGATACCACCACCACCACCACCAAAAGAAATTAATTGTGACTGCTTTACTATATTAAAAAAAATTGCTCATTGTGATCCATTTAACAGATGCATCATTTCATGGAAAGTTAGATCAACAGCTTGAACTACAACTGGTGACAGACAATAACAATACAGTGAAATAATCAACCAATTATCTAAAAAAAAAAAAAATAAATCATCATATCTTTAGCCGACTCATGTGTCAAATGTGCCAATTAAAATGTGACTTTGTGAATCAGGCTGTCCTTAAAGTCCCTGTAAAGTCAATTCTGAGAATTCTTTCTAAACACTTTTATAAATGTTACAAATGTATTGCTGAAACACATTACAAAGTCTGTGAATTGAGTAATGCTTAATTGTGAAGTTAGAGCGTTAAACAGTTTTTCACCAAGTCTCTGCTCAGGATTTTTTGGGCGGAGCTAAAACGGGGGTCTAATGACGCACATCGTCCCCCGAGCATAGCCCCTCCCCTAACACTATATAACTGTCGATGACGCACCGAGCGTGGCGCCGCCTCTAACTCTACAGCGGTTCACTCGCTCAATCTCGAGTGTCATTAGTCATACAGCCCATTGCACATTTAGCTAGTAAATGCCTTCGTCACGCAAATGCATATTACATGGTTGTTAAAATATACAATATGCTCGGTCTCCTTATTTAAATTTCCTAAAACGATTATATGAAGGATTCTAAAGTGATCGTTCTACACCGGACAATTTTACAAACTTTCATCAGACAGCTGGGATTCACAGATAATCCGCTGTTTTTGGTGAATGTGACTGAACAGACCTCGTCCCCCCCTCCCGCCTCGGCCGTCTTACCGTCCCGACCATAACCGATGATGGGGCCGGATAGAGTCTCTCCCGTCCCGGCCTTCATCCTCCCGTCTCGCGGCGCCGTCATTTGTCGACTCGACAACAGTCCGGCAGTACGTGCCCAATGAGTGTAAGTTGTCGTGTGTGCTTATGTTATAATTAGTAGGTAGTCCACAGTAACTCTACTAAAATGTGCAACCCTCTAACGTGATTCTTTTGTTTATATGCATCAGTATGTTTGACTCATTAGACAAGTAAGTTGAGGCTGCAGCTCTCGCGAGTGGGTGTGGTTTCAGCACCGACAGCGGACACGCCCCCAGCGTTTGAGAGCAGAGAGCGCTGCCTATTTTTTCGAGATTTTGATAACTTATTTCGTTTACTTGCAGATTTTTTTAATGATTCAGATTTGGCTGGGTGGTTAATAACACATTTTTCTGTGGTGTGACAAGCTCAAAACACATACTTTAAAATGACTTTACAGGGACTTTAACTAAAATGTTGCAGCCTAATATTAAAGCTAGAAAGCCTATGCACTTGGTAATTATACATTCATCTTGACTGAGGGGGAAGGATAAGTCCATATGAGGGTGTCCAGTCCTATATCAAAGTGATACAACTTTAGCCTCATTAAAAGAATGAAATTATTGTATACGTTGTCCACCAAATAAAAGTTATGTGGTGCGACAGGGTAAAGAAACATAAAACAGGAAATGAAATCATAGTAAAGACCCCTGCAGACTGTATCAAGGTATACAAGTCTTTTAAAATATCAGATAATTCAACCTTTTAATGACAAGGCAAGGTTAGTTCAAGTTGTAAAATATCACGTGGCATGACTTACCAAAAAATGAATATCATGATTTTAATATATTAATAACAATTTATGATATTTGTAAAACATACTCCTCACTCATTTTTGAACACTCATGGACACTCTTAAAGGGTTAGTTCATCCAAAAATGAAATTTCTGTCATTAAGAACTCACCCTCATGTCCTTCCAAACCCGTAAGTCCTTTGTTCGTCTTTGGAATGCAAATTAAGAAATTTTTGATGAAATCAAGTTTTTTTTCATCCCCCACAGAAAGCAGTGAAATAACCGTCATTCGAGGCCCAGAGAAGTAGTAAAGGCATCGTTAAAATAGTCCATGTGACTGCAGTGGTTCAACCGTAATGTTATGAAGCGACGAGAATACATTTTGTGCACAAAAACAAAACAAAAATAATGACTTTTTTCCAACAATTTCTTCTCTACCCTGTCAGACTTGTACGCAGTTGACGCAGCTCAGCGCTTATGTCCGAACGGCAGCTCAGTATTGGCCAGCTCCTGCGTCAGCATCACACGTATGCGTCGTTAGATTTAGCTAACAGAGTCGGCCAATACTGAGCCGCCGTTCAAATGTGAACATGGAAGCGCTAAACTGCGTTCACTGCGTCAAGTGCGTACAAGTCTGACAGGGTAGAGAAGAAATTGTTGAATAAAGTCTATATTTTTGTTTTGTTTTTGTGCACAAAAAGTATTCTCGTCACTTCATAACATTAAGGTTGAACCACAGTAGTCATGTTGACTATTTTAACGATGCCTTTACTACTTCTCTGGACCTCGAATGACAGTAATTTCATTGCTTTCTGTGGGGGATAAAAAAATGAAATAATAATAATAAAAAACTTTGATTTCAACAAAAATATCTTAATTTGTGTTCCAAAGATGAACAAGGAACAACATGAGGGTGAGTAATTAATGACAGAAATTTAGCCTATGCATGTCATGTTTGACTGTAAAATGAGGAAGTTTTCTGTTACATTTTCAAATGACAATTGCATGATGGGTAGACAGCCATGCCACCATCAATTGTCATGCTTGTGATTTAATTAAAGGTGCCCTAGAACTTTTTTTTTAAAGATGTAATATAAGTCTAAGGTGTCCCCTGAATGTGTCTGTGAAGTTTCAGCTCAAAATACCCCATAGATTTTTTTTAATTCATTTTTTTAACTGCCTATTTTGGGGCATCATTATAAATGAGCCGATTCAGGGCTGCTGGCCCTTTAATTGCTCATGCTCTCCGCCCACGGAGCTCGCGCTTGCCTTAAACAACATAAAAAAAGTTCAAACAGCTAATATAACCCTCAAAATGGATCTTTACAAAGTGTTTGTCATGCAGCATGTCTAATCGTGTAAGTACAGTGATTATTTGAATGTTTACATTTGGTTCTGAATGAGTTTGATAGTGCTCCGTGGCTAAAGCTAACATTACACACTGTTGGAGATATTTATAAAGAATGAAGCTGTGTTTATGAATTATACAGACTGCAAGTGTTTAAAAATGAAAATAACGACGGCTCTTGTCTCCGTGAATACAGTAATAAACGATGGTAACTTTAACCACATTTAACAGTACATTAGCAACATGCTAACAAAACATGTAGAAAGACAATTTACAAATATCACTAAAAATATCATGTTATGAATCATGTCAGTTATTATTGCTCCATCTGCCATTTTTCGCTGTTGTTATTGCTATTGCTTACCTAGTGTGTTGATTCGGCTGTGCAGATCCAGACGTTAATACTGGCTGCCCTTGTCTAATGCCTTTCATAATGTTGGGAACATGGGCTGGCATATGCAAATATTGGGGGCGTACACCCTGACTGTTACGTAACAATCGGTGTTATGTTGAGATTCTCCTGTTCTTCGGAGGTCTTTTAAACAAATGAGATTTATATAAGAAGGAGGAAACAATGGAGTTTGAGACTCACTGTATGTCTTTTCCATGTACTGAACTCTTGTTATTTAACTATGCCAAGGTAAATTCAATTTTTGAATCAAGGGCACCTTTAACAGCTTATGCCACCTTGTGAGTAATATTAAAGATCTACTATATTTCAAAGATAGTTATGCCTAAACTGCTCAAGTTGCTGCTGATGTATCTTTTGTCTCCCTATTAGCTTGAAATCCAGTCTCCACCAGGCAACCCAATTGGATATGTGATCCAGAATTGGCATCCTTTTATTCCAAAGTTTACCATTCAGAATGAGAAAAGGGAAGCAGTTCTGAAGATCGTGGGGCCATTCTGTTCCTGCAGATGCTGCGCTGATGTGAACTTTGACGTATGAACAATATAAGACAGAAATATTGATGATAGTTTTGATCATTTGACTTAACATGTTTGAAATATTTCTCCATTTTGTCACCCATACTTCCTCTTTCAAATGAGAAGATCAAAAAAACAAATGAACATGTGATCCTATCAAATTACATACCACATATCATTTTACATGATCATAAATAATTATTTATTTGCTTCTAAACAGGTTTTGTCAATGGATGAGTCAACAAAGGTGGGCAAAATCTCTAAACAATGGACAGGTCTGGTGAGAGAATCTTTCACTGATGCAGACAATTTTGGAATCTCCTTTCCTATGGATCTGGATGTGAAGATTAAAGCAGTTCTTTTTGGAGCATGTTTTCTCATAGTAAGCAAAAATGGGTCATTACTGTATGTCACCATTTTTCTTGTTAGACCAGTTTTCTAATCTTCCTCTATAGGCTCTTTGTTTCAGCATAGTGAATAATCTGATATTCTTGTTCTCTTGTAGGACTTCATGTTCTTTGAACACAGTAAATAAACGATAGTTGTCTGGATGTCATGTAAGTACACATATTGCATTTGAGGATATTTTAAAATGCCCACGATTTGACGGAACATAGTTGTAACTCTTGTCTTTCAATTAATATTTCAGGTTGAATTTTGAACTCCTTATTCTGAACATGGATTCAAATGTGGATCACTCTGCTAAAAAATTATATTACACACATTAGTGTACATGATATTATATAGTCTTTTATTAATATTCTTGAGCCACCACTAGGTGACAGCAATACTCTTTTCAATAATGTTGAGATGTTCTAGCTATCAACAAAGTACCTGCTCTATGGATGGTTTTGCTAAACAATTAACTATCTTCAAAACTTTAAGGCATTTTTATAAACAAACCTGTAACAAGCAAAATGATTGATTAAATTTTACTCTCGATTTTTGTTTTTTTGGTCAGCAGTTTTCTGTCCATTGCTAAGATATAATTTCATCCATTCTGCAGTGAAAAAAGAGTAATATCTACATTAACTGATTTTATTCATGTCAAAAATATTATTTAACATCACCGAATCAACCTATAAATACATTAATGTATACAGAAAAGTATTTTTATGGGTTAAATCAGGTAGAAATAGCTATTTAAGCAGGCTACCACTTTTTACAGTCTATGCATAACTAATCACTGGAGGTGCATTATATATTCAAGTATTTCAGATTAAAATGCAGTTAACATAAACATATCATAAACATAACTGTGTAATTATTCTCATTATTCTAAATAACATCCACAGTTTTATTTAGCACTTACTGCCTTTTTCCCAGTTGAAATGCTCTTTAACTCCTCATTATGCCTTCTTGGAAGTTAAGGAGGCATTAGATAATGAATAACACTTTTACTTTTTTACCTTTGCTTTCTTGTTATTCAAGTTTTAATGTTGCTCAGCAACAACACCTTATTTATACACCATAAGGATGCTGTTTGCTGCACTCAGGAGGAAACATTTGAAATGATCCTTGAAAAAAGTCCTTAGCCTTATCTTGGAAAATAGATGTTCATCTGTAGACTTTTCACTAAAATAAATTATTTTCAAAAAAAAAAAATAAATAAATAAATAAATAAAAAATGCAAAGGAAACCTCAAAATTCACCTTTTAGTTTTAGAATAATACACTATACACTATAGTAAACTACATTTTAATTGTACTATTTTTGCAGTATATGCTGTGCACAGTATGCAAATATATGCAAAAAAGTATGTAAAAGTATGCATGTATAGAATACCCCAAATGTGCCAAAATGCGAGTATACAACCCGAGCATACTGTGTGACACCGCATTCCACAATCCAATGCACTTGACTTTCTATTTCCAGTGTGGTGAATGAACCTGAAAAAATGTTGTTGTTTTTTTACTTCTGAGATAATAACTGGACACCACTGAAGTCATGTGGAAACAGCATCGCATTCTGCTCTGTGCAGTGGATGTGATTGCATATTATGTTCTATATCACATACTATTATAAGATTCAAGACACACTGAGAGGGCTGAAATTCACTGATAATAAAATCAGTTAAATACATTATTCCTGTCTGCCTGCATTACTCTAAACCTTTTGAAGACCAGAGCATGTCATCCTAAACTTCCCCCTCCACACTATTAAAAATGTCAGCATTTACAGTGCATACTGTGCAGTATGCAGTAAACAGTGAAATATTATTCTGTTTTGAACATCTGAATGGAAATGGAATGTCAAAATGTGTACATAGCCAAGATAAGAACTGTTTAACAGTGATATAGACAAAATAAACTGAACATAGTTCATATTCTAAAACTAAAAGGCGATTTGTCTTTCTAAACAGAGTTGTTATTTGTCACAATTTTATGTAAAAAGTCTATGGATGAACATATATTTCCTTCTTTGAAGTTCAATACAACTTAAAGTCAACAAATGAATTCAAAATTGACATTTTATTTCTTAATGTATGTTTCTGTTTTAACACAATTCATTGGTGCTTCTTGTGCCAAGTACAATCAGTCCACGTGAACCGGAAGTTTCAAACGACTTTTCTCCATTGTTGTGACATATTTCCAAGTGAAAGCGAATATTGAATAGAGGGCAGAGTTTTACTTTAGCGCTCCTCCTCTCCATCTCTCTTTCATAGCAGACTAACGGTTGCAGAGGAGTGGTTTACGCGTTTTCAACCCAAGCCGTCAAACTGACGTTATCAGAGAAAGAACGCCATTCCAGACCGGAAGTAACGTTTCAGATTTTGATTAAAGATTACCGTGACAAACAATTTTTTTCTGTGTTTAAACTTGCACGGATTAATTGTTTACCACAAGACTAGTAATATGCACTAACAAAGTAAATAAGGTCAATTTTGATTTCACGTGTACTTTAAATGAAATAAGTTTTCCCATCTCTGAAACAACTTTTGTTTTCTGGCTGCCATCAGAAATCCCTCTTACATTTTTAACCCCTGCCATCCAACCACCAGCTGTAAACTGATGACTACTGAATGCTTCTCATATTTGTCTCACATTGCTTTATATCTCACAGTGCGACTTTCGCGATGCGACTATTTCTTGTATTTGTGACTTTATATCAGACATTGTGACTGTTTCTCACAATGTGACTTTATTTCTTGTATTTGTGAGTTTATTTCTCACATTGCAAAATTTATATCTCGTGATGTGACTTTATTGAATTTGCGACTTTAAGCCAAGTCATCTTCATTTATATAGCGTTTTCACAATACATATTGTTTCAAAGCAGCTTTACAGTGACAATAGGAAAATTCTTATCGAGCTAAAGTTGTTTTTTGATTGAATCACTTCCGTTGTAAAAACTGTTAATTACTTTAGGGGCTGTTTAAATGACACCTTTCCTAATGAAAACCGAATACCTTTAATGCATTCTTGCCATTCTTTTACGTGTTTAGTCTATAGGTTTGCGTGTTTGAGTGTGTATGTGTGCAGAAGCTTGGTCTTTTTAAAAAAGTGATATTTGCCAAATTACTTGTCTGGTCCGCATAATACAGAAAAATTGGTTGTGTCCGTGGATCTATGCGAACTGGAATAATTTTGATAATGTTTTATCTATACATAGGGAAAGGAAAGGCAAATGGGCCTTCACATGGGATAGTTTAGTTGAAACGTCAGGGCTGCGTTATCATCATGTCTAGATGCAGGTCCTTCATCTCATCTGGATACGGCTTGGATCTGGCAGGCTGCGGGAAACCTCGGGATAAACAGAGAGAGACTTTAGAGATTTTAGCGTAGACCCCATTCTTCTTATGATATAGCGAGTACATCAGGTGTTATGGGAAGTGTTCCCGGTTCCGGCTGACGTAATCTATGCAGCCTAACAATTTACATGATTTGAATTATAGAAGTAGATAATGTGAGTGTGTCTGCTTCCTGAACAGTGATAGGGAGACTGTTCTAAAGTTTAGGTGCTAAATAGGAAAAGGATCTACCACCTGCAGTTGATTTTGATATTCTAGGTATTATCAACTGGCCAGAATTCTGAGATTGCAATAGGCGTGAAGGACTATAATGTGTTAAGAGCTCGCTCAAGTACTGGGGAGCTAAACCATTTAGTGCTTTGTAAGTAAGTAGCAAGATTTTAAAATCTATATGACGTTTAATAGGGAGCCGATGCAGTGTTGACAGAACTGGGCTAACATGGTCATACTTCCTGGTTCTAGTAAGAACTCTAGCTGCTGCGTTTTAGACCAGCTGGAGTTTGTTTAACAGGCGAGCGGAACAACCACCCAGTAGAGCGTTACAGTAATCTAGCCTTGAGGTCATGAACGCATGAACTAACTGTTCCGCATTTGTCATTGAGAACATATGTCGTAGTTTAGATATATTTTTAAGATGGAAGAATGCGGTTTTACAGATGCTAGAAATGTGGCTTTCAGATGAAAGATTGGAGCACATCAAAAAGAGCACACCCAGGTTCCTAACTGACAACAAAGACTTGACAGAGCAGCCATCAAGTGTTAAACAGTATTCTAGGTTATTATGTGAAGAAGTTTTTGGTCCAAAAATTAGAATCTCTGTTTTTTCTGAATTTAGTAGTAAGAAATTATTGGTCATCCAATTTTTGATATCAGCTATGCATTCCGTTAATTTTGTGAATTGGTAAGTTTCGTCATGGCGCGAAGAAATATAGAGCTGAGTATCATCAACGTAACAGTGAAAACTAACGCCATGCTTCCTAATGATATCTCCCAAGGGTAGCGTGTACAGAGTGAAAAGCAACGGTCCTAGTACTGAGCCACTTTATATCTCACAATGTGACCTTTTTTTTTTTTTTTAGAGATGTGTTTTTGTATGTGGAACACGATCTCTCACAAAGTGACTATATCTCGCCATGTGACTATTTCTTGTATTTGCAACTTGTCAGAATGTGACGTTATATTTCACCTTGACTTTGTTATATTTTTATACTTTATATCTTTATATCATATTGCAAATTATAAACTTACTGTGTGGCTTTAATTCTTATTTTGTGTTTTGCAAACTATTTAATTTCTGATGTCTCTGAAATTCTATCAGTTAACACAATAAATAATTCTGACTCATCCCTCATTTTGGGAAAACAAACAAAATATACATTTGCACTAATGCACTTGAAATACAAGTCAAGGCTGGTCTCAACAGTATATCCAAATGTATTTTTTTTGCCTATTTGAGCTGATTAGTGCACATTTGTAATTAATTTATTTATTTTTAGTCCAGTGTATAACACCAATGTAATTCAATTCTGTATCTTTGAGGAAGAAACCCTCTTGTTCCTGTGGATAAGGCTGTAAACTTCCAAGCTGGGAGAAATAGTGGTGGCAGGGCTGCTGGATGTATTTGGTTTGATCAATAATGGAGGACTCATCTGCTGATGGAGGCGCAGAGAGACCTAGACAGCCTCTAATGAAAGGGCTTGATTGATGTTGTGCTCTGATGTGTCTGTGACAGCAGCCAAAGGCCTCACCTCATGCAACTCCACCCACAACTCACCACCGTTCACACAGAGTTCACATACAGCCACAATCCACTGTTGTTCATAGGCACTTATCTCTGCCTCCAACCTAGGTACGCTGAGAGCATTTAGTCCCTTGAAGCTTATTAATAAAGCATTGGGTTGGTGCAGTAGTTTAATATGCTGGGCCTCATTATTAGGATCTTCAGTAGTTTAATATGCTGGGCCTCATTATTAGGATCTTCAATTTGTGCTCTCAGTCCGAGGTGGATGAATCAGAGCTGCATCTTCTGATTAAAATTATACTGACAGTGGTGTAGCCTAGTAGTCAACATTACTTGTAGCACGTGTTGATTACCACAAAAAAATCAGTTTGGACTCTCTTTATTTTTTCAGAAAACAGTGAGGCAATTACTGTGGAAGTGAATAAGGTCAATCCATAAACATTAAATAGTATAGCCATGAACCCTATGTGAACCCAAAACAATGTGTTTTTACACAATTTTAGTGTTGAAAAAATAAATAAAAAATACAGTTTTATTTAAGGTTGAAACTGTGTCGAATATAACAAAGACTATGGCAACTTTACAGCTCAAATAATAAGTTTTAGAATCAATATTTATTAAGAATTAATGTTGTAAGATTTTATAAAATTATAAGCTTCAAATTAAATATTTAAGCAATATCGCAGGAGCAAAAGTGCTGTTTCTGAATATCAGCAAAATTGCAAAAGTGATAAACAACAGAAATAATTTTATATAAGAAGTTAATATTGTACTTACATTTTAGACAAAATATTGCTAGTTACTTCATCTGTTTTTATCTTCCGGAAACACAAATAGCTAAAAATGGAAGCCATTGCAGAACCATGGTTCATTCCTGAATGATTCCAACCCTGTCTCATGAGAAAACTCAACTATTTTATGATTTTGTATGAATTTGTATGATGTGATTCATTCGTAAGTATATGATTTTTAGAAAACAAAAGAAAAAAAAACATGCAGGGTGGTCTACCCCTAACCCCACCCCTGAACCTAACTGTCAGTGCATAAGCAGATTGTACAAAAACATATAAATTAGATTATACAAATTCATATGAATTAGCCATCAATTCAGCACAATGTTAAATCGTTAAGGACTTCCTTAAGTATTTGTTGAGTGACTTGTTTCATTCCTGAATGAATCACCATTTTGAATAAACTGTTTGAATGAATGATTCAATGAGTTACTCATAAAGACAGCCACTTATCGCCACCTTCTGGCAAAACCATATAACCTCCAGAAAGAGTCACTGAAAAAAGACATTATTATTATCATTAATAATAATAATAATAATAATAATAATTCCTTACATTTATATAGCGCTTTTCTGGGTACTCAAAGCAAAAGTAGTTGAGGAATCTCCTCAATACCACCAATGTGCAGCATCCACCTGGATGATGCGACGGCAGCCATATTGTGCCAGAATGCCCACCTCATACCAGCTTATTGGTGGAGAGGAGGCAGAGTTTTGAAGCCAATCAGTATATGGGGATGATTAGGAGGCCATGATGGACAGAGGCCAATGGGCAAATTTGGCCAGGATGTCGGGGTTACACCCCTACTCTTTTCGAAGGACATCCTGGGATTTTTAACGACCACAGAAAGTCAGGACCTCAGTTTAACGTCTCATCCGAAGGACGGTGCTTTTTTTTTTGACAGTATAGTGTCCCCATCACTATACTGGGGTGTTAGGACCCACACAGACCACAGGGTGAGCACCCCCTGCTGGCCACACTAACACCTCTAGTGTCAGCCCTGCTTAGCTTCAGTGGGCAACCAGTCTTGGGCTACAGGGTGATATGACTGCTGATACAAGCACTCAGGCATCAGACACACACCTCTTATTAGTCACCAGTGAGTGACGTGACATACCTGTCATCCTAACACTACATAGCATTTTATAGAGAGTGGGAAACTTTTCCACCTGGATGATGCAATGGCTGTAATAGAGCACCACACACCAGCTGCCTATAGAGAGAGACAGAATGATGTGATAGTGGCCTACTCGTTTAATGACCACAGAGTGAGCAGCAAGCTTAGTTTTCCCATTGAAGTCTTCCAACCAGGTAGTGGATCTGTTCTGCTCTACTAAGCTGCATTGGGTAAACACAGTAGAGAGCTGCAGGCTAATGGCTGCTAGCCAAACATTACATATAATATATTGCCTGTGGTCAATGAGTGAAAACCGAAGCTGATGGAAACCCATACTGATTTATAAACCCCTTAACCTATACTCCCCCTCCCCCTCCCTCAGTTAGTGAATTATACTTCTATACATATTTTCCATCAATTCTGGCTAACTCCAGCATTTTACTTTTCAGACAGTCTGCTGATTTGACATGCATTCAGCCAAACTACCCTTGTGAAAAAGCAGTGCACTTGTATTGAATGTGCACTTGTAGTGTACTTCAAATCTTAAAATGATTCTTACAAAAAAGCAAAACTGTACTTTTTAACTGTGCAGATAATATAATTTGTAATTTAAAAAAAAGCCACTTAATGCCCAAAGTATTTGGCTGTAATTTTCGTCATCAGGAGGGGACATCCATGTAAACTGTCCCTGTGCAGCCCAATTTTTGTGTCCATGCGGATGGTGCATGTACAACAGCGCATGTCTGAGTGACCTGAGCACTTGAAAACAAAGTCCAATAGACTTTGCGCTGAACATGTCTTTCCATGCTCACAGCCAAAGAAGTATACTTTAAAAGGCACGCGCACTCAACTGTGTGCGAGATGGAGCGGAACACCGAAAATGAAGTATAACTGGGCCTTAATTGCACTTAACGAGAGTACACTTCATGACTAATTTTAAGTGCACTTTTAAAAAGTGCACTTTGAAATAATGTTAAATAAACATTAAATGTTTTCCTTTAGAGAGAAATTTAAATCATCATGTTTTAAAAAATCTTTTGTCAAGCTTTTAGCTAGTACACTTATTTTGATGTGTTGACAAACATATTAAAGCACTTGATTTTAATAACTGTAGTGTGTAGTGTGTCATTTTTATTATCATTCTTAAAGTTGCAACTGGGATGTTCTTTAAAAATTCACCTTTTGTTTTATGGAAAAAGAAATTCAGAGGTTTGGACCAAAAATTGTTTTCATTAGTATCAAACGGTACAAATTCATGCAAAATGGCCAACTGGTAAAATAGCAATATTTTCTCATGGGATCTTGTTGGAATCATGTCAGATTAATCATACATTTTCATACAAACAAATTTAATAAATTCATATGGAATTGCCAACTTGTTGCATTTTCACATTAAATCTTTTGGGATCCATTGCAGATTAATTATTATTATTATTATTATTTTTTTTTTTTTTTTTTTTGTACAAATCAAATCGTATGAGCTTATATGAAACCACCAACTCTTGAAATAGTTACTGCACATTTTCTCATGAAATCGAGTTGGAACCATGTCAGATTATTCATACATTTTCATACAAATCAAACTGTACAAATTCATACTAAATCTCTTAAAAATAGTTGTGTTTTCTCATTATACGAGGTTGGAACCATGCATGTCAGATTAATACTTACATAAAAACTTTGCTAAGAACTATCCACTATAGGATTCCAAATGATTCACTTTAAGTGCCTTTCTCAGCACTGGGTTAGGGAAATTATTTTGGGTTTGTGTTAAAGAGTCTTTGATTAATGCACAGTGAGTGACATTTTATTTAAAATTCATATGGTTTGAGCATAAATATTTGAGAGCGAGAGTGTGTTTGAGCACACTATGTTAGGATAACTGCACTCAGGAAAGAGGACAGGATAATGAATGAACGTCCAGGATTCCGGTTGAGCTGGTCGTTTCACAGTCTGTGCCCAAGACCCCTTTAGTTTCTCCAGGACAGATTCCAGAACCAGTGTAGAATGATACTTGTATTAGTTTGCTTTTAAAGGTTTTTGTCAGTGTCTTGAAATTTTGCTCTAAAACATTAATGCTGGTGTCAGCATACAAGACAAAAACAATTGATCTCCTTCAGGAACACACACATACTTTCATCAGACAGTGTTCAGCTGACGTGACAATGAGGAGCAATGTGACTGTCATAGATGCCTTCAAGGACACGAGTGTATAGAGACACAGACTGGGCCGTCTAGGACGTGTCTGTTATGAAAGCAAATTTCATACAGTAAATTAAATGTTCTGTCTTCAGGGTTTGACAGGGTTTGAAATCAACCTTGGTTCATCAAGCTTGAGATCCTTGAGGGTTTTTTTTTTTTTTTTAACGTATTGTGACCAAAAGAAATGAAAAAATGCATTTGTGGCTGATTTTATCTCAGAGAACCGGTGATTGGAATAGAAATGAATGAGACATTTGTATTTGTTTTCTCACAGTGATCATATTCCACTGTGTTATTCTTTTGAAGATCATTCAAACAATAAAACAAACTGGTTAGCCAAATTCCTGAGAATGAGAGCTTTCTTTTGATATAAGACTTGTCTGTTTTGTGAAATATGTAAAAAAAAAACAAAAAAAAAACATATTCATATTTTTTTGTCGTTATCAAGGGGAGGGGCATTTTGGGGATGAATGCATATTTAAGTTTTATCTTCTTTATGTAACAAACAGCAAAGTCATGATATTTTGTGTAAAGTTAAGATATTAGCTTTCAAATAGTACTTTTAAAAGAAACTTAAAAAAATTAAGTGTAAATGGTATGATGGAGCCCTGGGCCCACCATTACATAACAAATGAAAGTATAAAAGTGTATGTGTGTAGCTGAGAATGGCTAAGGATTGTAAGGTGCTAGTTGTCACAGAGGGGGTTGAGTTGATCTGGGTGTGTCATTAGAACACCAAAGCAGGAGAAGGAATCAAGTTAAACATATATTAGCATATGGAGAAGGAGAGCCGAGATATAGCTAACCAGTGGAGGACATTAACCAGTGTCCTCCATTCACACAGGAGATGAACATGAATACTGGTGTAGAGTTGTATCGTCTTGTGACGATTTTTTCTTTATGTGCTTAGAGGTGTGTCAGCATATATATTTGTGTGGTCTTGTAACAAAGAGAATAAAGAATACATCTCTGATAAAAAAAAATGCTTACTTCTTTATCACAATCCACAATATCTGTAGACTCACATTTATAACAACAACATAAGTACCACCACTAAGCTACTGGCTTCCCCCAAACATCAAAAAAATGTAGCATTTAAATACAATAAAGCAGGGCTTTATTCAACATTATAAACCAGTATCAGTATCGGGAGGAAAGCGTTACTGCACATCTGTGTCATAAACTATTATTATTGTCCATTAATAAAGGATTAGTTCACTTTCAATGAAAATTAGCCCAAGCTTTACTCACCCTCAAGCCATCCTAGGTGTGTATATGACTTCTTCTTTCTGATGAACACAATCAGAGATGTTTTAATAAATATCCTGATGCATACAGAGGTGTTGTGTGCGCTGGGTAAACATGATAGTTATTGTAGTTCGATTGCACAAATACATTCAGTATTCCTCAAAATGAATAAAAACAGTGAAATGCAATCTCAGAATTTTAAGCAAACCTATAATAATTAACTATATTAAATTATACAAATATACTTTATGTATTTAATCTCACTTTATTAACCAATGTATTTGCTGCTGACCTTCAATGATCTAATTCAACCATACTAATAAGCATTACTTTAGATTATATTTAGAATTAAGAGTGTTGAACTTCCTTCTCCTGTATCCTATTCTTCTTTAATCCAGAATGGCAGCACAACTGAAAGGTTTGTTTGAGCTGCACCCTCTACTGTACAGGTAGACAGATAAATATGCATTTCCTTCAGCCTGAGGCTTATTCATTTCACAAAAGGGCCTTTACGTTTGCCAAAAATAGAACTGTTTTATTGTTATTAAAAAACAAACAAACAAGCCCAGCCCAGCCCAGGTGAGAAAAAGTAACGCAAAAGTAATGTAACGTATTACTTTAGATAAAAATTAACTAAGTAACGCAATTAGTTACTTTTTTAGGGAGTAACTCAATATTGTAAGGCATTACTTTTAAAAATAACTTTCCCCAATACTGAATATATGTACTCTGTACCAGAGGTGTACAAAGATGTTCTGCAGTGAATTTTCATAAGCTAACTATGGTCGCAAGTTCCGTCATTACCAATAGAGTTCTATGGACTTACGACCATAGTTTATTAATGATGCTTTCGGGAAACACACCCCAGGGTGATTAAATGAAGAAAAACAAAGATTTTTTTTATTTATTATTGTCTTGTTTTCCAGTACAAATATCTAAACATTCTTAAATCAAGATATTTAAAATCAAAATGACAATTTATTATGCCTTGAATGGTCAAAATTGAGTTTATGTATAAAATTAAAATAATAATAATAATAAAAAATCTTCTAACGGGGTGGGAAAAACAAACTTAATTCAAAGGGAAAACAAGATTGTTTTCTGACCCCATTTGCAGATATTTTTTTCTTGTTTTAAGCAATTAAATGATAATTTCAGAAGACTTAAGACTTAATATCTTATGTCACTTTGCTTCTCAAGTAAATGCATCTTGATTTAAAAATGTTTGGATATTTGTAATAGAAAACAACAACAACAACAACAACAACAAAAATGCTGAGTAAGACATTCATTTATTTCCAGTGTAGGGTATGATATGATGTTCTAGAAGGTTGCTTACAGGGCCTAATCAAAAGAGACCACCCTCAAGTCACTATGATTTTCTGGTGCCAAGATCTGATTCGAAAAATCATGAAAAATACTATATTTATACACCTGGGATAAATATCTTCTTTCTTCTTCAGCCTGTGCTGAAATGCCTAAAGTGTTTGTAATACCTTCTCTCTAGCTCTGCTGTAATCTCCTATCAGTCAAGAGAACTTTTTTTTTTTCTTTTGCTCTCAACATTCAAAATCTCTCATTCTATTCTGTTCACGTAACTATGGAGTAAAGAGGAACCTGAAGAACGAGAGAGGGGAAAAGTTGCTTGCCATTTATTTATTAATCGCATTGTGCAAATACAAAGCAGCCAGGCATCCGTTCACTGTCCAATGTAGACATGCCAATGGTTGGAACTGAGCAATATAAAATATGTATAAGCAGTCAAAGTGAGACCTGCACTGCCAGTCTACCAACAAGATCTGGGTCCATCTCCACAAACCAACCACCCACACACAGCTGTCCGTCAAAACAGTCGAGCAGGTCAGCAACTGTAGACTCACAATCCTCATCAATGTGCAGAGTGAGGGATGACCAATATGAACGAAGGATGTGTGAATTTATTTAGCGGCCCGTCAAATGGAGAGGTAAATATGAGGATGTTACCCACGGCTCACACTTTCCTTCGAGCTTGAAGAAATGCTGGGGGGCATATGGACAGGGTCAGAGCTTCAGTTTATATAAACTGAGGAGAGCCAATTAAAACAGCTTGTTTGTTGTTGCCTTTATTTAAGCATTCATAAATTTGTGTGTCCATGTATGATTCAGCTCCATTATTCCTCAAAAAGCTTATCTGTGGGAAATGTTGAACACAGCGAATGCATTTTCAACAGAGCTCCAACAGTATGTTTTCAATTTTTTATTATTTCAGATTCTGAAAGTTCTGTTTATATGAACCAGTGTTATTTTAGTATCAATAATGTACTATTACTTTATTTTGTTATAAGTTTTTATTTTTAGATATTCTATTTTCATATTTATTTTTGTTAAAGTTTCAGTTATTTTTTATTTTTATCATGTTTTATTTTATTTTTTTTAAATATGTCTCTACAGTTTATTAATTTCCACTTCAGTTTTAGTTTTAGTTATTGTAGTACTACAACTACAAATTAAAAATGTTGGATTGGCAACTAACTAAAATTCATTTTAAGGTGTTTTTTTATGTTTTATTTTATTTCAGTTGATGTTTATTATATTTCAAGTACATTTTAAAAAATAGTTTTAGTTTAGTTTTAGTTAACGATAACAACCCTGAAACTTCGTAATATGATTCACATATTCATTTACATGTTCATTACATGTATTCTATATAAAAGTTCAGTGCATGCATATAGTTCAGAACCTGAAAATTCATCGTGATGCTGTGAACATAACTGTTTTTGCCTTGATGACATATCTAAAAAGAAAGCTGACATATGCAAGAAGAGCTTTTTTTTTGTTTGTTTGTTTTGCAATTTAGTAAATATTTAGTAAATCTCCTCCACTGACCAGTTCACAAGTTCACACTTACAAATAATCAGATAAAGTAGAAGAGTATTGTCCGAGGGGAGGGCTCTGAGCTCGGAATTTGCCCCAAACCCAGAGTACTCCCCCCGTATCCCTGTCTGGAATAGGAACCAGTTAATAATGAGGAGTCAGTATGGTGGATGCAGAAAAAAAAAACTGTCAAGGAACATAGGTGAGTTGGCTATGTATGTGTGTGTGTATATATATATATATATATATATATATATATACAAATGTAAATCCTATTTAAATGTATACATCACACACTATTCAGACGCGCAAGATATTTTGGAATCCGACTGAGAACTTTGCCACAGTATTGCCAATGCTTATGTAAGCATACGAGAGGCTGTGCTATATCGTGCATGTCACGGCTGAAGTGCGTTGTTTGTGAAGCGGAGTGCCTGCAACCGTGACTTATTCACGATACAGCACTAGCCTCGAGTACATTATTACTTTTATAAAACAGTTACCACAAAATACAAATATTAAAGCCAAGAATATGTAACAATGCAACTTTCATGCATTCTTACTAAAAGCCTCTTACTAAAAGCCTTTCTTCTGCCTGAAAAAAAATAGTCCCTGACCGTGAACAGCAACAGAAGTTACTTTATTACTCCATTAGATGGCGGCAAAGACTGTCTTTATGAGTGTGTCAGTCAGTAGCAAAGACTTTTACATTGAAAAGACTGAATTATTGTGAACACTGAAAGCTTTGACTAGCACTGTCAGTCACAGGAAAACCCTTTAACTGTTAAAAGGACAAGATAATACATCAGACATTTAAACAGATTTTTTATTATGAACATAAGACTGTCGTGAAGGAAAATGCTAAATCTGAATGCAGGTAATATGCAATGATGCACAGTATACTCTTCTAAATAATAAAGTAAGCTTCAATGAACAATATCAATTGAGAACATACAATTTACGTTGCTAAGAGTGGTTGCTAAGGGTGTTGTGTAGTGATAGAACCGTTGAGTGAAGCAGTCATACCTGTGTTTTATTGTGAAAAATGCAATATAAAATATGTATATTAAGGACAAGAATTAACTGTTACATAAAAAGTTTTTATAGTACAGAAATAGCTTGTTTATAGCTTGTTTAGCTGGTCTCCCCTAGTGTATTTATAGTGTATTTATATTTCATTTGTGTTTTGTCAGTCGTTGTGGTTGCTGTTTCCCAGTGCTTCCCAGTTTGTTCATTAAAGTTTTCTGCACTTAGATCCACTTTCCTGTCTACTCATTTACACCATTGTGACAACCCCCAACAGTGATGCACTTACATTGGAAGTGAAAGGGACCAATCCCTCAATGTTAAAATACTCAGTGTATATAGACATACAGTATGTACAGATCATATGTGCATTAACATGATTTTAGTGTAAAATATTCACTATAAACTTTTCAATGCAAAGTAATATCTAACTGGACGACTTCATTACCATGACAACACAATGAATGCAAGTGCTTTTAGAAAATTCTAAGCTTTACATTTATACTTTCAAACCCTCCAAAAATTGGCCCCATTTAAATGCCTCATTGTAACCTCTAAGAAAATAAGGGACAAACAACATTAATTCACAAATGCTGTTGATTTGCAGTAACTTGTGTTCAACCCAGAATATTACATTATTCCTTTAAAGTAATAAATGCTCATCACTGCTGGTGCATATTGACAGTTTCTTACCTCTGCTGATGTGATGTGAGTGTGAAATAAAGGTTTGATTGGAATAAAAGCTTTTTTCAGTTTATAGTTGGTACTGTTGATGCTAATAAAAACCTGCATATTTCAGCCTCATAAACAGCTCTTATGTTTTCAAATTATTCAATGCCCCATGAATGTCCCTGCAGTCTGACAAACTCCATTTATCAACATCATCTTTCGTGGGCCTGTTAATCCTTTTTTTTTTTTTTTTTTTTTGTGTTGGGCATGGTATCTCATTACCTTAATTAACTCGATTATCAGAGGGGCTCGTGTCCTTTGAGCACACTGGGAAAAAAGGCCAGACTTTCCTGGAAACCCTTCTGACTCTGTGCTCACCAGATGTTTCTCCTGCACTAGATATCTCAGCCTGTTTGATCCCAGTGAGTCTGAGAATCCAAGAGGGAGAATATGAAAGGCGCAGATGCTATGTTTGAAATATCAAAGTGTAAATATTATTAATTATCTGCTGTTAATGCCATTGCACATTCAGTTAAATCTGTGCTACCTGAACTTGCAAAAAGTGTTTAATTCCATGCTCTTCTAACAGTACAAACGAGTGTGATATCAGAATCTCTTGATTACCAAGGAACATAATTTTGAGTGCTTATCAATTCTTCCATAAATCAGTGTGTAAATTTTGAATAAACTTCTGGTTTGTGGATTGCACATGTTAATTTCTGCGGGGTTTACTCCATGAAATCACTAAACAGTCCCTTTCTGGCATCTTTGTGCACATAATCGTGTATAGTTAAAAAAATTGTGTTTAGTTTTCTAGCTTTAAACATTAGAAAGCATTAAAAAGGTTAGAATAAAGAAAGATTAGATATGAATGTATATAGATAGTTTTTAAAGTTTATAATCGTCTATGTGAAATGGAGGCAAGCTAGTAAGAGCTGTGTGAGTAAACTTCATTCCCCTGGCCTCAAGAGGCACACTAGCGACTGATGTTAGTGCACCCGCCTCCCATCTCGGAGACGCTTGTTTGAATCCCACTTGGAGCAGGTCAAATAGGACCAGTTACATAATAAATTAGTCTCCACAGTGGTAGGGATTTTTTAATAACTCTTTCTGCAGGTTACATTATGCCAGGAGTTGCTTATAAGTGGCTGTCTATATGAGTAAGCCATTTACTGTTTCATTCGACTGATTTGTCAAGTGCTGCAAGCATGGACCAGCATAGGACCAGCACTAACCAGCATAAACCAGCTCAAACCAGCATCCCAGCTTCAAAACCTACCTTACCAGCATATGCTGTTTTTTTCAACAGGGTTCAGGAATGAACATCACAGTCCCCGTGTCTAAATATGCAAACTTTCCTTACTACATGGTATGTGAAAAACAATATGGTAAATAAATAGTATATCCAAATACACAGTATTTGAACAACATTATATGAAAAGGACCTTGATGACCTAGTTTCCCCAAGATTCCGAAGTGCGCATTTGATGGACTACTTTCCCATGAGGCAGGGACAGAAGTCGTGAATGGCTTTTTTTTTTTTTTAACGGTGGTGAAGTAGGTCCTTTATCAAATGTAGCACCTACTTTGGCAGTACAGTACAATGAGGAAACAATTGTTCGTGGGAACACATTTTTTTTTTTTTTTTAGTTCATTTGGAAATGGTATAACCATTGTGAAAAGGAAGTGTGCTTCAATTGTACTGAATGTGCACTTGTAGTGTACTTCAAATTTAAACACTGTACTTGCAGATAATATAATTATAATAAAATAAAAAGCCACAGTAAAGAGAGTACACTTTCATGACACACATTCTTAACACACATAAGTATACTTTTTAATAATGTTGTTTTTCATTTTTAAATCATTATGTTTTAATAAGCTTTTGTCATGCTTTACAGAAGTACACTTAGTTTGCCTAACATATTAAAGCACATGTAAAGTACATGACTATAATTTTAACTAGCCTATTATTCTTAATTACATATGAAGTTCATATAATTTAAATGTAGCTACTAAATTGCAACTACACATTACACAAGTCCTAAATAAGTGGGTCACAAAGCACTTTTAGAGGGATAGTTAACCCAAAAATGAAAATGTTATGTTTATCTGCTTGCCCCCAGGGCATCCAAGATGTAGGTGACTTTGTGAACACAAATTATGATTTTTAACTCCAACCGTTGCGGTCTGTCAGTCGTATAATGCATGGCAATGGTAACAAAATCTATGAGAGTAAAAAAAAACATGCACAGACAAATCCAAATTAAACCCTGCGGCTCGTGACGGCACATTGATGTCCTAAGACATGAAACGATTGGTTTGTGCGAGAAACCGAACAGTATTTATATAATTTTTTACCTCTAATACACCACTATGTCCAACTGCCTTGAGCGTGCGTACGGCATCTGGTGCGTGAGGTGTGTACGCGACTGGCGTAGTTTACGCAAGTGCCGGAAGTGATCTCTCGCGCGTATACGTCACTCATTGTTTACACAGTGCACAAACAATGTAGGTACGATGGCTAATCAAAATGGTACTTGCGCTTATCCGGATTGTTCAAACCGACTTAAAACTAAAAGATTACGTTCTCTCGCACAAACTCATTCGGGAGTGGTGACTTTCCACGTATTCCCAACTTCTGAGCCTGCTCGCCTGAAGTTATGGTTGATTGCTCTTCGGCTGGATATCAACACACCCAACACCAACACATGCAGCGATCATTTTTCCCCTGATGATTTTACATACCCAGGAGAAGATCACGTACGACTTAAACCATCAGCTGTGCCTATGGTTTTTCCACATCCAACTGAGGTATGTGAACAAGATCTTTGTATGTGTCCTTATTATTTGTAAAGCTGCCCTTACGAAAAGTAACAAAATAAAATGAAGTTTTGATGTAATAAAACCGATCGTTTTCATGTCTTAGGACATCAATGTGTCATCACGAGACGCAGGGTTTAATTTGGATTTGTCTGTGCATGTTTTTTTTTGTTTTGTTTTTTTACTCTCATAGATTTTGTTACCATTGCCATGCATTATATGACTGACAGACTGCAACAGTTGGAGTTAAAAATCATCATTTGTGTTCTATTGAAGTAACAAAGTCACCTACATCTTGGATGCCCTGGGGGTAAGCAGATAAACATCAAATTTTCATTTTTTGGGTGAACTATCCCTTTAAGTTCAGCTAATTGCATTTAATATAAATTTAAACTTCGATACATATTCATTTAATTGTAAAAGTGTCCAAAAACATTACATTCAGTTCACACTTAAGTATATTATTTCTGTAATAAGTATGTGCACTTTCAATGTACTTACAGTGTATTTACCCATAAAAGTACTGAGTAAGGGTAAGGTAACTACATGGGTTACGTTAAAGTTAGGGGTAGGTTCAGGGTTAGTACCTAGTTATTATCCGTTAGTGTCATTAACAGTAAGTACATAGTATGTTCATGCGAAAGAGGACTTTAAAATAAAGTGCTACCAGTACTTGCAAAATTTATTTAAAAAAAACGTTAGAAAGTTTGAGTATCTCTAATCATGTTCTTCCATTTAGTAGACATTCTTGAGATAAATACATGGCACAGTTTATAATTGGTTATGATGGGATATCAACAACCTGTCAACACAACACCTCACACCTCATTTCTATAATTATCCAGACAAGATGTTTAATTCACAAAGCAAGACAATGTATATTTTTACACATTTAGACTTTGAAATATCTGGTTTTCATAAAATGGCAAGTAATCAATAGTACTGGAAGTGCCTTCCTGTGATACACGTGTACACACTCACACTCCCATGACTGGGGCTGTTAGTAATGCAGTGGCGGCAGATGAGCAGGATATATCTCACTCTGTCGTGAAAACACAATGACAACCTCTACTTATGTACAAGCAGATTTTGACAGCAGGACAATCCAGTACGGTTCTGCAGAACTGTATTATGTACCATCACCATTTCTTACATCAACACAGATGCTGTTTTTCTGAAAACAATGAAGACATTACATACTTAATGATAGTTTGCATCTGAAATCAACAAACATGTTTATGTCCTAAAGAGAAGCAGTGACCCCACCACAATGGTAATTTGCATTGCATTACAACAATAACATGTGGTCTGTCTCATTATAATGGAGGTGGGAGAGGCTTGTGGCCTTTCCAATTCTTCATGCATATATACATTATGTTTTCTTGTATATTTTAAGCTTTTAAATGAGAAATACCCAAGTCTTGCCATCAAGTAATAAATCATTTACTAGTGCAATAAATCACCCATTGAGATTGCTCATCACTGCACGCACATATGGACAGTTGCTTACCTGCACTGATGTGATGTGTCTGTGAAATAAAGGTTTGCTCGGCACAAAAGCTTTTTCAGTTTATAGTTGATCAAGTTGGTGCTAATGAAAACCTCCTCCATATTTCAGCCCAATAAAAGCTGGAAAAACAGCTCTTCTTGTTGTTAATCAGGCTGATGTTGCATGAAGGTCCCTGAAGGACATAGTCTGACTCCTGTTATGTCATCTTTTCATGAATCTCTTTTATATTTTAAATTTAAGTTTAATACCCAAGTCTTGCTATCTACTTTCAAGTACTTGTAAACTGAATGAGTGCAGTGGATTTACACATTTAGAGGTTTACTGAATAATGAAGGATGGGTATCCACTTTAATGATGAAATATAAATTAATGATGTTTATTTTATTTTATTTATTTATTTATTTTTTTCAGAAAAGTTTGGCTTTTGTAAATAACAAAAATGTCATGGTTACACTTTACAGTAAGGTTTCATTAGTTAACATTTGTTAATGCATTAATTAACAAGAACTAACAATGAGACATACATTTGTTACTGTATTTATTATTTGTTAATGTTATTTAACAAACATACAGTTGTTGATATTTTGTTAGTTCACAGTGCATTAACATTAATTTAGATTAAAGGGATAGTTCACCCAAAAATGAAAATTCTGTCATCATTTACTCACCCTCAAGTAATTCCAAACCTGTATAAATTTCTTTGTTCCGCTGAACACAAAGGAAGATATTTTGAAGAATGTCAGTAACTCATTCTTAATTCATTCCAACTAAAGTAGTTAACTAATGTTCATCAGTTCGGGTACACTGGGAAAAACAAAAAACAAAAAACAGAAAAACAGAAAACTCAGAAATTGATAGTATATTTCACAAATTACAAATGAACAGCAAGTAACACATTGATTTAAAGGGGCTGCATGTAAGATTTTTTTATGCATTTTTATTGCCAGTGTGTGAACAGCTTGTAACAAAACAAACAAAAACAAAAACAAACAAACAAAAAAAAAACAAAAAACAAAACAACAACAACAAAAAAGACATTCCCAAACTTCCTAGGTTGTCTATGAAAGCATATAGACTGGTTTTTAGGTGAAGAACTCAAGACGTTTTTGCTGGGAAAATCAAAAGGATGTGACGGTTATGCATGCTCCTGAAAGCCTCTTTTCCGTTCAAAGACACATGAAATGAATGCTTATACAATGTTCAGGATATTGTAGAAAGAGTCATTTTGTATTGTAATGTCAATATGTCATGCCAAAAACAGTAAATATAAAAAAGTAATTCTCACATAGCAAGATGTATATAGTCTATAATCTCAGATACTTTATTATCAAGCTATCATGACCGTCTTTTTAATTTGCCATAAATTGTCGACATGTTGCTGGTAAATTCCCAAGTCTGCCAAAATTTGAAAAAAAAAACAAACAAAACAAATAAATACATAAATAAATATACATAGAAAAGCAAAATAAATAAATAAACAAATAAATAATTATTTATACATTTATTTCCTTATTTATGTATATATATATATTTTTTTTTTCAACATTTATTTATTTATTTATTTTATTTATTTATACATTTATTTATTTATTTCCATATTTGTTCATTTCCACATTAATTCATTTCTACATTTCATTATTTTTACATTGTTTTTACATTTCTTTGTCCGTAGGGTAATGAGGAGGGAGTGGTTTACCTCAGACATAGCAATCGAGCTCAGAATAGGTGAGATCGAAGCATTGAGACCACAGTGACACCTTGTGGTGTACCCAGAATACAAGAAGTGTAGCATACTGACGTTGATACTGGGATGAATGATTTGGATGGGTAGTATTGCCAAAATCTTATATCACGGGTTATGTAATATCACAAATGTAAAAATAAAGAAATTTAGAAATTAATAGATTTATAAATAAATAAATGTGGAAATAAATAAATAAATAAAAATAGAAATGAATAAATGTATATATAGAATAAAAGAAAAAAATAAATAAATGTGGGGAAAAATAAATATATACATAAGGAAATAAATGTATAAATAATTATTTATTTTTTCTTTGCATAATTATGTATGTATTCATTTATTTTTACATATTCATCTAAATGTCACTCTCAGCAGTGTGGGCGGTGTTGGGATGCTTGTTAAAAGTATATTGCTGCAAAGGTATTTCCAACTGACATACTCCATCTTTGTTTTATTTACAATGCACTAATATTTGTTTTGTTTACAACTTTGAAAAATAACTTTTTTTTTTACAGTGTAAAACCAGCACCACTTTCCTGAATTTTACTGTAATATTGATGATCTTGTTGCTTGGCAGATTGTTTTGTACATTAGAATGAGCTATATTTAGCAGAAGCTATAAGATAAAACATAAGTTATGAATTACTTCAAATAGATATTTGATTTTGTATATGATAAGCAAGATAAAAGTCACCACGCCATTACAAAATAAATTCTTTCATGGTGATAGGCTAGAATAGACTCTTAATTGCAGAAAAAATAAACTCATGTCAAATGATAGCTAATTATTTGAAAAAAGGATTTTATGGCAAGCACGCCACCAAACACCTGCATACACAACCATCCATTTTCCATTTCAGCATGCACTCACACATCCTTTTCTCTCCCAAACACACACAGTTATCATTTTGTGAGGGATCAACTGTTTTGAACCTGCTATATTGCATGGCCTGTATGAAAGTCAATGAGAGTGCGATAGCTGAGGAATAGGAATAGAAACAGTGTGTTCAGGAAATCGCTCATGAATTACAATGGACACCATGTCTCCCGATGCATCAATAGCTCTTAAAATGCTGTTTATATGCAAATTAACAATAAAGCCCAGAACAGTGAAGCTGCACTGTCACTGAGCCCTTCAGCATAATGCTGCAAGACAAACAAACAGCCACTGGAGATCTGAATGTTTGAAATGACCAGAAGATGTGAGCCTTAAATTGTACACGGAAAGTCATGAGATTAATGTAACTATTTTTAACAAATGAAAAAGAAAAGAACAAAAATATGCAATTTAACGTTCAGCATGCCGAGAGAATATGGAGAAGCGAACAGAAAATGAATCGTCATTCACAGAGCATCCAGGTGTAAGAGTCCCAGCAGGTGATGAGATGGATTCTGAGACCATAAAACGACAGAAATAAATGAGGCAATTCTGTATGTGATTGTATTTTTTGACCTTTAGTTTACAGTTCCTCCATCTCCATCAATTTGTGTTCAATCTTGCTGTAAAATATACATTCAAATGTTTTGAATGTTTGTGCTGTCATATTATGTCAGATTATATTCTGAACCCTCAAATACGACCCTGGCCTGAGGCATAATCTGATATGTAATCCGTGCTACTGACTGGAATAATCTGCATTGATTTGCATTATAAGCAGCCTTATGGCAATGTTTTTAGCAGAAAATCCAATAGTCGTCTAGGGGGATCAAGATTTACTCAGCCTGTTTAGCTGTGCTTTGCATTTGTGAACATGCATATGCTTTAACCCTCAGAGACCAAGCAAAATGGCAAAACTTGTTAAAAGCAATTCAATCAAACAAACATATTTTTCACTTAATATTGGTTAAAATGACGTATAAAAGCAGCTCATTCTCTGAACTGTATCATAGCAACAAGCCTAGCACGAAGAATATTAACAGTTTGAATGTCCCAGCATGCCAAAGACACACAATACGGTCACTGCCTACATTGCTTGCTGTTTTGGGTCACATTTAGTCAGGTTGATTCAGTCATACTAAATTGTATATATATATATATATATATATATATACATTTTGACTATAATAAACACCTAGTCACACAACAGTGATGGGAAAAAATACATTACCAGTATCAATGCTCCATCCTCCATCTGAATATTTCTCCATTAGACAGTAATATAAATACAAAGAAACCACTTTGAAACGGCTTCAAACCACATTAAATAATTCCATCTGAAACGGTGTGATTTTACAAGACGCTCTGCAGAGGATAAGAAACATCTTAAGGCTTGTGAAGTAATGGTGAGGAAAATGAGTCCCTCTATACCCCATCAAACAAGATGAACTGCAAATACAGCCTGACTCAAAATAGGCTACTTTATGAGAGCAAGGATGTAAACATCACCACATTAAGGCAATTACACATTTAATTCATTAGTCACCAAAGCAACAAGCCTCACCAAGGTAAAGTCATGGCCTTGTTACTGCAGTTTTCCAGAAACAGATTTTCCAGAAACAGATTCTTGTTTAGCATATTGTGTGCTCAAAGACAGAGCAGAAATGTTTTTTTTTTTTTTTTAAGTTTAAACTTTGAATAATGTGTATAATATCTGTTCAAAGAGTCAACAAGTAAATTCATTGATGCAGAATCATAAAGAATTATTACGCATGTCAGAACAACACACAGTAGATCAGAAAGTGAATCAGTACTGTAAGAATTAGTTGAGTAAATTATTTTCAGTATCCATAATGACAGACACTTGTTTTCGTTCCTGAATGAATCAGTAATTTAAACAAAAATGGTTGAATTAATGATTCAATGACTCACTCATAAAAAGAGTCATTCGTCACCACCTTCTAGTGTAATGATGTAACCTGCAGAAAGGGTCAGTTAAAAATCCACCACTTATGCACAGACTATGTTGCTGTGATCTGCGGCACACTAGTTGTGTATCATCTCAGCAATATTTAAATAAAATATCACCAATTAACTTTTTAGTTTAAGTTGAGGACTTGCATTTTTCATATCTGATACACTTTCCATGTCCCACTTATTTCCTCTCTGTGACCCACAAATAATTAAAAGGAAATTCATATTAATATAAATTGAGGGTGTCATTAATGTTGTAGTGTTTTACTCTGAGCTTTTTAGTTTTAGTGTTTGAGAATGTCAGGAACAATGTCCTAAGCGCTGAAATCAATAATTTTCCTTACTCTGTAAATTGGATTTAAATCCATTTAACCAGTCAATTGGATAAAGTTAAGGCTGTCGATGAGCATCAGTGATCACTTAATTTAACTAAGGCTATTTCACACTTGGCTATCTCAAGTAAGTACACCTCAAAAGTAGTTTATTTACTTGAGTAAATATTTTAAAAATGCTCTGACAAGAAGTTTTAAAAGAGGATCTATTATGCTTTTTTATTTACATTTTCAACTTTCTTTATTATGTAATGTTGCTGTATGAGCATGAAAGTTCCAATGCACAAAGTCAGTTGTTCTCTATATCAATAAGCACTCTTTCTGAAACACCTTTATTTATGCTGCATTCCAGGCAACTCGGAATTCAGATTTTTCCCACCTCCCGTTTGGAAATTATGTCTGGAATGCTACTCGAAGGCGGACATCTGACCCGGGGTGCGTTTCCCAAAAGCATTATTAGTCAATTAGTCGCAATTCCATCGCTACATATTTTATTGATTTGGTATGTCCTGAAACTATATAGTTCTAACAAGCATTCACAAACAGCATTGCAAACTTATGTGGTTGGACCTACAGCTTTCAAGCTTTATTTAGAAGCATAAGCTGCTTTTCTACTATCAGGCCGAATGGTTTTAAGAACAGTAAATAACAGTTCCAGTTGTATTTCTACTTGAGCCTGGTATGGCACGGCACGATTACAAATTGTTCTCAAACCAGAATTCTCAGCACAGTTGTCTAACCATGCTGAACTGTGCTGGTAGAATGTGTGAAGTGACGTCGCCACTCAGGATTGGTCAGTTGTCTGTTGCCTGGTGGTTACCAGTTTCACTGTAACTGGCTAAGTGTGCTAATTGAGCAACAAATTAATAACAAAATTAAAAGAAATATATGATCATCCTCCAAAGAGGTCACTATATTTACACCTCACATTGTCTGTAAACTCTTGCGTTACCAAGGTAAACTAAAGCATTTCTATTACATTCCAAAGAGCAGCCGTTATCAGCCCCACAGTGGAAAATAAAAACACATTTTGAAGTTTAGAAATTCTCAGAATCGATCAGTCATTGGAGAGAGAATCGCGATGCATCGATTTTTTTCTCCCACCCCAAGTAGGAGGTGGGGAAAAATCTCATAGTATCCCTCATTTAAACAATTCCTGTCCGAGACATAGGCAAAAAAAAAAAAAAAAAAAAAAAGGGACGAAGCATGGTTGAGTTACTACTGTGTTGAAATTTGTGGTAAGATGTGTGACATTTCTGAAACATGATTGAAAAGGTTGACCAATCACAACACACTGCGCTTTTTTTGGCTAAGTGTGGTCAACCTCTTCAAGCATGTTTCGGAAATGTAAACAGAGCCTTAAAGACAGACTGGGAAGAGAGGTGCTGCAACAATGTGAAATTGAATTGGTATAATTGTATAATTAATGTTTTGGTTTTTTTTAACATTCAAACATGAATACTTATTCTAGTAGACCCCAAAATGAAGACCCCAAAATGAAGGGGCATAATAGGTAGCCTTTGATAACTGATATTTTCTAATTATACAGCAGCACCAATTTTGTCAAAAACTCAGATTTCATATGCCTTTGAGGACTTCATTTGTGGCTCCTCTCTTATGGCCTCCTCTCTGTGATATGCAGAACTCTTCATATGGTGCACCTTTACTTTCTAAGCTCTCTGAAGTCTGCAGCTGCTTTAAAGGCTCCTTTTTTGGCTTCTTTCTTAAAAGTCTCCTTCAAATATATATGTATATTTTTAAGCCAGTGTCTATGTGGTTTGATCCTAGTTTTACTTCTTAATAATTTCACCAATAGTTGCCACTAGCACAACACATTTGTTTTGTATTATTTCCTAATGTATTTGCAAAAAATTATTTCTAACATCTCTGAAAACCTAGAGAGGCTTTAATGTCTTCATACATTAAAGGTTCAAATTCACAATGTGAATAATAATTCCCTTTTTTTTAAATTTATCTTAAAAGTTATTTTAATGATTCTCTGGTAGAGGCCAATTGTAAGGCAATATTGTGTCCTCATTATTTGTTTAAACTTATGTGCTTCTGCACCACAAGGACTGAGCACTTTTGCAAATAGCATATCTTAGTTATTCTTTTCGTCAATGACATATTTTAACATAAAACTGTGTCTCGTTAAAATAATCAGTTTTGGTTAGAATTATGTATACTTTTTTTATAAATATTAAAGGGAAAAAAGTTTTACTGTTGATCTGAATGCTTTCTCAAGTTTGGGGGCTGGAGATATTTGTTTTAATGTCTGTAACTCATGTTTATTATTATGTATTATTATTATTTAAACTTGCATACAATATTTCTGTATTTACCTATAATTAGTTTATAAATATTTTATATATGCTATGGTGTAAATTAGAGTGAAAACATGGACATTTTAAATGTTGTACATTACTTTTTTTGTGGTAAATTGTGATTTCATTCCTGGCACATATATATGCAAAGCTTGACACCATGATGCTTGTGCTAAG
The DNA here is from genome assembly GCF_018812025.1 of Megalobrama amblycephala. Lineage (NCBI taxonomy): Eukaryota > Metazoa > Chordata > Actinopteri > Cypriniformes > Xenocyprididae > Megalobrama > Megalobrama amblycephala. The sequence goes on along the minus strand of NC_063060.1, from coordinate 17,889,793 downwards.
CGTGGTTGTTAAGGTTTATTATGTGACAAGGTTTATATGTGAAAGGTAGACAATGTTCATTTAAGCTAAACGATCATTACATTTTTATCACTGTGGATTTCTCATGTGTGTTGCTTGCTATAGTGTTAGATTATAACGAGGATGAACTCAAAGATGACGAAGAGAGGATCTAAGTGCAGAAAATTTAATAAATATTAAAACGAGATAGCAGATAGATAAGAAACAAGAATCAGGAATGCGGAAACAAAACCGCATAATCCTCAACAAAACTATAAAAGACAATAAAACAGTAACTAAACAAAAGTCCAAATGTGAAACAAGTGATGTGACATGAATGGGCCTAATTTGGATTAATGAGTATGAAACTGATATGAACATTAATTCATTTGCAAGCTGGTTGACACTGTAAGTAGCTAAAAAAATGTTGGCTATTTGACAGACAACATTAAACCACTGAAGCTAAAATTGCTGGTGGTAAAACTTTCCATTTGTGTTATTTTATTCCACTCAACTGCACAGGAAAGTCATGATGTAGTTTTACGTGCAAGATACTTTACGACAAAACATAAATGACCCTCATGAGCCAGCAGGGCATGAAATAGAGTATGCTTGGCTAACAGTTTATCCAAGGTTGAATGGGAATTAAATTCGACTGTTAGGATGGGTGTGTGTCGATTTTATGCCTGTTTGCCTTTTATTTTAGGATTTGACTGCAGAGTATTATAGGAAAAAATCTGATGTTAGTGGGTCGTTGACATGTAATCTTACTCAAGGAAAAAAACTGTTCATTTATTCAGATTATATATCTCATATATATATATTAATTTGTTTCAGTCACATGACTTTGGAATTTTAGATCCAAACCAGGTCTACTAAATTATTATTCCACAGAAATATCACCAGTTCCATGTCTGGTTATAACTGTACCATCCTGACCATCACTCCATTAAACATACAAATCTCATACAACCTTTCTCTCAAACCTGACACATATTTTTCCATGCTTCATTTTATCAAGGTTTGGCTTGCATTTTTTTCTTCATCCCCATATGATAAGCCAGTTATCACCCAATCCTCTCCCAAGTGATTCACATAGCTTTGTAAGTGACAGAACCAATTTAATTCAGCTGGACTGGAGTTGAGGGACTGTCGGCGGGATTTGAGTGTTTGTCCTTGACTAACCCTCAGCTGTTGCCCCTCTAGTGGGTTTCAGATCATCTCACAGTTTAGGAGCATCATGACACTTTACTGCATTTAGGCTAGACAATATGTGAGAGTGTTAGTGGCATTATGTGTATGCAAACTAAATTCTACAATGTTTATGCCACCCTTGTGTGCACCACTAACAAAACCCATGTTACACAAGGGTACTCATCACTATTCTACATGATCTCCAACATCCCAAGAGTAACCATGTTATCTAAAGCAAAGTCAGCGTTTGCATATTCAGGTTACCACTTATGTGTCACCAAGAAAACATAATACATGAGGGATATACAACATGTTCTGTACTGTAGTTACGGCCAAAGTCTTTGGACATACCGTACAGACATTCTGAATACTGTATGAACACTTCTGGCATTTCCACCACCGGTTTTGATGTTATTGTTGTGTGATGTGTTAAGAGTGAGGCAAAAGACAATTTGAAATCCGATTTGACCTGCCAGAGCATCCACACTGAGGTGCATCTGTAAAAATTTGATTGGAATCGCATGAACTAACCATGAGCAATACATTTGTTACTGTATTTGTTAATCTTTGTTAATGTTAGTTAATAAAAATACAGCTATTCATAGTTTGTTCAAGTTACTTCACAGTGCATTAACTAATGTTAACAAATACAACACTTGATTTTAATAATGTATTAGTGAATGATGAAATTAGCATTAACGATTAACAAATGCTATAGAAGTTCAGTTCATTTTTAGGTTATGAACCTTTTTGTAAAGTGTTACCAAGATAACAACAAGAAACGGGAACACATGGTGAAGGCAAACATCACAGTTCCCTTTTGAATGGGAACTCGCACTGCGTCAAAGACACTTTGGAGAATGCCTTGGTGTGATGATATCTGAAGAATAGAAATGCGACAATGACATTGGCCTGCGACAGCCCATGACATCACTCAAGTGCGACCGTGTGTACAAAAGGAGCACCTGGAGTACATGTCATCATCTTCAGGTGACTCTGCAGAGGACTCTGCTCACATGGATTCAATTTAGACAGCGAAATCAAGTGTTCGGCCTTCCGTGAGGCCGCCTTGGTAAGCTGTCTTTGAAATCGAGTGTGTTTGGCCTCCTCTCGCTATAGATAGCTTATTTAAGCCCTATTTAAGCTACCTTTCAAGTGTTTGGCCTTCCTTGACCACCTTGATAAGTTGTTTATCTTGTTGAGTTTGGCCTCCTCTCACTATAGAGGGTTTTCTGCTGAGGCCTCTGCTCTTCTGGGCTTGTGTTATAAGGTAACATCATGTGTTCGGCTTTCTTTGAGCCCGCCTTGATAAGCTATCTGTCACGGCACACACGAAGACAAACAGGGTAGGTCCAATTGCAGGTATTTATTGGGGAAATCCAGAAACGTAATCCATGAGCCAGTCAATAGTCAAAAATCCAGAGAGACAGTCCAAACAAAACAATGACAGGAACAAAACACAAAGCAAACCAAAACAGAGACTCGGGAACATGAATGAAGACACCATGACAAGAGCAGAGACAAACCAGGTATAAATAGACAGACACTAATGAACAAACACAAGACAGCTGGGTACAATGAAACAAGGATAATGAGTCCAGGAGGTGAGTATGGGTAATGTAGTTCGTGGGGTGAAAACCAAAGTCCAGGATGGAAACAGTCAGGGTTGGAGTGCCCTCTGGTGGCAGACAAGGGCACTCCCAGTAATGATCGTGACACTATCTTGAATTTAACGTGTTTGACCACCCCTCACTGTTGAGGCCTCTGCTCGCTTTAACTACAGTTTAACAGTGATATCATGCGTTCAGCCCTGTTTAGGCTGCCTTGATAAACTGTTTTTCACTGTCAGTTACCTTTGGATGGTTAGTCAAGTGTTTGCCTACTTAGCAGCCTTGATAACTGCCCTTTGACCCATCTTAGGCAGAGACACTGACTTTGAGTCTTTTGGAGTTAAGTCTCTTCAGGGGTTGAACCAGATCCCACTGTTATAGTGACAACGCGATGGAACTTGTGTTTTACTTGCCTGTTTTCCCTTAAAGGTAATACATATCATTCTAATTTGTATTACCAGACCTGAGCCATGCCCTGCTTTGGGGCAGGAGCCCAGGGTTTTGGCCTTAGAGAAGAGCGTCACTGGCAGTCTGTGCTGACCTGGGGAGGGAATTGGCTTCCGGTATCTAGTTTGTTAAGCCTTCTTGTGCTTGTCATCCCTGTCATCAGTCAGTTATTCCCTCAGCATGGTGGAGTGGGCATTTGTTCCCTAAAGCATCTTTGTTGCAGTGCGAGTTCTCATTTGAAAGGGAATGTCTCAGGTTACGCATGTAACCATGGTTCCCTGAGAAGGAGAATGAGATGCATGCATCTCGCTGTCATGCCTCGGTTTACACGGCCAGGGGTGCATTTCCCAAAGCAAACTATGGTCATAATTTCCGTTGTTACCAATAGAGTTCAATGGGACTTACGACCATAGTTGGCTAACAATGCTTTCAGGAAATGCACCCCAGGTCACCTTCAGACATAATGTTGATGACGTGTTCTCCAGGTGCTCCTTTTGTACTCACGGTCGCACTTGAGTGACGTCATGGGATGTTGCAGGCAAATGTCATTGTCGCATTTCTATTCTTACTTCAGACATCAGAATTCCCGAAAGTGTCTTTGACTCAGTGTCTCGTTTCCCTTCTCAGGGAACCATGGTTTCATGTGTAACCTGAGACGTTTTACAAACATTTCAAAGACAATACAGGGCAACAAACTGAACCAAACTGAGGGCTTAAATAAACACAGGATAACTAGAAACTAAACAAGACAAAGGTGAACATAACTGGTAACCATGAAAACAAACTGGACACAGGGAAAACAGGAAACAGGTACTAACAAATTAAAAGTCATTGGAAAAGGAAATAGAAACTAAACTTATAAGTTACAATTAGCTGATCATCATTGGACTATTATTACACAGCATGTATTACATATTCTGTTCAAACTTGATGGTTGCAGAAAGGAAGATATGGTTTATCTGAGAAAAGTCAGTGAAAGCAAATCCTATCATGGAAATTATTCACATGATTCTATTTAATTCATAATGGAGTACTGGAATTCACAAATATGAATAAATGAATGAATGAATGAAAAAAATAAAATAATTAAAAATAAAATAATAATTATTATATTATCATTTTCTTACCCGCCTGTTGTTTCAAACCTGCATGACTTTCTTCTGCACATATTCTAGAGATATTCCTTGTTATTTATTTATTTTTGGTTGTTATTGTTTTCTCATGCAATGAAAGTTAGGTTTGAAACTGCTGAATGATTATGACAGGGTTCCTCAAATCTGAGCCTGGAGGGCTAATGCCCTGCAGAGTTTAGTTCCAACCCTAATCAAACACGCCTCAACAAGCTAGTCAATGTCTTCAAATTTACTAGAAAATTGCAGGAAAGTCAGTTCGAACATGGTTTGAACAAAACTCTGCAGGACAGTGGCCCTCCAGGGTTGGATTTGAGGAACGCTGCTTTATGGTGACAATAATTACAATGTAAAGAGAACATTTCTAGAACATTGGGAATTTGTTTCCAAAAAATACTCAATCTGGAACCATATGATATCATTAGGGGAAAATTCTGTTTGATGAGTAAGTCTATGGCCATGTTCACACTGTCATTTTTTGGGATTGACAACCCCATTTACAGGTGTGAGTCTCGAAATGTCTCATTCAAACAGCAACAGTGTCTCGAAAACTTTCTGTATGAATGTGCAGTGAGAGTCAAGTGCGTATTCTCTTTCTAGAAACCATAGCGATAGTGACCAAAGTAATTTCAAAGATGGCGACGTCCATAAAACTGAAAAGTCTTATCACTTTTGACACACACAGTTAAATTGAGCCGCAAATTCATCCACAAACATCTTCATTAACCGACAGCAGCTTCAATGTAAACATGTGCTAGTAGCACATTTAACCGTTGCACTTGTGTCTCACATCCTTTTAGTGTCTCGTGCATGACACTGCATTTGAGTGGAACATAGAATTCAAAACTGATTGGAGCAGCTCTGGTGAAGAACAGTAACTGGATCTAAAATGACGTTTAGATTACGTTATCAAAAGAGAAAGCACACACGAAACCCTTAGAACAGCAGCTCTCTTGCACTGTATGATGTGACAGATGACTAGTTGTCCAGTCCAGTTCTGTTCACACAGCACAAATTTTCTGAGAATGCGATTGTGAGTCCTGAAAATTTACGGGTGTGAGTTCGGTTATAGAACGCGGTTGTCACTCCCGTAAATAACCGTACTGTGTGTGAATGTAACCATATTAAGGACTCAAATACAGGACTGACATCCATATTCTGCTGCTGTGTGAACATGGCCTATGTGTACTAATGAGATGGTTTAGTGTAAATAAAGTACAATTAACTTCACACAAATACATTTTTATTTTAAACCACAGGGTAGTGCTACATTACTGGGTAAACTGCTCTGGGCTACAAATGTTTACACTAGGGATTTGATCTAGAGTTTATTATAGGCCTACATTTGATCTGTTATCTTTTTAAGAATTGTTAAAACATTATTCCTCTTTGAGTCAATTTAGAAGATTATTTTCTGAAATAGCTTTTTCTTCTCTCTCTCTGGCCCTGTTTACACCTGGTATTAAGAGGACGATGCTAAATAAAGGTGTAAAGAGGGTGTAAAACATTTTGAACTTGTTCACCTTTGACCACTTTCAGAGGTAGTCGAAAACGTATTCGACCACATTGCATTTGTGGTGTAGACGCTACTCTCTGCTTACTGACACAATAAACATTATGGAAAGTGCACTAGCCAGACAGGATTTGAGAACCTTGTTGGCTGAAGCCATAAATTTGGTTTGAAGATGAAAAACGTACTAAGCACAATGTTCTCTAAACATTTTTGTTTTCTAACATGCACTTACTATTCAGCGCTGTCTCGGGGCTGTCAGAGCAGAAACAAAAGCTGATATTCTCCGTATATTTTCCCGTTGTCTACAGTCATGTTCATATGGAAATTATTTCACCTATTAAATCAAAACTTATGAAGAAGCCCATATATTTACCCACCTATAGACCTTCACCTCGAAGAAATCCAGACAGAAGTGGTAGAAAAGTGGATAAAAGAGATATTAAAAAGAGATATTAAAACACCAAGTGTAGACAGGTATGGTCTCTCTCGTCTACTTGTGATCTGATCGAACAAAACGCATCTTAATACCAAGTGTAAACTCTCTTTCTCTCTCTCTCTGTTTCTCTCTCTCTCTGTGTGTGTGTGTGTGTGTGCATACCTTTAAACACATGACAGATTTAAAAGACCGTCCTTGGTCAAGTTCAAAATCTAATTTTACACTTATCACAATATGATGAATTACAACCGATTCCTATCATATATGGCATAAATTTAGAACTCTGATACTATCGATCTGCTGTAGGACTATCAGATACTACTCACTTTTTTATGATAATACATTAGACATTATTACTGTTCCGTGGAAGAATTTAGTTTAATAACGAAGACCATTGTATCGATAATGTCTGTATAATGGAAGAACTGGTGAATCCAGAACATATGAGTGTTGGTTTGAGCTGCTGAATATTAAAATGGCATATATGACAGATCAGAGGGAACACACAAACATTCATGTCAACTACTAGAGAGACTGGAGACACTTCCATGACTTCCAACTCATTTTAAGCGAGCTCCTTCTGGTGTCAAATGGTTCAATTTTTCAGCCAAAAAGTGAGAAATCGTATCCTGAAAGAAAGCTGGTATGTGTAAATGGAAACAGAAATCATTACACTAAATCTAAATCCAACATAACCCCACAGAGATATATATATATATAAAAAAAGTGATAATAGTCTCTGTATGGCTGAGTATTCTGCAGATCATTGCCAGCTTCAGTTAGACATAAAACTGACAGATATGAAATCACCGCAAGAATCCTGTCTGCTCTTTCAATATGCGGAGCTCACTGAGAGAGATTGAACCTTAACTGGAACAGGATGAAGTCAGGAAAATACAAATCAACAAATCAAGACTGTATCAGTATGTCTTATAGTATTATGAGTGAATCTCACAAAACGTGTGGAGAACATGTGACTGCATTTCATAGTTGTGAATTTGTGAATTTCTGGAGGGAAAAGATTGTCTTTTGCTGGTTTCATTTCTGAGTTTTACTCGTATGATGGAGGAGGTCTGTACATGACTCCACAGAGTGTTTATTTGAGGAGTGAGACGATGCACCTCTATTTTTCCTGCATTCATTTTGAAGCCTTGTCACATATGTGGGTACACCTATGTCATTACCAAAGCAACCCATCCAGATAGGTTGGTTATGTCTGGACACACAAATCTTATTTGATCACTTACATTTAATAGTGAGGACAGTCTGCCTGGAGCCGCTAAGACTATTCTTACAAGTAATCAATGTTTTTTTGTTTGTTTGGTTTTTTTTAGGACTGATCATAACTTTTTAAAGTCAGCTACATAATAATGTACATTGGCCTAATTTGATACCAAAAAGTAAGGCTACTTTCAGACTATCAGTTCAAAACAATGTGTAGCTGCCGCGCTAGACTCCTCAGCTCTGCCAACTTGTTCCCAATCTCCCGAATTCTGATCACCTTCACCTGTCATCACTCATCAAGGACATCTAGCTCATCAATCCTTGGAATCCTCGTCAGTCCTGGAACCTGCATCAAAAAGAGACTTTGTTATTACCAAAGTATATGAATACTAACATTGCCTTATGTTCCTGAGTTGTATTCCTTTGAAGTATCCTCAATAAAGATTTGTGTTGATTCATCCTCACGTTTATCTTCATCAGTGATCAATAAGTAAGGCATAACTGATGACAGTTGAATTATTAAAAAACAACGCATTACTGTGCATTGTTTTTCTATTTATTTGATTTTTCATATCATCACCCCTTTAATGATTCTGTGTTTTTGAACAAATCAGTTCAGTAAATGATTCAATGACTCATTCATATGGAGTCATGTGTTTCTTTCCTGAATGAATCAGTGGTTGAATGAATACATCAAAAACAGTACCTTGCCATTATGTTTTGAAGAATTATGTTAAAGGCTGTTAAAGGCTATAACAATATAAAATGGTTTTTGAATTAGTTACAGAGGCTTGGACACATCCTTTGAACTAGGGAATAACAGACCTTAATTTCTGGCGTAAGAAAATAGTTAAATACTCAAGAGTTTATTTTAGGCACTCATTGCTTTTCCTTCCTTATTTACATACCTGTCCATTGAACTGTCCAAAATCACACTGGCAGATGTAAGTTATTGCCATATACCAGCATCTTGCTTGTGTGATACCTATTGCGTTAGTTCTGTACATGGAAATGACATATAGTGAGTCTCAAACACAATTGTTTCCTCCTTCTTATGTAAATTTGATTTGTGCAAAAGACCTCTGAAGAACAGGCAACTCTCAACATAACACAGACTGTGACGCAACAGTCTGGAGCAGCACAGCCGAATCAACAGACTTTATGCAGGCAAGCAAGCAAGGACAATAGCGAAAAATGGCAGATGGAGCAATAATAACTGACATGATCCATGATAACATGATAATTTTAGTGATATTTGTAAATTGTCTTTCTAAATGTTTCATTAGCATGTTGCTAATGCACTGTTAAATGTGGTTAAAGTTACCATTGTTTCTTACTGTATTCACGGAGACCAGAGCCATGTCGTTATTTTAATTTTTAAACACTTGCAGTCTGTATAATTTATAAACGCATCTTCATTCTTTATAAATCTCTCCAACAGTGTATAACGTTAGCTTTAGCCCCGTTAACCGCAGCATACTATCAAACTCATTCAGAATCAAATGTTAACATCCAAATAAATACTATACTTACATGATCTGATATGCTGCATGACAAACACATTGTAAAGATCCATTTTGAGGGTTATATTAGCTGTGTGAACTTTGTTTATGCAATGTATTATAGAGTTGCAAGCTTGGGGGCGGGGAGCGCGAGCATTTAAAGGGGACACACACAGAAACGGCGCAAAAATAGGCAGTTAAAAAATTGAATAATAAAAAATCTGTGGCATATTTTGAGCTGAAACTTCACAGACACATTCAGGGGACACCTTAGACTTATATTACATCTTGTGAACCTTTAATGTTTTCAAGGTATTCATATGATGTTGTAGTTTAAGACTTTAGACTGTTCTCTTTGTTTACATTTCTGCTAGAAAACATATGATGAAGCACACAATATTGGAAAATGTATTTGTAAATAAAGACATCATAATAATTAAACTCTTTTTAATTTGATAATCAGACATTTTCTTTCAAGAAGATATTTCATTAAGTAAATGAATTTAACTAAAAACAACAACAACAAAGTTTTGGTAGTACTGACAAGTTCTTGTATGCTCACAGTTTTTCTTGGATTGATTATGACATTTTCTCCAATATTAGTTCTTAGAAGGTTGTCCTTGAGTTATTTAAAATTGTATTCCTCATACAGTACAATCTCATGCTAATAACTCATTGATGATTATTTATGTATGATAAATGCTGAATAATATAAGCCAATAAGCAGTCAAAATGATCCCCCAGAGCATTAACAGCTTCTTGATAGTAGCTGACACCATTTCTTATGTGGGTTTAGGATCAAGGGATTTTAAAGAAACTGCATGGATTACCAGTATTTTATGCTCTTTCTGCCTAGGCTGCCTGTCCATCTGCACAAGATGGCAAGAAATAGAAAGCTGATATCTTCTTGCTCTGTCTTGCTAATGAGTCCTCAGGGGCTCTTGAGTGAGTCCTGAGTCAGACGTCAGTGGAAAGAGAAGTCACTCCAGATAGTCATAACCCGTGGGCCAGATATAGAGGAATCGGACAGATGTCCCAGTGGAGCCGAGCTTGCAGGTGAAAGACCCTATCCATATGTTAATTAAACACTTGAGGCAAAGGTTGTCCATTATTTCGCTCTGCTTAAAATTCATGCATTTCATGACCAGAGGATGTCCTCCAAAAACTGCCTGTCAGCCTGGCAGGAAGCTTGAGAAGAGGCCTCACTGGACTTTTTGGCAAGCACTTCCACAAATGTACAAACTCCTGAAAAGAAGTGTCATTAAACAGAATCCCACTTTTGTGAATATTTGGATGGTATGATGTAGTGTGTGGGGAAAATCATCTGACACTGAGAAGTTATATGCTTGTTTTAATTAGGAGCTTAAAGGTACATATTTCCCACAGCCAAGAGTTCAAGGTTAGTGTGGCCCATTACCTCTTGTAAACCCTAATATGTTAGCAGAACTCAAAAAAATTGAGGTAATCAATCACATCAAAACATTTTATCACATATTTTAAAGGTGCCCTAGATTCAAAAATTGAATTTACCTCGGCATAGTTAAATAACAAGAGTTCAGTACATGGAAAAGACATACAGTGAGTCTCAAACACCATTGTTTCCTCCTTTTTATATAAATCTCATTTGTTTAAAAGACCTCCGAAGAACAGGCGAATCTCAACATAACACCGACTGTTACGTAACAGTCGGGCTGTACGCCCCCAATATTTGCATATGCCAGCCCATGTTCCCAACATTATGAAAGGCATTAGACAAGGGCAGAACGTCTGGATGTGCACAGCTGAATCATCAGACTAGGTAAGCAAGCAAGGACAATAGCAAAACATGGCAGATGGAGCAATAATAACTGACATGATTCATGATAACATGATATTTTTAGTGATATTTGTAAACATCCAAAAATCTAAATGTTTCGTTAGCATGTTGCTAATGTATTGTTAAATGTGGTTAAAGTTACCATCGTTTCTTACTGTATTCACGGAGCCAAGAGCCGTCGCTATTTTCATTTTTAAACACTTACAGTCTGTATAATGCATAAACACAACTTCATTCTTTATAAATCTCTCCAGCAGTGTAGCATTAGCCGTTAGCCATGGAGCATAGCCTCAAACTCATTCAGAATCAATGTAAACATCAAAATAAACACTGTACTTACGCGATTAGACATGCTGCATGACGAACACTTTGTAAAGATCCATTTTGAGGGTTATATTAACTGTTTGAACTTTTTTATGTTGTTTAAGGCAAGCGCGAGCTCTTGGGGCATGGAGCACGAGATTTAAAGGGCCACACACCCTGAATTGGCTCATTTCTAATTATGCCCCAAAATAGGCAGTTAAAAAAATGAATTAAAAAAAAAATCTATGGGATATTTTGAGCTGAAACTTCACAGACACATTCAGGGGACACCTTAGACTTATATTACATCTTTTTTTAAAAAGTTCTAGGGCACCTTTAAATTAACAAACTTAAAGATTAACTTAGCAGAACTGTAATAAGTAGTATAAATTGTAATTTTATACTATCTTCGATACTTGAACTAATCATTCTTTTAAGCCAGTAACCATCAGTTGGTAAGCCAATAAGGATGTGCAGACCTGTCCAGATGATAAGCATGTCCAGAAATGAACAAATAAAACAGACAGAGTTGAAAGTCAGCTTTTTGTTCATGTCAATTCATAAAGAACTAAATGACCCTCTGATAATCCTCCGGAAAACTAGTATAACCCTCTGAAAACTTCAACAGTTAAAACCGCTTTTTTCGGTTCTTTTTGAGTCTGTTGTTTTTGATTTGTTCATTTTGAACAATCTTGGCCATCTGGAAATGCTCATTGGCCCATTAGGTGCCGCGTAAGAGTGTGTGTGCATTTAATTATAAAGCCATAACTAAAGTTCAGTTCAGTTTGATTCTATGAACTGGCTTAATGCTGTGCCATAATTATGTCATAATTACTTTTAGTTCAGATTAAAATAATCAGTTATTGAGTTCAAGTAATGTTTTTCTATTCAATTGTTAGTTCACCCAAAAATTTAAATTCTGTTATCATTTACTCACCATCATGGTGAAGACTTTCATTAATTTTCAGAACACAAATGAAGATATTTTAAATGAAATATGAGAGATTTCTGTCCATCCATTGACAGTTTAATCACTCAAAACTCTGACGCTTCAAAATGTTAATAAAGAGATTGTAAAATAAATGTTCATGCTGCCTTAAAATTTTAAGTTTATGCAACTTGAAATGTGAAGTTGTACTAAATGACAACTTGGATATTTGAGTTGACTTAACTTACAATTTTAAGGCAGCACAAACACTTTTTTAAGTTGAAACAACTTATTAAGTGACATGATCGTTTTATGATAAACATATTTAATTTAAGCTCTTATTCACTGTGACGAGCAGGGCGGGCGAGAGCCGTGAGGGAACGGCGCGAGGCCGGTGACGCGAGTGATAATGAGCATCACCTGCGAGGCGCACCGGCCTCGAGTCTCTCACGGAGGAGCTCCGGAGGCATAAAAGGAGGAGCGACATCAGTGAAGGACGAGAGAGGACCAGGCCTGGACTTTATTTTATGTTTTATTATGTTTGTGTGGCCGGCAGACGTCCGCGAGGGTCTGCCGGCATTACTTTCGTTTTGTTCTTTGTTTATTTTGAATTAAACTTTTGTTGAACGTTCGCCGGTTCCCGCCTCCTTCTTCCCACATCTATGAACCGTGTTACATTCACATTTAACATTGATCAGAAAACGTACATAGAACACAAATATGGTAACCAGAACCTCAAGCATGTTTATTCTCGTGTTACATGAGTTTCTGCAAGAACCAGTGGGGTTTGTTCTTGCACATCAAGCATGTACGGTTGAGCTTCTGTATACCGATAGCTGTTAGGTGATCTGATCTGTTAGCTAATCAATGTTAACATAGCTAAATTAAATTATCATATTTATCATATAAATCGATCATGTCTCTTCAGAAGAACTGAATTAAACCGCTTTGTTCATATGGATTTGTTTTATGATCTGTATGTTTTGAACTGTCAGAGTTTTGAGTGAACAGACTTTCAATGAAGTCAGAGAAATCTTATCATTATTATTTAATTAAAAATGTCTTCATTTGTATTCTGAAGTCTTATGAAACAAAAGTCTTATGGGTTGACATGAATGACATGAGGGTGAGCAAATGATGTCAGAATTTAAATTTTTGGGTGAACTAACTCTTCAAGTATAATGAACTTTCTGTAATTTTTAAGTAAAATTAACTAATTTCATTTAACTAATTTCAGTTTTACAGTCTTGCTGCAAAATACACCTTCTCCATTGATGGCCTAACTAGATAGATAGATAGATTGATTAAGGACAGGTTATTGATTGAAGACTTATTTTCCACACACAATACTGTTATGACCCGCTTGCTTTTTAAACAAATACATTTTGATGTTTGCATCACATCACCGGCTCCATATGTATCACTTTTCTAACAAACAGCATTGTTTGATTTCCAAACAGCATATATTTTTTTTCTGTATTATATATTTGGAAAAGCTGATTTAGTTACAGGACATTTATGGTTCAGGTAATTGGCTCAAAAAGACCTGTATGGGAAACAGAGTGCCTGCAAGAAAAAATACCTCTTTGGCCACAACAGTAGATCATAAACATTTTTAGCTTTGCTAAAAAATATTAAAAAAATGTTCAGTCATATCAGTTTATTCTAGGGCACATAAGATACACAAGTACATGTTATCTACAGCTCTTATTATTACCATTACTAGAATGTTGTTAAAAGTTCTCAACCATGTTCCTGCCAGACTACATTTCACACATGCGATTTAGACCACCTCAGAAGTCATAAGATTTTCAGCTGCTGAATAATGACAGTATATTCAATGTGTCATTTTCCTTCAGGCCTCAAAACTAGTGGTTCCATAGACTCACAAGCCAGGTCAACGTGGGACTTGTGCAGCTTGTGGTTTTCAATCCTTTAGCTGCATCCATCCATAACAACAATTACTATGATTGGGACCCAGGTGGTCGCATGGAGAAATTGCACCAGAAAGCAGTAGTAGTATCATTCCAATTTCCAAACAATGTTGTTGTTGTTGTTTTTTTATGTAATCTAAAATGTTCAGGAAGTACAAAATGTGATATATTGTCCTTGTTACAATTCTCCATGTTCCCTCTTCTGATCTTGGGTCAACACGGGTGTTTTCCACAGCACTTCCACATCCTTTTATTGATTCTGCGGTTTCTTCATGAACATTTGTGAAGTCACTGGCAGCGAGGACCACAGTTTTTTCTCCAGACCTCAGTAATATGGTTGCTGCCAAATCTCCCTAGATTTATGATGTGGCTTTGTCAGGATCTAGCTCTATTAACAAACACAGATGAGCCAGATCAGCACCTTGGATGAGCCCTTCTGAGCTCTGATGGAGGTTTAAGGCTTTCGAATTAGGAGTCAGAGGCAGGTCTGACGCTAATCCTTTAATCTGTAATACATCTGTCTCTTTCTCTTCCCCGTCCAATGATTGTGCAAAGGATTTAGGTGAGATCCTCTTCCATGGAACATGAAGTGTTGGTGAGTTTTGGAGCTGGTGTGGACCAAATGAGCTCATGCTAAAGAGAATAGCATCGATGTAGTTAACTGTTGAAGTGCATCTTCTGCAGTGGACCACCATGGTTCCAAAAGCACAAACAATAGGGGATATTTTGTTGCAATAGTAAATGGTTTACAGATATCAGTTTATGGACATCCTTGATGGATAGAAAGACAGATAGTAGTGTGCTTGCATATACATATTTTATTTTATGTTATTTTTTTTTAACAACAACAACAACAACAAATGGTTTAACATTAAACAATGTTTGGTGGACCCCCTGCAGTACCACACCAGACCCCTTGAGTGATGTCTTCTAGTATTTAATTATATTATTTGAATTGGTACAGTTAAATGTACAATACCGTAAAAAAAAAAAAAAAAAAAAAGGTCAATAAGAGTTTGTTTGAAAGATTTTTTTTTTTACACTGTTGCAAAATTTCAAACAAATGCTTTTTTTTTTTAACTTACTATTCATCAAAAATTCCTGAAATAATGCATCACAAAATATTAGGCAGAACAACTGTTTTCAACATTGATAATAACAATGAGAAATGTTCCCTTTTGAGGGAACTCGCGCTGCGTCATAGTATTGAAGCTTTGGAAACGCTTCTGCATGATTGCGTCTGAAGCACTTGTGAAATCAGTTCAAATGGCAAAACGGAACATCAAGGGCAGGTGACGTCATGATCAGTCAGCTTTTCCAGCAGGCTGATTGTGAATTTTGTGAAAGACTACCACTTTGCACGCTCCACTCCCACCTGTCACTCTTCGAGGAGTGTGTTCACATTACCTGAGGTTCTGGCGGTGCTTGAGATCGTGGGGTTCATCCAAGGGATCCAGTGCACTTTTGCTGGGATTAAAAGTTCGACAAGTGCCGTGTTGAAGTTAAACATTGATTGGCCGGCCGAGAAGCAGGGAGCTCATGCAAGAAGCACTTTTTATCCCCAAAATCATTACCTCTACCCCGAGCCTTCCATTTTTTCCCGACCTCCACAAAGAAGTTTAGAGATCTAAAGGATGCATACTTCCATGTATCAATATAGTGTTCTTCTCTTCTGTCGAGCTTTATCACCTCACACTTTCACGAAATGCGTGGATGCGGCTCTGGCTCCATTGAGACTCCAGGGTATCTGCGTGTTGAATTACATAGATGATTGGCTCATTCCAGCTCAATCGGAGCAATGCTTTCTTTTCCTTTAATCCCTCCCTATTCTATCTTATGCTACTCTAAGCAAGGTCTGAAACTTGTATTGTGAGCACTTCTTGTATCTATTTGCCTCTTCACAATGACTCACTTATTGTATTCCTCACTTGTAAGTCACTTTGGATAAAGCGTCTGCTAAAAGAATAAATGTAAATGTAAATGCAAATATATGGTGGTTCGGCATTGAGATGTCATTCTCGCCCATATGCAAAAGTTGGGGCTAAGACTGAACGCCAAGAAGAGTGTGCTTTCTCCAGCACAGAAGACCACTTTTCTTGGTGTGATGTGGTATTTAGTGATGATGCAGGCCTGTCTATCGCCTGCCCATGCTATCGCTGCTATCCTCACGGCCATAAATGGGATACAGATAGGCCAGTCACTCACTGTCAAACAGTTTAAGAGACTGTTGGGTCTGATGGCAGCTGTGTCCAGCGTGATACCTTTTGGCCTGCTGTACATGAGACCCCTGCAGTGTTGGCTCCAGACCAAGAGGTTTTCCTCGAGGGGGCAACCCACTCCGCATGATCAAGGTTACTCACAGGTGCATTCGTACATTGGTGATGTGGAAGAAGCCTTGGTTCTTGTCCCAAGGTCCCGAGATAGGAGCTCATTGTCGTTGCGTCATGCTCGCAACAGATGCATCTCTCACAGGCTGGGGAGTGGTTATGGTCTGTGGAGAAGTCATCATCTCTCGTGGCACATAAATTGCCTGGAAATGATGGCTGTCTTTCTAGCGTTGAAGCATTTCCTCCCAGACCTAAGAGGCAATGATGTGCTTGTCCGGACAGACAACACATTGGTGGTCTCTTATATAAATCATCAGGAGGGTCTGCATCCGTGTCCACTGTACAAACTGGCTAACCAGATCCTCCTGTGGTCCCAACATTACAGGGTACCAACATTTAGGAGCAGACATCCTGTCGAGGAAGGGGCTGAGGCCTGGGGAATGGAGACTTCACCCATAGGTGGTAGAGATCATATGGAGAGTGTTCGGCAAAGTGTAAGTGGACCTGTTTGCATCTCAAGAAATGACACACTGTCCACTTTGGTTCTCCCTCACACATCCAGCCACAGACTATGTCTGTACTCTTGGCTACATCTGTACGATTTCCCCCCAATCGCTCTGCTACCAGGAGGGGTCGACTGCTACCACCGGGACGGGGTCGACTACTACTAGTAGCACCATTCTGGCCAGCCCAAGTGTGGTTCTCTGACTTATGTATTTCCTTGACGGCTCTCCACTGGAGATTCTGGTCAGGAGAGACCTTCTGTCTCAGGGAGGGGGCACAAACCTTGCCCTGCCCAGAGTTATGAAAGCTGTGGGTTTGATTTCTGAAAGGGCCTAACTCCTAGACTCAAGTCTCTCAGCTGCGGTTGTTGAGACCATATTTCACTCCAGAGCTCCCTCCACAAGGAAACTGTATGCTTTGAAGTGGAGAGATTTCACTTCATGGTGCAGAATGTGACAGTGGGATCCAGTTAAGTGCCTGGTTGGTTTAGTGCTGAAGTTCCGGCAGGATAGTTTTTCTGCAGGGCTATCCCCTTCCACAATGAAGGAGTATGTGGTGGCCATAGCTGCCTACCATGTACCTTTGGGTGGTGTTTCCCTGGGGAGAAACCTGTTGGTGACACGTTTCCTCCATGGTGCTTTGAAGCTGAGGCCTGCAAGCAGCGCTAAAGTTGAGTTTGCACCAAGGATGGTTAAAGCATTCTTATACACAAGACCATGCTATGTCCTTAAGGTGCCGACCAATGTGCTGTGGCCTATAATCTTGCAAGCATTTTGCCCTCCTTTCAGAGATCAGGACCAGGAAAAGATGAACCTTGTGATTACAGTGAGAGCGCTGGATTCTTATATCCACAAAGCTGCCATGTGGAAGAAAACTGCCCTGTGGAGGACTTCCTGTGTCCAAGCAGACATTAAGCCAGTGGATAGTCGAGGCTATTTCTCTTGTCTATGAGGTCTCTGGCCAGCCCTCACCTTTGGCTGTCAGAGCTCATTCAACCAGGAGTATTACTGTCAGGGGTGTTCCTGCAAGATGTATGTGATGTGGGCTGGTCCTCTCTGCTCACACTTGTGAGGTTCTACAGTCTGGACTTGGGCTTTGCTCCAGGTTCTCAAGTGCTTATGTCTTAGTTGTGCTCATAGTATTCACACATGCTTCGGTTATTTGAAGCTGACGCCGATCATTCAGGATGTGCCTTTATGGTTTCCTGATCATGATGTTACCCGCCTGTCACGTTCCGTTTCACCAACAGACTGATTTCACACATGTGCTTCAAACGCAATCACACAGAAGCATTCCCAAACCATCAATACTATGACGCAGTGTCTCGTTCCCTTCTCAGAGACCAAGGGTTACAGCCGTAACCCAAGATGTTTCTTGAGCAGCAAATCAGCATATTATAATGATTTCTGAAGGATCATGTGACAGTGAAGACTGGAGTAATGATGCTGAAAATTCAGCTTTGTCACCACAGGAATAAATTACATTTATTAAAATGTAAGAAAAAATTCTTTCAATTTTTTTTTTTTTTTCAAAATATTACTGTTTTACTGTATTTTGATCCAATAAATACAGAATTGGTAATCATAAGAAACAAAAGCTTTTTTTTTTTTTTTTTTAAACAAAAGTTAATTATTATCCAAACCCATAGTATATTACCAGAGAAAAAAAAAAGAGACATGGAAAAGAGATCTCTTTCTGTACACTTAAAAATAACAGCATACAGTTTTGGAGCAAGATGTTTCTTTAATTTGCATTGAAAGTGTTTTATCTTTAAAATATTGATGTGCTAATTTAGGATATTCATAGTTAATGATGTTTCTAATAGCTGCTCTTACTATTAAAAACACAGTTTTAGCAACTTTATATTTAGAATTAATTGACACTTTACATTAAAATACTGTCTTTAAAATTTTCAGTGCACATTACAATAATTAATAGCAACTTTGTTTTAAATTCTGTTTAAGTTGACCTCAGTTTTATCTGCCCAAGTTTCTGTAGCAGATTCGCTCCTGCATAATTACACAGTAAAGCCCTAGAGGTGTGAGGTGTAATTGGAAATCATGCCGCCCCCTCAGGTGAAGCCATACATTATAAATGACACCTGTCGCCCACCCACTTTACCAGTTGTGTGTGGGCGACCGTGTTGCCAACGATTAATCTGACTGGCTGCAGTTGGTGGACAAGTGTGTAGCCACAGGGAGTGATAGTGGAACATGGCAGAGGGCACACTGAGGTCCTCGTTTATTCATATTAGAGTGAGCTGAGCAATCCTCATGCAATATTTCATCCATCATGTGTTTTTGTAGTGGACGAGGTTATTCGTTGCACTACGCAGTGTGAGCGAGAGAAGATTGAGACCTGCTCTTTAATTACCGTACGTACGCATGGACGCACACGCGCCTATGTCTTTATTAATACCTACAATTAATGCAGAACGTGAGTGTCAACATCCAAATGCGATTTGATTTCCTCAGAGATGCATTTTAAATCGGCTGTGCCTGGATGGAGGATTGTTTCTGCTCCTATGTATGATTCAGGGCTCGTGAAGGGTAAAGTGATTTTCACAGTCATTAATATGTGCTCCTCAAATGCAGAGTGCGCTCCTTGGAGAGGACCACTGCACTTGTTGGCACTGGCATGAATACACACAAATCTAAATGAATCACAAATGCATAAATATTATGATTTATGCATTATATATACATATACATGCATATTCACAATTAGATTACAGTTATTTTTT
The DNA here is from genome assembly GCF_018812025.1 of Megalobrama amblycephala. Classification (NCBI taxonomy): domain Eukaryota; kingdom Metazoa; phylum Chordata; class Actinopteri; order Cypriniformes; family Xenocyprididae; genus Megalobrama; species Megalobrama amblycephala. Next base: position 17,870,185 of record NC_063060.1, on the reverse strand, counting down.
AACGATTACATATTACGATGTATAACTGTGAAATACTATGTTTTCATCATATCCAGTGACCTTCACTCTTTATTGATTCTGGAAATCTGGACAAAAATATTTAAAACCTGGAAGATTTTGGCTGTGTAATGTCAATTTCATGTTTATTAGAGATCCCCAAACTATTTCTCCACCAAAACCCATTTGACCTAAAGTTAAGTACTTCTGAAAATTGAAATAATTATTTCAATAATTTAACAGAACATTTGCATGTTCACAGTTCTCTGATGACATTCAGGTAAAGCGTTTTATTTTGATTGTTTATAATGAGTTACTTTATTGTACACTGTTAAGATTTACCTGCAACCCTGCAAGGATTAGTGGTCTGGAGAATGGATGGATGGACAGATTGTTGAATTAATTACAAAACCCAGTTTGGGAAACGCTGACATAATGCAATGTTTAATGTTGTTGATAACAAAGAATTCTTTCTCTTTGTATTTTTAGATAAATATGGTAAAATATATATATATATATATATATTCAAATAAACATTAATAAACATTAGAGTTACGCCAAAAGTAATCAAAAAATACTCAAAATGTAGTCTGATTACCTAAAATGTGTATTCTCATTTGTAATGATTTGTAATAAGTAACAGACAGCAATTTCTTAGTACTCTCTCTCTCTCTCTCTCTCTCTCTCTCTCTCCATATATATATATATATATATATATATATATATATATATATATGAAGAGACATATATAGTCGACGCATGCGGGTTAGGATCTCAGAGCCAGTAGCGGACCTACACCTGATAAATCCAATTCCCACCCAAGTCCACAGCCTCGAGTCTTCATCTTCCTCGTCTGTTCCGTCCGGAAATAATCTTCATCTATCTGTATCCCTGCCTGACTTCCTGATCCCATCTTCATCAATGCTCATTTTGTGCAGCTCAACTTCCTCGGGCTTCCCCTCCACCAGCTCGGCGTGAGGCCGAGTTCCCAGCTGCACCTCGGGCCTCCAGGCCCATGTCTCCATCTCAGCTTGTCAGCCCATTGCCATTGCCTCGGCTCACCGCTCCCTCGTCGCCTCTCTGGCCCGTCTGCCCTGAGACTCTGCTGGGCTCCCTCGTCACTCCATGTTGGCCTCCGGTAGTCGATGCCCAGCTTCCGCCACAGACTTCCGGGATTCCGGCTGTGCCTACACTCTGCGGCGTCATCGGGCTCCTCCCTTCCTCGCTCACCCCATTGTCGCTCCGGTCATTTGAGTCCCCGATGCCACCTCAGTCCTGCGAGCCAGCATTTCAGACCCAGGATTCCAGGCCTTCGATGTCACCCAGGTTCGTTAGCCTCTCTGCTCCTCCTCTCACAATGGTTCCGCCTAAGCCTATCAGTCCCAGGGTTCCATCCGTCCTCTCAGTTAAGACTCCGTCCTGGATCCTCCCACCGTCAGTGCCACCATGGTGCCTGTGGTCAACTACACCAGGCTTCTGTCCATCACAAACTTCACAGTCTCCACCTCCTCTGATGTTTCTGTCACGGCACAAGGTCGTGCCTTCTGGAGGGGGGGCTTATGCCACATGTTCAGTTTAGTTAATTTTCGGTCACGTCTACATTAGTGCTCATTAGTTGCTATGGTGTCTCATTAGTTAATCTCTATCTTGCCATGCCTGTTTGTGTCCTCATTTACTATGTGTATTTACACTCCCTGTTCTGTTCAGTCCATGTCAGTTAATGTTGGTGTAACAATGTCATGTTCTTCTGTTGGATTAAAGACTGTGTTTCATATTATTACCTTTGTTGTGCGCTTTCTAAGCCACCCCGAGACATTACATATACAGTGGGTACGGAAAGTATTCAGACCCCCTTAAATTTTTCACTCTTTGTTATATTGCAGCCATTTGCTAAAATCATTTAAGTTCTTTTTTTTCCTCATTAATGTACACACAGCACCCCATATTGACAGAAAAACAAAGAATTGTTGACATTTTTGCAGATTTATTAAAAAAGAAAAACTGAAATATCACATGGTCCTAAGTATTCAGTCCCTTTGCTCAGTATTTAGTAGAAGCACCCTTTTGATCTAATACAGCCATGAGTATTTTTGGGAAAGATGCAACAAGTTTTTCACACCTGTATTTGGGGATCCTCTGCCATTCCTCCTCGCAGATCCTCTCCAGTTCTGTCAGGTTGGATGGTAAACATTGGTGCCCACATGGAAAGAACCTATATGTGGATATATGCGCATATATGAAACCTATATGCAGTGTATATGTACATATATGCTGCATATATGCACATATATGATAATATATATGCTGCATATATGCGCATATATACTGCATATATGCTATATATATGCTGCATATATGCGCATATATACTGCATATATGCTATATATATGCTGCATATATGCGTATATATATTGCATATATGTGTATATATGCCACATATAGGCAAAATTGAGGTGCATATATGTGCATATACAGGAAATATAGGTCTCCTGTATTGTTTCTTCATATCCATATATATGCCCTATACATACAAGATATCTCTTCTATATAGCTAATGGCAGGATCTGGTCATTTTGTAGCTCATATCTCATTTTTGACTGTCATACATGATGCCTAGCTCATATTTTCTATTATCAAGGCAAAAACTAAGAATTAACGAAAAAAAATATGCAAGAACTTATGTATGTGCGAATGTAGCCGTTATGTATTTAGACAATTATTTTGTGATTCCACTTGCCATGACCATATTTGGGGTTTCCTGCCGCCATGCTGACTTGGGGTGTTGACGCACTTTGCTGCTTCCCAGTCTGCATGAGACATCACAGCGGTAGGTCGCACAAAGTTTTTGCGGTGATTCAATTAAGGCCATGTTTCATGTAACAGCTGAATTCACATGATATATTTGTATGATTGTAATCCAGAACCCCTCTGTGATGTACATTCAGATGTTTCGTTGATTATTTTTCTTTACTTAAGTTACTTTTAATATCTCTCTTTCTCAGCGTTGTGCGTTGCTGCCGCATGCTGTTTGTATGCTGCACAAGTCCTCATATATTGCCATTTGTGTTATACAGAATAAAGTGAGGACCTGATGGCAAGATTTTTCGCAGTCTGTCTTTGATTACGACACAACGCAGAAAACACACCGCTACACGAACACGTGAAATTGGTCCCACATGGAAAAAACCTATATAAACATATATGTTTCAATATAGGTTCGATATAGGTTTTTAATATATGTGACATATATAAAATTGGCCGTTTTCCTATATTATGTGTACATATATGTACATATATGTGTATATATATATATATATATATATATATATATATATATATGTGTACATATATGTACATATATGTACATATAATATAGGAAAACGGCCAATTTTATATATGTCACATATATGTAAAACCTATATCAAAACCTATATTGAAACATATATGTTTATATAGGTTTTTTCCATGTGGGTGGACAGCCATTTTTAGGTTTCTCCAGAGATGCTCAATTGGGTTTAAGTCAGGGCTCTGGCTGGGCCATTCAAGAACAGTCACGGAGTTGTTGTGAAGCCACTCCTTCGTTATTTTAGCTGTGTGCTTAGGGTCATTGTCTTGTTGGAAGGTAAACCTTCGGCCCAGTCTGAGGTCCTGAGCACTCTGGAGAAGGTTTTCATCCAGGATATCCCTGTACTTGGCCGCATTCATCTTTCCCTCGATTGCAACCAGTCGTCCTGTCCCTGCAGCTGAAAAACACCCCCACAGCATGATGCTGCCACCACCATGCTTCACTGTTTGGACTGTATTGGACAGGTGATGAGCAGTGCCTGGTTTTCACCACACATACCGCTTAGAATTAAGGCCAAAAAGTTCTATCTTGGTCTCATCAGACCAGAGAATCTTATTTCTCACCATCTTGGAGTCCTTCAGGTGTTTTTTAGCAAACTCCATGCGGGCTTTCATGTGTCTTGCACTGAGGAGAGGCTTCCGTTGGGCCACTCTGCCATAAAGCCCCGACTGGTGGAGGGCTGCAGTGATGGTTGACTTTCTACAACTTTCTCCCATCTCCGGACTGCATATCTGGAGCTCAGCCACAGTGATCTTTGGGTTCTTCTTTACCTCTCTCACCAAGGCTCTTCTCCCCTGATAGCTCAGTTTGGCCAGCTCTAGGAAGGGTTCTGGTCGTCCCAAACGTCTTCCATTTAAGGATTATGGAGGCCACTGTGCTCTTAGGAACCTTAAGTGCAGCAGAATTTTTTTTGTAACCTTGGCCAGATCTGTGCCTTGCCACAATTCTGTCACAGCAAAGGGTCTGAATACTTAGGACCATGTGATATTTCAGTTTTTCTTTTTTAATAAATCTGCAAAAATGTCAACAATTCTGTGTTTTTCTGTCAATATGGGGTGCTGTGTGTACATTAATGAGGAAAAAAATGAACTTAAATGATTTTAGCAAATGGCTGCAATATAACAAAGAGTGAAAAATTTAAGGGGGTCTGAATACTTTCCGTACCCACTGTACATATACATCTATATGCATATACATATACAGTATAATGCTTAGACTACACAGTATATAATGTTTTGTTTTTGTAATCATGTCTACATTAGTGTTATTGTGAGATGTGCAGCGATATTTACATGAATGCTCAAAAATGCTCATTAAATGGTCTCACACTTCCAGAAGAGCAGGGTCTCAAATTACTTCAGAGAATTGCGCTATTTTAAGGCTCTGTTGAAGCTCACATTAGCTGCAGACACTGTAGTGAGAGTGGGGATGAGAGGGTCAGAATATTGTCACACTAATGCACTGGTACATTAATGAGCTCAATTTATGGTAATTAGTTCTCTGCTTAAGTCTGTGGCAGGAAAATGTTAGAGTAATAAATAAAAAATAAAAAAACATCTTGCAAAAAAAAAGAAGAAGAAGGAACTGAGGTTATGCAGCCAGATAAAAATGATTTTGAAGCATTTTGAGGCATTTTAAGTTTATTATTATTATTATTATTATTATTATTAATAATATCATAAAGCTATTTGAGGGCCTTATAAAAAGGATTCTAGGAATTGGAAGTAAAAAAAAAACAAACACCCCCTGCTCTTTACTCATCTGATGCATTATATTTTTATTTTTTTCTTAAAATATTGTATTTTTAGAGTTTAAAGTTTCTCTCTATTTATCCATATTTCTACTGTAACAAAAAAAGGTACTTGGTGTGTCACAATTTTTGTCAGTCTTTATGTAATTATAAATAACAATTTAAAAAGGGACATTGCATAGAATTGTGGGTAAGGGATTATATGTAGCCACACCATGAATGGTTAAATAAATAATAAAAAAAAAGTCATACAGATTTCATATACATACAGTTCTTTATTTTACAGAACACAAAAGATGATATTTGCAATGTTCCAAAAGTTTTTGTCCTTACAACAAATATCAAGTATAAGTTTGCTACTCAGAGCATTTACTCAGAGTTTTTATTTTGTATGGACCTTAAATTGAAATGTCCTTTTTTTGTTTAGCCGAAATCGTTTATTTTAGCACTGAAATTAGGAAATTTGCATTCCTCATACTTTTTAACGCTGAACCAAATGCAGTGCCACTTCAGCTGAGCCTCATGGGAGTCAGCAGAACACCTTGTTGATGTTTAATATGTTCCTGCTGCCTTACATTGGCAGGGATTCTGTGGAAGCATTTTTATTCCATTATGATACAGCCTATTTGTATGTTTAATTTTGTCATTATAGTAGGGACATTTTGTCCTGTTCTTATTACCTATGCACAAGTCCAGTATCTTTTCTTGATGTTTTCCATTCGTAATAGCCAGCATTTCTAAATGGCTTCAAAACAACCAAATGCAGAAGCAATAAGAGAAGCTCTTTTTAGTGCTCCAAAGGGACACTTCTTACATTTATTGATGCACTTTTTATTGTTTCTTTTAATTTATAACTTTTAGCCCCAGTTTAAAATGCATGTTTAATTTGTTTTAACTGAAAGCAACTTGCACTGACATATCTAAAATATGTCAGTGTCATTGTTTTGTCTCAAGATGCACACCAGTAAAAATATGTTGTTAAATTAGACTACTATGGGACATTGTCGTTCATTGTATATATGTTTTTTTTTGTTGCTATGTATAAACACACACACACTACCTTCCATATTCAAATTAGGAAGAAAGTGTAACTGACATTGCTTCAGTTAAGCTTTTTTCTAAGTTGAATACGGAAGGCGTAGGACTCTGCTTAAGTGTTTTGAACTACGAGAGGTATTACACTTTCTTCTCAAGTTGAATACGGAAGGCGGTCTGGCGGAAGCTAGATATTTACTTTATAAATTGTTAAATATGGATATTTTTCTTACCATAACACATTGCTTCACTTCAGAAGACCTTTATTAACCCATTGCAGCCATGTGGAGTACGTTTTGCTTTGGATGGATGCACTTTCTTGAGCTTCATACTTGTTGGTCCTGTTCACTGCCATTATAAAGCTTAGAATCGTCAGGATATTTATTAATATAACTCCAGTTGTGTTCATCTGAAAGAAGAAAGTTATATACAGTACACCTAGGATGGTTTGAACATGAGTAAAGCTTGGGGGTAGTTTTTATTTGAAAGTGAATCAATCCTTTAACACGGCATCTGATTTTTTCTGTATTTTTTTTTTTTTTTTGGCTAGCCTTTCATTATATGATCACGCTCTTATTCACACAAATGCTTTTAAACCCTTCAAGCACCACAAGACAAACAAGAGCATGCTGTCTGTGAATGCTGTCTCGTGTGCATAGAAAGACGCGCCCCAGTATCGAGTTTTCTGTTGCATTTGAACAAACAATAACGCCCAAATGCCCTTTTTGTCGAGTATCCTCATAAGAGCAGTCTTAAATGAGTTAAATAATGTAAATGAACGTAAAGAATTGTGAGAAAATGAGATGTGCGTCAAATCTGCATTATGTTCGGCAACATCAAGTCTTAAAGTCACAGCAGCCTAATACACCAGTTGCTGTGACTTAGGGTAGGGTACAACGGGGCTAAAGGCACACCTTAAGAAAAATTGTGCTTTTCACTACTCTCAAAGTATATGATTGCAGGAAAAATATATATGTTTGTATTGGACATTGATGGAGCAACATATTTTGTGTGAAGAAAAAAATCATAAAGTGGTTAATTTTGTTTAAAAAATCTTATAAATGTATGAGGTGGTGAAGGTATGAGGTGGTAAGGGTACCCCATGTGTAGGGTAAAAGGCCCCACAGCTTAGGGTAAAAGGCACACAGTATTCATACAAATACTTTAGCTAAAATAATATGTTTTTAATAATGACTCGGTTAATGCTTGTTCAAAAGATTCACTTTAGCAAAGTTTGTACTATTTTCTGTTTATTTAGATAAATAAAAGAATTCATTTTTGTTCACTAAATGTACTGTCATTAAAATAGGCCTATGTACTGTAATATATTTTTATATATTTTAAAATACAGAAATACAGAAACAAAACTAGATAAAAAAGTTTGTCGAGACAACCTTTAAGTTGGCTTGAAAAAGCCAGTCCAGAAAGTTTGGAGTAGTTTTAAAAGTTTTGGAAGTTTGAGAGTTTGAAAGTTTTAAGGTTTAAGTTTTAGTTTAGTAGTTTTGATAGATAGATAGATAGATAGATAGATAGATAGATAGATAGATAGATAGATAGATAGATAGATAGATAGATAGATAGATAGAGAGAGAGTCAGGGTACTCAAGGCGATTACTAGGGTGTTATGTGGTTGCTAGGGTACTCGGGGTGGTTGCTAGGGTGTTGCTATGCGGTTGCTAAGGTACTCGGGGTGGTTGCTAAGGTGTTGCTCTGCAGTTTCTAGGGTACTTGGGTGGTTGCTAAGCGGTTGCTAAGGTATTTGGGGTGGTTGCTATGGTGTTGCTAGGGTACTCTAGGTGGTTGCTAAGGTGTTGCTACGCGGTTGCTAGTGTGTTGCTATGCGGTTGCTAAGGTACTCGGGGTGGTTGCTATGGTGTTGCTATGCGGTTGCTAAGGTGTTCTGGGTGGTTGCTATGGTGTTGCTATGCGGTTGCTAAGGTGTTCTGGGTGGTTGCTATGGTGTTGCTATGTGGTTGCTAAGGTACTTGGGGTGGTTGCTATGGTGTTGCTATGCGGTTGCTAGGGTACTTGGGGTGTCTGCTAAGCTGTTGCTATGCGGTTGCTAAGGTACTCTGGGTGGTTGCTAAGGTGTTGCTATGCGGTTGCTAGGGTACTTGGGGTGGTTGCTAAGGTGTTGCTATGCGGTTGCTAGGGTTCTCGGGGTGGTTGCTACGGTGTTGCTTTTGCGGTTGCTAAGGTACTCTGGGTGGTAGCTATGGTGTTTCTATGTGGTTGCTAGGGTACTCGGGGTGGTTGCTAAGGTGTTGCTGTGCAGTTACTAGTGTGTTGCTATGCGGTTGGTAGGGTACTCAGGCTGGTTGCTAAGGTGTTGCTATGTGGTTGCTAGGGTACTTGGGGTGGTTGCTAAGGTGTTGTTATACGGTTGCTAAGGTATTTTGGGTGGTTGCTAGGGTATTGCTATGAGGTTGCTAGGGTGCTCTGTGTGGTTGATGTGCTGTTGCCATGGTGTTCAAGGTGGTTGCTATGATAGATAGATAGATAGATAGATAGATAGATAGATAGATAGATAGATAGATAGATGATAGATAGATAGATAGATAGATAGATAGATAGATAGATAGATAGATAGATAGATAGATAGATAGATAGATAGATAGATAGATAGATTTAGTTTGATAGATAGATAGATAGATTTAGTTTGATAGATCGATAGATAGATAGATTTAGTTTGATAGATAGATAGATAGATAGATAGATTTAGTTTGATAGATTGATAGATAGATAGATTTAGTTTGATAGATAGATAGATAGATAGATAGATAGATAGATAGATAGATAGATAGATAGATAGATATAGTTTGATAGATAGATAGATAGATAGATAGATAGATTTTAGTTTGATAGATAGATAGATAGATAGATAGATAGATAGATAGATAGATAGATAGATAGATAGATAGATAGATAGATAGATAGATAGATAGATAGATAGATAGATAGATAGATAGATAGATAGATAGATAGATAGATAGATAGATAGATAGATAGATAGATTTAGCAGGTTTGCCTCGTCATGACGACTCGCTTGTTGTATTCCTCACTTGTAAGTCGCTTTGGATAAAAGCGTCTGCCAAATGAATAAATGTAAATGTAAATGTAAAATGGAGCAACTGAGTCTAAAATGTGGAAGCAAACATGTGTAGAGTCCATTGTATGTAGAAGCGTGGATTCAGAGAGTTCTTAGAAAAGGTGAGATAACGTTGTCATAGAAATGAGAGCTTTAGCATAAGTTCTACCAGGAAGACTCTAATGTCACATCATTCATTCATACTAATAGCTCTGGCCAATCACTGCTTTACACCTGGAATATATAAGCACTGAACTCTCCATTTCATGTTCGCAGTTGATGACCCTGACGTTCCCCTCCATCCTACCCACCACCACCAGGTTGGCTCTGTCCATCCATCGGGGGGTAGGCTCCGCCCCTGCCTTCATCTTCAGGCAGGATCAGCTGAATCTGCATCCCCCAGGATTCAGACTAAGGACGGGGCCTACGCCAATATACTTATACAACTAAACATGAATAATTGTAGCTCACTACCATCTGTTAATACTTTATGGAATAAATACCAAGCAAATGTTCACCCGCCCTCTGAGACTTTCTGGTCGAATTGTTTTAAATTATAGGCTAAAATGTTGTTAAATTCCTGACGTAGTTTAAAAGAATTTGGGTCTTCTACAAGTACACGTGGTTACAAAAGTCTGGCGGTGCGCATACTCCTCTGATGACAAAATGTGCGTCACGTGCACTGTACGCTGACCGTCGCGTACACGTAAAAAGTGAAGTATACTTTTGACTACAGACTAAATGCGTAATACCCACTCACATGATGACACTGTTCACAAATTCGCGTTTTTGTTCATTACATGGACATGATAATGGTATCATTTTCAAAGACTTACACTTTAAAACCCATTTTTAAAAGTTTGTGTTTTCAGGCCCCCAAAACGACGTTGTCATGTAAATAAATGGCCAAATGTATATAACAAGTTTTCCGTTTTTAGTTGAAAATGGTGTCATGTAAATGGCCCCTAAGTGAAGAGTAGGCCTATTGCTATCTATTTTTAATGCAGAAAAAGGACTCCTGCAGCAACAATTCAGGGTGTGCTAACAATGTATCTCTAAGTCAGATAAACCCTCTCCAGTCAATATTCTCTCCACACCCTCAGTGTATGACACTTGGAAACTAAGCCAATTATAGTGACTCTGCATCGGGCTCCTTGGGCTAAAAAGAGACGTAAATTACATCGTTTTGTGGTGACCAGCCATAGATTTTTCTGTCAGGGAGAAGAATAAGAGGTGCCATACTGAAGTAGCCAGGTGATTTGAGTCTTGTGCTCCTTGGCACTTCATTTAGTGGGCTCATCTTCCCCCTGAATAATCAAAGACATGATCCCAAGAGAATATAACCACCACCAATTATTTCCCATATGCTGTAAATGGACTTCCTGGCTCAATTTCGAACTAATTACAGCATTGTGAGAGTGGGTGAACTGAAAAAAAGACCAAACATGGGCTGGTTTGTTGTCACAACTTGCTGCAGTGAATGGAAATGAATATAATTATTCAAAAGCATAAGTGCCATTTAAAGGAATGTTTCTCTTTGTGTCTGTTCAGGGATTTGGATGACTTCTTGAAATTTAGGTTGATGTATGCATCATAACTGCTTAAGTTTAAAGAATGCATTTCAAAGCATGCATTTATACATTAATTATGCTATAAAAATGGCTTTCTCTCCTCTGTCATGCTGGGATGCCCTGGAGCAATCACTGCTGTTCACATTTTGTTCCTTTGCTTTGGCCTGAAACCAAAGACAGAATTCTGCTGTATCATTTTAAAGTTGGGACTTAAGTCCCCAGATAAGACTTCAAGAAGAAAGGTCTACACTTATAAGACAACTTGGCTGAGAGCCCTTTTTACCCAGGATGTTGCTTTTAGTAATCCTCAGTGTAAACAGAGTGTACCGTCATCTCAAGGAAAGATAGACAGAGTATGGTAACATTACATTGTGAGTATTGAGTATTGGACAAAAGTATCGGACAAAACCCATAGTCTTTTGTGTTATTCTTTGCCTTATACTTATAGATTTCTCTTTTTTAATGATGTTGAAAGAGCAGAAAAGAAATATTATTCATTTCAAGTGAGGTAAGGAGAACTACAGTATTTGTTTGGGCAGGAGTCCTGGACCGTGGAAGTACGTTTGCAAAAGTTGCCTTTGTGGTAAATATTGACATTGGGATATCTCCGGGTTTAGAGATAAAGGAAGTTTTCCTTTATCTATTACCATATTTGGAAGACTGGACAAAACTTCTCTTCCTTTTGTCATTATTCCCTCCAGTGAATTTTCAGCATTATCAAAATGTTTTTCAATTCAGGAATAAAACCATGTAAAACCAGATCAAAATGTGACCCCAGCCTCCCCACTGAATAATTGTCAATTAATATCAGTTGTCTATTTTTTAAATGGAATTTTCTGGGTTCTGTAAAAGTTAAGCTAAATTGACACCATTTGTTGCATAATGCTGGCTATATGGAAAGTTACTGTTTTCATCATTAAGATAATTTCTAGGATTGATGTGTTATGTTGTCATGGCTATAAAGTTATACATTTTAATGTTAAAATCATGTTAACAAGCTTATGTTGGCCAGTTGATGGATCTGACCAGGTTGATTATGGCATTAACTAATAATAACAATTAGATTGTATTGTCTGGGTTACCTGGTGAAACCCCACCGCCCAGCCAAAACAAAAACAAAAACAAACAAACAAGCAAAAAAGATTTCGCCATTTGGATTTAAATAGGCAAATACAGTACTTAAGAGTCTATGCCTGGATCATTATTGCTGCTATTATTATGTTTCTAGTAGGGGTGTGCAGCGGAGCTACTATCTGTATCTGTATCTGTATCTGTATTTGTATTTGTAACAATCTCAAAATTATTCGTATCTGTATTTCATAAAACCGGAAGTGGGCGGGACTTTAACTGGAAGTTCGTACAATTACTTGAGAAGACCGTTATGTCTATGGTATTACAGCTATCTATCTGTTTTCAGGCCTGGAAAGTATGGAAAAGGCAACAGGAAGGTGGCTACTTGATTAGCATTCAGTTCATTCATAGAATTTACACTCCTTGACTTTACACACTCATTGTGTAGTGATTTTAGAGGTTTATGTATTGCGCTATATGATCCCCTGGCTCACCTGTTATCCAGCAAACACAAGGAGTGACTGTTTCAGTTTAATTATTCGTTATGTGTTATTTGTTTTGAAGCCATTATCCATGCCTTTCCGAATAAGATATTTGGCTTTGGGCACACCCCTAGTTTCTAGCATGTTATATGTTTGGGAACATTTCTTTTAACCCCAGTTGATGGAATGTGTAGCTTTTCATTTCTTAAACAACCATATAGGAAGACAGATCATGGCCATATTCCAGGATGACAATGTCAAGATTCAGGCCGGCCCCCAGGCCGACTCATGCTAACAGATTGTAAAAACTAAATCCATGCACTAGTTTTATTTTTCATTATTCTATTTATTTCGTATTTTATAACACAAGAGATGCTTTTCAGTTTTGAAGCTGATTGTGACCAAATACATTTTGATTGTTTGTTTGTTTTTTTTAATCAGCCCTGCAAAAAAATATGACCTAGAGTGCATTCTGTTTACTGCTTAGTGCTTGATACACTAAAGGAGGTTGTACTGTACCAACTACCTCAGGGGGGACTAAATGCCACTAGGTGGAACAAACTGTAACTTGCACTACTGTCTGTTCATAATAAATGGAAAAGAAACCTAGCATTGGGGATTTGATGTTTTTTCCTGTTATACCGAACTCATATCAAACCGTGACCCCAAAACCGAGGTATGAACCAAACTATGATTCTGTGTACCATTACATTACATACAAGTTTCAACAGAAATACAGATTTTCTAAAGAAAGACATTGAAGTATATTTTAGTATACCATAAATGCATGTCAGATACAGTTTAATCATATTTCAAAGACAATAGAGGTAATTATGAAATTACAAATAAATGTACTTAAAGGTGCTAAAGAGGATGTTTTGTTTTATACATTTTTGCAATATTACTTGAAACTGTCTTTACTAACTGATAAAAGACTATTTATTAGGTGCACTGAAAGTAATAATATTAATATACATCATCTGTGCACGAGGTAGGGCCTTAAAAACATCAGCCAATCGTTTACGCGATCATCGCGTAAACGATTGGCCCTCTGGCTTGTCAATCACTGCCATGACGTTCCTTGTGAAAGACGTGCGCGGATTGGCCCTCTGGCTTGTCAATCACTGCCATGACGTTCCTTGTGAGAGACGAGCGCGGCTGCGCGCTCCAGTAACTTTCCACACTCCACAGGCGCTGCATGCTATGTTTTTGTCAGGAGATAGGAGTAACAACTGCAGATTATGAGTTACCTGTGGTGAGTCCGACATAATGAATCCACTAACACGACACAGCGAGCGAATGCCGGTGGTAAACACTCGTGTTCCAATACTCGTGCATGAGTTTTGGGAGGCATTCCTTTGAAATGAGCTGTGAAGGAGGGGGGCTGTTCTTACGCATGTGCTCATTTCAAAAACTCAGTAACAGTCTTTGGATTCTCAGTCGACGGAAAAATCCTCCCTATCACCTTTAAAGCTACAATATGTATTTTTGCAGTAAAATATCCAAAAACCACAAGGCCAATGTTATATATTTTGTTCAGTTGAGTACTTCCAATATCCCAAATGTTTCCAACTATTTGTAAATTGTGAGAAAATCGCGATTTTAACCAAGGATAAAGGACGTGTCCGCGAGTTGCCTGTCAATGGCATCATATCCACGTTACTCTCGGTTTCATTTTGTAGAAACCATGGAAACACCAAAGACTCTTTAATATATTACATGTTTTATTAGACAAGGGAACAACTGTTTGGTTACATTTACAGACAGAAAACAAAATATTGTTATATAGTTCAACATGTTTAGTCTTATTGTTTAAATCTAGTTTTCTTGATTTTGCGAGAGTACCATGCTTTTACCATGCCTCAGAGAAAAACAATACTTTGTCAAGTAATACAACATTTTCTCCATCATACAATACATTTAAAAATAAATTTCATGACATTTATTAACACAAGCCATGCAGAATTTATTAATATGATATTCTAATATCGATCTATCTTACTGCAGTATGCAACAAGTGTCTCATAGCAGCTGCATGTTATAACGTTATAACATCATTTTCAACCCAGTCAAATGTATCTAATTTGATAAACATCGCTGTGTTACCTTATACCCTTGACTGGAAGTGGCGCCGTCGACTGCGGCATAATAAAAGTTCAGCTCTCGAGACATGTGTCGCGTGCTTCTCTCATTTGCAATTGCTCCAGCGGCCTCGTTCGGCTCCTCCCACAACACTCGGTCCTGCTCTGCTTCATACTACAGTAACGTTAATAATCTCATCCATGAAAATGATTTCTGCCCAAGTCCCATCAGATTCTTTTCCACTGACTGTGAGGTGAAGATGACATCTCCCATGATTCCGCGCTCAATCTCAGCGTCATCAAGCTGTTTTGAATAGGTGACCTCTAGCGGTGAAAAATCGACATATTGTAGCTTTAAGTCCTATTTTAGTTGGCCAAAAAGCACTGATTGCATTTAACATACATTTAAACTGTAATACATTTTAATTTAATTGTGATTTACATGCAATTATATGGATTACATTCAGTTCACACACTTAAGTATATTCTGTTAAAGAATATTATTTCTGTAATAATTAACAAGTATGCTTAAGCGTACTTCTTTTTCACAATGGCAGTCCTCGATAAAGGCAAACAAATGTGCAAGAGGAGTATTCAGATATTTGGCAGATAAAAAGCAAGATGACAAATGTATGTATGCATGTATGTGTCATGACCGCAGCATGATTTTTTAAGCAGTTTAGTCACTAATAAATTACTCACAGCAAAGGCATTTCAGACCATGGTGGTGTATTGAATTACATGATAGTATGTAAACAAACCACTCTATTCTGTGATTAAATGAAACTCAGGCCAGTGTTCAGAAGCACAGTTTCATATGTGTGGTGTCTCTCTGTATTTTCAGAATGAGTTACCACAACAAACTGTTCTCAAATAGTGATATATTTACTGAAGTAGAGACATGAAATATAAGAGATACTGTGTGAAATGTTCTTTTAAAGGCCTGCTCATAAATACACAATATAGAGGATCATTACAATCTGAAATGCTTAGAAATGAATTGCTTTGTTTATATATTTAATTGAATGTAGTCGTTTCATTATTTACTCACTTTTTTTAATTTATAATGCTGTTGTTCTGTGGAAACATGCATAAAAGATATAATTTCATTTGGAAATTTAATTCAGAATCTTCAAAAACAAGACCTCAAGTCCAAAGTATCAATAATTATATCAATTAGATTGCATTGTCTGGGTTACCTGGTAAAGCACCACTGCCCAGCCAAAATAGATAGATAAATAAATAAATAAATAAATAAAAAAGAATAAATTCTGCTGTTTGGATATAAATAGGCAAATACAGCACTTAAGAGTCTATGCCTGGATCATTATTGCTGCTATTATTATGTTTCTAGCATGTTATATGTTTGGGAACAGTTCTTTTAACCCTAATTGATGGAGTGTGTAGTTTTCATTTCTTAAACAACCATGTAGGAAAACGTATCATGGCCATATTCCAGGATGACAATGTCAAGATTGAAAATGATAATTGGAAATGAAAATGAGGGGTCTAGGCCCCCAGGCCTACTCATGCTAAAACACAATGTTGTAAAAACTAATCTCTGAACAAGTTTTAATTTTCATTATTCTATTTATTTTGTATTTTATAACACAAGAGATGCTTTTTAGTTTGGTAGCTGATTGTTACCAAATACATTGTTTTTTTATCAGTTTATTTATGCCACCGTCGCCATGTTGTCCATCCGGACCAACACATGCTTGCCCTTGATAGACAGCTGAAACCTCCGCAACTCTAAGCAATTGATATGAGAATACAGTCGAGGTCCTATCCAGGAGCCCGAGGCTGCGTGCCCATTGCATACAGCACCCCAGGCCTGACTTGGACGCATCTGTTGTGACCACAACATGTCTGGACACTTGTTCTAAAGGAACCCCTGCCAGTAGAAATACAAGGTCTGTCCAAAGGCTGAATGAGTGGCGACAGATTGGTGCGAAAGACACGTGATGTGTGCCGCTGTGCCATGCCCATGACAGGACTAAAGTCTGAAGCCAGTGCTTACCCGGTCTCCTATGCATCAACCTGAATGGAATAACCATAAACAGGAATAGCATATGCCCCAGGAGTCTCTAAAATTGTTTCAGTGGGACCATCAAGGCAATTCAGCACAGACTGGTTGCATTCTGCCATGAGACATGCCATTATAGTGACAGTGTGGAGTCCAACTCCACACTGAGGAGTTCTGCACCAGGGAGAGCTTGCTTTTTCTCAGTTGACCCGAAGCCCCAACCAGCTGAGGATTCTGAGCACCAGGTCCCTGTATGCATGCAATAAATTCAGAGAGTGTGCTAGAACTAGCCAGTTATCAAGATCGAAAATGCGAATGCCCACTTGCCTTAGCAGGGCAGGGCAGTCTCTAGGGAACTCGTAGGGATTTTGTACTGATATGCTTGTCACCCAAGGGCAAACCGTGAGGACAGTCTTTACTGAATGAGAACAAAACATGACAATATGTGTCTTTTCAGGTCTATCACATCACCTTGATGGTGAACACATGTAAACATGTGTTTCTGCATTACCCTTTTGAATGGGAGCTTATGTAAACTGTAATAAATTGCTGTAAAAATGACAGCAATATTTTACAGCAGCTGTAAACTGAAATGTATTCTGGGGTCACGTGGTGGTTTGACACGAATACAATATTGAGTACATAAATACATATGAGGCATTGTGACATCTTTATCCTGTTCAAAAGTTTTCACCCCCCGACTCTTAATGCATCGCGTTTCCTTCTGGAGCATCAGTGAATGTTTGAACCCTTTTTAAAAGTTGAGTTTGAGTCCCTCAGTTGTCCTCGGTGTGAAAAGATGGATCTCAAAATCATTCAGTCACTGCAGGAAAGGGTTCAAAAATGCAAAAAATGCTTGAAAACGTCTCGGGTTACGAGTGTAACCCCTGTTCCCTGAGTAAGGGAACGAGACGCTACGTCGGATGACGTGATGGGAACCCTCTGTATTTTGTGTTCGTGAAGCACCTCTGTATCCAACCAATGAAAAGACGCGACGTCAGAGGCGGGTGACGTCACGGATCAGGAAGCTATAAAGCACACCTGAACACAAAGCACGCCAGCTTCTGTAAGTTGTCTGAAGCAAGCGCACCAGGTATGCAGGAGATACAGCCACATGACGTAGCGTCTCGTTCCCTTACTCAGGGAACAGGGGTTACACTCGTAACCCGAGACGTTCCCTTTCGTGGGAACTATCGACGCTACGTCAGATGACGTGATGGGAATGCAATCCCAACTACGCCGTGTCTCTGAGTGCCTGGCTGCTATCTTGTAGCACCCTGGCCCCCGGAGTGATGTTAAGGTGAAGATTGTAAAATCTGATAAAAGTGTGCTGGGATGATCATCCAGCCGCACCACAAATGTCGTCCATAGAGACACCAGATAGGAGAGCTCTGGACGCGGCCATACCTCTCGTGGAGTGAGCACGCACCATCAGAGGACACGGGCACCCCACCGTCTCATACGCAAGTGAGATGGCCTCGACCACCCACTTCTCATCCGCTGTTTAGATGCTGGGCCCCCCCTCTTAGGGGACCCGTAACATACTGTTTTTCTCCACAGGGCAGCTCTGTGGACATACGCATCTAATGCTCTTACAGGGCAAAGCAGATTCTTCCTTTCCTGATCCGAATTCACAAAAGGAGGCGGGCAGAAAGCCTCAAGTACAATGGGACCTGGGATCCTCGTCGGAACCTTTGGAACATAGCCCGGCCTGGTATGCAGAAAGGCTTTCACCATACCAGGCGCAAACTCAAGACAAGATGGAGCGACTGACAGCGCTTGTAAATCACCAATTCTTTTCAGAGAAGAGACAGCCAAGAGAAAGATGGTTTTAAGTGTCAAGAACTTGTCTGACACCTCCTCTATTGGCTCAAAGGGAGCCTCAGCCAGCCCTTGGAGCACAATAGCAAGGTCCCAGGTCGGGGGCTTTGTGCGCACCACAGGTCTCAACCTGAGTGCACCACGGAGGAAGCGTACTACTAGGGGGTCTCGACCCAGCGAGGAGCCCCCTACAGGGATATGATGAGCCGAAATAGCGGCCACATATACTTTCAGCGTGGAAGGGGTTAAGCCTTCCGAGAACTTTTCCTGAAGGAACTGAAGCACGTCTGAGACTGAAGAATGGACCGGGTCCAAATTATGCTGTTCACACCACACAGAGAACAATTTCCATTTATATAAGTACAACTTCCTCGTGGAGGGAGCTCTGGAGTGAAGGTTGGGAGACCAGTTCCTATGAGCCTTGCCTCCTCAGGGGCCAGGCCCACAGTTTCCACATTTCTGGGCGGGGATGGAGAATCGTGCTGCCCGCTTGAGACAGGAGATCCTGCCTGAGGGGAAGCTCCAAGGGAGAGCCCTAAAGTAGAGACATTATGTCCGAAAACCATATTCTGGTCGGCCAGTAAGGGGCCACCAATATTAGGTTGACCTTCTCCTGGCGAACCTTCTCCAGAACTCCCGGGGGCATTGAGACTGGGGGGAACGCATACAGACGCAGCCTCGGCCACGTCTGCAGCATGGCATCCAGCCCAATGGGTGCTGGGTGCTGAAGTGAGTACCACAGAGGGCACTGAGCTGACTCCTCTGTGGCAAATAGATCGACTTGAGCTCGACCGAAAGTTTTCCATATCAACTCCACCTCCTCCTGTCTCGACAGGGCGTCCGCTCCCACATTCAACCGCCCGGGGATGTAAGCTGCTCTCAGCGAGAGGAGCTTTCCCTGGGACCAGAGGAGGAATGCGACTGGCCAGCTTGAATAATAGGCAAGACCGCAAACCCCCCTGATGGTTGATGTACGAGACCACCGTAGTGTTGTCCGTACAGACCAGCACATGATGGTCTCTCAGGTCTGGGAGGAAGTGTTTTAATGCAAGAAACACCGCCATCATCTCCAGACGATTTATGTGCCAGGAGCGCTGATGGTCCTCCCATAGACCCTGAGCTGAGCGGCCACTCATGACCGCTCCCCAGCCCGTGAGGGAAGCATCTGTCATAAGCATTACGCGATGACCAGAAGTCCCCAGCATGGGTCCCTGGGTTAGGAAGCAAGGCTTTTTCCACATGACCAGAGCACGAAGGCATCGCCGCGTGACTTTGATCATGTGAAAAGGATTTCCCCTCGGGGAAAACCCCTTGGTCCTGAGCCACCACTGTAAGGGTCTCATGTGCAGGAGGCCAAAAGTAATGACGTTGGACGCAGCTGCCATCAGACCCAACAGTCTCTGAAACTGTTTTACAGTGAGTGACTGGCCTAACTTCACCCCTTTCACGGCCCCGAGAATGGAACTCACACGAGCAGGGGACAACTGCGCCTGCATCGTGGTGGAATCCCAGATTACACCTAAGTAGTTTGCAACCTGACTCGGGACCAGCACACTCTTTTTGGCGTTGAGCCTCAGCCCAAGCCTCTTTATGTGCGACAGAACAACATCTCGATGTTGAACTGCCAGTTGTTCTGTTTGAGCTAATATCAACCAATCGTCGATATAGTTCAGCACGCGGATGCCCTGGAGTCTCAGTGGAGCCAGTGCTGCATCCACGCACTTCGTGAACGTGCGGGGTGAGAGGGATAGGCTGAAAGGAAGAACCCTGTATTGGTAAGCTTCGCCCCCGAAAGCAAACCTGAGGAACTTCCTGTGTGAAGGATGGATGGATACATGGAAATATGCGTCTTTCAGATCTATCGCTACAAACCAGTCCTCGGACCTGATCTGAGGGATGATCTGTCTGAGTGTAAGCATTTTGAACTTCAACTTCCTTACTGATCGATTTAACACACGTAAATCTATGATCGGACGCAACCCTCCATCCTTCTTCGGAACAATGAAGTAGCGGCTGTAAAAGCCCGACATTTTGCTGGAAGGGGAAACCCTTTCTATAGCCCCTTTTTGCAAAAGCGTCGTTACTTCTTGCTCCATCACCAGAGACTGCTCTGGGGTTACCACCGTAGGAAGCACCCCATTGAACTTGGGTGGTCGTGAACCGAACTGAATTCTGTAGCCCTGTTCTATCATGAGCAGCACCCACTTCGAAACATTCGGGAGATTTTTCCACTCTTCCAAATATTCTACTAAGGGAACCAATCTCTCGAGACTGGTCTCTGGTGTTTTTTGAGCACTTGGCTCATCCATCTGACGCGGCGCACCGGCAGACATGCGAATCACGTGCTGGCTGACCCTCCTCGGAGGATCGGTGGAGACCGCTGCGCCCTGACTCACACTTGGTGGCAGGGTTGACAGAACGGTCCCCTGAGGGCACCGAGGAGGACCCGATATCCGAATCCTCCCGGAGGGGGCTGCCCTCGAGAGATCCTGCGCCACTAACGTCAGGACCTCTTCTTTGAAGCCTTCCGGGAGATAATGACGGTCCTCAGATCCGCCCTACCTACCAGGCTTCGCCTGTGGGATGAGAGCGGCGGGGAATAATTTTAGAAAATGCCGCTGTTTGTTTGCGTGACTCCTGGAACCTGTCGACGACCGTTGACATTGCGTCGCTGAACAGGCCACCAGGAGACAGCGGCGCGTCCATAAGCGTATTTTTGTCACGCTCTTTGATGTCCGACAGATTTAACCACAGGTGCCTCTCCGTGGCCACCAGGGCTGCCATAGAACGGCCGATGGATTTGGCCGTCTCCTTAGTGGCCCAGAGAGCTAAATCTGTGGCTTTACGTAACTCATGAACTGCCTCAAAGGACGCTTCACCGCTCTCATCAATTTCCCCCAGCAGGTCGGCTTGGTATGCCTGGAGAATAGACATGGTATGAAGGCATGCCGCCGCCTGACCTGCCGCCGAATAAGCCTTGCCCACCAAGCTGGATGTAGTTTTCAGGGGCTTGGTGGGCAGCGCCGGGGTCTTAAGGGACGAAGCAGTCTCGGGCGAGAGATAGCTCGCAAGCGTCTCTTCTACCCTAGGCATCGCCCCATAGCCGTGATGTTTCAGACCGACAATATTGCTGTACAGCGATGTCTGCGGGCTGTACAGCCAATACTGCACGGGTCTCTTCCACGACCTCGACACCTCGGCATGGAGGTCGGGAAAGAATGGCAGACCCCGGCGCTGAGGCAGTGACCGAGGGGGAAGAAAGTGTTCATCCAGTTTACTTTTAACTCTGGACTCAGCTTTCTCCGCGGGCCATTCAATATTTAATTTTTCAACAGCCCTGGTCACCACCTCTAATAGCTCCTCATAAGCTGGTGAAGCTGATGGCGGTTCATCATCGACGCTCTCTACATCAACCTCCTCGGAGGAAGATATATTGAGCATCGGTGTCTCTCTTCGGGGGGAAGAAACCGCTACGTGTGCTTCCGCCGCCAAAGGAGAGACACTGGGTCTAGCGGGTAAGGGAAGCGATAAGGCAGAGCCCGTCTCTTTCCCCTCCGCTAAATCCATCTGTGAACCCCACGAGTGCAGCCTGCGCTGTGCCTCGGCAGCAGCGGGACCAGACCCGCGGGGAACACTCGCCTCGGCGCTCTCCTCGAAGAGCGCTCGACGCGATCGCAGCACTCTGAGGGTGAGCATGTGTATGCTCAACCCCCAAGCATTTTACACACATCTCGTGTGTATCCCCAGCCACAATGAAGCGTGGGCAGGGAGGAGCACACTTTCTAAATTGCTGCTTTTCCGCCATAATAACTGTGTCTTATATTGTGCTTGAAACTCTTGTCCTCGGACGAAGAGATCACTGTGTGAATATATCAGACAGACAACAATAAATAAGACAGACAAGATACAGAGAGCGCTTGCTGAAGACAACAGAAGCTGGCGTGCTTTGTGTTCAGGTGTGCTTTATAGCTTCCTGATCCGTGACGTCACCCGCCTCTGACGTCGCGTCTTTTCATTGGTTGGATACATAGGTGCTTCACAAACACAAAATACAGAGGGTTCCCATCACGTCATCCGACGTAGCGTCGATAGTTCCCACGAAAGGGAACTGAAATTTCTGTAAGACCTGGACGATTTTTCTGAAGAACAGAGCTCAGTTTAACTGCTCAGAACAAACAAGGGACTCATGAACAACCATCACAAAACAAAAAAACAGTCGTGGATCATCCAGGTAACAACACACAGTATTGAGAATCAGTGGTTCACATACTTATGAATGGGGCCATTTGAATAAATTCAGCTATTTTTTTTTTTGTCTTGTGAACTAAATGCAAACAGCTTTTATGTAAAATATCTTACCCAGGACAGTACTAAATAAAAAATAACACACATTTTGTATGATCTCTCTTATTTTATTAAAATTATTCACATTTTCACAGATTCTGCAAGTGGTTCACATACTTTTTCTTGCCACTGTATATGAGAATCAGAATATCAGAAAGTTGATGTCATGGTGAGAAAAGCAATACATCTGTCATACAGTGTGGCCACGGTGTGTCACATGACAATCACGATGCGTCATCATGGAAGCAATAAAGGAAACATTCTAATGGTGGCCTTAAGTCTGGGAGGTCAGACAGAATATTTTAAACTTGTGTGTGAAAGTGTTCATTTAATTTTAATTAAATTTAATTCAAAATTTAATCTAATTAAATTGTTGTCAAGTCAAGTCACCTTTATTTATATAGTGCTTTTTACAATGTAGATTGTGTCAAAGCAGCTTTACATTGATAACTGGTACATTATTTTGGCTGCACAGCAGCTCTTAAAGAATAGTGTCAATGCAGGCAGATCAAAGCACTGTTGAATATCAAATGTTAAGTCAAATGTCAAGTGTCCCCAACTAAGCAAGCCAAAGGCGACAGTGGCAAGGAACCCAAACTCCAACAGGTGACTGTCAGGAAATGAACACAGAGAGAGGATCCAAGTGAAAGTAAAACAGGATTTATTGACAGAATACGCTGTACAATAACTTCACTCCAGAAAGGGCAGTCGTTGCAGTCACAAAGACGAGCTGACGCGGTGGTGTGTTGAAGCAGATGAACCGGGTGGCGCAGGGCTGCAACGGGTATCAGAAGCCAAGGAATAATCCAACCCAGACGCGGGCACAAGACGAAGGTCCAGAACCCCAGGATAACAGGAAGTGAAACACAGAAACACGACAGCAGGACAGCCTGCAACGAACTGACAAAGACGCCATGTAGACACGCACAAGATAAAGCACACACAGAACAAGACACGGCTGGCAGCACATCACAATCAATCAGGTGGGTGACACCCACACAATCAGTAACCAGGCAACACACACCACAACCACACGAGGGCGAGTAAGTGAACCCATGAACCGTGACAGTGACATCAGGTGGCAAACAAGTGGCAAATAGGTGTTAAAATGGAGAAAAAAAAAAGCCTTGGGAGAAACCAGGCTTAGTCGGGGGGCCAGTTCTCCTCTGGCGAACAGTGCTTTGTTACGACTCAGGATGCTATCATAAGTCTGATAGGATTGCAACATTCAAAGTATTTATTTCAGTTCCATCCAGTTGAGGATCGTATTCTTCACGCCGGTGTGGACGGTTGTTGAGGAGCTGCGCTACTGGTTGTTGTGTTGATGAGGCCTTCACGATGAATGATCTAGTTGACTCAATCTCTGCTGATACTTCAGGGCTGTGTTGTGGTCCTTGGTCTCACCTGGATACGGCCTGGATCTGGTTGAATACGGTAAACCTCGGGATAAACAGAAAGACTAATATTAGCGTAGATGCCATTCTTCTTCCAATGTAACGAGTACATCTGGTGTTATAGGAAGTGTTCCCGGTTCCGGCTGACCTAATTTATGCAGCCTAACAATCCTTTAACGGATTTGAAAATATAAATTGATAATGTGTTATGTGTATGCCAGGTTAAAGAGATGTGTTTTTAGTCTAGATTTAAACTGACAGAGTGTGTCTGCTTCCCGAACAATGCTAGGAAGATTATTCCAGAGTTTAGGTGCCAAATAGGAGAAGGATCTACCGCCTGCGGTTGATTTTGATATTCTACGTATTATCAGCTGGCCTGAATTCTGAGATTGCAATAGACGTGAAGGACTATAATGCTTTAAGAGCTCGCTCAGGTACTGGGGAGCTAAACCATTTAGTGCTTTGTAAGTAATTAGCAAGATTTTAAAATCTATACGATGTTTAACAGGAAGCCAATGCAGTGTTGACAGAACTGGACTAATATGGTCATACTTCCTAGTTCTAGTAAGAACTCTAGCTGCTGCACTTTGTACGAGCTGTAGTTTATTTATCAGGCGAGCAGAACCACCCCCCAGTAAAGCATTACAGTAATCTAGCCTTGAGGTCATGAACGCATGAACTAACTGTTCTGCATTTTTCATTGAGAGCATATGTCATAGTTTTCATTTTTTTCATTTTTTTCCAGCTGCGCTCCATTTTTCTGGCTGCTACCTTTAGGGCCTGAGGGTGCTCATTGAACCATGGCATTGGATTAATTTCCTTAATCTTTTTTAAATGCAAAGGAGCAACTGAGTCTAATGTGTTGGAAAAGACAGAGGCAATAGTTTCTTTTGCAACATCGAGGTCTTCTAAGCTGTCTGGTTTGCTATAGCGATGAAACTGATCAGGAAGATTATTTATAAAGCAATCTTTAGTGGTAGAAGTGATGGTTCTACCATATTTATGGCAGGGAGGCAGTTTAGCTGCCTTGACTAAATGTAGTATACACAAGACTAGATAATGATCTGAGATGTCGTCACTCTGCTGCAGAATTTCAACAGCATCAATATCGATTCCATGTGACAATATTAGGTCTAAAGTATGATTACGACAATGAGTGGGACCTGACACGTGTTATCTAACACCAATAGAGTTTAGAATGTCTGCAAATGCCAATCCCAATGAGTCTTTTTTATTATCTACATGGATATTAAAATCACCAACAACAAGGACTTTATCTGCAGCTAGTAGTAACTCCGATAGAAAATCAGCAAATTCTTTGATAAAGTCTGTATGGTGTCCTGGTGGCCTGTATACAGTAGCCAGCACAAATGTCAACTTACATAATGTTACGTACAGTACCATCACTTCGAAGGAATTATATTTGAAAGACTTTTGACTAATTCTGTAAATATTACTATAAATTACAGCAACACCTCCCCCTTTGCCTTTCTGACAAGGATTGTGTCGATAATCATAACCTTGAGGGCTAGACTCTTTTAAAGTAATGTAATCGTCCGGTTTTAGCCAAGTTTCCGTCAAACACAGCACATCTAAATTATTGTCTGTGATAATATCATTTACAATAAGTGATTTTGAAGAAAGGGATCTAATATTTAACAACCCAATCATTTGTTTATCATTATTATCTCTATTTTTTATTTGTTGAACATAAATTAAATTTTTACCATTAAATGGGTTTGGAAGTTTTTTGTTTTTACTAATTACAGACACAGTCTCTATGTAATAATATCTAGGTGTAAGAGTTTCTATGTGTTGGGAATTATCTGACATTTGTAACGTGAGGCAGCTAGCAGACGGTCGGTTTAGCCAGTCTGTCTGCTTCCTGACTTGGGCCCCAGTTTGTCATGTTTCAGTTCCAAGACTATGTGCCGTATTACTAGAGAGAAGATCAGCACCATCCCGAGAGGGATGAATACCATCTCTTTTAAACAGGTCAGGTCTGCCCCAAAAACTTTTCCAATTGTCTATGAAACCTATATTATTCTGCGGACACCACTTACACAGCCAGCCATTAGTGATGATAATCTGCTAACTATCTCATCACTCCGACGAACAGGAAGGGGACCAGAGCAAATTACTTCTCCTGACATTGTACTTGCGAGTTGTCATCTTATATAGTGTGTAACCCCTTGTTGTGGATCATTTACATAGTGTCACATAGTGTGAACACCACAACGACTTCAAGACTCCACAGCAAGTCATGTAGTCTAAACAGCACAGCGATCTGCCGACGTTTAAAGTCCTGTAGTGTAAACTTGGCATAACTGAATAACTGAATAACTGAATAAGCTCCTCCAGTGTTAATTAGGTTAATTATCTGAACATGCTTATGGAGTTGAGTAATACTCCTCTACCATATGGTACAATTTCAAAAACATGATTACATGCCTCAAAAGCCAAAATCTGAATGACATATTGTCTGTTTCCTGACCCTTTAGGCACTTTGTAGGTATTAAACTGGAGAGAGGGACAAAGACGAAAGGAAAAGTGCCATCTAAAACAACAGGTCAGATGGTTCAGAAGAAACGGGTTGTGGTCACCCCACATGTTGCCACCCTTCTGTGCAAAGTGATGGATTTTCAGTGAAATTTCTGAAATGTAAGAAGTACACAGACACACACAAATATATATTTTTCCTTTTATTATATCCTTTTATTATTCTATATCAGTATCTGTCTGTATCTATCATCCCTCTATCTGTTTATGACTGTATCATTATGTTTTGATATCTAATATATTGTCCTCTTTGTTCCTATTTCTAGACACTCTATGCATCTGTGGTTGGACAACATCTGGAGCTGAATTGTTCTACTTTTTACGATCAAAGTTTGTTGCACTCACTTGGGCCTTTGTTGTTTGGCCATGTTGGAAGTAGTTCCATGTTCATCAAGTGATAAAAATTCAGCATTGTTTTTGTGGTTTTTAGAACCATTATGGCCATGTCGGTAAACTTGTGGTTTAGTTCACCCAAAAATGAAAATTCTGTCATTGATTACTCACCCTCATGCTGTTCCAAACCTGTGAGACTTTTGTTCATCTACAGAAGATATTTTTATGCAATCTGAGAGATTTCTGTCCCTCCAATGACAGCTATGCAATGGACACTATGACACTTCAAAAAGTTCATAAAGAGATTGTAAAACTAATCCACATGAATTGAGTGGTTTAGTCCAAATTTTCTGAAGAGACACACTTTATATGATGAACAGATTTAATTTTAATTTATAAACATTGATCAGCGAACATAAACAGAAGCTCAACCGAACCTGAATAAACCCTATTGGTTACACAGCACGTTTGAGCTTCCAGTTTGATCTTGTGCATCATTCATCTCCTTTTATTTTGTTTTATTCTGTTTTCTCCATTCACAGAAACGGTGCAGGTGCATGATGTGCAGACCCAGACCTGCCGGAGCCATGGTCTGTGAGTTATATGAAGGAGGTCAAACGTTAAAATCTTTTCTTTAATTTAAAGTTGTTTTGATGATCTTGATCCTGTGCAGCTACAGATGTGTCAACGTCACATTTGCAATATAGGCTGTACTATTTGAATATCTGATTGGTTGACTGGCAAATTAAAATATTAAACAGAACGATAAAATAACATTATTAACCAGTAAAAAAAAAAAAGTGTTTCTGTTCAGAACAGTTAAATTTGATTTTGTTTCCATTTCTGATTATGTTCCTGTGAAAATTTAGTTCGTTTTAGTTGTTTTTGTTTTAGTTGAACCAGTTCGGAGCCCTGCTTGAGACAAATTTGGCTTTCAACTTTAAACATTCAGGTAACTCACAAGGCATGAATGAGTAGCGGAAAAACTGTATCAATGCTCAAAAGAAAAAATAGACAAGCATAAGGAGGTTAACAAACAAAATATATCGATAACTAAATATTCAAATCGGAAAAATAAACACTCAGGGTCAAAGACATAAGGACAATGATTCTCACGCATGGACTATTTGATCAAGGACCCACTTTTGAATTAAGTTGTTTTTCAAATAAAGGTTTCAGAGTCAGTGATATCAGATTGTGTGTTTATTGTACTTACCCTGTAACTATATGAAACAAGAGGGTAATAAGCACCACTTTAATTAACAGCCCAGATGTCACACTTACCCTGGCTGTAACTATGGAACAGGAGTATATTTCCCCTAGTATAAGTACCCCTTAGTTCTAAAATATTTACAGTATAAATAATTTGTTATTTTCCTGGTTGTTACCACTTTTATTCCCCAGACTTTACATATTGTTCCCCTATACTTACACATAATTACTTTATAGGTACACTATAATTACGAAAGTTACACTGTAAATATGTCGTAATTACGCAGTACTTTCCAGGCTGTAATCTAAAGTGTTACCACATTTTGTTTCATTCAAAATTTTAAAATTGAAGTTCAGTGCATTTCCTGCAAATAACCAAAAGGACATGAGGCTATGAGAATAACAGATGTGTGGAAATCATGGATTTTACAGTGATGAAAAATATTAAGATGGGCTTAAGTAAATCTTTAATCTGATCAAATATTTTTAGCATTTGTTCCAATATACATTAAACAAAAACATAAACACTTGCATGTTCAAAGATGACTTACTTGAATCAAATCTTGAGATGAATTCAATTTTCATAATGCGAAAGCCGCATAGATTTAGTATCCTAATCTAATCAGTTTTCTTAAGTTTAATTTTGTACTCTCCTTCAAGACAAGCTCCTTAGCTCAAACATGCTCTACCTCACTGATTACTAGTGAGCAGATTAAGATTAGAACACAGCACTACTTTTTTTTTAATAACATTGTGTCTTATTTTCCTGTTGAATTGTTTAACAGCATAATGCAATCTGCTGAGAGGTCTTGTTGAAGTCATGGATATTTTCCATACTAATGTGCATTCAGACACTAAACACAAATCATCTACAATATAAATGTTTTTTTTTTTTTTTTTTTTTTTTTTTTTTAGTATTTTACTTTTTTATTATTTTAACACAAGCTGTATTATCTCAATGACATCTCTCTCTCTCTCTCTCTCTCTCTCTCTCTCTCTCTCTCTCTCTTTCTCGCTCTCTCTCTCTCGCACCCAAGAGTTAAGAAGTTTTAAACAGCTTTGTAGTATGTATGTATCTGTATCTGATGGAGTGGTGAAGGACAATTTCAGGGAAAATGAAATCAGTGTGCCCTGTTGAGCCCCTAAATCTATGCTTGGGTTCAGTTTCTGTTCCTAAGATTTGATTTCCTAAGACACAGCACTTCACATTGTGCATCTTGTATAATCCTTAATCTGAATGTCTGAGCATTTTTGTTGCTTCACACACTATTGTTTGTGTACAAAAATAGCAGTGTTGCTTTGCTTTAAATAATTCACTATCTATCAACATCATATTGGTATTATTATGTTTAATTAATTATTTTCTGACACAAGGCTCATGTTATTCATTTCAATAATTTGAATAATTCACATTCAGTGGCTCAGGTAGTTATTGCTGTGTCCTTCACAATAAGGTTTTCATGTCTGCTGTCTTTTCATGAATAATTTTAGGGAATAGTTCAGATGAGAGGGCTTTAGTAATGAGAGCAATAAGCTGCACTCTGAAAATAAGTCCTCATAAAAATGACTGCCTTCAGCATGCTCAAACATTCATCTTACTTGGGAAAAATCGGATTGTAATAACATCTAAAATAGCAATTAAATATTAATTGAAAGCATCAGTGAATTCATCAGTGATTGCTTGACCAATGAATCCATTACATTCTTCTGTGGTTCCATGTTCCACACCACACAGTTATCACATTTTGCTGTATTAAATGACACTCACAATGAAGGAGAATATGACAATAATCTTTGATAACACTCACAGGAGAACTCAGAAGAAAAAGTGAATACAACCATATAAAATTCTGATGACACGTAACAAAGAACTGAATGAACTGAGGGCTAATGTACACACAGAGATAATTAATGTTACAAGGAAAATGTCTCAGGTTATGACTGTAACCCTGGTTCCCTGAGAACAGGGAATGAGACACTGCGTCCTGAGACACGCTTAAGGAACACCTCCGCGTGACTGGTATCTGAAGCAATTGTTAAATCACGTCAATCCTGTTGGCCGACGACAGCCTATGACGTAATACTAGTGCAACCAGAAAGTATATAAGGGCGCCTAGAGAACATGTCGCCTGCTTATCGTCTGAAGGGACTGTGCGCAGGCAGCCCAGAGGCATGGCTACGAGACGCAGTGTCTCGTTCCCTGTTCTCAGGGAACCAGGGTTACAGTCGTAACCCGAGAAGTTCTCTTTCGAGACACGTTTGGGGAACAATACCCACGCCGCCATGCTGAGGGGAGCGCATGCCAAAAAATGGCTGTGACTAAGCACAAGAATACAATACTGAAAGAATACACAAGAATACTGAATACAACACATTTAAAACATTAATGCCACGATTTTGATATTAATACATGGGAATTAATATATTCACACTTTACGTTACATGATTTACGTTTTATTGCTGTTAATACGTAAGTATTTTTATGTTTTAGTGCTATAAATACGTCAATGTTGTAAGCTTTTGTGTGTATGAAAACGTAAGTAAATGAACGTGTGGTAGAAACACACTTTACATAAAAATACATACTTATTCTCATGAGATCACGTTGCATATTCAGCCCATGGGAGGAAGTCACTCCACTTTTGTTGCTCCAGACTACAATAAGACCTGAGATATCTGGTGATCCCCTGGTTAATTCACTGCATGTTAAAACATCACACTTTTACTTGTTCAGGACAAACTGAATATTATTATAAAGATTAAAGACTCCAGCTTTGATATTTGACCACTGTTAAATTCTTAATTTATCTCAAGAGTGCAAAATAATCTATTTGTATCATTACTCTCTCTCTCTCTCTCTCTCTCTCTCTCTCTCTCTCTCATTTGCATCAGTTATGATCTCAGTGCTCTCTCATTTGGGGTAGAGCTGTCAATCATCTTATGTGACCATATTCCCTGCCCTTCTGCATGATGCTGTCCTGTACACTTCCTCATTTTCTGTGAAGAACAAACCTAAAGAAACATTTCTACATGTGAAACAAGAAGCAATAAACACGATTACGATAGAATATGGTTTGTGTGTGATTTTCATGTGATTTGGGGTATTTTCATATCAATAATGGATGTTTACATTATAAATGCTAAGCAGGTGTAGCGATTAGCTGCATTTAAGGCTAAAATAACATTTCAACATCATTATATGACTAAAATCCACATTAGATTGTGGACGAAAGTTAATACAAACACTCGATGGTAGTTCAAAGTGAGTTTAAAACATAGTTTAAAAATTCACATAAGGTCCTAAGATGCTTATTTTTTTGTTTTCTAGAAAGACTTCAGTTAATAGGTGGATTAATGTATAGTGGGATCAAGGTGATGTAGATGGGCAAGCAATGTAATGCCAGAATAAAGCCTAATAATGGCTGAGAAAAAAAAAAAAAATAATAATAAAAAAATAAAATAAATAAATAAATACATAATAATAATAATAATAAAAGAATAATGAAGATTAAGTCTCATGTCGGCAGAGGTGTGAAAGGTTCGTTGAGTGAGAACAATAGAACATGAATTGGTCAGTTCTCCTTGCCAGACATTAGACAATAGACTGCAAGTGTGTTTTTACAGGGCAATAAAATATTTTATTAGCATCTTATCAGCCTTCTTTAAAACTCACTTGACATGTTTTGGGAAATGGTTAATAAAATTAATAGTTTTAGAGATATCATCCTAAGATTTTAAATGAAGCATAAGCAGATTTGTGACTTCAATTTAATTGTGGTTATAAGTTGTTACATCCACATAATATTTTTATACATTTAAAAATTATATTCTCAATATTTTTGTGTTTTATGTTTTAGTTTATATATACAAAGTTTTAGCATGAAACTCTAATGGGCAGGCTTATAGGTCCTTTAACTCAACCTGCTCGTAATCACATCATTATACAAACCCGATTCCAAAAAAGTTGGGACACTGTACAAATTGTGAATAAAAAAGCAATGCAATAATTTACAAATCTCATAAACTTATATTTTATTTACAATAGAATATAGATAACATATCAAATGTAGAAAGAGAGATATTTTGAAATGTCATGCCAAATATTGGCTCATTTTGGATTTCATGAGAGCTACACATTCCAAAAAAGTTGGGACAGGTAGCAATAAGAGGACGGAAAAGTTAAATGTACATATAAGGAACAGCTGGAGGACCAATTTGCAACTTATTAGGTCAGTTGGCAACACGATTGGGTATAAAAAGAGCCTCTCAGAGTGGCAGTGTCTCTCAGAAGTCATGATGGGCAGAGGATCACCAATTCCCCCAATGCTGCGGCGAAAAATAGTGGAGCAATATCAGAAAGGAGTTTCTCAGAGAAAAATTGCAAAGAGTTTGAAGTTATCATCATCTACAGTACATAATATCATCCAAAGATTCAGAGAATCTGGAACAATCTCTGTGCGTAAGGATCAAGGCTGGAAAACCATTCTGGATGCCCGTGATCTTCGGGCCCTTAGAGGGCACTGCATCACATACAGGAATTCTACTGTAATCACAACACGGGCTCAGGAATACTTCCAGAAAACGGAAGTATCGTTTTTGTTGGTGAACACAATCCACCGTGCCATTCCGTGACCTAAAACTCTATAGGTCAAAAAAGAAGCCATATCTAAACATGATCCAGAAGCGCAGGTGTTTTCTCTGGGCCAAGGCTCATTTAAAATGGACTGTGGCAAAGTGGAAAACTGTTCTATGGTCAGACGAATCAAAATTGTAAGTTCTTTTTGGAAAACTGGGATGCCATGTCATCCGGACTAAAGAGGACAAGGACAACCCAAGTTGTTATCAGCACTCAGTTCAGAAGCCTGCATCTCTGATGGTATGGCATGAGTGCGTGTGGCATGGGCAGCTTACACATCTGGAAAGGCACCATCAATGCTGAAAGGTATATCCAAGTTCTAGAACAGGGGCCTCAAACTCAAATTGGCGGGGGGCCGTTTCTGTGATTGACACCATATAGGAGGGCCATATTAACATTCAAGCGCAAGAAAGCGCAACATTTCAGAAAATTTAATTTCCTTTGCATTATTTCTAATTTACTTCAAATTTCATTAGGCCTACTAAAATATTTTATACCTATACTATAAATATTTTATTTACCATACTAAATGTAAACAGCAGTATCTCTCTCATTGTTACAGAGTGTAATATAATTATATAATACTATTACTAATTTAATACTACTAATAAAATACTATTAATTGCAATAGTCTGGTGCAACTTCTCACATCCAACAAGGTGCATGGAATAAAAAAATAGTAATTTAGGAACAAAACCAGCAACACTTGTGGCGTGGAGGGGTCAGAAATAAACAAAAAACTGGAGCTATATATATATATATATATATATATATATATATATATATATATATATATATATATATATATAGCCTATCAACTTTATTTTGCCAAAAAATAAAAATCTCTCATTGTTACATACCTTATTAGTTTTTAACATTTAGTGGAAGTATTTTCCCTTACTTTATGTTAGCTTAACCCTTAAATGCATACCTCATTAATATGCATACCCTTAAATGCATACGTCATTCACTACCCTCCTCCTCGTTCATTTTTTAAAGTTAGACATCAACCTTCTTGGTATTCCTCAATCAATTCATTATAAAGAATATAACAAGAAAAAAATCATAAAATTATAAAAGAATGCCTATTTTTGTATTCATTTTTTGTAAAAATTGTATAGGGTCGCAAACGACCCGAGGTGTGTGTGAGTATACATATATTTTTTCTGCACAACAATAATTGAATCTTAGATGACGGAATAAGTGCAATTCACCTTTATTCCACAAGGTGGCAATGTCTGATACACAATGCTGAAGTGACGACTCATTTAGACAGAAAACGAAATAATAAGAGAAACATGAAATGGCTCAGCGATTTACTGCAGAGCAAGTACTGAACGCATCAAATATGACTGTAACTGTTACTGGATTGTTCTGGTGAAGCTGTTAGAGATCGAAATATTGATTTTGAAGATGTTGAAAATTACATTGTGACGAGCAGGGCGGGCGAGAGCCGTGAGGGAACGGCGCGAGGCCGGTGACGCGAGTGTTAATGAGCATCACCTGCGAGGCGCGCCGGCCTCGAGTCTCTCACGGAGGAGCTCCGGAGGCATAAAAGGAGGAGCGACGTCAGTGAAGGACGAGAGAGGACCAGGCCTGGACTTTACGTTATGTTTTATTATGTTTGTGTGGCCGGCAGACGTCTGCGAGGGTCTGTCGGCATTACTTTCGTTTTGTTCTTTATTTATTTTGAATTAAAGTTTTGTTGAACGTTCGCCGTTTCCCGCCTCCTTCTTCCCACATTTACGAACTACGTTACATTGGTGCCGAAACCTGGGAGGAAGGAGGGACATGCTGTCGGAGAGCCCTCGCTGCTGAGGGGGATCGCGGTGCTGCGGAGTTCGGGCAGCGCAGGAGTGAAGACCGCGAGAGGCTGCCCGAGGCGGTGGTGCTGGAGCCTTGTGAAAGGTGGGACGGAGACCCGGATGCCGTGCTCCTGGGACGAGGTGGGGTGGCTGCCGTCCAGGAGGGAGCGAAGGAGCCGCCGCCGTCCGCCGTGGGCCGGAGCCTGCTGCCATTTGCCATGAAGGGGAGGAGCAGGGGACGGGGGACTCGCTGCCGGCTGCCCTCAGTCGGAGAAGCCATCGCCGGCCGCCAGGAGGCGGTCGAGGATCGGGCCGTCCACCGAGCGTCCAGTGCCACCGCATGGCACCGCGAAGAAGAGCCTCTTGGCAGGCTGAGGGCCGAGCGGCAGTGTGTTGGGGAACCGGACCCAGAATTTTTTTTTTTCCTCCCTTTTTCCTCTCTCCCCTCTCTCGTCCTGTCGCTCCCCTTGCTTCCGTCTCCTTTCTCTCGTCTCGTCTGTCCTTATCCCCAGGTGCAGCGGCCGCCGAGACAGGCCCCGGGGGGGGGAGTAAGCGCAGTCGCGGGAGTACCCCCCGGCCTGGGAGGGGCGATGGGTGTATGTGACGAGCAGGGCGGGCGAGAGCCGTGAGGGAATGGTGCGAGGCCGGTGACGCAAGTGTTAATGAGCATCACCTGCGAGGCGCGCCGGCCTCGAGTCTCTCACGGAGGAGCTCCGGAGGCATAAAAGGAGGAGCGACGTCAGTGAAGGACGAGAGAGGACCAGGCCTGGACTTTACATTATGTTTTGTTATTGTGTGGCCGGCAGACATCCGCGAGGGTCTGTCGGCATTACTTTCGTTTTGTTCTTTGTTTATTTTGAATTAAAGTTTTGTTGAACGTTCGCCGGTTCCCGCCTCCTTCTTCCCACATTTACGAACTACGTTACATACATATTTCTGATAATATGTTTGAGATCGCGAATGGGCTCCTATTCGTGACCTCAAACATAAAACTAGCCATTATTTGCTGAATTTACTGGGAAATGAGCTCTGACGAGGACAGTGATGATGGCATAAAACATCTGCTCAAACTGAGCCCTTTCAAGCTCCAAAAGGTAACAAAATACAATTTATTTTATTCTTCTGTAATTGTTACTCTAATATCAGAGGAGTTTTATATTATCACGACAGGTAGAGCTGCTTCCGTGTTAGATATAGATCCGGGTCGATAAAGACCCGAATATGTAAGAATGATTGGCGAAACAGTCATGCATTTAAGGGTTAAATAACATTAAAATCTTGCACTGAACAACACTGTACTGAACAAATACAATCCCTGAATACATTTGTACACTCTTCTATTTCTTGACAGACACCTGGCAGCGCTTGTGCTCACACAGCTGAGCCACATTTGTCCAAGATGCCGTTTGAGCATCGGTAACATTTAATGGTTGCATCGGACGTGTTTCGTAATAATAACGAAATAATAATTATTATGTTGCCGACTCAGGACTATAGATAAACACTTTTATCTAAACATATAGAGCAACACGCACACGTTGTTTTCTTGGTTCACTGCTTCTTCAACTGCTTTATTCAATACAGACATCAACCAATAATAGAACACTGCTGCCCCCTAGTGGTTCAGTCTTTATATAACACGACATTTAGCTGCATACATAACATTTCCTCCCCACTAAGATAGAATGTCATTAACATTAACATTCAACATTTTGTTTAAACAAAACAATACACTTTTCATGTACGACAATAAAGGTACAATTACCTTTTTTTTTTTTACTTCCAACAACAAATTAGGAATATCTCAGTGGTTGTATAACTTATATGTTGAAAGAATATGTCTCTCACTCAAACTGTGCTATAACCCTCTATTAACTAATTACTGCTCACTCATCACGGTAACGAGCTGGTGGTCTTTTGATCCTCACAGGATAACGTTTCACTGTCTCGGTTATCTGAGGATGTTCCTTAGATTTGTGGTTCAGTGGACTGGTGTGTCTTTAATGTTTCTTGGATTTCTGGAACTTGAACATCCTTCTTTTCTAATAAAGGAGTATTTGAGTGCAGTGTGGTGCCACTATCACTAGGAGGTAGTAACACCTGTGGGCTTACAGTACGACTCACTGCAGTTTGCTGAGGCTCTGTATCTGGGCGTCTCAACATCTGGTCCACATGGCGTTTCCATACCCCTGGCGATCCCACATTCACCTTGTACGACACCGGTCCAGTCTTTTCTCTCACCACACCTTGTGCCCACTTTTCCTCCCCCTTTCTATAATCACGCACAAGAACTGACTCTCCTACCTCAAACTGTCTGACATTAGTGTGATGCTGGCGCCGTTGTTGTTGGGCATCCTGTGACCTGTGTACAGCTCCAGCCACACTTGGTTTTAAACAATCCAATCGAGAGCGCAGCCTGCGTCCAAGAAACAACATTGCCGGTGTTTCTTTCGTTGTTGCGTGCGGGGTGTTTCTGTATGTTAATAGAAACGCCTCAAGTCGCTGACGCACCTGTGCTGTGCCTTTGGATGCCTTTAAAGCATGTTTGAAAGTCTGCACGAACCGTTCGGCCAGGCCATTGGTGGCTGGGTGGTATGGCGCTGAGCGGATGTGTTTGACTCCATTGTTTTTCAGGAATGTACTGAATTCTTCCGCACAGAACTGCGGTCCGTTGTCACTCACAAGGATGTGTGGAATGCCATAGCGACTAAACAGTCCCCTGAGCACTTGAATGGTCATACAGGCAGTGGTGCTCTTCATGATATGCACCTCTGGCCACTTTGAATGTGCATCCACCACGACCAAGTACATATGTCCTTCAAATGGACCTGCAAAGTCCACATGTATCCTTTCCCATGGACTGGAGGGCCACATCCAAGAGTGTAAAGGTGCTAGTCCAGGCTCTTTTTGTACGCTCTGACAGGAGTGGCAAGATTTGACCTGTAGTTCAATTTGAGCGTCTACACCGGGCCACCATACATAGCTGCGTGCCAGGCTTTTCATCCTCACTACACCTGGATGTGATGAATGGAGCTCTTCCAGAACTCGAGGGCGCAGTTTTGGTGGTACGATAACTCTCCCACCCCACATGAGGCATCCCTGTTGGGTTGTGAGCTCATGCCGGCGCTGCAGATAGGGTGACAGCTCTTCACCTGCATCCTTAGCAGGTGGAAAACGACCAGTTGAGACCATTTCTAGGACCCGAGCCAAGATAGGGTCAGCCAAGGTGTTTCCTTTGATCTCGGTGCTACTGACTGGTAAGTTTTCTAACTGAGATGTGTAAAATACCTCTACTGCGCCTTGCTTCTCTTTATGCGTGTAGGGGAGTGGCAGTCGTGACAGCCCGTCGGCATTTGCATGTAATGCACCTTTTCGGTATTGAATGGTGTAATCATGAGCTGACAGGAGGAGCGGCCAACGCTGCATTCGAGCTGCAGCCATTGATGGTGTACTTTTCGATGGACTCAGGATGGAGGTCAACGGGCGATGGTCAGTGATTAGAACAAACTTGTTACCATAAAGGTACTGGTGAAACTTTCGTATTCCAAAAACTATCGCTAGCGCCTCCTTCTCAATATGAGCATAGTTTTGTTCTGCTTTGCTGAGCGTTCGTGATGCATAGGCTATCGGTCTCTCCTCCTTATCGGGCATGACGTGCGAGAGCACTGCGCCAACCCCGTAGGGCGAAGCATCACATGCGAGCTGGAGGGGCAGTTTAGGATTGTAGTGGGTCAATACTTCCTGTGATACAAGTAAAGCTTTTGATGTCTGGAACGCTGACTCACAGGCTGACGTCCACTGCCATTTCTTCCCTTTATTTAGCAGATCATTCAGTGGTTTCATGATAGTAGCTAAATCGGGAATGAAACGTCCGTAATAGTTCAGCATTCCTAGGAACGAACGTAGCTGACTGACATCCCCAGGTGCAGGTGCTTCCACAATAGCACGTACCTTCTCTGGTGATTTGTGGAGTCCCTCTGCGTCAATGATATGACCTAAGTATTCCACAGACTCCTGGAAAAACAGGCACTTCTCAGACTTGAGATGCAGACCGTGTTCCTCTAGCCTGCCCAGGACTGCATCCAGAGTGTTTAGGTGTGTCATTTCGTCTGGACCACTAATCAGTATGTCGTCCAGGTAGCAATGTGTATACGGCAGTCCGAGAAGCACTTGGTCCATAGCCTTTTGAAATAAGGCGGGTGATGAAGCTACCCCAAACGGTAAACAATTAAAACGGAATAGCCCTTTTTGTGTCGAAATAGTCAGCAGCTCCCTAGACTTCTCTTCTACCTCCATCTGCAGATAAGCGTTCGATAAGTCTAGCTTACTAAAGCATTGGCCTCCTGCTAGAGAGGCAAAAAGATCCTCAATGCGTGGAATCGGATACTTATCCACGCACAGAGATGGGTTGATGGTGATCTTGAAATCTCCACAGAGCCTTACTGTGCCATCCTTTTTGCTGACAGGCACCACGGGCGTGGCCCAATCACTGTGCTCCACAGGTGAGATCACTCCAAGTTCTGTCAGTCGCTTTAATTCAGCCTCGACTCGTGGTCGTAGAGCATATGGCACATTACGTGGTGGGCAAAATTTTGGAACACTGTTAGGTTTAATAGTCAATGTGGCCTTAATTCCCTTCATTGTGCCTAGATTATTAGAGAAAACAGCGGAGTGTCTCTTTAACACCGTCTCCAAGTTGTCTTCCTCTTTTTGCTCAATTGCATGCACAGTCTTTAAATCTTTCCAGTTCAGTTTAATTACTCTCAGCCACTCTCTGCCAAACAATGCGGGTGCATCCACCTTAACTACATACAAAGGCAAATCAGCACATTGCTTGTTTAACCTTACTTGCACTTTGATGACCCCTTCTGGTGCCAACGGCTCTCCAGTGTATGTCTTGAGCATTATATCAGTGGGTTGCAGTGGTAGCTGGCTCAGCGTGCTTTTATACTGTTCCCAAGGGATCAACGACACAGCAGCCCCTGTATCCAATTCCATCTCCATTTTCTTGCCATTTACAACAGGCAGCACTGAGATTCGTGAATATTTCCCTTTTTGTGACATGGCATAAAGTCCCAACTCACAGTCAGTGTCAGATTTATTTCCCTCACTTTCACTTTCATCTTCTCTTGTCTCAACGTGATAAATTCTCTTCTTTTTACTTTTTACACTGCGCTTACTTGTATTACATTTCTGTTCAGGTTTTTCCACTTTCTGTTTCCATTCTCGGTCACGACCGTTCTTTACTTTGCCTTTGCACATGCGCTTCGTGTGGCCTTTCCTCCCACACTGATGACAGTCACGATCCTTGTACCAGCAGTTTTCATCATTATGATTAGTTTTCCCGCAACGCCAGCATTTTTGAGAAAACACCGCGTTCACTTTCAGGGAGCCACTTAACTGCTGCACGTCACGCGCAGCTGTTTCAGCCGATATCGCGTAATCGACTGCTTTCTGAAACGTGAGATCTTTCTCTGTCAAAAGGCGCTTCTGTACAGTTTCACTTTTAAGTCCACACACAAATCTGTCCCTTAGTGCGTCTTCTAAGTAAGCACCAAACTCACAATGTTCTGAAAGTCCTTTCAATACCGCCACATATTGCGCCACTGTCTCTCCTTCTCCCTGGTTTCGCTTGTGAAAATGAAATCTCTCCGCAATTACGAGTGGCTTTGGAGCGAAATGAGCTTGCAACGCTCCCACAATATTGTCATAGTCCATCTCCCCAGGCTTTTCGGGAGCAACTAAACTACGAAGCAGTCCATAAGTTTTTGATCCGAGCACACTCAACAGTACCGGTACTTTTTTTGCGTCCCTGATCTCATTAGCCAAGACATAATGCTCAAAACGTTCAATGTACGTGGCCCACTGCTCACCGGACTCATCGAAGGGATCCATATGTCCAATTATTCCAGCCATGATGTGTCTGCTTCTAGTCTCTGTCACTGTAGCGTTAGACTCTTCGGAAGAAGACTGATCCATCAACTCTTTACAGCTACCCTAGCTCACTAGCTCGGTGCTGTTTTAGCGTGGTTGTTCTTTTATTATCCAAACTTGACCAACACCGGCATTTCTCTCGCCGATGCAGTGAAAAGTCTTCCGGATTACACAACTCGTCGCCAGTTTATATTATGTTGCCGACTCAGGACTATAGATAAACACTTTTATCTAAACATATAGAGCAACACGCACACGTTGTTTTCTTGGTTCACTGCTTCTTCAACTGCTTTATTCAATACAGACATCAACCAATAATAGAACACTGCTGCCCCCTAGTGGTTCAGTCTTTATATAACACGACATTTAGCTGCATACATAACAATAATAATAATAATAATAATAATAATAATAATAATTTAGCGGGCCGGATTATGTTTTATTTTTGAGATCAGTTGCGGGCCGGGTAGAGGGGGACGGTGGGCCGTAAATGGCCCGCGGACGGCAGTTTGAGACCACTGTTCTAGAACAACATATGCTCCCATCCAGACGTCGTCTCTTTCAGGGAAGACCTTGCATTTTCCAACATGACAATGCCAGACCACATACTGCATCAATTACAACATCATGGCTGTATAGAAGAAGGATCCGGGTACTGAAATGGCCAGCCTGCAGTCCAGATCTTTAACCCATAGAAAACATTTGGTGCATCATAAAGAGGAAGACGCGCACTTGAGCTGTATTAGACAAGAATGGGACAACATTCCTATTCCTAAACTTGAGAAACTTGTCTCCTCAGTCCCCAGACGTTTGCAGACTGTTATAAAAAGAACCTCTACTTTTTGTAACAGTGTTACCACACAGTGGTAAACATGGCCTTGTCCCAACTTTTTTGAGATGTGTTGATGCCATAAAATTTAAAATCAACTTATTTTTCCCTTAAAATGATACATTTTCTCAGTTTAAACATTTGATATGTCATATATGTTGTATTCTGAATAAAATATTGAAATTTGAAACTTCCACATCATTGCATTCTGTTTTTATTCACAATTTGTACAGTGTCCCAACTTTTTTGGAATCGGGTTGGTATATAGGACACAGATGATTGGTTTCTGCTGTATCAGTTGCCAATGCGCTTGCATGCTCAATCTTCAAATACATGAGTAGCATTTGCCTTAGCGGTGCAGCACGCTTCAGAAACACCTCTACCTTCCCCAGCTCCATCTGTTTAGATCTGCTATGGGTAATTCATGTACTTTATATTGTACAGCAGCAGCATGTCTTACTTTCTCGCAGCAGTGTGTTGTGTATGTATTGGTAGTAGCAAGTCCCATACTTACTCTGCAGCAGCAGCAACAATAATCAACAGCAGCAACAGCGTAGCAAATCTATTCCACCAAGACCAAATCAACATTGTCATATCCATTACCATGCCAAACACTCTGAGAGTTATCATGACAGAACTCCATCTTATTAACAGAATGAGTAATTCTGAATATTGAAGTGTAAACTCTGTGTTGGGTTTCTAAATATATGTTGGTTATGTGTCTATTCAGAATGACTTATGAGAAGCAAAATTTTTATTTTGGGTATGTCATTTATGCCCCACTTGTCAAAATGTGCAGTAAGGGGTTAAATACATGAGACAAAAACAGGAGCAGAGAAGAACAGGTCCATGACTTCTAATCAGGAGAGGTGGCCAGCTGAATGGGATTCAGCAATAGCCATTACAGTTATCTTATGCAAAGGTAAACTGTTGTTCCTCTGAAACTTATAAGGTGAGGAACCTTATTATGTGTCAAACAAATAAATTAAAGCTTATTTTTTATTAACTAGCATCTGTATTACCTCTGATGTAAATTAGAAAGTCTTATACTGAATATATATACATAACAATGCCAAGGTCTATGGAAAAAGGTTTGGTTAAGTGATATTTATGTTCCACTTGGTTGAGAACATTGCATTACCAACATCCACAAACATTGCATTACCAAAATAAATAACAAGATTTCAATATCCATCATGGCACCAAGTAAAGGCACTATATGAAAAACATCAACAGATTTACAATGAGTCTGACCTTGTATCACTAAAGGAGATGAGCAGTTTTATTAATATTACACAGGTTACTTTGATGGCATAAATCACATGTTTTAGAGCAAGTTAAAGAACAACAAAAACTAGTTTTTTTGCAAACAGTTTTTGGGCTTCTGTTATTAACAGAGGTGGGAATGTCTGTGTGTGTTCACCCAGAACACCCTATCAACTACATACTCTAGCAACACCCCAGCAATTGCAGCAAGAGCCTAGCAACCACCCAGAATCTCCTAGCAACACTTTAGCAATCACCCAGAACATCTATATTCTCGCCTAACTGACCAAACTATTTATGTTTTTTAAACAAGACTTTAAGTTGGCTTTATGACAAGCCAGCATAAATTTGTCTTTCAAACTTTTAATCGGTAACACTTTACTTGAAGGGGTGTGCATAAGACTGACATGACACCTTCATAATCTTGACATGACACGTGTCATGAATATGAAGGAGGTTTTATGCATGTTTATGACAACTGTCATTAAGTGTCATTCGCTCAATTATGTCATTTTTAATGCAAAGATGACATTGTTTGAGATGTCTTTGTTACGACAACTTGACATAAACCAACACATCATAACCTGTCAGTGTCTTTGTCATGACAACGTGACATTAGCAAAACATCATAACCTGTCATAAACATGACATAGCAGATTAATTATCAAACTTAAAAAACTACTTAGCTTTATGGGTTAACATTACATTACATTATTTTGCTAACACTTCAGTATAGGGAACACATATATAAACGATTAACTATGACTTTTCCCTCAATAAACTCTTAATTTACTGCTTATTATAGTTAGTTGTTAGGTTTAGGTATTGGGTAGGATTAAGAATGTAGAATAAGATCATGCAGAATAAGGCATTAATATGTGCTTTATAAGTACTAATAAATAGCCAATATTTTAGCCATATGAATGCTAATAGTAATAAGCAACTATTTAAAAGACCCTAAAATAAAGTGTTACCATTATTTTATAACAGTGTCATCTTTTTTACGAAATTTGAAATTGTCTATTATCTGACCTTCTGTTGGTGGAAACTTAAAAAAACAAAAAACAAAAACAAAAAAAAAACATGAAATGAAAAATAGTCATGACGCTGTTATAAAATTATTTGTCAGAGTATTGTCACTTAATGACATTTTAATGACAAGTTCAATTTGTACCACTGTACTTGAGCTCAAGATACATATTTATGACACTATTATAATGGCCTCATGTCAAAACCAACTACATGACAGTTTAATGCAATGTTAACCGATAAAGCTAAATGATGTCAAGTTGTCATGACAAAGACACTGACAGGTTACGATGTATTGCTTTATGTCAAGTTGTCATAACTCGGACATCTCAAACAATGTCATCTTTGCATTAAAAATGACATAATTGAGCGAATGACACTTAATGACAGTTGTCATAAACGTTCATAAAACCTCCTTCATATTCATGACATGTGTCATGTCATGATTATGAAGGTGTCATGTCAGTCTTATGCACACCCCTTCAAGTAAAGTGTTACCGTACAAACCTCAAACTTCCAGGTCAAAATAAAATGTTTTAGTCAAAAACTTATTCTTGTCTGACAAAATCAAACTTTGGCCTCAGATAACACACAAGACATAACAAATACACAGACTACTACACTGCCCAGTGAACACTAGTGAGATCAATTCATATAATAACACTGTAACAAAAATACCGCTTACTGGGATTCAGGAATTATTTTGCAGCTCACTGTCTACTACACTATACAAAAATAAATTTACAGATACAGTAAAATACAGCAGTGATTTTTTATTTTCTTTCTTTTTTTCATTTTACTATTGTAAATTGATCTGGCATTAGATATGTATGAACTTGGTATGCACCACAATACAGTATACTGTAAATTACAGTAAAACTAAATTCAGCATCCTCTGCACATTTGGCCAAATTTTATTACAGAATAAAAGGTACTATAGCAGTGTATTGGTCTTCTAGCACAAGACAGTTATTTCTCAGTTCTGCAAAATACAGTATAACAAATGGCTACAGACAAAGTTGACAATCACAAGTTTGAGGGTATACAACGTGCTACAGTTTACTGTACATAGTGAAATTTCCCTCATCTAAAGTACTGGTGTGTAAGTTTAAAACCCCTGTAAATTATTCATTCAGCTCTCTCTCAGATTTTGACTGGTGTGTGTCATCAGTTTTGCTACCTAATGTAGTCATTGTTCAACGTTTTGAGAAATGTGTCTTAGTTTTGAGAACTGAACGAATGGTTTGGGAAACTGGGCCAACTGAATCACTTATAATGTGTTAGT
Source organism: Megalobrama amblycephala (assembly GCF_018812025.1). Taxonomy (NCBI): domain Eukaryota; kingdom Metazoa; phylum Chordata; class Actinopteri; order Cypriniformes; family Xenocyprididae; genus Megalobrama; species Megalobrama amblycephala. The sequence continues at coordinate 17,825,291 of NC_063060.1, read as the reverse complement.
GATCGAGAAAAGATCAAATACATTTAGATTCTTACCTAACTAGTTTCTATGATCGGGATCTTCTTATTGATTTCATGTTACCGTTTCGTCGGATGGCAAAAAGACCTTTATCCATGACGAAATTGAAGCGGGCGGCCAGTGAATCAGCTCGCAAAAAAATACGAAAATTCGAGGACTTCTGAGTTAGCCGAGAGGCAGTAATTTTCCGATTCACGAACAAATGGAAAACAATTCGTAAGTGAACTTGGCTGCGCTGTTTTTGACTCCCAAAGAACCGGTTCATAAGAGTCATTTGTTAATGAAGCTGACTACATTGGGCGCGCTGCGTGCGCCCAACTAAAATCTGGAACACACAGATGAGGCCCTGATGTACTGTAGGTGCAGAAGGTGGCAGGCTGGTCCTCTCCACACAGATGTATGAGATTTTATAGTTTGGATGTTCATGTTACTCCGGGCTCACATGTCCTTGAGTCAACATCCCAAGCTCATGTCTGAGATCTCTCTTGTGTTTGGGCACATACACACAACCATGAGGGGTCCAGACACTTTCCAGTGTGGTCACGTTGGTATTTTCATTCCCATAGTGCTATGAGTGCAGCATTGATAGTAGCTTTTGAAAGGGAATTTCTCGGGTTGCTTGACTGTAACCCTGTTCCCTGAAAAAGTGGGAATGAGATGCTGCTCTGCATTGCCCTCAGACAAAGTGATAACCTGAAGGTGCACGTTTCATGTCTTTTTATAGCCTTTAACGAGCACACATTCCAGCATACACGCCATTGTCAGAGGTTATTTAAAGGCAAGTTCTTGGTGTGTTTGCCACACATACTTCACAACCAGTCAAACCAAGATGTTTTCCCATAGCACTATGAGCGCAGCATCTTGTTCCCACTATTTTCAGTGAACATGTTTACAGTCAAGTAACCCAAGATGTTTCTGTTTCGGCCCAGAATTTTCATTTCAGTGTGTCCCTAAAAATCAGACTTTTTCCATTTTAGACATTCTAATATTTTACCTTAAAATAGTAACTACATTGATACTAAATTTACAAGTACATGTCAACTAAATCTCATTAATTTGCTTATACATGTCAGTTTACTATAGAGTATCAGTAGACTCAAGTCTTGACTGATAGGTTAGGGTTAGTAGAATAAGTTGACTAGAATAAAAATACATTGACTAGAATAAGTTGTACTTGCAAAATTACTTATAGTCAGTACAATGTTTGTTGAGGGACCATCGAAATAAAGTATTAGATAGATAGTAGGCAGTCTACTAACACTTAAATGACTGGTATTTGACATGTAGTTGAAAAGTAACTAAGAATATCTAAAGTGGACTATCAAAATAAAGTGTTATGTGGGATCATCCATGAACGAAGCCCACCAAATGAAAACAACACCACATTCCAAAGATCACAGAGATCCCCCACTGAACCATAAAGGTCCCGATATACTTCAAACGAAATCGAAGAATGAACTGATGTGACGTCATTTCGAACAAAATCAGGCCAAAACGAAGTTCGAAACAGCTTGCCAAAGCGAACTTTCAGCAAAACACCTTCATGCCACCATTGGTCCGTGATGATAACGTAATAGCGTTCATTCGCGTGGAAGTCTTCTCTGACTCATTTGATCTCTTGAGTTCGTTGAGGTAAGATCTCCACGGGTGAAAACATGAACACACTGGATAGCCGCTTTATAGTACAAAATAAAGTTGTGCTTCTGATGAAATGAGGCACTGACACTGATTTTCGTGTTTGATATTCGTGTTTGATAGATTGCTTTTAAGCAATCTATTGAATAAACATCTATTCTATTTGCTATGAAAATAAACGTGAAGTGACTGGAGTGCTAATTTGCAGAGCTTGTGCTAACATACCCATGTTATGATCAGACGCTTTTCTTATGCTTTTTCTATTTTTTATTTCTTTTTCTTTTTTATTTTCTAATGCTTGCTGTTTTCTCATTTTTATTGTTTATTTTGTTACTGAGAAGAAAGTGTACAGCACGTATTTACATCTAACCATCGCTCTCAGTAGTGTGGGAGGCATCAGATGTTCGATTACAGTATATCACAGCTCACGCATTTCAAACTTCGTTTTACCCCTAAACGAAGAATGAAAAAGAACTTCATTTGAAGTATATCGGGGCCTTTAGTGAGCCATAAAAATAAACCATAGTGCTAAACTGCTAAAGGAGACCACTCTCCCATACCTGCTTAATCTCAAACCAGGTTTTGTATTAACAGAGCAGATCAATAAAGGAAACCCTCCTTTGTTCCACAAACTTTTAAGACCAGATGACCAGATTTATACACCAAATTTAAACTATGAAAGATGATTTCTTAAAGTGCTGACTAAAACTTTGGGCACACGTGACCATATGGACATTATGCTAATTACATGCAAGAAAATGAGAACTGGGCGTAGGACCCACCCGAAACAATATCTGATTGGTGAAAACACTCGGAAGGATGGGTCAGCTGTGTAGCGGAACACTGGATGCACCACAGGATCAACTCAGAATGAGGACAAACACCAGTAATGCCTTTTCTTGGGTGTTTACTGCAAGCATGAAATGGGACAGTGTTACAAATCATCTGTTCTGGTTTCACAATCTCTCTTCAGAATGTTTCACGCAGATTCAAATTACAGGTTGTTTTCTTTACAGTATCTTAAATTGTTCCACTCAATAAAATGCATTTCACCAAAGGCATATTTTGTTTATATAGAATTAGAATGATTTATGAATACTGAATCAATAATCAAATGATCCATCAATAAAACAATAGTAAAAAAAAGTGAACACAATAACTCATACCTGCAAGCATAAAATGGGACAGTGTTACAAATCATCTGTTCTGGTTTCACAATCTGCAAATACATCATTTAGTTAGTACATTGCCCCATTTTTCTAATATGCAGGTGACTTATAATACCAAAGTAACAATTCACAGTTTCAGTTTCTTCTCCTTAACACTACATTACCCAAAATGCACCACCGATTACAGGCGCGCATTTCACTTTGCACAGCAAGGAATTAACCACTCGCATCATCAAAATGTAACGAAATGAAACTCAGATGAACGTTAATAAACTTCCTCATACTCATAAGAATGAACATAAGACATAAACTGATATTTCAGATGTTGTGCCGTTCATAGAAATACGTCACAATCACACATTTTAAGCGATACAGTTTATGTAAAGTATTAAACATGCACAACCTCTAATTTTACACATGGGTCAACAACACTATTACCAAAATATTTTGTTCTGATATCATTGTAACTTCTGTTTAATATGCTCTAAGAACATGTTCAAGCTGTCCATTAACAGAGACACATACCTCTCTTCAGAATGTTTCACGCAGATTGAAGAGCGCGGCACCAGAGGAACATACCATTGACCGAAGAGAGGGGTATACCACATGAGCAACATAAAAGAACACATAACACTTCTCCAAACAAACACATGCAGCACAAGAAAGCAGCTTGGCCACAATATTCGATAAACACCAAAATTTTAAATGCTGTGTAAAAGAGTCTCAATTTCCATCTGCATAAATTTTATATATACTCACAACCCCTCCCCCATAATGAAATGATGGATCATCCCTTACCAAGTGTTTCTGAACCTGGTTTTTCTAAACCAGAGTAACAAAGTTTGATAAATTATAACACTTTTACACTATTACAGATGGACATGGTTAAAACCCAATGACAAGCAGTCTGGCTTTCCTTTTTTGCCTTGGCTTTTGCTTTGATTCGTGCTGACTTCTACCATCGTCCTGCCTGCACATTATACCTCTTCAAGAGCTCACTCAAAACTCATCAAGTCTTCTGTACGAGGCTTCGTTGAACTTCGTCGAAGAAAACTCTTTAAAAGTCCATTGCTTCCAACAACTCATCGAGACGCAACGAAATTTTGTTGCACAGCAACACTTAACCTGGCAACCGACACACAAGGCTCCCCCTGCAAATCCAACTATCCATTCACCGTCGAGTGCTGTCCCTCAGAACTCAACAACGACCGACCGCCAGCCAATCAGCGCCGCCGAGATTCCCTCCAGCAACTATGTCACGAAGGGAACACATGCTCACAGGAGCATCCAAAGCAAGTTCCACAATCTCCTCATTCTTGCTGAACTGGTGAAACTTTTATTAAGCAAACAAACTAAGGTTGAACTGCTAGTATGTTAATTCTCTCAGGTTGCGGTCAAAGAAATAATGTTTAACGCTAGACCTCATCCTCCGTTAATCATATCACAATTTCCCTGACACTGTATGAATGTTTGTGTGCGTTTTCGTTAGATTAGTTGGTAACACTTTACAATGAGGTTCATTAGTTAAACGTTAGTTAATGTATTAACTAAAATGAACTAACCATGAGCAATACATTTGTAACTGTATTTACTAATCTTTGTTAATGTTAGTTAATTGAAAATACAGTTCATTGTTTGTTCGTTACTTCACAGTGCATTAACTAATGTTAAGATTTTAATAATGTATTAGTAAATGTTGAAATTAACATTAACAATGATTAATAAATGCTGTAAAGTGCAGGTCATTATTAGTTCATGTTAACTAATGTAGTTAACTAATGTTAAACAAACATGCCATTATTTTTGAAAATAGGCTCATTTTCCAACTCCCCTAGAGTTAAACAGTTGAATTTTACCGTTTTCGAATCCATTCAGCCGATCTCCGGGTCTGGCGGTAGCACTTTTAGCTGCAGCTTAGCATAGATCATTGAATCTGATTAGACCGTTAGCATTTCGCTCAAAAATGATGACAGAGTTTCGATATTTTTCCTATTTAAAACTTGACTCTTCTGTAGTTACATTTACATTTACATTTATTCATTTGGCAGACTCTTTTATCCAAAGCGACTTACAAGTGAGGAATACAACAAGCAAGTCGTCATGACGAGGCAAATAGACAAGATGTGCTCACAATAAAAGTTATAGGCAGTGCTCAGAGTATCATAAGCTACAATAGAGAGGAAGTGAAAGGATAGGTATAAGAATTTTTTTTTTTTTCCTAAGATGAGGTTAAGTGCTCATGAAAGAAATGAGTTTTCAGATGTCTTTTGAATGTTGCCAGGGATTCAGCATTCCGGATGAAGGCAGGAAGATCATTCCACCAGCAATGGACAGTGAATGAGAATGTCCTGGAGAGTGATTTCGAGCCTCTCTGTGACGGTACCACAAGCCTTCGCTCCTTTGAAGACTGTAGGCTTCTGGTAGGAATTGTAGACTCGTAAGAGTGAGTGGAAGTAGGATTGTGCTGAGCCTGTGGTAGATCTGTAAGCGAGCGTCAATGCCTTGAATTTGATGTGAGCAGCAATTGGTAGCCAGTGTAGAGAGATGAAGAGAGGCATGACGTGGGCTCTTTTGGGCTCGTTAAAGACGAGACGTGCTGCAGCATTCTGAATCATTTGTAGAGGTTTGATTGTGCATGATGGCAGTCCAGCCAGAAGAGCATTGCAGTAATCAAGTCTAGAAATGACCAGAGCCTGGACGAGAAGTTGTGTTGCATGTTCTGTTAGAAAGGGCCTGATTTTCCTGATGTTGAATAGTGCAAATCTGCATGACTGAGCTGTCTTTGCAATGTGGTCTTTGAAGGACAGTTGGTCATCAAGGATTACTTCAAGATTTCTGGCTGAATTTGATGGAGTAATTGAGGATGTACCTAGCTGGATTCTGAAATCGTGATTTAGAGTCGGATTGGCAGGGAAGACGAGAAGCTCAGTCTTAGCCAGGTTGAGCTGTAGATGATGTTTTTTCATCCATGCCGAGACGTCCGCCAGACTGCTTGAGATTCGAGCAGCTACTGTGGGATCGTCTGGATGGAATGAAAGGAAGAGTTGTGTGTCATCAGCATAGCAATGGTAGGAGAAACCATGTGCCTGAATGATGGGACCAAGTGATGTAGTGTAAATGGAGAAGAGGAGGGGTCCAAGAACTGAACCCTGAGGAACCCCTGTGGTCAGTTGATGAGCTTTGGATACCTCCCCTCTCCAGGCAACCCTGAAAGACCTTCCTGTGAGATAGGATTCAAACCAGAGAAGTGATGCCCAGTGATGAGAGGGTGGACAGAAGGATCTGATGATTCACTGTGTCAAAGGCAGCAGATAGATCGAGCAGAATGAGAACTGATGATTTGGAATCAGCCTTTGCAATCCGCAAGGATTCAGTGACCGACAGCAGTTCAGTCTCAGTCGAGTGGCCACTCTTGAAACCAGATTGATTGACATCCAATTGGTTGCTCTGTGAGAGGAAAGATGACACCTGGTTGAAAACAACTCGTTCAAGTGTCTTTGCTATGAATGGTAGGAGAGAAACAGGTCTGTAGCTGTCTACAAGAGACGTGTTTAATGTGGGTTTTTTAAGCAGTGGGGTGACCCGAGCCTGCTTGAATGTGTTAGGGAAAATGCCAGTGTGGAGAGATGTGTTGATGATGTGTGTAAGTGCTGGTAAAAGTTTAGGAGCGATGACTTGTAGAAGGTGTGAGGGGATGGGATCTAGAGGGCAGGTGGTGGAGGGATGACTGGAGAGAAGAAGTTTAGATACTTCTGTCTCAGTGAGGGGAGAGAATGAAGAGAGGAGGTGTGTGGCTGTGTGTGTGGTTAGTCTGAGATCCTGTGTGTGTGGAGCGGAGAACTGACTGCTGATGGTAGATGTTTTGTCAGTGAAAAAGTTAGCAAAATTATCAGCAGTTAGAGATGAGGTGGGTGGTGGTGGAGGGGGACAGAGGAGAGAGTTGAATGTTTTGAAAAGTGTGTGAGTTACATTGTGTACTAAGATGAATGGTACGGCAGCAAAGTTCCTTGATTATTACGCTGGAATGAGAGTATAGTTCCTAGCCATATCGGCCTAGAAAATCACAACTTTTCATTTTCTAGTCTTAGGACTCTTTGGACAATTTTGAGTGAGATGCTAACAGTCTAATCAGATTCAATCATCTATGCTAAGCTGCAGCTAAAAGTGCTACCGCCAGACCCGGAGATTGGCTGAATGGATTCGAAAATGGTCAAATATGGTAAAAAATAGTGGCGTGTTCCTTTAACTAGTGAACCTTATTGTAAAGTATTATGATTAGTTTGTATGTATTAGAATAGTTCAATAAAGTCTTGTTTATTTTTTCACATATACAAGTGTCTTGTGCTGTGTGCTTACAAGTTACTGCCTTAAACTGTCGATTTTGTTACCTTGCTCATAATCAATGATCATAATTTTATATTATTAATGTTGGCCAAGGGATAATATTCTGTCTAGAATTGGTAAAATACTCTAATCTCAACTTATCTGTGGACAAATAGTTGATAAAGTGTTAAATATTAATTCTAAATCATTTACATACTAATTTGGTTCTTATTCACTGTAATTCAGTCACCTTTGAGTTATATTGATCCGAATTCCCTTACAGTTACCATTTATCTTAATGCAAAAATAGTGCTGCTAGAAACGTAAATGGATATGAATCTAAACTAGAACATATGCAGGAGTATTTGGTGTAATTTCTGTTTGTCCACTGACTCTGTTTGTCCACTGATATATGTATAATTGCACAACTAATTATAAAAGCTACAATAAATAATAATAATAATAAACTATAACAGTAAAAAAATCACCAGTGTAGCTGAAATGGCAAAAAAAAAATTCAGAATATGTCTTCAGGAATCAAAGTTAGTTTGGTTAGTTTACGATGCAGTTTGCAGTAAAACTAAATAAGACTTTTCCAAAAGAATGAGCTGAGTGCCCTAACACAGAGCTCAATGAATAGAAGAGGGGAAAAACACACACACAAAAAAATAAATAAAAAAATAAAAAAACAATAAAACCGTCTCAGGTTACAACTGCCACCATAGTTCCCTGAAAAGGGAACGAGATGCTGTGTCAATGACACTTTGGGAACACCTCTGCGTGATTGCATCTGAAGCACTTGTGTCAACTAGTCAAATGGCAAGACAGAACGTCACAGGCAGGTGACGTCAGGACCAGGAAAGCATAAAAGCACATCCGGAATGACTGGTGATAGCTTCAATTAGCCAAAGCAAATAGAATGGCAGGGTGACATAGTGTCTCATTCCCTTCTCAGGGAACTATGGTTACAGTCATAACCTGAGACGTTCCCTTTCGAGGGAACTCGCGCTGCATCAGTGATGCTTTGGCAATGATAATGCCCAAACGCCATGCTTACAAGTGCCTGTCCATGTGAATACCGAGAGCACAACTAAGACATGAGCACCTGTGAACCTGGGGCAGCGCCCAGGTCCAGGTTGTAACAACAACATAGCACACCTAATCCTTTGACCATTGGCATTTCGGTAAACTTTATAATATCTACTATAGGACTTAATAGCTATAAAGTGTTGATATCAGCCACACCCTGCTCCATCAGGAAATGCAACTTTTCTATGCTAGTTGTACCTCTTCTGCTTATAAAGAATAATAATGAGAACACAACAGATTTAAGAAGAAAAAACATTTATTGAGATAAGTGATTTATAAGAGTAATAATAATGGGAGCGCAACAGAGATTTGGGAAGAAAAAACTTTTTTTGAGAATGTGATTTATGGGAGTTATGATAGTGAGAACACAACTGTAATTTGAAGATAAAGAAAAAAACAGATGTTTGGTTTATAGAGAAAAGAGTTATGAGAGATAACGGTTTATATTAAAGAAATGTATAAAGGGATAAGGATAACTTGGTGGAAATAATGTATGAGGAATAGAAAAACAAGTGATAACTGTTTATATTAAAGAAGTCTATAAAGAGAAAAGATAACTTGTTTATGATAACTGCTTATTGGGGAGGACAGGACAAATATTTTTTTTATTTAATAAGATAATAGCTCTTTAAAAAAAGACAAGACAACTGTTTTTGTAAAAGAACTTTAAAAAGAAAGTAGTTTATAAAGAAAAGAGACAAAACACTTTATTGTTGTAAAACTTTATTAAAAATATGTTTATAAAGAAAGACACTACAACTGTTGTTTTAAGATTTTAATAAAGCATGCTAGTAGAATAGTAAGGACATAACATGTATTAGTAAGAAAGGCAATTATTATCATTGAAGGATGTCTTGAAGACGAAGCGCAGGACACAGCAGAGGAGAAGAGTGAGAACAAAGAGACAAGGCCTTTATATATAGACTCAGATGAGGGGAATTCCAGCTCAAGAGGTCAGATAGTCTATAAAAGGCTGGAACGTGAAGAGAACAGGAGGGGCTGCTTCGCACCTGAGGCTGCTTCTCCGACACCAGAACCAACGCTGATGATGCCTCCATCGTTGATATTGCCTTGACTGAAGAACTTTTTGATATTGGGTGAAGCATTTGGGTCAGTGGGGATACAAACTGTATGGATGTCTGTGACCTTCCAATCATAAGAGTCTCTGGAAAAGATCTCCTTATGTTCATAGAAAATTAGCTGCAATTCCTGCGCTGATATTCTGTTTCTTTAGCGTCTGCTTTTGAGAACTGCTGCTGTAAAACCTGCTATGGCTCTGTTCATTGTTCTGGCTCCTGTTCACGACTTGAAGTGTGTGGACATTTAGACATTTAACAGGGGCTTGGTCCTGTGTGTAGCTTATGTTGATCTGACAATCCTCTACTCTGAGCCATTTCCCAAGAACATGGATTTTTGTTCTAAGTTCCTCAAACAGCCTAGCTGACATCAAAGAGATCTCTGAACCAGTATCTAGTAGGGCAGTGGTTCTCAAACCTGTCCTGGGGACCCCCCACCACTGCATAGTTTGCATGTCTCCCTCATCTAACACACCCAATTCAGCTTTTGCAGTCTCTACTAATTAGTTGATGACTTGAATCAAGTGTGTTAGATGAGGGTGACATGCAAAATGTGCAGTGGTGGGGGGTCCCCAGGACAGGTTTGAGAACCACTGTAGTAGGGCATCACATATCAAAATACCTTCAATTGAAGCAGAAATATAAATACTCTTAGCCCTGCCTTTCTGTGTCAAGTCACCGAGTAACTGAGGGAAAGTAGGGTTGTGGGAATTATCTTCTAACTGCATAGGTTTAGGAGCTTGCTGAAGGGTTCCCCCCTACCTTCAGGCTCTTCCCCCCACCCAATGAGGTACACGCTAGATGGAGGTGGAGAGGGGTCCCAGCCTAGTCATGCTTTTGATAGCGGGTCCCTATCTTTCTTGGAGGATTTCTCTTCAGACTCTTGGTCCTTCAGAACCTCAAATAGCATACGATGCATTTCTGCTAAGTTTACCTGATCCCTTTCTGCTTTTTCACTTTCACTTGTCTTGCTTTGCTGGCTAAACCATTTGGGATTATCCTCAGGTCTCCTGGGCCTTTCTCCCTGCAGTACAGAGAAGAGTAGCCACGGCTACTGGCAAACTCACTTCTTGGATGAGGGAGCTCTGATCCTTCTAACTCAAGAGGAGCCTCACTGACATCTCAAAGCTCAAAAACATGGGTACTTGGTTCTCTGTCCCTTTTGTCTGTGCTTACTTTCTCATTCTCCCAGGCTCTCATTGCAAGTTGTCTTAACTCTGCGACAGACATGCGATCAACATCAACAAGAATTGAAAAGGGTTTCTTGATGGCTGGATGCAGATTACTTATAAACAGGCTTTTAAACATTACATCTTCCTCCACCCTAGGCAAGTCTGTGCCAGCAAAGTATACTCTACGCTCATAATACTCTCTTGGGGTTTCATAGCGATTTTGTCTGATCTGCAAAGCAGAGAGACGAGAAGCTGATGAATTATGATACATTGTGTATTCAACTCTCAGGACCCTACATATTTTGTAATAGTTTTCAGCAACAGCAGGATTCTGTTGTTCCATAAATCCATGGACAGACTGTGAGGTTGTCTTTCTCAGGAGGAGGAGCTTATCGGCCATATTGGCCTCTGGGATGTAGGACAGAGCATAGTTAACATCTTTAAGATATAACTCTATGTTGCTACCAGGGGAATCGGGGTTAAACATCTCAATGTCTCATGCCAATTCCCTAAGCTGATGCAGTCGGCTATCCCTAGCTAACATTGAGCTTGGAGGTTCATAAGAGAGGCGAGCAGGTCTTCCCCAGGTCGGAGAGTCAAATGTTGCTTCATGGAAATGATAAGGGCTACCATCTGTGGCTCAGCAGCCAGTAATTACGGGTTTGCTGCTCAGCTGGTAGCGCTGTCCCCGTGCTAGATTATCATACATGGGGTCCCTGGCCATTGAACCAAGTGGGCTGTAATGCACACTTTGTGGTTTGGGCAGCTCATAACGGGTATCTCCCTCTGTATCCAATTTTTTCATCCTTCTCCCTATTTCCTCAAACCTTCGCTCAGAAACATCAGGTTTGTTTTGCCACTTCAGGGCCCTAACGGTAGCTCTTTTGTGACTGTGTTGAAAGTCTCTCAACTGATCACTTGCTCTGCCTAACTCCTCTCTAAGCTGGGCTTGGACACATTTGGAATTATGTAGCTGTCGCTTAAACATTTCCACTTGCTCACGAGCATCAGCGTAAAGCCTTCTCTCCACTTCTAAGTCAGTTCTCAAACTAGAAATTTCAGACAATGCAGCTCTTAATTCTGCCTTGACTTCAGTTTTGCTTATTCTCACATTTAACTCATCTGCCTTGGCCGATAATTCTTGCCGAGTTTGTGCCAGCTCTGTTTGCAGAGTGGCAGTATCTGCATCTTGGTGGTCTACTACAGAAGGTGGACCTGAGTGTCCTTACTTAAGTTCGCTGAGCTCTTTTTCAGCTTCTAGGTACTTATCTTTTAGCTTCCTAGCTTTGGCTTCCTGATCCATGACAAAACATTGTAAGTCCTCTTTTTCTGCTGACAGACTATCAGCTTCAGCCTTTAGCCAGTCATTTTCTTTACGCAGCTCAGCAAGCTCACTCTTAAGGTCCTGTATCCTCAAATCTCTTTTTTTTTTTTATATATATATGATCATGAGCAATGTTTACTTTATCAACAGCTAAACTGGGCAGCCCAGTTTAATGCTAAACTAGAAAGCAATTTAATCAGCTTGTCACCCTTTGGGGCTTTGGTTGCTGTTTCAGATAATAGCTCTTCTGTTTTCTGGCTGATTTCATCATAGTCTAGACCCTGAAGTTTTTCTATGTACCCTGGAACACCACTAGTAAGGTCTACTACCAGCTATTCATGTGTTGATAATTCAGCCATTTGGTTAACGGGAACTTTGCTGAGTTATACTTAACTGTCTTTTAAAAGTACATATAATCTTTGTTACAGCAGGTCACACAATGAAACAGAGGGTACAATGCTAGCTTTGAATTGTCGGTGGGTGTTGACCTCTTCCGACAGGTTTCACGAAGAAATAATAATAATGCAATATTATAGACTTACTACACTGTAAAAAGTTTAACTATTATTTACTCAATTTTTTTGGTGAAACATTTTTACACTCAAAAAAATTTAGTAAATTTTAAAGCTGTGAAATCAATGAAATATACTGTATAAATTGAGTAAATGTCAGTAAAAAAATTTGTAAATCTGAATAACTGAATTATTTTATATGAGAAATAAAATTAATTAGATATAATCAAAATTATAAAACACCACAACTGTAATTCTATGTCAAATAAACTAAAAATATTGAGTAGATATAATTGAAATATTAGCTGATTTTAACCAAACAAATGTGCTATATTTACTAAATGTAAAAGTGAATTTAACTTAATATTGGACTATAAATTATTTTTACACTATTTACCTGTTACAATGAATATAATAAAACCAAATAAAGAAAGAAACATTTTTAATTGAACATTTATTTGTCAATTAAACATTAGACAGTCTAAAATCAACCTATGAAACATTTCATCCATTTTAATATTCAAGTAGATTGCAAAATTCAAAAATGTAAAGTATGACTAAACCTTATGAAACATTTCATCCATCTTAATATTCAAGTAGATTGCATCCAAAATTACGATAGCCGTAAGAGAAATGACATCTTACTTTGTTCCTGGTGCATACCAGCCATTTGCAGTCACACTCAACATTAAACCATAAAAGCAACACTTACATCAATATTAAAGGGATAGTTCACCCAAAAAGATGTTGTCATAATGTACTCGCCCTCAAGTTGTCCCAAACCTGTACGAGTTTCTTTCTTCTGTTGAACACAAAAGATATTTTAAAGAATGTTGGTTAACAGACAGTTGAAGGTTGCCATTGACTTCCATGGTAGGAAAAAAAAAATATACTATGAAAAGTCAATGGCAACCTTCAACTGTCTGTTAACCAACATTCTTTAAAATATCTTTTGTGTTCAACAGAAGAAAGAAACTCATACAGGTTTGGGACAACTTGAGGGCAAGTACATTATGACAACATTTTCATTTTTGGGTGAACCATCCCTTCAACAGAATTAATCAGGTAACAGAAACACTTCCATCAGGAATGCCCATTCTGAGGGATGATCTTGAACAGCAACTATGCAAGAAGATAATTTTTTAACCTCTGAACCTTAACAGAGAGTCTTGAAGGATCCAGCTCAAGAAACAGTTTTTGGAACACCTCAAGTGAGCATTTGTGGGTCTTGGGATATCTCAAATCCAATGCGTACGTGAGTCCTAAAAGATAGCAGCAGGCTCTGCTGAGATTCCCAAGATTGCGGAGGACAGTGATGCCTTCAATCACAACTCCTACATCACTGACTGCCCCATCATTGTCCCGAAGGATGAAGATTTTTATGACCTCCTCTGCCAACTCCGCTTGTACAAAGACGGGTAGATCAGCTGAATCCTACAGGCAAATTGTAAAGATAACTGGTTAGAGCTAACATTCAAACCTGAATGTTACAAGAAAGTGACAAATACACAAAACAAATAGCACCTGAAGAAGCAAACATCCTGTTGGACCATATGACAGGTAAAATCTCAAACAAAGTTTACTGTGAGAGGAGTTGCAAAAATTAACAGCATTCTTCTTAACAAGAGGACAGGTTAATTTTCTACATAGGGAAATTTATTTTTAACGATAAACATAAAAGAAAAATGAAAAGAGACCAACTGCGAGCTTCAATGATGTAAATCAATGCTATATGCTTTTATTGAGGTCCGCATTATTTCAACCAATTTCTTTTTTAAATAAACATGTTTAATATGGAAGTAAAATGACAAATGGTTTTGAAAACAAAAAAAGCTTGTTTAATTGCACTACTTGAAAAAAAAAAAATGCATTGCATTAACCCTCACAATCAACCCTTAACCCTCTAAATAATTCTGTGGCTTAGTAAATATTACAGTAATATTTAACTTTATTAACTTAATAAAATCTCTGAATATTGTTTACTTGATTGTACAAAAGATAGCTTTCCTGTAGCTCAAACAGTACTAGTGCTAGCATGACGTATTTGTAGTGGTGATTTAAGAGCTCATACTTGAGTTTATGTAGTAATTATGATGTTTTACAAAGACGTGATCACTTTTTACAAGACAGAATGTTGTAATTTGAACGTTCATAAATGTGTTCTCTTTTGGCAAGCCATCGACGCCAAAGGGGAACCGGGATTTGTACAAAATCGTTCTCCAATGGGCATGTATAGTTATAGTTGCTGGACCACGGTTACACTAACGTTAATCGTTAGACTTTCAAATGGCGGTTGAAATAAACGGTGATACAAATAGTACTAACGTTAACCCACTACAAAAAAAACTAAAACAAAAAAAACACAACAACAACTGGTAACTTACTAGCTAACATACACAATAACGTAACTTACTTAGAAAACGAACTTTACACTGTTGTGTACACGTACACACGGTCAACGTTAAATCAACTTTTGAATAAAGTATTGCAAATATACATAGTTATAAAATGACTACTTACAGGATATTCGAGTAATGCTGTTCACGTCGTTGCTGAGGAAAGCAGTCCTTCAGTGACAGGTGCCTCTTGCTTGAGCCGCGAAATTTGTTGAACTTTCTAAGATGACGCAAAATACAAACACAATTGTTAGGAAATCCTTAATAATTAACTTCTGAATTAAGTATTACAAACATAAGTAGTATTAACTTAGCTGGCTAAATTACATAACGTACCAGAATATGCGAGGAGTGCGGGCCTTACCGTTGCTGAGGAAAGCCGTCCTTCAGGTGGCTTCGATTAAGCCTTGGAACTTGTTTAAGATGACGTAAAATACAAAGACAATTGTTAGGAAATGCTTAATAATTATTAACTTTTTAATAAAGTGTTACACACGTAAGTAGGATTAGCTGACTAACGTTACTTACCAGGATTTGCGAGGAGTATGGTCGACGTCGTTGCTGAGGAAAGCAGATCGTCTTTGTTTTCTGCGGAGCTGCACACGTGATCACTTTAGCCGCGAAATTTACTCAATTTATTTAAACTGTCATTTATTAAGCTGGAACTTTATTTAGGAAAATTGGTAGGAAATACTTAATAATTTTAGTTTCTAAAACAGATCAGTACAAGTAAATAATTATCAAATATTTCTATTAGAATTCACCAGAAATATTGAGGGTATATTAAAAATATAATTAGTTAGTTAAATACTTATTTATTTTCATTAAATAAACTTAAATAATATATGTAAATTTTAGAGAAATTACCTGTTGGATTTTTAATTATTTTTTTTAACCTGACCCACTCAAAATATCACTTAAATGATTTCAAAAGATTTTATTAAGTTAATATAGCTCTTTATTTTTGTGAAATTTACTAAGCCACTGGATTATTTTTTACAGTGTAGGTACATACACCCTATGCTATACTTAGCAACAATATGACATAAGTTGCTCACAAGTTACAGTGTTTGCCAAGGCTATGTTTTCCTGACAAAGGAATTTTTTGTTACTACTAGCTTTTAAGTTGTAGGTGGGTTTTGACCTCTTACGACAAGTTTCACAAAGAAAAAATAAAGCAATATTATAGGTACATAGCTTACTAGGTACGTACGCCCTATGCTATACTAAGTAGCAATTAAAAGGCCATTACTCAAGGGTTACAGTCTGCCAATGCTACAAGTCTCATTTTTTTGTGATTAGTATTCACTAAGTTACAGTTTATTTTCTGAGAACTATCAGATTGAACTTCGTTCAGAGGGAGAAGACAGATCATGTTAGTTCCCTTTCATGGGAACATCGACGCTGCGTAGTTGCTTTGGGAACGCCTCTGCGTGATTACGTCTTGAAGCACTTGTGTAATCGAACCAATAGTGTAACGGGACGTCAGAGCGGGTGACGTCACTGACCAGGAAACTATAAAGCACCCCTGAGAACAAAGAACGCTAGCTTCTGCGTCTTCAGCAAGCGCTCTGTGTATTGTGTGTCTTATTTGGTGTTGTCTGTCTATTCTACAGCTCGAAAATATCTCTTAGTCCGAGGGCAAGAGTATTTTCAGTCCACCAAGCATATATATATATATATAGAGAGAGACACATTTATAAATATGGCGACAGGCAAGCAGCAGTTTGTTCAGTGTGCTTCTCCCTGCCCTCGCTTCATCACGGGCGGGGATACACACGAGTTATGTGTAGCCTGTTTGGGAGTGGAGCTTGCCCAGGCAGCTCTCGAGGGAGCTGTCTGTGTGCATTGCGAAAAGTTAACGCTCCGTACACTCCGTTCACGCCGGGCGTTCTTCGAGAAAGATAAAGAAGGCGCCGCGGCGAGTGTTCCCCAGGGATCGGGTCCCGCTGCTGCTGAGGCACAGCGGCGGCTTCATTCCTGGGGTTCACAGATGGATCTGGTGGAGGGGTTAGAGACGGGCCCAGCCCTATCTCGGCCCTCACCCGCCAGACCCAGTGTCTCTCCTTTGGTTGCGGAAGCACGCGCTGCGGTTTCTTCCCCCAGAGGAGAGGCACCAGCGCTTCACCTGTCTAGCTCTGAGGAGTTGGATGTGGTGAGCGTTGAAGCTGGAGAGGAGGACTCGCCATCCTCATCTCCAGCATATGAGGAGCTGCTGGAGGTTGTGACTAGGGCAGTGGCAAAACTTAACATCGAATGGTCAGTAGAGAAAAGCGAAGCGCGTCACAAAAGCAAACCGGATGAGCGCTTTCTCCCTGCCCGGTCACAGCCTCAGCGTCGGGGATTACCATTCTTTCCCGACCTCCACACCGAGGTGACGAGGTCGTGGAAAAAGCCAGCACAATATCGTGTATATAACCCTCAAACATCAATATATTCCAATATATTAGGGCTTAAACAACACGGCTATGGGACGATGCCTCGGGTCGAGGAGACGCTCGCGAGCTATCTCTCTCCCGAGTCTGCGTCGTCCCTAAAATCCCAGACGCTGCCCACCAGACCGCTAAGAACAACATCAGCTCTGGTGGGCAAAGCATATGCCTCAGCAGGTCAGGCCGCAGCGTGTTTACACACAATGTCTGTTCTTCAAGCATATCAGGCTGACCTGCTGGGGGAGATCGATGAGAGCGGTGAGGCTAGTTTTGAGATGATTCAGGAACTTCGTAAAGCCACTGATCTATCTCTCCGTGCCACCAAGGAGACGGCAAAAACAATCGGTCGCTCTATGGCAGCCCTGGTGGCAACGGAGAGGCATTTATGGCTAAATCTTTCAGATATAAGGGAAAGAGATAAGAGCGTCTTATTGGATGCGCCGCTGTCTCCCCTGGGCCTCTTCGGCGACTCTGTCACTTCGGTCGTCGAGAGGTTCCAGGAGGCAAAAAAGCAGTCAGCGGCCTTCCAGAAGTTCCTCCCTCGCCGCTCTCTCCCGTCCGAGGCTGCTGAGCGGGAGCAGCCTCGGGCGTCTAGCAGCTCCTTTGTCGCGCAGAGAGCGCAACAAAAACAGAGTGTTGCTGCCCGTGCTCCCCCGCAAAGAGCTTGGGGACCGGGTCGAGCAACACAGTCGAAGCCTTCCCGGGGTAGAACAGATCTGAGGACTGTTATTATCGCCAGGAAGGCTTCGAAGAAGTCCTGACGCCAGTGGCCCAGGACTTCCGAGGGTAGCCCCCTCCGGAGGGGGTCCTGTATTAAAATCTATAAAATTAACTCCCCTCCGGCACCCTCAAGGGGCCGTTCTGCCAACCCTGCCACCTCGTGTGCTCCAGGGCGCAGCGGTCCCCACCGACCCTCTGAGGTCAGCGCTTGATTCGGCTGCTCCCTGCCGGTACGCCGCTTCAGGGCGCCGAGCCAAGTGCTCAAAAAACACCAGAGGCCAGTCTCGAGAGACTGGTTCCCTTAGTGAAATTTCTGGAGGAATGGAAACGTCTTCCCAACATTTCTCAATGGGTACTGCGTATGATAGAAAAGGGTTACAAAATACAATTCGGGTTTCGCCCGCCCCGGTTCAATGGGGTCCTCCCTACAGTGGTGGGCCCCCAGCAGTCTCTGGTTATGGAACAAGAAGTTATGACACTTTTGCAAAAAGGAGCTATAGAGAGGGTTCCTCCTCCCAGCAAACAGTCAGGGTTTTACAGCCGTTACTTCATTGTTCCGAAGAAGGATGGAGGGTTGCGTCCCATAATAGATTTACGTATGCTAAATCGTTCAGTACAAAAACTCAAGTTCAAGATGCTAACACTCAAACAGATCACCACTCAGATCAGGTCCGAGGACTGGTTTGTGACAATAGATCTGAAAGACGCTTACTTTCATGTGTCAATCCATCCTTCACATTGGAAGTACCTCAGGTTTGCTTTCGGGGGCGAAGCTTACCAATACAAGGTTCTTCCTTTTGGCCTATCCCTTTCACCCCGTACCTTCACGAAGTGCGTGGATGCAGCCCTGGCTCCTCTGAGACTCCAGGGCATCCGCATACTGAATTACATCAACGATTGGTTGATTTTAGCTCTATTAGAGCAACAGGCAGTTCTACATCGAGATGTAGTTCTGTCACACATGAGAAGGTTAGGGTTGAGACTCAATGCCAAGAAGAGTGTGCTTCTACCAGCTCAGACTACCAACTATCTAGGGGTAGTTTGGGATTCTACTACGATGCAGGCACGTCTGTCTCCTGCTCGGGTGAATTCCATTCTCTCAACCGTGAAAGGGGTGAAATTAGGCCAGTCACTCACTGTAAAACAGTTTCAGAGACTGTTGGGTCTGATGGCAGCAGCGTCCAACGTGATACCTTTTGGCCTGCTGCACATGAGACCCTTACAGTGGTGGCTCAGGACCAGGGGGTTTTCTCCGAGGGGAAATCCTCTCCGCATGATCAAAGTCACGCGGCGATGCCTTCGTGCTTTATCCATGTGGAAGAAGCCCTGGTTCCTGTCCCAGGGTCCTGTGCTGGGAGCTCCTTGTCGTCGCGTAATGCTAACGACGGACGCATCTCTCACAGGCTGGGGGGCGATCATGAGTGGTCGCTCGGCTCAGGGCCTTTGGGAGGACCATCATCGTTCTTGGCACATAAATCGGCTAGAAATGATGGCAGTATTTCGAGCACTCAAGTACTTCCTCCCAGACCTGAGGGGCCACCACGTGCTGGTCCGTACAGACAACATGTCGGTGGTCTCATATATCAACCATCAGGGGGGTCTGAGGTCTCGTCAGTTGTACAATCTAGTCCTTCGGATCCTCCTGTGGTCCCAGGGGAAGCTCCTCTCCCTGAGAGCAGCTTACATCCCGGGGCGTCAAAATGTGGGGGCAGACATCCTGTCGAGGCAGGGGCCGAGGCCCGGGGAATGGAGACTCCACCCCGAGGCGGTGGAGTTGATATGGAAGGAATTCGGTCGCGCAGAATTCGACTTATTTGCCTCGAAAGAGACGTCTCACTGCCCGCTGTGGTACTCACTAACTCATCCATCCCCTCTGGGGTTGGATGCCATGGTACAGACGTGGCCGAGGCTGCGTCTGTACGCCTTCCCCCCGATTGCTCTGCTCCCCGGAGTTCTGGAGAGGGTTCGGCGGGACGGGGCCCGTCTCATATTGGTAGCCCCGTTCTGGCCAACCCGAGTATGGTTCACGGACTTAGTGTCCCTTCTAGACGGCTCCCCCATGGAGATTCCAATCAGGCAGGACCTTCTGTCTCAAGCGGGCGGCACAATAATTCATCCCCGCCCGGAGTTATGGAAACTGTGGGCTTGGCCTCTGAGGGGGCCGAGCTCATAGAATCTGGTCTCCCAACTGAGGTTGTGGAGACCATACTCCACTCCAGAGCTCCGTCCACGAGAAAACTATATGCATACAAGTGGAAGCTGTTCGCTACTTGGTGTAGCCAGTCTCAAGTGGACCCGTTCCACTCCTCTATCAGTCACGTACTGCAATTTCTCCAAGAAAAATTCTCGGATGGCCTAACTCCTTCTACATTAAAGGTCTATATAGCAGCAATCTCCGCTTATCTCGCTCCTTTGGAGGGTGTTTCTGTGGGAAGAAACCCACTAGTCATACGTTTTCTCCGTGGCACCCAGAGGCTGAGGCCGGTTGTACGTACAAAAACTCCTTCCTGGGACTTAGCTAAACAAAGCGACTACGCAGCATCGATGTTCCCATGAAAGGGAACGTCTCGGGTTACGTTTGTAACCCTGGTTCCCTGAATAAGGGAACGAGACGCTGCGTAGCTTAGCCATACTCCCTGCACGCCTGTGAGCGCTTCCTTCATCCGTATCAGAAGCTAGCGTTCTTTGTTCTCAGGGGTGCTTTATAGTTTCCTGGTCCGTGACGTCACCCGCTCTGACATCCCGTTACACTATTGGTTCGATTACACAAGTGCTTCAAGACGTAATCACGCAGAGGCGTTCCCAAAGCGACTACGCAGCGTCTCGTTCCCTTATTCAGGGAACCAGGGTTACAAACGTAACCCGAGACGTTTTCTTTATTTTGCAAAAAGCACAACATTTTGTTTTTACTCTGAGTGTACACAAATAAAAGAAGATATTTCAAAGATTAAAATGGAGTATAACTCTTAATTGTATGTGCAAAATTGAAAGAGTATTTTTAGTCTCTTTTACACTGGTAAGAAAAAAACCGAGGTGGTATTGCTGGTGATACCGCCGACTCAAGAGTGTTAACAAAAAATGAATGCCAAGTAGATAAGCAATGGATTGGATGAAGCAATGAATGGGTAATTAGCAGTCTATGGGGGAGTCAATTGTAGTCTTTCTGGATGCTGGTATGAAACAGTAAATAAGCATTTAATACAGATACTGTGTCTGATGTAATCAGGTAATCAGTCTGGCGACAAGAGACGTCTTCCACTGGTATCGTTCCGTTTGCAATGGGAGAGACTGGATTGCCTTCCAACAGTTGCAGAGCTGCACTGAGTGCTGGGGGTCTTTGTGTAATCCAAAGAACTTTAGGTCAGACGGTGATCGATCTGCAAGATCTTCTGTAGGCTGGAGGTACTTGAGTTATGCTGGTCAGTAACTTGAAGGTCCGTGCAATGAAAGGTTTACTTACAAGAGTATAACCTTGGTCGTGCTATTGTTCTTCCCTTGTCAGGTCAGAAACTCAGAACAAGTGTTTGTTTACTTGGGAAAGCCTTTATTCCATCCCATTGGGGAGGGGATTACTAATCCCTGCCTTTCCTGCTGTGGTGATGTGATTGGGTCTAGCATGCCAGTGGAACTTGTTGCATTGCCCCAAAAATAGACAAATAATTAAATACTTTAGGAACTTAGAAATGCTTTATTTCTTTTCCAAACATTTCTCAAAGTCATTGTGGCAGCGTTCTGAACTTGTAGAGTCCAAACTTGATGTAAAAAATGTTGTTATTGAGGTATCACCCAATGTCCAATTTTGTGTCAGTGGGTGAGATTATATTGGCTTTTATTCCAGGTGCAGTGTCCACTGTGTGTGCACAGTTTCCTGGATGAGTAACACGACATATAGGACATGTTCCTTATAGTATTTCTGTCCATTTTTGATGATTTCAAGTCAATATGTTTAGAAATTGTCTTTCTCTTGAGGCCTTTCTTTGTCCTTGCTGTGCTCTAGCCAGAATCTAGTTTGGTGGCCCTGAGAGTCCATGATCATTCACACATTGATCTCAGGCATGGAGGGCTAAGGTGAACAAAGGCAACTTGTGATGAGATTATTGTCATGAGCACCAGTTGGAGTGCCCTAAGTAGCCACTAGAGGGCAACCCGGACTGTTCCTCACCCCACTTGTGAACTTCATTTCCCATAACACACTTCCCGGACTCATTATCCTGATTGCACCCAGCTGTTTTGTGTTTGATGATTAGTGTCTGTCTATTTACCATAAATTACCATAAATTAAACCTCGATAACAAAAGCAGGAACCAACTCGGTATAAATAGACAGACACTAATGGCATAAATCAAGACAGCTGGGTGATAAGTCTGGGAAGTGGGTTATGGGAAATGAAGTCCAAAAGTGGTGAGGCAATAGTCCGGGTTGGAGTGCCCTCTAGTGGCTAATTAGGGCACTCCAACTGGTGATCATGACAGGAACACATTCAAATGATTTGACTAATCATCACATCATTACAATCAGCAGTCAGCAATCAACAATCAACATATCTACCCAATCAGCATGAGTGCAGACCTATATATGTAAATGCAGTCGACTCACCTATGTTTATCGACAGTTTTCAGCCTTTGCTCTTGCTCATTTGTTGCGATGTCAGAAACCGAACTCTTCCCATCCGACGACGAGTCCCTCCTCTCCCAGGATGTTTCACCCCATTCCTCTTATGCCAGGAGAAGTTGCGCTCCGCCAGACATTGCTACAGAATACAGAAACTGTGTGGACGTTGGCCCATCCATGCCACTTCCCATACTCCACGGCGCCGAGGCTTACCCTCGCCTCCTCAAGCAAGATACCCACCAGCCTCTCCAGTTTCTTCGTACGCCTTGGCCCATCCAACAATTCCTGCAATAGAGAAATAGACTGTAGTAAGTCTAAGACAAGCGCTCATCAATGCGGACGCTCATTTCTTGAGGAGACTGACCGAAGTACAACTATACGATCTGTATGTGTCCCTTCAACCAACCTTTCCTTCTCCAAAATCCACTTCTCCCTCCAAGATTGCTAAAGTGAGCATGAGTTGCAAAGCCCCGTCTTCACATCCTAGAAAACATTGTCTCCTCCACTTGCAAGACCGGTCCTTCCACACACGTCAGACCATGGCAGCAGGCCTTCAGCAAGTTTGGGCCACACCCCAGACTCTGTGGACTTCCTTCCGCCCAGCTACAAACCTCAGCTCTGCCTGCAGGCAGTTCCTTTAGTGTGAGTATGACTCCGTTAGAAGCACAGGCCCAGTCATCGCAACTTTTTCCTCACGCTGTCTTTAATCCTTCTCTCTGTCCATGGCATGCAGCCCTATCATCAGACCCTAGGGCGAGGCTGCCTACGCATGGAGCGCAGGCCCAGACGCATTATTTTCCTTCCCAGCTTCCCTCTTTTTCTAATATCTTCATTCCCCCCAGGCTCCAACGGCCGACCCGAGCGTAAGGATGCCTCTGCTAACGGCGCAGGACCAGACGCCTTATTTTTCTTCCCAGCTTCCCTCTTTTTCTATCATTCTTGTTCCTCCTCAGGCCCCAGGGGCCGACCCGAGCATCAGGCTGCCTCCGCCAACAGCTTCGGTTCTGGCTTCTCTTTCTTTACATTTGCAATTACTGTGGCGGCGCTCAATCCCGCACCATATACCCTGTAAAAAGATCGCAAAATAAAAAATCTACAAATTATTTGTCAACTTCTGTGAATACTGGTCTCGAGCACGGTTTCAAACCCGGAGTGGAAAGACTCCCCACTCAAAATATAATTTGCGACAATCTCCAGTCTGCTCTCACTGAGCTTGACACAGTGATCAACCTAATCAAAAAAGAAGTTGAATCAGGTTTCATGATCATCCCTTTTAACATTCCCCTATTCGATTGTTTCCATATCATCCCTAGTGGAGTGGCTACCAGGCCTCACTGCCCAAGGACAAAATTGAAAGAATAATTCTGATTGCATCCACCGTTCTAGACAGTCTAAACTATTCTAAATGCAAACTGCTATCTTTGCTTGGCCATTTAAACTTTGTGATGCACATAATCCCGCAAAGCCGCCATTTCATCTCACATCTCCTCTCCCTCACGTCTTCAATTCATGCTCTAGAAGACCAAATCTCATTAAATAGTTTGTGCTGCAATAAGCTTAGTTTATGGATAACCTTCCTTAAACAGTGGAACAGTCTTTCCTTTTTCTATAATAATCTGGTCTCTCTCCCTGACGACATTCAACTATTTACCGACGCAGCTCCCTCCATCAGTTTCGGGGGATTTTACCAAGACCACTGGTTCGCGTCTAATGGCCTCCTCAGCTTTTGGATGCACCGCAGCCTGCAACTTCCTCAGCGCTGTTCGAACTATACCCTCTCGTCATAGCAGCCTTCCTGTGGGGGAAAAAATAATGGTCTATCAACCGCATCGTAGTTCACTGTGACAATGAAGCAACAGTACATTGCATTAATAAAGGCCATTTGCATGCCTCTCCTAAGGTGCCTTATTTGGATTTCAGCATGCGAGCAATTCATTATAACTGCCAAACATGTCCCCCGGTCCAAAAATCAAATAGCTGACTCTCTCGCTTTGCTTTTCAGAAATTCAAGCTGTTGGCACCAGAGGTGGACCCATTCCCAACCCCAGTACCTCATCATTCAGAGCTGATATTCACATAAACCACCCACTGAAAACTCTCCTCGACACCTCTCTCAATTACGTTCTTCAAGCTGTCTCGCCTAGAAGACCGCTTGGAGATGTTTCAAGTAATTTCACCTCACATACAGTCTGCCTTTTCCTGATTTTTCTCTTCTCACTATTACCTCATTCATATCTTATCTAAACAGCATTAAGAACTTCCACGCCAGTTCCATTAAGGGTTATCTAAGCGGAATCCAATTTTTCCATAAACTTATATTTGGCTCACCCTCTTCCGAAATAGCCAGTTCACAAACATCCCTTCTTATCAAAGGCAACCAAAGAACCCAACCCACCCGCCAAGATGCCAGGAAACCCATAACCCTAGACATCCTCACCAAATGCATCTCCACTCTCCGCCAAGGCTACTACTACATCAATACAGCCCCGCACTCTTGATGCAATGTTTATACCGGCCTTTTTTGGTTTTCTCAGATGTTCATAACTCACCATCATGTCCAACTTCAACCCAAAAATCCATCCCACAGACTTATCAGTGTTAGACAATTACACCATATCTTACTGCATTAAACAAAGTAAGACAGCCAAAATAAAAAAAAGGCCATTTCATCTACATTTTTATTCTCCCTGCACCAATTCAGCCGTACCAAACCCTTTCGGCCTGTTTATACTATAGAAATGCTCTGGCTAAATTCCCATCTGACTCACTCTTCGTCGATGATTCCAACCACCCTGTCCCACGTTTTTGGTTCCAAAAACACCTTTAAATACATCTTGATTCAATCTGGCATCCCAGATGAGCACTTTTTCAGTCATTAATTCCGCATAGAAGCAGCAATCACAGCTGCCTTTCCTAGCATCATATTCAAACACTTGGTCACTGGTCATCAGAAGCTTTTAAAAACTACATCTAATAAAATCGCTTCCACATTAAAGAAGCCCAACGAATGCTTATCAGCTAAGTTTTCAGTTACAGCTCATTTTCTTACTCATCCCTGCAAGCCCATCATATCCGACTCAATTACAGTTTTTCTCGATTGCTTAAATACATTTCTTGAAACTATGCCTCGTATTCTGAAAACAGTAAACACAAATCCATAACGTTTCACCCAATTCCCCAAACATCCTATTTTCAGGTCAAAATGAAGCTCTACACTCAAAACCATTAACTCTTGCTGAAAAACCAAACTTTGCCCTCAGACATCACACACAAAATTATTCTGCCTCAGCAGCTTTTTGGCCTGGGTCAGGCCAGAGAAATTCATCCACATCACAATTGGCCCTAGCCAGGCAGCGGGGGTAAAATCCTCTACATGACTGCCTGATCCACCCCTGGCACGCATATGTCCAGGCAGGCTTCTTCCATGGCCTGGAGGAGGAGAACACTGATATAAGGTTCTCGTCATACACTCTCCACCGCCATGCAGAAAAAGACTCCTCTACCGGGTTTAGAACTGAAACACTATCTGTATGCGAGGCAATTTGATGCATTTCTTGTACAGTAGCATAGTGCAACAGTGTACTGTATGTGTTGTCACAGGATAGAGTACAACTCAAAAGTTACTGTACAGAGCAGTCTTACTGTAAGTACACCTACCTGTTTTCCTCCCTGAAGATTCTGATGATCGAGGCGACGGTGAAGCGTCTTAAATTTGGCTGTACTCGTTGCCCAGCCTCCCTCATAGTCATACCATGGACAAGGACAACTAAAGTGGCTTGAATTTCATCCGAGACTGCTTGTCTCCTTGCCCTTGCCCTTCCTTGTTCTCGTCCTCCTTCTCCACCTCCTCCTCTTCCTCCTCCTCGTCCTCCTCCTCAACCTATTCTTTAATTTCTCTGTGGATCCATTGTTCCAAAACTCAATGAACTGATTTGGGCCCTTTTATCTATCTATTTAAGGATCTGATTGATGTGTGTTCAGTTTTGACTCTATGTGTTTTTACCTGGAGAATTGTGTGTTAATTGAGCTCAAGCTGTGCTAGTGTTTTAGCAATCGAGAAAAACTGTAATACCATCATTCCAATAAAATAGGGAATATTCTATATCATTGCCACAGCATTGACTTCCCTCTCGCTCCCGCAGGAGCCCACTCTGTTCTCTCACTGCTGCAGCAGTGATGTCCCCTCGGCTCCTGCAGGAGCTCAGTTCTTCTGCCTAATTTCTCCACTGCCGCACCAGTGATGATATATAACATTACTTTCAGTTTGCACTTAATATATATTATTTTAAAGTATATTACCTCCATATAAGTGGTCTTTGTAAAAGTATGCTAAAGTGTACTCCCAACTCCCTCCCTCTGGACAGCTTACACTGGACAGCTTGTACTTCTGACAAAGTCAATAAAGACATTTTTAAATAAACATATTCCAGCGACTTCTTCACAAACCAATGATGAATGGCAAAGGAAATAATGGACAAACATTATCAGGATTGAAGATGTCACTAAAGAATCATGGTTTGCTACTTGCTATTGTTAGTCGGAGACAGGTGGTATTTATAAAACATTTTCACTTGAGTACAAGATAGTGTATTCAATATTTTTTTTTACTAATTTTCATGGAAGAGAAAGCCTATAAATTATAAAGGCACACAGTATACTTAGCAAGACATAGGATGCGTCCTGAATGACAAGCACTGTCGCAAATGGAATTGATCCGACACTCAATAAAAGTGACACTGACATCGCATTGAAAAGCAATCAATGCAATTTTCATTCACTCCAAAGTTATATTTGTGTGCATTTGGCTCCAGTCTCTCAGGGTTTGTCCATCTCTGTTAGCCTTGAGTCAGCTAGAGAATGGTGGAGTGCTGAGCAATCTCATTCAATACCAGCAGCAGGGCCTGGGTGAATTGCATGCTGGGCCTGGGAGGATAGAAAGAGGCTGTTTCTGCACATTCACTCTCATTTTCTCAACATATAAACTTTTCCAATATCACCTCATTTTATGATGAAACTTTGAAAGTCAGTTTTAGGAAGCAGAGCTACTTTTAAAAATAAACAAAACTAGGGTGAATTCAGGTAAATTGGGTCACTTTTTGACAGTGGCCTCAATTCACTTCCATAGACCACCCATGGTCTGACCACCCTAAGATGCTGTTCTAGTCTAGAATAAGCTGTGGTGAGACCCAGGCCTTATGCTGTTTAGTGAAAGGTCTGGCTACATGTTACTACAATTCACCATAAACATGTGATAAATTAAGAACAATTCTGCATTATTTATCAGCATTTATATTGCCTGAACCTCCAGCAGAGTGTGTCTGTCTCTAACATTATGTGTAATAATTTTTTGAAGCCAGTGTTCTTTACAGGGAGAGTAAATGTCTACGGTTTAATCAGTGCAGGACAGAGGTAACTCTATAAGTAACTGTATATTTATCTAACACACACATAAAACAACTTTGAAATTCAGGACTCCTATAAGGTAAAGCTATAAAATATGACATTTTATTTTTCTGTAATTCTTGAGAACTGTGACAAACATCTCACAGCTTCTATGAAATTATTCAAAACTAATCAGTAGAATGTTCTTAACAAGTCATACGTAATTTGATGTAGCGTCTGGACCAATCCAACACACAAGTAACACCCAGACATGAAAGCCATTTACGACCAAGAGGAATGTGAAGAGTAACTCTCATTCCATTTCCCCATAGGAAAGATAGATAAAGCCCATAAAAAAATCTTTGTCACTAATTTATAGACAAAATGTGTGTATGATTGTTTCTTATATAGTGTCTTTTGTACTGTATACCGTTTTATGCATGCTTTATGACAACTCTTATTGGTATCATGCTTCCTATCAAATTAATCCTTGTGTGACACCCTGCACATTAGTGTATATCACCTCCTTATATCATGCATTGTATGCTTGTTATATTAATTGGAAAAATAAAGGGGCACAAACTGCCAGCTTACTCCAGCTTACTCCAACAAAGGAACTTTTTCTGCTGGAAAATTGCACCTTTCTTATTGGTCAAGCCAAACTTGAGAGGAGTGACCTCCCTCGGGAGTTAAAGGGCACAGTCGGAGTGACCTCTCCTGGTTGCTGTTCATGTAGAACTTCACTTGGCCCCAAAGCCGGCACAGCAGCGCCAGCAGGCCTCAAGTTATGCCTCAACTATTGTAACTTCCTCAACAGTAACAGAGTCAGACTAACATCGCAAGTTCATTGTATTTTCTTCATTCGCTCATTCCACGGCTAAGGCAATGCAAGTATCATACAGTTAACTATCTGAACAACGGTTTAGTATAAGTTGTGAATTATAAGTTTCATGCTTATTTGTACTGAAGTTCTTTGGCGTAGGGCCCATCCTTCGTCCGAATCCTGGGAATGCAGATTTGGCTGATCCTGCCTGAAGATGAAGGCAGGGGTGGAGCCTACCCCCAAAGAGAAATTGATACCCAACATTTGAGGTATGGAATGGAATGGAACATCCAAAAGGTTAGTTTTAAATTATGACAAATGAAGGCATACATAAATATAAATAAGCATTGACTGATTAAGATATGGTGTGAGAGGCCGCATTAAGATGATTAACATGGAAAGACCACAAAGGTCATGTACCTTGAAAAGTCAATATAGGCCAATTTGTGAAGACCCACAATAGGCAGAGTTACATAAAACAGACTTACCTGGTGGCCATGACAGGCTTAGTCATATGAACAGCCAAAATAGGCTGTTATGTGTAGAACCACGATATGCCATTTAATGTGAAAAGCGATGAAAGGCCATTTAATGTGAAGGTAACAATAGGCCATTTGATGTGATGGCAACGGTATGCCCAATGACTACGATCTGCCCGATGACAACGATATGCCATGTATTTCTAAAAGTCATGATAGGCTATATAAAGCGGAGGCAACGATAGGCCATTTAATGTGATGGCGACTATAGACTATTTGATGTTATGGCAACGATATGCCATGTAATGCTAAGAGTCATGATAGGCTCTTTATGTGCAATGACACCACCACCAGTAGCTAGCTAGTAATAATCAACATGCCTTGATTATTACTATGAGCGAATGATGAGCATTTTAGTTATTTTAGGTAAATAATGAAAGGTATATATAGTTTCTAAAGGAAAGACTCATTCAGTATGCTTGGGGTGTGACTCCTGCTCACGGCTAGATAGAACTAAGCAGACAGAACTTTGTTTAACCATCAGAACCTGCCGAGAGAACCCCCAAAAGAAATTAACCAGATCAGCATGACATAAGTACAAGAATACTCGAAATGCATGATGCAGATAAAGATTGAGAAACCTCGTCGTACAATGCCCTTGCAAGAAGGGAAGCTCGTTACTTGATTACGCTCTACTAGCTAACCTTAGTTGGCTAAACCCCACAAAAGCTAGTAGATCTTTGCAAAAGGATAACACCACGAGCATCGTTGTTCAATACCTAAGTGAAGAGATAAGACTTAGTTGGAAGTGCCCTACATAGGAGATGGAAGTAACTCTGATGTTCGATGTGCAGTAGGCAGCACAATGTATCACTTTAGAATATTTATTGCGATGTGTGCATCCACAATAGTCACAGCATAAGAATTGCAGAGTTTAACCAAAGATGCACATGTTTAGGTCCTGTCAGTTGTGTATGCTATTTTCTGTGCGCGCACACAGATGCGCACGTACACGTGAACAATGAATTGCGTTCACTTTCGCATCTATTTTTGATTGGATGGACACATACAGATTTATGTCAAATGTCCTTGTACACAGTGCATATGGCTTAGATAATGCGAAAAAGAAAACTGATGTGTATCATTATAGGGGATCCGCGTATTCGATCTTAAAGTTACAGCAGGCTTGTTGCTTTCTGTGTCATGAATGTTAATGAACAACAAAATACAATGAGGAAATCACTAGAGACAATAATGTAAGATTAAAATATACAAAACCACATGCTCTGTGTTATATTTTTCGTTGT
Source organism: Megalobrama amblycephala (assembly GCF_018812025.1). Classification (NCBI taxonomy): domain Eukaryota; kingdom Metazoa; phylum Chordata; class Actinopteri; order Cypriniformes; family Xenocyprididae; genus Megalobrama; species Megalobrama amblycephala. Next base: position 17,794,823 of record NC_063060.1, on the reverse strand, counting down.
ACTTTCTGTAAATTGTGTACTTACATTATCCTAAATAGTTACCAAGATTTGTAAATTCAGAGAAATTCACAAATTTAAAATATTGCCCATCCCTTGTCACCTGTCAATGATGTACAGTGGGTACAGAAAGTATTCAGACCCCCTTAAATTTTTCACTCTTTGTTATATTGCAGCCATTTGCTAAAATCATTTAAGTTCATTTTTTTCCTCATTAATGTACACACAGCACCCCATATTGACAGAAAAACACAGAATTGTTGACATTTTTGCAGATTTATTAAAAAAGAAAAACTGAAATATCACTGTTACGTGTAGCTGGTGCAGAGATGAGGCAGATGCGGATTTCCACAATCATAAACACTTCTTTAATAAACAAGGCAGGAGTAACCAAACATACACTTAACATAAACAGAGAACGGACGAGGAGTGAAGGGAGTGAGTGCAATATATGGGGAGTGCTGACAATAGAGTCCAGGTGCAGGTGATGAGTGCTGATGAGGAGCTGACGAGGGAAGTGAGTGCAGGTGTGGAGAACACTAGGATCTTGGGAAATGGAGTCCAGGAAGACAAGGGATCTGTAACAGTACTCCCCCCTCCCGGTAGGCGCGACCTCGCGCCGTAGATGGAGACACCGGGAGGGGGGCGGGCGCCCTGGAGACCTCATGCAGGTGCAGGGAGAGGAGCGGACAGGAACGGAGGTCTCCAGGGCGGATCCATGAACCATGGCGGGTCTGGAGCCGTGGGCAGCCATGGCGGGTCTGGAGCCGTGGGCAGCCATGGCGGGTCTGGAGCCGCGGGCAGCCATGGCGGGTCTGGAGCCGCGGGCAGCCATGGCGGGTCTGGAGCCGCGGGCAGCCATGGCGGGTCTGGAGCCGCGGGCAGCCATGGCGGGTCTGGTGCAGCGGGCTGCCATGGCGGGTCTGGTGCAGCGGGCTGCCATGGCGGGTCAGGTGCAGCGGGCTGCCATGGAGGGTCAGGTGTCCTGGTGGGCTCTGGCGCTTCAGAACCCCCGCCCAGGAGTTCCCCACCCACAGGTACCGGAACGGGTACTAGGCCCCCCCCCAAAAAATACATGGGGAATTTAAGGAGATTCTTTAAAAGTCTGAGGAAGGGATTGTTTCTGTGGGCAGGAGTGGGCCTTAGAGCGGTGGAGCATGGAGCTGAGGGCTTGACGGTGGTTGGAGCGGCTGGCTCGGCGGCGGCGGCTGGAGCGGCTGGCTCGGCGGCTGGAGCTGAGGGCTCGGCGGCGGCGGCTGGAGCTGAGGGCTCGGCGGAGACTGGAGCGGCTTGCTCGGCGGAGACTGGAGCGGCTTGCTCGGCGGAGACTGGAGCGCTTGGCTCGGCGGAGACTGGAGAACTTGGCTCGGTCCAAAAGTCTATCAGCCAGGCCACCTCACTTGGTGGCTCGCACAGGGTTGGAGCTGCAGGCTCGGAAAGGGCTGGAGCGGGCTCTGGAGATACTGAAGCGGGCTCTGGAGATACTGGAGCGGGCTCTGGAGATACTGGAGCCGGCTCTGGAGACACTGGAGCCGGCTCTGGAGACACTGGAGCCGGCTCTGGAGACACTGGAGCCGGCTCTGGAGACACTGGAGCCGGCTCTGGAGACACTGGAGCCGCTTTCTTCCTCCTCCTCCGCTTACTGGGCCCAGTAGAGGAATGTGGGTCCAGCATGGGGCAGGCAGGGAGTTCGCTGGAGGGGTATGCGGAGGAAGACGGAGCTTGGCAGACTGGCCGGGCTGACCGTGTTTTTGGAAGGACTGGACGAGAGGAACACCCAACATTCTGAACCTCTTGGACTAAGAATTCGGAGCAATTTAAATACAAAACTAAATTTATAGCATCAGTTAAGGAAACATAATCATTAGGTTCCATAAAGCGAATGGTGTTCTCATCCAGTCCAAAAACAGGTCAATCAACTGAGCATCCGACCAATCTGTCGAATAAGCGAGCTCTACGAACTCCTCCACATACCTCTCCAGCGAACGACCTACCTGCAGGAGCCCGATAAGGCGATCGCTGGCTGTCAGGGTGAGAGGCGTTGGAGGAGCTGGATCCAGGGAGCCGGTGGAAGTCTCCATTTTCCTTTTCTGTGAAAAATCCGGTCGTTTTTGGGTCCATTCTTCTGTTACGTGTAGCTGGTGCAGAGATGAGGCAGATGCGGATTTCCACAATCATAAACACTTCTTTAATAAACAAGGCAGGAGTAACCAAACATACACTTAACATAAACAGAGAACGGACGAGGAGTGAAGGGAGTGAGTGCAATATATGGGGAGTGCTGACAATAGAGTCCAGGTGCAGGTGATGAGTGCTGATGAGGAGCTGACGAGGGAAGTGAGTGCAGGTGTGGAGAACAGGAGGATCTTGGGAAATGGAGTCCAGGAAGACAAGGGATCTGTAACAATCACATGGTCCTAAGTATTCAGACCCTTTGCTCAGTATTTAGCAAATACCTCTGCACCGTCATTGGTTCAACAACTTCTCATGAGTGAACCAATGGCCATGCAGTTACACTGCGTTATTGAAAAAGGCTTCAGCAGCGGGGAAAAAGGAGACCTTTCCCCCATACGCAGTACTCATTCCGTATCTCAGGGAACCGAGGTTACGTTCGTAACCGAGTACGTTTTCAACACTGTTTACATGAATGTAACATGACAAATCTACATAAAGTAACTAAACAGAAATTATCTATTTTATTTGTCCATTAGTAATGTTGATAAATTGAGAAACATTTGTGTTGGATAGAAAAACATTAGCAACTATACCTCAACATTTAAATATAGCATTGAGTACATAAATCACAGAGGTAACTTGAATCTTGTCTGGATGTTACAGGGACAGATGAGCATGTGTGTGCTTATCTGGTGGAGAGAGACTGAAGTAGAATGCTGCCATCAAAGAGTGAGTATACTACAGAAATGAATAAAAAAATAGATTTAAATCTTAAGTTGATTAAATTATTGTAATTCTGTCATGATAACTCTCGGGAGACTGGTATGGTAATAAAGATTGGCATGGTAATGGATATGGCAATGTTAGGGCCGTATTTTAATGATCTAAGCACATGGTCTAAAGGCCGGGATATACTGCATAATTTTTGGCTGTCCCAGACAAAAGATTGTCATCGTGAAACAATCGTGGTGATTTCTGTGATCGTGGCTCTTAATCGGTGGTCCTATGTCGTACAGTGAGAGGTTCCGTTTTCCTGGTCTTGCAACCAAAGATAGCCTACGATAGCGCTAAAACTTTAAACCACTTACCTCAAGCTCTTTTCCCTTCTTCTTTCGCCACTTCCTTTTTATTTTCAGCACACATAAAAACTACCACTGTCAAAGTATGATTCAACATAGTGTTTTGGTTACCAGTAGCGCATTCTGATGATGTTTTATTCTTCTATAGAAACTTGCATCGTAGCCTACAATTCAATAAGTGTCATCATCATACAGTCTACATGCATGTCGTACCCAAATTTAATAGATCCATGTGATCCAATGTGATAAAGTAATGATCTTATAGGATTGCTAAAATCGCGCAGTGTATACAGGGCTTAAAGTGCACGGCACAAGTGCACTTAGGGCGTGTCCAAATCCATTTTTGCTATCTTTAAGCACACAATAATAATCTTTTACATTGTAATCCTTTTATTTTTAATATTGGCATGTTTGTGTGCTGCTGCGCATCCCTGTGTGTGTAATAAGCAGAGTATACGCACGTTGTGCACCCGCCTATAGGCACATATTACTAATGCGCTCTTTAAATAACAACAACAACAAAAAAAACATTGACTTTAGACCAGTGGCCTGTACCATGATGGTAGATGAACAAACTCAGGGTTGTAGGATTAGTTTCGAGTTGACAAAACCAAACCACTCCAATCCGGCTTTGTTGGTACCATGATGCTGATCATCAACTTTCTCTGTCAACTCAGGCTTTGATCCTGAGTTTGTGGAGCGCGTGCACATGAATCCGTGACACCAGTGGCAAACAGCCAATCACATGCCTTGCAACAGAAATAAACTGTGATTCACTTCTCACGAGAGAGCCAGCATGATTCAAAACTCTTTTGCTGAAAATGAAGAATTTAAATGCATTTACACTAATGGAAAATACTTGTCTGTGAAAGAGGACAAATAAAAGAAATGATCTTTCTCTATCAGTGTAAGTGAAAGTTGTGAAGTTAGTTTATATAGTTGATAATATATAGCCATAGAGACTTAAACATACAAGGTCACATATAGTAATTTTTAAAGAGTATATTTACTCCTTATTTAGGCCTATATTACATATGATATATATATATATATTATTATTAATATCCATTGAAACTAAGTGCTTAATAACTACTGTTACACTAAACTTGCATGTGTGTAATGGATTAATAAAAATATAGATCATATAATTATACAAATCATATATAAACTATATTATCATTAAAACCAGACAATTTCATCATTAAATATTTGTTTTTACTATATAATGACCTTTAATTTGGAGGAAGAGAAAATGGGGGAGTGACTTTATTGTGTTGAGTGTGTCAGTGTCACTTAGCTTACATCTGATTGGTCCAATTTCAGTTTGAAATCTCTAACACAGAACATAACCTGCCCCGGAGTAGGTTAGCCGTGGAGCGTAAGTTACTATGGCGATGAACACCGCTAAAAGTCAAGTTACTTTCATGGTACCTAAAACCCAGGATTGGCGCAAACTAATCTGAAACTTACCTGGCTAGCCAGCTAATCCAGCTTCATGGCACAGGCCCCAGGTTTCTGTTGGTCAATGGCACAGTCAGTTGCCTCAAAATAGTAACACACCTTGTTTTCAGACCAGCACGCCCATGTGTACACAAATGGGTGCAAATGCATTTGCTATTTTAGGAACGTGGCGCAGGACATGATAATGATATCTGCATCAGGATGAATCTAGCAAAAATCACTTGCGTCGCGTCTGGCGCCACATTGTGCCAGGTGTAGGGCCCTTGATGTATTTGGTCTTGGTAGAACAGATCTGCTACGCTGCTGCTGCTGCAGAGCAAGTACCAGCTAACATGCAAGCCATTAATGTGATTGCTTATTTTACTTTAACCTTCTCATCCATAGACAACGTATACTCACAGAGATACAAACAATAGACCATTTGCTGCTGCATAGACACAACTGCACAACACTCCAACTTATGCTTAGTAAATCACTCCACAGACTATAAACACGATGCTTAGTTTAACTGTATGATTGTTCTTTTAGCATGACTCAGACACAACACAAATCTGAATCAACCTTTTAAATGCAGTTTAAATGCCATTTACCTGTTTTCATGTCCATGCTAACAGCATATAAAACAGCAATGACATACAATAAACCGCTACTGCTACTGCATAAACACATGCAGTTATATGTTTATATGCTTCAGTGATTCACTCGTGCAACTGTTGACATGACACTAGTTAAAACATTTCTAAGCTACTTTAAAACTCGCAAAGATTGCTCCATTTAGGAATAAATAACTGGACCACACAATATGCATAGAGATTTAGAATAAATCATCAATCACTTGACTTAGGTACTAATCGGTACTGAAATTTAAAAAAATGTGACATTTTGAGCACTGTTGAGCGGATTCGTAAATACCTCTGACTGGCCATTATGTTGACGTACTCATTGGATATGTCTGTGATTGGCTACAATGATTAATGCATGGGAGCGTTTGAAAGCACACAAAAGTGTTTGAATTTGAAAGCATTTTGGACCGGTCCGCGATAGACGCCTGCTTTCAAACGCTTCCGTGTGTATATGTGTAAGCGCTCGGTAAAGAGCATCATTGATGACTATTTACAACGTTTATTAAACATTGATCATTGAAGCCAATAATTTTGTTGAGCGTGACAACACAATGGCAAATCAGAGGTGTTTAGGAATTCGCTCAACAGTGCTCAAAGTTTCACATTTTAAAAATTTCAGTTCCAATGTGGTACTGAAGTCAGTACTTTTGACAACACTAATCTTAGATGTTGATTCCAGATGCGTTCTGAAAGCACGCTGCAGACTACTAACAGCAAACACTGCCAGTATTTGTTTGAGTCGCAGCTCATTGTCCGCTGATGCACAACAACCAATCAGCTGTGCTATGTAGATAATGACATGATCGCTACCAAATGTGTTAGATCTATCAGCCTGCGCCATATAGAGTTTCATACTCGAACTATGTAATTTCAAACAGAGCTATTACAGCACTTTTCTTATTCTTGATTTCTGTGCATTTACCGCAGAGCTTTTATGGTGGAGCAGGGCCTGCAAGGCAATGTGACAATGACATTTGTGAAAAATAAGGGAAAACCATAAACAAAAATATAAAGCAAAACATTTTGTTACTTCTAATAAGGAAATCAAAGACATTATGCTATTAAAATGACTGCTTTTGTATTATGTTTGAGCATTTTTGTAGGATCTGAAATGTCCGCAGACTGGTGTGAGCACTGAGGATGGGTAGCCCACAGCAGCATCCTGGAAAAGTGCCATGGATGAGGCAATTGGGGGCAGACCCTCAATCACTCCATCTGCCCTTATTGCCTCATCTGACCCAGATGTTGCTGTGGTCTCTTCATCCTCAGTGAGCCCAGAGCCAGCAAGAGCATCAAGAAAAAGACCAAAACACATTGAGGATGTCTGCTGGTTTCTGTTCATACAATGGAGCCTGACAATCAGAAGCTTCAAAAGTATCATCAAAGCAGGACAAACTTGACCAAAATCAACTTTTGTGTTCAGAAAAAAAAACCAAAAAAACAAACAAAACAAAAACAGGGATTGAACAGCGTGAAGGCGAGTAAATAATGACTAATATTTGGGTGAATTAACACTTTGAATTTATATTAGTAGTACCTTGAAGAAATAAACTTTAAGAAATAAGCAGCTTTATTAAGTGAGACACTTACAAAAAAAGGTTAGATTTACAAAAATCACATTTACATTTATGCATTTAGCAGATGCTTTTATCCAAAGTGACTTACAGTGCACTTATTACAGGGGCAATCCCCATGGAGTAACCTGGAGTGTGCCTTGCTCAAAGACACACTGGTGGTGGCGGCTGCGGAGATTGAACCAGCAGTCTTCTGCTCATCTGTTCAGTGGTTTAGCCCACTACACGACAAAAGTAATAAATCTACAGCAAAAATTAGCATGTAATAGTAAAAATATTTTGAAAAACGTTTTAACCTGTTCAAATGTTTTACAGGTAGTCATGCTCATGAAGAGCAGGCACACAAATGTTTGGAGGTGTGTACATGTTCTCCCACTCTTTGTTCAAGGTTGTGGGGTTCAGGGGGCCGAAGACATGGTCTTCCTCATCCTCTGGCTCAACGATGTCCCCATTGAGAAGAGCAAGATTGTGAAGCACAGAGCAGCAAGCAACAACCTCAGGCACAAAGGCATGGCTCACCTCTAGCCGTGAAGGAAATAGAGCACCAGCGAGTTTTCAGCATGCCAAAGGCCCGCTTTGAGTGCACGTGATTGCTTGCTGTTGAAACGAGCCTGTACAGGGTTCTAGCATCAAAATAAAGTCGCAGAATTAGCATATCTGTGTTGAGATGGCAGTAGGATGTGGGGTCAACGCCTGAAAATATGTGATTTTTTATTTTATTTTTTTTTTTATAAGCCTGAGGCATGAACAAGAATTTTAAATTCAGCAAGAAAAAGAGGAAAACATAATTTTTTGACCAATAAAACATCAACATCTAAACCCTCTGTTAATTCTCAATTACAGCTTCTGTAGATATATGACAGAAATAAAGTCAATCTGGTTAGTAATAAGTGAAGTTATAAATAAGTGGAGTTGTTTAATCCTACTCTGGTGAGAGCTTGATATTTTTAATGTCTTCTTTTATCTTCAGTTGATTTCATCTAACACTCATGTTGTGTTTGGGTCATTTTGACCCATGAGGATTTTCCTGTACCTGAAAATGTTAGTTAATGTTATTGCATTGCACTAAAATTTACTGACTTTACTCACCCAGAGTCTAACAACATCCAAAAAACACAAATTGTGTGGCGCAAAGTCTTGTGGTGTTCCCAGTTGTGGCTAGCCTTGTGGTGTTCCCAGACAAAAATGACTGGCCTACAAAAAAAAAAAAAAAAACTTATAAATCACTTGATACAATATTTTATCCCCATATTTTGGATTCAATCTTTTTTTCAACTTTTTGATTCAACAAAAAGATTGAATCCAATATTTGGTGATAAAATAGTGTATCAAGTGATTTATAAAAAGTAATTTTTTTGTAGGCCAGACATTTTTGACCAGGAACACAACAAGTGTGACTTTGTGCCATTTTGAACAAAATAAAAGCATTTCAATTGTATTTCCTGGTTAAACTTTACAGCACACTAGTGTAATAAACAGTGCATTTTTGTTTTCATATTTTATGTAAAATTGATAAAATTATCCACAAATAATGCTTTTTTTCACTCAAAAACTGAGGTACATAAGCTCAGACAAATAAGGCCTACTATCAGTTCAAAAAATCAATACAAATCTTGTCCTAATTGAAAGAAGACACACTAACAAAAAGACTGAATCCAGATAAGGTAGCATAACGAGAGATTTATAAGTAATTTTTTGCAGGCTGGTCATTTTTGACCAGGAATAACATGAGTATTATAGGGTTTTCAACACAGCACAAGGGCTAAGGCTGTGGCTGAAGTCAGTTGTAGTTATTGTGTTTTTCTTCTCTTCAGTGTTTCTGCCTGTTAACAGCAGGGGTCCTATCATACATCTGGTGCAATGCGGTGCCAGGCGCAACGCAAGTGTTTTTTATTAGTTTCAGCCCGACACACCCAGGTAAAAAAGTAGTATACTTTAGTGTATTTGAAATATGAATGAAGTACATGAATTATAAAACAAGTATACTTCTACTTGTTGTACTTTATTTAAAGAGTATTTGATTTGTACTTTTTAAAAGTATACTTCAAAAAAGATGTAATTAAGTTCAACTTAATAGTCCAAACAGTAAGTATACTAATTTATCAGTAATCAAATTATTTTTTAAATGTACTTTTTGAAAGTGTACTTTGTTGTTAATGTATTTTAAATTGTATTGAAGTTTTTTTTTTTTAAGTGTATTAAATTTGACACACTTAGAGTGGCAATTCAGTGTACTTATGGGAAGTATATATTTTTTGGAAATTAATTGTTAGTATACTTTTTTTAAAGTGTACTATGTTCTCACTTCATTAGAAGTGTGACTTCTGTACACTTTATACAGTACAGTTTTTGGACCAAAATGTATTTTCGATGCTTCAAAAAATTCTAACTGACCCTCTGATGTCACATGGACTACTTTGATGATGTTTTTCTTACCTTTCTGGACACACAGAGAGCTCTTGGACTAAATCTAAGATATCTTAAACTTTGTTCCAAAGATAAACAGAGGTCTTACGGGTTTGGAACAACATGAGGGTAAGTTATTAATGACATAATTTTTTGCTATTTGGGTGAACTAACCCTTTAATTTGAAGAACATGCATGTTCACGTTATGTCTTGGAATACAGACCTGACTTCCCAGATTACAAATTTGAAAATCCACTTAACTCTGCCATTTTTGCCGTCATTGACTACTGTTAATACTTCTTGTTTGAATTTCACTGATTAAGCAATATGGTAAAAGTGATAGTGGGTTGGTACGGATTAGGGCTGGGATAAACGATCTTTTTTTTTTTACGATTAATTTAGCGATTATTTTTCGGTGCATCGATTAATCTAAGGACTCTTTTTTTGTTGTTTTTGTTTTTTTCAGTCCGATTCTATTTCGGTTTGATTCGATTATCGATAATCTCCCCATTAATTGACTAATACCAATTTATAAAAAGTCCAAAATAAAAGACTATACAAGTGCAAAGTAATGCATTCTTAGTCAGAGGTAGCGTTCGATAAAACCTTGAAGCCTTAAACACATAGCTTACTAAAAAAAGTGCATCTTGTAATTCTTTTTTCAGATGAAAATAACAACAAATTGATGTCTAGCATTCAATAAAAAAAAAAAGGTCACCCAAAATACTTGTTTAGAGCAATTGAAAGAATACAGTAACCAATGTAAACTTGAGGGCTTTAAGCTAACACAGAGAGTGCTTTTCCAACAAAAAATCAATAAAAATTAACAGCGACAGTGGGAGCCAGCAGCCTGTCATGGTGTCCTTCCTGAACCAACAGAATTTAACATTTGTTGAAAACACATAGCTTACTGAAAAAAGTGCATCTTTTAATTCTTCATTCACATAAAAATAACAACAACGTATAGTAGTAATACACTCTGCCACTCACTCACAAAATACTAATGTAGGTAACTAGAATTTAATAAATGGAACATTATTGTAAAGTGTACCGATTTGTTATACACCGATTCACATGTCTCATGAGTTCAGTGTTGGACAGATCAGTTGTTTTAACCATTCATTTAAGTGAATCAGTTCAAATGAGTCATTAGTTCGTGAATCGGACATGTCATTATTGGACGTGTAGCCTACGGCAAGCGCTGTGTGATTATCCCGGCAGTTTATTTTTTAGCATAACTTACACTCCGCGGTAATTCAGCAAAAAAAATTATCTCAGAATGCTCCACGTGAAACTTTGTTCATCCCAGCCCTGGTACGGATATAACTACAAGGCCTCTGGCAAATTGGCGCAGGTACCAATACTGTGACCACAAGTGACATATTGCGTTTATAGGCAACCCTCACAGGGAAAGGAAAAAAAGGCGAGCTGAAGGAGCAGCTTGAGCCAGAAAAAACCAACGCAATTTTAGGTACAGTAATGTCATAGTTATGAATCCAAATCCATTGTCATGATTGATTGACAAATCCATTATAATCAATGATTGTATTTCAATGTTATACATTGTCTATCCTGTTTTAATTCATCCCCATGTCTCTTTCCTGTTTTCACAGATGCAGTGAGGGAGCGATTCCCCAACACCGAGGTGGCAGAGATCCGGGCCCTTCTACGGAGGAAGTGCAACAGTGAGAGTTAAAAGGCCTCTAGTAACTCAAGTCAGAGCTACAGGTGCTGGTCATATAATTAGAATATCGTGAAAAAGTTCAATTTTTTATTGTAAATTATTTTTAAAAATGAAACTTTCATATATTCTAGATTCCCTACATGTAAAGTAAAACATTTCAAAAGTTTTTTTTTTTTTTTTTTTTTTTTTTTAATTTTGATGATTAGAGCGTACAGCTCATGAAAGTCCAAAATCCTGTATCTCAAAATATTAGAATATTTTCTAAGATCAATCAAAAAATGGATTTTCAAAACAGAAAAGTTCAAGTTCTTTAAAGTATGTTCATTTGTACACTCAATACTTGGTCGGCAGCACATATTACAGCAAATGACTTGCTCCTAGCACAAATTACAGCATCAGTGAAGTGTGGCATGGAAGTGATCAGCCTGTGGCACTGCTGAGGCACTATTGAGCCTTCAGATCATCTGTATATTGTTGGATCGACTGTTTCTCATCTTTCTCTTGAAAATATCCCATAGATTCAGGGGTCAGGCATGTTGGCTGGCCAATAAAGCACAGTAATATCATGGTCAGCAAACCACTTGTAAGTGGTTTTTGCACTGTGGGCAGGTGCTAAAGTCCTGCTGGAAAAGGAAATCAGCATCTCCATAAAGCTTGTCAGCAGATGGAAGCATAAAGTGCTCCAAAATCTCCTGGAAGAAGGCTGCATTGACTTTGCACTTGATAAAACACAATGGACCAACACCAGCAGATGTCACAGCCCACCCAAATCATTACTGACTTCAGAAACTTCCCACTAGACTTCAAGCAGCTTTGATTCTGTGCCTCTCCAGTCTTCCTTCAGACTCTGGGACCATGATTTCAACATGAAATGTAAAGTTTACTTTTATCTGAAAAGAGGACTTTCGACTACTGTTCACTGTCCAGTTCTTTTTCTCCTTAGCCCAGATAAGATGCTTCTGACATTGTTTCTGTTTCAGAAGTGGCTTGGTAGTCCTTTTCCTGAAGATGTCTGAGTGTGGTGACTCTTGATGCGCTGACTCCGGCTTCATTCTACTCATTGTGAAGCGCTCCTAAGTGTTTGAATCAGCTTTACTTGACAGTATTCTCAAGCTTGTGGTCATCCCTGTTGCTTGTGCACCTTTGCCTACCCAATTTCTTCCTTCTAGTCAACTTTGCATTTAATATGCTTTGATACATCACTCTGTAAACAGCCACCCCATTCAGTAATGACCATCTGTGACTTACTCTCTTTGTGGAGGGTGTCAATGATTGTCTCCTGGACCATTGCCAAGTCAGCAGTCTTCCCCATTAGTGTGGTTTCAAAGAACAAGAGATACCCGGAATTTATACTGTAGGGATGGTCATTTAATGAAACTCAAATGTAAATATTCTAATATTTTGAGATAATGGATTTTGGACTTTCATGAGCTGTACGCTCTAATCAACAAATTTAATTAACTTTAATAAATTAAAGTTTCATTTTTTAAAATAATTTACAATGAAAAAATGAACTTTTTAACTCTAGTGAACTCTAATTATACGACAAGCACCTGTAGATATGCATGTGTAGTAAGTTGTTTGCCATTGTTCTGTTCCCGGCATTTCAGAGAAAGTCGACTGTTCAAGGTTCCTCCTTTTGCCAATATCTGCTTTTGTGTGTTACTTTTGTGTTAATAATAAAGATCCTTTTCTGAAATGCAATTTGTAATCTGTTGATTTAATGTACTTGAACTGAATTGTAATGTAATACACTTGTAGTGTAATAACAACATTCATGCTTAAGTATAACAAAATGGGGATAAAATTACAAATTAAATGTACTTTCAATTTGTTTCTACCTTACACTATAATAACATTGCACTGAAAGTACGTGTCTATGATGTTTAGGTTGTAATTGAACTTCACTTCAAAAACATTATTATTGTCATAGTGGGACACTTTAAAAGCACTAAATATAGTTAGGAAGTGCATTTGTAGATCACTTGAAATGTTACAGAGGCATACTAAATTAACTGTTTATAGTAATTATAAGTATGATAGCAGTATGCACAAAATGTACTTAAACACAACTATAATTTGCACTTCAATGCCTTTTTAAGTGTATTTCCATTAGAATGGCAATACAATGCAATTGTACTGTAAGTGTGCTTAATTGCTCATGAATCTTGATTTTCATTAGTGTATTTTAGTGCACTTGAAGTTTAAAAAAAGTTGTTCCATTTTAGTATACTATTTACACTAGAAGTGTAGTTAAATAGATGTTAAGTTGAAGTTAATACATAATTGAATATACTTAACTATACTTGGATTTGACGAAAATAGTACAACATGTAGAAAATATACTTAGTACACTTTATTAAAGTATATTTTTAATAGAATTCTTTTTCACCTGGACAAGTATCATTTTCACATGCTGCACTACATTGTTTAATTAGCAAATGCATTTGCACCCATTTGTTCACCCATGGGCGTGCTGGTCTGAAAACGAGGTGTGTTCAGGCGCATTGTTGGCGCATTGCTATTCTCTGGCAACTGAAATAGACTGCGCCATTGACCAACAGAAACCTGGTCTAAAGCCAATGGTGCAATATTTATTTATTTATTTATTTATTTATGTTATTTATTTATGTTATTTAAATAGCGCATTACTAATATGTACCTATAGGCGGTTGCACAACGTGTATATACTCTGCTTATTACACACACAGGGATGCGCAGCAGCACACAAACAAGGTAATATTAAAAATAAAAGGATTACAATGTAAAAGATTATTATTGTGTGCATAAAGATAAAAATGCTTTGGTGAAATCCGACTTGTCCTGTAGAAGGTTTGCTCGTGCGCAAGCAGATCTGTTTCCTCGCTAGAGAAGCATTCAGTTTTTCTGCTTGAAAAATCCATCATGTAAATATCGAATCCGCCATGGCTTGAGCGCAACTGGCTTTTAAAGGGAATGGGAGATGAGACTGTGATTGGTTTATTGCACATTACGCCTAAAACACACCCATTACTCATTAAGAGAATAGAGACAACCTTTTAGACCATGCCGACCATTTTTCCTGTCATTCAACTAGCAAAAGTGGATTCGGGACACTTAAGACAATGCACTTTAAACCATGTGCTTAGATCGTTAAAATAGGGCCTCAGGTGTTCATTACTAAAGCTCAATCATTACTTAATTAATCACTTAATTATCTCATTAACTTTAACTCTGCTTCAGTGTTACTTTAAAGGATTAGTTCACTTTCAAATAAAATTTTCCTGATAATTTACTCACCCCCATGTCATCCAAGACATCCACCCCCATGTTCATGTCTTTCTTTCTTCAGTCGAAAAGAAAGGTCAAAATTATAGTTTCAGTGCAGCTTCAAAGGGCTTTAAACGATACCAGACGAGGAACAAATGATCGACCTCCAAGTGCTGCCCAAACCGCACTTTCTTATTCTTCAAAATGCTTACGCTGTATGTCCTACGCCTTCACTATTCTACTTATGGAACGAACGTAGCGCCATTTTCATTTTTTCCTTAAGTAGAGTAGGGAAGGCGTAGGACATACAGCATAAGCATTTTGAAGAATACATCATTCCGATGTAAGAATCAATAGTTATTAATTTAGTTAATTTATCTATAACAGCACTGGAGTAAACAGTGATGTCATCATCCAGCTCAGTTCAGTTCGCATACAATGGTGTCAATGCAGGCAGATCAAAACACTGTTGAATATCAAATGTCAAGTGTCCCCAACTAAGCAAGCGAAAGGCAACAACGGCAAGGAACCCAAATTCCAACAGGTGACATCAGGTGGCAAACAGGTGTAAAAATGGAGAAAAAAACATTGGGAGAAACCAGGCTTAGTCGGGGGGCCAGTTCTCATAAATAAACAGTGCTTTATTATGATTTAGGCAGCTATCATAAGTCAGATGGGATCGCAACGGTCAAAGTATTCATTCCAGTTCCATCCAGTTGAGGATCGTATTCATCACGCCGGTATGGGCGGTTTGTTGAGGAACTGTGCCACTGGATGTCGTGTCGATGAGGCCTTCACAGTGGATGATCTAGTTGACTCAATCTCTGCTGACACTTCAGGGCTGCGTTGTGGTTGTGTCAAGGCGCAGGTCCTCGATCTCACCTGGATATGGCCCGGATACGGCTGACTACGGTAAACCTCGGGATAAACAGAGAGACTAATATTAGCGTAGATGCCATTCTTCTTCTGATGTAACGAGTACATCTGGTGTTATAGGAAGTGTTCCTGGTTCCGGCTGACCTAATTTATGCAGCCTAACAATCCTTTAACGGATTTGAAAACATAAATTAATATTGTGTTATGTGTATGCCAGGTTAAAGAGATGCGTTTTTAGTCTAGATTTAAACTGACAGAGTGTGTCTGCTTCCCGAACAATGCTAGGAAGATTGCTCCAGAGTTTAGGTGCCAAATAGGAGAAGGATCTATCGCCTGTGGTTGATTTTGATATTCTAGGTATTATCAACTGGCCTGAATTCTGAGATCACAATAGACACGAAGGACTATAATGCATTAAGAGCTCGTTCAGGTACTGGGGAGCTAAACCATTTAGTGCTTTGTAAGTAATTAGCAAGATTTTAAAATCTATATGATGTTTAACAGGAAGTGTTGACAGAACTGGTCTAACATGGTCATACTTCCTAGTTCTAGTAAGAACTCTAGCTGCTGCATTTTGTACGAGCTGTAGTTTATTTATCAAGCAAGCGGAACAACCACCTAGTAGAGCGTTACAGTAATCTAGCCTTGAGGTCATGAACGCATGAACTAACTGTTCTGCATTTTTTATTGAGAGCATATGTCGTAGTTTAGTTATATTTTTAAGATGGAAGAATGCAGTTTTACAGATGCTAGAAACATGGCCTTCAAATGAAAGATTGGTATCAAAGAGCACACCCAGGTTCCTAACTGACAACGAAGACTTAACAGAACATCCATCAAGTGATAGACAGTATTCTATGTTATTACATGAAGAAGTTTTTGGTCCAAAAAGTAGAATTTCTGTTTTTTCTGAATTTAGTAGTAGGAAATTACTGGTCATCCAGCTATGCATTCCGTTAATTTTGTGAATTGGTAAATTTCGGCAGGGCGCGAAGAAATATGGAGCTGAGTATCATCAGCATAACAGTGAAAACTAACACCATGCTTCCTAATGATATCTCCCAAGGGTAGCATGTTCAGAGTGAAAAGCAGCGGTCCTAGCACTGAACCTTGCAGTACTCCATGTTGAACTTGTGATCAATATGTCATCTCTTCGTTTACTACTACAAACTGATAACGGTCAAATAAGTATGATTTGAACCATGACAATGCAATTCCACTAATGCCAACATAATTTTCGAGTCTATTTAAAAGAATGTTGTGATCGATAGTGTCAAATGCAGCACTAAGATCCAGTAACACTAATAGAGAGTTACAACCACGATCTGATGATAAGAACAAATCATTTGTAACTCTAATGAGAGCAGTCTCAGTACTATGGTACGGTCTAAATCCTGACTGGAAATCCTCACAGATACCATTTCTTTCTAAAAAAGGAACATAGTTGTGATGATACTGCCTTTTCTAGTATTTTTGACAGAAAAGGAAGATTTGATTCGGCCTGTAATTAACTAATTCTCTTGGATCAAGTTGTGATTTTTTAATAAGAGGTTTAATAATAGCCAGCTTAAAAGTTTTTGGTACGTATCCTAGTGATAAAGATGACTTAACGATATTAAAAAGAGGATCTATGACCTCTGGAAGCATGTCTTTCAATAGCTTAGTCAGTATAGGGTCTAACATACATGTTGTTGTTGTTTTTAATGATTTAACAAGTTTAGACAATTCTTCCTCTCCTAAAGCAGTGAATGAATTGAATTTTTCCTTAGGGACACTACAATGCACTGTCTGACGCGATACTGTAGTAGACGGTTGCATGGTTATAATTTTCTCTCTAATGTCAATCTTGCAAGTAAGGATTTCATAGGAGTCATTACTGCTATGCTGTTTGGAAACATCAGAAGTTGAAGCTTTATTTCTTGTTAATTTAGCCACTGTATCAAATAAATACCCAGGGTTGTGTTTATTTTCTTCTAAAAGATTTGAAAAATAAGCAGATCTAGCAGTTTTTAAGGTCTTTCTGTACTCAATCATTCTCTCTCTCCACAAAATGTGAAAAACTTCTAGATTTGTTTTCTTCCAGCTGCACTCCATTTTTCTGGCTGCTCCCTTAAGGGCCAGAGTGTGCTTGTTGTACCACGGCATTAGATTAATTTCCTTAATCTTTTTTAAGCGCAAAGGAGCAACTGAGTCTAATGTGTTGGAAAAGACAGAGTCAATAGTTTCTGTTGCAACATCGAGGTCTTCTAAGCTGTCTGGTATGCTAAGGCGATAAACTTATCAGGAAGATTATTTATAAAGCGAACTTTAGTGGTAGAATTGATGGTTCTACCATTTTTGTGGCAGGGAGGCAGTTTAGCAGCCTTGACTAAATGTAGTATACACAAGACTAGATAATGATCTGAGATGTCATCACTCTGCTGCAGATTTTCAACGGCATCAATAATGATTCCATGCGACAATATTAGGTCTAAAGTATGATTACGACAATGAGTGGGTCCTGACACGTGTTGTCTAACTCCAATAGAGTTTAGAATGTCTGTAAATGCCAACCCCAATGCATCTTTTTCATTATCTACATGGATATTAAAATCACCAACAGCAAGGACTTTATCCGCAGCTAGTACTAACTCCAATAGAAAATCAGCAAATTCTTTGATAAAGTCCTATATGGTGTCCTGGTGGCCGGTATACAGTAGCTAGCACAAATGTCAACTTACATAACGTTACATAAAGCACCATCACTTCGAAGGAATTATATTTGAAAGACTTTTGAGTAATACTGTAAATATTACTTTAAATTACAGCAACACCTCCCCCTTTGCCTTTCTGATGAGGATTCTGTCGATAATCATAACCTTGAGGGTTAGACTCATTTAAAGTAATGTAATCATCTGGTTTTAACCAGGTTTCTGTCAAACACAGCACATCCAGATTATTGTCTGTGATAATATCATTTACAAGAAGTACTTTTGAAGAAAGGGATCTAATATTCAACAACCCAAGCTTTATTATTTGTTTATCAGTATTTAACCCTACATATGAGGAATTGTAAATGTGATGCTCACCTTAGAAAACACCATTAGCCATTATCAGTTCACTCTCTCTTCCTGTTACAGAAAAAGAAAGTCACACACTTAGAGTAGCCTGTAAAGGTGTGAAAACTGGCACTCATCTGAAAATCTGGTGCACAGGAAGCTCAGCTTCACACAACCTGTTTTCCAGTCTTCCTGAGTATACCAATTACTTTTCTTTAATGTGAGATATGAGGCTTAATTGGTGCCATTCATTTTTTTTTAGGAGCTGCCTACACCTGCATAAAGCTCTTTATCATGCACACATAAGGTATCGTCAGATTCCACATGTAGATTTAGGCCTTACTATTGGTTTTGCCTCCCTCATATGCAGTACATATTTCATGGTAACTAAGGCAGTTTGCAGCAGTTCATCAGTTGTGATGAGTCTTAGCAAGTTTCACAAGTTTACGATCCTGAAATGGCCTTTACTGGAGATTGCACAGTTGTTGTACGGCACACATCAATGCGTCTTGGGTTTTGTCCGAGCAAGGATTCAGATTAATTAGCTCAGATATCATCAGCGCCTCCTCTCACTTCTTTTATGCATTTCCATTATGCTTTTGCCAGCTCTCACACTAATACATCAGCTCAGCGATAACTGTCCTTTCAATGGAGAGCTTTCATTACGCTGCTGTTGATTCTTCTCCGGACGGTTTTCAATTGCTTTTCTATTGACTATGTTCACT
Source organism: Megalobrama amblycephala (assembly GCF_018812025.1). Taxonomy (NCBI): domain Eukaryota; kingdom Metazoa; phylum Chordata; class Actinopteri; order Cypriniformes; family Xenocyprididae; genus Megalobrama; species Megalobrama amblycephala. The sequence continues at coordinate 17,775,935 of NC_063060.1, read as the reverse complement.
CATGTTTATTCAGCTGTGGCACATCCTGAACACCGATAGACACCCAAAGACATGATCAGTCTGGCTTTTGCCCCAGTCGGTCTATTGTGGATCAGCTTGTATGTGAATAGCAGGAGCCTTGAGAAGAATGCTGGCTTGCACTGAAACCAAGCAAGCTTGTGAATTTAATGATTTTCTGAGAATAGAAACAACGGCAGTGTAGATAACCCATTACCAACTTGGAATTTCAAATACTTTTAGGCTGCATTTACATTATAGGTTTCAAGTGACCCAAATCCGATTTTTTTCCTCCAATGTGGCACAGATCAAATATAACCCACGAACGTGTAAGCAGGGGGGAAAAAAAGACAAAAACATTGATTCCGATATTCTCAAATCAGTTTCAGGCCTCATTCACATGTGGAAATTAATTTGATATGAATCCGATATGTGCATTTGCATATGCCGTGTAAGTAGACAGATATTCCCCTGTCCATGTAAGTCTTGTATCATTGAAAAAGCGGCAGTGACGAATGACATCAACTCAGATGGACACCAATCGCGATCACATGACTCTTTTCAATGACGCAATGGAGGACAAAGGCTCAACCCAATGTTTTGTTGACCTTTAAATATGGTGCAGAAAGCAAAAGCTTGTATTATCATTTTGTCTGCATCTATTGCAAATCACATCATTTTTACTTCCTTTTCTGCCTAAGCTTTTCCAGGTCAGTATTCTACCTTGGGTTGTTTTACCAAGTGTATAGTGTAAATGCAGATATCAGATATGAATCACTTTTAAAAGATGTAAGCTGGTCGTGAAAAACATTGGATATAGTCAACAAATCAGAATTTGGCATTACTATGCTGTGTAAACGTGGCCTTAGTGATTATTTTGCAATAACAGTTAAACTTAAGTGTCCCACTTTACCAATTTTCACACTTTATCTGTATGTCCTTATTCAATCTTTTATTTATTCAGCAAATGCTTTTTAAATATATTATTTAGCAAGGATGCATTTAATTGATCAAAAGTGGCTGTTTTTTTCTCTTTACACTGTTACACAGTAATTCTACTTCAAATAAATGCTTTTCTTTTGAACTTTTCTGAACCTCTCGCTAACTGACTTGCTGCAATAAATATTCCTTTAAACACATTTTTTTAATGTTCAGTAATGAGGAAAGAAGAAAAAAAAACATCATTCTGTAAATATGATGAACATAAAATTATTTGATAAAGATCATAAATTTGTGTTTCACTTGTCAAGAGCAGTACCTAGAGATCTGTATTCTAAGCACTGCTCTCATAGAAGATTCCAGTCACACACACACTTCAAACAGAGCAAATGCCTTAGAATGGTGGCTGCTAATCACTTTTTATCCAGACAAGAAGTCAGGGACACCAGAATTAAATTGATAACAGAATTGACTATACAGTGAATATGTATGTATTTTTTAATCACATGTACTTATTTTAGATTTTCCCCAGACCTTTCTGTTTTCAGTTCTCCTTTGATACCCTCTATCTGTCAATAATGATCAAACACAAACCTTCACTCAGGTTTCCGAGGTCTTTTCTGCAGCCAGTAATAGGGGGCTGATTACTTTGAAAATGAAAGAGTGAGGGGAAAAAAATAGAATTCTCTCTCTCTCTTTTTGATGTTGGATTCTGTTTCAGGTCTTTCCAGTGTGTGAATGTTACATTACAAAGGTAAAAACAGAGACAAGCTTGCTATAATGAACCATAACTACCTCAATTGGGGCGTTTCTCTAAAACTACACGGTCTGTTTACCTGAGGACTATATACCTGAAAAGTATATCCAAAAATGATTAGTCAGATTGATGTTGTTTATTTTTAGGATGTTAATTATCTTGTCATTATACAATTATTCTACAACCATTGTCTTTTTTTTTTTTTTTTTTTTTTGATTAAATAAACTTTTGTAATTATCTTCAAGTATAGAGAATGCTGTCACCTGTACTAAAAGCTCAATCAATCAAATGCAGTGACTCTGACAGATTCACTGTTGAATGGTAATTCTCTCCGTCATGACTAATATTTAAGCACCTAGCTGATTTATACTTTACCTGATGTTGTACTTGTGCATTGTAGCATTGCAGTTGATCATCTCAGCAACATAACATGGATTGTCTGGGCAATATAGATAAAAAAAAAAAAATAAATCTCAGTATTTTTTCAGCTGTTTGAGGATATTTGTGTGATATATATCTTGGTATTTATGTATTTGCTCTAAATTTTTATTAGGTTGAATATGAATTTGTTGTATTGATTCAACCAAACAACCATTGTAGCCAAGTAGATTTAAAATATTTGAGTAAAATAAGGTTTAAACACTCACCGGTCACTTTATTAGGTAAACCTTTCTAGTCGTGGGTTGGATCCCCTTTTGCCTTCAGAACTGCCTTAAAGGCTCAGTATGCAATCTCTCAAAATTGTTCTTGATATTTGAAATCAACCCACACACCCTTCCCTTCATTGCTCCACCCTCAAAATGCATGAACACGTTATGCAAGAATGTCTCTTTTATCATAATGCTTATGATAAAGCATAATCCACTTTCAACAGCATTTTTCAAAAATTGCTTACTGCACCTTTAATTCTTCGTGATACAGATTCAGCAAGGTGCTGGAAACATTCCTCTGAGAATTTGGTCCATGTTGACATGAAAGCATCACTCAGTGTTGCAGATTTGTTGGAATGATGTTAATCTCCCACTCCAACACATCCCAAAGGTGCTCGATTGGATGGAGATCTGGTGACTGTGGAGGCCATTTGAGTCTAGTGAAGAGTCATGTTCACTTGAGTCATGTTCAAGAAACCAGTTTGAGATGATTTGAGCTTTGTGACATGGTGTGTTATCCTGCTCGAAGTAGCCATCAGAAGATGGGTATACTGTGGCCATAAAGAGATGGACATGGTCAGCAAAAATACGTTTAAACAAGGTACACTTTGGGCCCATTAGTACCAAGTGAGCATAGAAAATATCCTCCACACCATTAGACTACCACCAGCAACCTGCACTGTTGTGCATGAACTGCTATGCCGAAATTCTGAAACTACCATCTGAATGACGAAGCAGAAATTGACTCATCAGATCAGTCATTGTTTTTTCAATCTTTTACTTTGATAAAAATTTCCAATTTTGGTGAATTTTGGTGTCTGAATTGTAGCCTCAGTTTCCAGTTCTTAGCTGATAGGAGTGGCACCTGGTGTGGTCTTCTGCTGCTGTAATCCATCTGCTTCAAGGTTTGACATGAAACTTTGTGCGTTGTGGTTATTTGAGTTACTGTTACCTTTCAGCTCAAACCATGTGGCCATTCTCCTTTTATCTCTGGCATTAACAAGGCATTTTCACCCACAGAACTGACGCGCACTGTATATCTTCTCTTTTTCGCACCATTCTCTGTAAACCCTAGAGATGGTTGTGTGTGAAAATCCCAGTAGATCAGTAGTTTCTGAAATATTCAAACCAACGCATCTGACACCAATAACCATGTCATATTCAAAGTCATAGTTCACCCAAAAAGGAAAATTCTGTCATCATTTACCCACCACCATGTTGTTCCAAACCTGTATGGCTTTCTTTCTTATGTAGAACACAAAGGAAGATATTTTTTTTTATCCATACATTGAAAGTGAATGTGGTCCAAATACATTCATTTTCATCATTGTATAGATGAAAAACCCTTCGAGAATGTTTTTCAAAATATCTTTTGTTAGGATACACAGAAGAAATAAAGTCAGTGAGGAAGTGATGACACAATTTTCATTTTTGAGTGAACTATTCCTTAGTCAAATAGCATAAAAAGACGTTTAAACTTGCAATATTCACAATGTTGCATAGTTTTATGTTGTCAGCAAAATAATCACAAATATATTTCGAATATTTTATATCGACCAGCCATAATCACAACTACTTAAATGACACTAATAAATAACTCGTAATGGAGCATCCAAAGCTGCTTATGACCCATGCAGTTTGGCGGACCAGAAGAATGCAGACTGAAATCTTAATAATAAAAAAAATAAAAAGTTAATGCTTACTGAAGCCAGCTGTATCAACATGGTTAAAACCCATCCCAAAGTGAATAAGTCAATTGCTGCATAATACAGTGGAGCTGCTAGAAGCGAATCAAGTAAAGCTAGCCTCGTCATTTGCTGAATTTGTTTGCTTTATGATCAATACAACTCTTCCCCTGGTACTATATCACAAAATGGCCATTAGACTCATTTAAAGCCCTCTGATGTTACTGGGATATTTGCACATGTCTTTAGCTGACACTGTGCACAGTCATTATTAGCCAAACAGCCTCATTAAAGAGAGGTTTAATCTTGCTTAAATGATGTGGAATTGGCAGCTAAATTAACCTCCGCTGTACCTCTTTAGTGGATCTGAGGATCAGCAATGGTCAAATGAGCAGTCTGTAAGCACATTAGCTTTGCAGTAAATGTTGGACCCAGTGACGCAAGTAACAAGTAAAAAAAGAAATGAATGTAATTAACAAGCATTAACTCTCTATTACTTATCATGGGGCGATTTGCGGCTCAGTAAAGGTGTCACTGAAAGCTATCTTTAGCTTGTGCTTTTAGAGTAATTTAATGCTCTTTTGGCTTAGAGATTATCGATCAAACACCGAAATGCTACAAAGGTATAAATCTACTAACATGTGATTTCTTTAAAGGGTTAGTTCACCCCAAAATGAAATTTCTGTCATTAATTGCTCACCCTCATGTCATTCCAAACCGTAATACTTTCATTTATCTTTGGAACAGAAATATTTTTTTGATGACAGAATTCTGTCAAATTTCAATCCATAGACTGCCTTTGCAACTGATACTTTGAGGCTTCAAAAAGTTCATAAAGCGATCGGAAAACTAATCCATTATGAATTTAGGGGTTTAGACCAAAAGAATCAATCGCTTGTTATGATGATCAGATTTAATTTAAGCTTTTACTCGCATGTAAACATTGCAGACTGTCCTCCAAAAAAAAACAAAAAAAAAAAACAACAACCCTAAAGGTCGTTTTCATGCACCTTATTACGACATATATTTACGCCCTCTAGCTGGCATAAAAATAATAACAGTGTCGTGTTACCTATGTCGTCATGAAATGACGTAAGACTGTCACTACCAATCAAAATGCGTGTTCATTTAAATGTAACGTGTGGACTTTTTACACCATTTGTTTTTTATTAACGACTACAACCACCCCACCCCTAAACCTACCCTTAGTGATTTATATAGGGCATATACACTTTATGAGCACATGCAGGATCGAACTCCCGATCGCATGATCACATGATTGCATATTGTTATATATTGCAATGCTCTGCCAATTGAGCTACGCGAAACCCTAAATATGACGCAGATAAAAAGGAACAATGCATTAAAATGAAAGTGTCCTGTTGTCGATAGGGGCACAACTTTAGTAAACGCTCCTATGGGTCGTATTCCAGGGAAGTGACAAATGACCTATATAGGCGTATTGGTTGGAGAACATGTTGAAACATTGGTCAGCTAACATAAGCTTGCATGTAAACATTGGTCAGTGAACATAAGCAGAAGCTCAACCGAACCTGAGAAACGCACAAGAACAAACCTCTTCTGGAAGCTCTTCTGGGAAGGTCAAAACTCCCATTGAAATTGCTTGATAACACAAAAGTGAAACAACAAACCTCTTCTGGGCAGCTCAAACATACTGCATAAACACAAGAGACTGAACCATTGGTTACGCAGCACGTTTGAGCTTCCGTTAGAGGTTTGTTGTTTCACTTTTGTGTTATCAAGCAACTTCAATGGGACTTTGACTTTGAGGTTGGGGGTCAATGTTCTGCTTTACTGTAGAACAATGTCTGATTTATTCTAGAGAATCTTGCAGGAGAAACAATATGGCAGACTGAGACATGGATCTACAACCCCATTTCCAAAAAGTAAAAAGTTGGGACATTTTGTAAAATGCAGACAAATTATTTTGTAAATATAAACAAATTTTGCTTTTGATATGATGCAACACACTCCAAAAAAAAAAATAATAATAAAAAAAATGGCACAGAGGCATGTTTACACTGATAAAAATTGCTGTTAATTTACGGCAAAATTTTAACACTATAATCCTGTTATATTAAAAAGCAGCACATTAATGTTTTTTTTTACGGTTGGTGAAATGACGTAGACAAATTTTAATGGCCGTTACTGAAGCCTTTTTTAATAACGCAGTGTAACTGCATTGTCATTGGTTCACTCATAGACAAGTTGTTGAACCAATGACGGCGCGGCATAGCTGCGTGGCCTATGGTGACAAAGCGTGCGAAGAAGCCCGCCAAAATGGGCGGGGCTTACGGCTATGTAAGAAGGCATTTCGCCATAGGCATTTCAGGTCATACGACTGAAGCGACAACACTGAAGCCGCAGCCTCGTGGCACGGCATGTAACGCAGTACTCGCTCCTCAGAACCAAGGTTACGTTAGTAACCGAGTACGTTCCCTTTCGATACTTCACTCGTACTGCCTATGGGGAACGAATTCAACCACGCCGTGCCATGGCAGGGAACGACTGAACTTGTCTTGAACACCGCGAGGGAACCAGCGGACAAGTGAGAGGGCCGGAGCCGTCGAACCCATGTTACACTTGCAAAAGGGGAGTTAACTCCCTAAGTGGCATGAGGCGGAGCTCGATAGAGGCCGCTGTGTCATACCAAGAGGACCCGAGCTTGTAAGGTCGGTATATCCCAATTATAAAATCTGACAAAAGTGGACGGCGAGGACCAGCCGGCTGCCTCACAGATGTCTAATAGAAACTCCACTGGACCAGGCCCAAGAGGAAGCCATTCCTCTAGTGGAGTGGGCTTTAACTCCTATGGGGCAGTTCAGGCCCATAGAGGAGTAACAAAGAGCAATAGTGTCGACTATCCAACGCGAAAGACGTTGCTTTGAGACCGAAGACCCTTTGGTGCGGCCGCCAAAGCAGATAAAACTCTTCATTTTCAGTACTTCCTAAAATAGTAAATGTGAATAATGTACAAATTACAGATAAAAAAGATATAGTTGATTTCTTTAATAATCACTTTGACTACGCCTGGAGATGAAACATCTTTCATCTCCAGGGTTTTTTCACCCCAATTGTCTGGGGCCCGAACCTCTTTACTTTTGAGCCAATTTCAAAGGAGAAGGTTTTATTCGCGTTATGAAATATAAATTGTAAAAAATCAGCTGGTCCTGTTGGGCTTGACCCTTTTCTCCTGAAACTTGGGGCTAATATTATTATTGAACCAATAACTTATATTTTTAATTTATCCTTAAAACAAAACATTATTCTTCAATCATGGAAAACAGCACATGTAATACCACTTTTTAAAAATGGGGATCCAACTATTATGGACAATTATCGTCCTATCTCATAACTCTCAGTATTGGCCAAAATTTTTGAGTCATTGGTTAGTGATCAGTTAAAGGACTTTTTAACAGTAAATAATATTCTTATTCCTTCTCAGTCAGGTTTCAGGAAAGGGTATAGCACCATCACAGCAGCCATAAAGGTAGTTGATGATATTGTTAGTGCTATTGATTATAAAGAATCTTGTGCAGCATTATTTATTGATCTCTCAAAAGCTCCCAAAATGTCTATCTAAAATTAAGTATGTCTGAAAATGTTATTGAATGGTTTAAAAAGTACCTGTCTAGTCGATATCAGCATGTCACTTGTAAAGGCATTATGTCAGGGGAGACAGAACTAATAGTGGGAGTCCTTCAATGTTCCATATTAGGGTCTTTGTTGTTTACAATCTACATAAATGATATTTGTACAGATGCAGCTGTACATCTCTATGCGGATGATACCATTTTATACAGTTCTGCTAGATCTCCATATGAGGCATTAAAGAAATTACAGGATGCTTTTACAGTTCTACAAAACAATTTACTTAAATTGAAATTGGTACTTAATTCTAAAAATACTAAATTTATGTTATTCACTCACTCCAGCAATTTACAGGATTTGCCTCAAATTATCACTCTATATGACCAGAAAATTGAAAGAGTGTCATGTTATAATTATCTGTGTTTTTTATTAGATGAAAAGCTCACATTTAAACCCCATGTAGATAATCTGGTAAAAAAGCTGAGAGTTAAACTGGGTTTCTAATATAGAAATAAGGCTTGTTTTAATTTAAAAGTAAGAAAGGAACTTGTTGCTGCTACATTTTTATCTGTTATAGACTTTGGAGATATTCTGTACATGCATGCAGCAAAGTCTGTTTTATGTTCACTAGATTATATTTACCATTCTGCTTTACGCTTTGTTACTAAAGCTGAATATTCTACACATCATTGTACTTTGTACAGTTTATCAGCTTGGCCTCCACTCTCAATTCGTAGACAGCATCACTGGCTTATTTTTATTTATAAGGTAGTGATAGGACTGTTGCCTTTTTACTTATCAGTTTTCTCTTTGGTAGAAAACAATAGATACAATCTCAAATCAAGTAATAGCATTCTTTTTACTATACCTGCTGTAAAATCTGAATTTGGTAAAACTGCCTTCCGTTACAATGCCCCTTCAACCTGGAATGCTTTGCAGAAACAGTTGAAGCTAGGCACTATTATCCCACTTAATGATTTTAAATGATATGTCACAGAAACCTTCAACTATAAGTGTGATTGTATATAGGCTGCTGTTCTGTTTTGTTTTCTGCCTGTCCTGGTTATTATGTTATTGTGTCATATTTTGTTTGTTGTTGTATTTAACTTTTGTTCTTGTTAGGTGTTGTTGTATGGCTTATGGGGTGCTGATACATTTGTTTTTGTTTTTAAGTGCTGCCTTTCTTGGCCAGGGATCATTTGAAAAAGACACTATAGTCTCAATATGACTTCCCCTGGTTAAATAAAGGAATAATAAGAAAAAAAGAGCTCCAGTCAACAAAGACCGACCATTTCTGGGCGTAGAGGCGTCTTGTGGATGGGGCTTTCGCCTGAGATATGGTATTTAGCATGTCCCCTGGGAGGTTTGCAGGCTCCCATCGAGGGACCAGAGGTGCAGAGTTCTGGCTGGGGATGCCAGATCGTCCTGTTTGCCTGAGAGAGGAGGTCCCGTCTCAGGGGGATCGGCCACAGGGCTTTCGTGGAAAGCCTGAACAGCTCTGAGGACCAGACTTGGCTCGTCCAGAGCGGGGCCACTAGGAGGACTCTGTGCTTGTCTTCCCCGACTCGTCTGATGACCTGAGGGATCAGAGCGATCGGGGGAAATGCGTAAAGGAGGGTGCTGGGCCAGACGTGGGCCGGCGCATCTTCCTCCTTCAAGAAATAAATTGGGCAGTGAGAGTTGTCTTCTGAGGCGAAGAGGTCTATCTCTGCCCTCCCGAAGAACTCCCAGATCGTGAGAACCATCTGGGGGTGGAGCATCCACTCGTCTGAGGATAGCATATCTGCTCCCAAGTTCATTCTCCCGGGTATGTGAGTCACTTTGAGCGACTCTAACCTCGGTAATGCCCACTCCAGAAGACGCTTTGCCAGTGCGCATAAGCGGCTGGACGAAAGGCCGCCCTGGTGATCTATGTATGACACCACTGTCATGCTGTCTGACTGGACTAGGACGTGGCGTCCCTTCAGGTGTGCCTTAAACGCTTGAAGGGCTCGGATCACTGCCAGCATCTCGAGGCAGTTGATGTGCAGATGGCTTTCCTCGTGAGACCACGAGCCGAAGGCCGGTCTGCCCTCGCAAAGAGCACCCCAACCCGTGTTGGACGCATCTGTCGAGAGCACCGTCCTTCTGGACACTGCCTGAAGGGGTACTCCATGACTGAACCATACAGGGTTCGTCCAGGGTTTCAGAGCTGTCAAACAGGCCTGATTGACCCTGAGACGCAGGCGGTCATGCCGCCAGGTGTGAGGAGGGACCCGAAACATCAACCAGTATTGCAGAGGCCGCATCCGAAGAAGGCCGAGCTGCAGAACCGGGAAGGCGGAAGCCATCAGCCCCAACATCCTCTGGAAGAACTTCAGAGGGAGGTAGGCTTTGTTCCTGACTGAAGCCGCGAGCTGCTGAATGGCCAGGGCGTGCTCTGGCGAGAATACAGCCGTCATACGGGCTGAGTCGAAAACTGCACCCAGGAACGTTATACGTTGGCTGGGGAGCAGTGAGCTCTTGCCAAAGTTGACCCTGAGTCCCAGGCACTCCATGTGGCTGAGTAGCACGGATCTGTGATGTTCTAGCTCGCCTCGCGACTGAGCCAGAATGAGCCAGTCGTTGAGATAATTGAGAACCCGGATTCCCATCTGTCTCAGTGGGGAAAGCATCGTGTTCATGCACTTGGTAAAAGTGTGAGGAGCTAGGGACAGCACGAAGGGAAGGACTGTATATTGGTAAGCCACACCCTCGAATGCAAATCTCAAGAATTGCCTGTGATGGGGGGCTATCTCGATATGAAAGTATGCATCTTTCAGGTCCAGCGAGCAGAACCAGTCCGCGGTGCAAACCTGCGCGAGGATCTGCTTCAGCGTTAACATCTTGAACTTCCGTCTCATGAGTGAGAGGTTCAAGAGTCTGAGATCTAAGATGGGTCTGAGACCGCCATCTTTCTTGGGGACCAGGAAATAACGGCTGTAGAACCCCGACTCGCTCTCTGAGGGGGAGACTATTTCTATAGCTCCTTTCCTCAGTAGAGTCGTGACTTCGGCTCTGAGGACATGAGCGTCGTCCGTGTTTACTGAAGTCTGAAGCACCCCGCTGAAGAGCGGGGGCCTTTGGGCGAACTGAAGCAAGTAGCCCCGACTTATGGTCCCCAGAACCCAGCTTGACACCCCGCGGATGGCCTGCCAGGCCTCGGCCCGCGTGACAAGGGGTTGAATCACCCCCCCCGTCGATCGGGGGCCCATACACCGGAGAGAGTGGAAGAGGAAATTTGCTCTTTCTTTGAGGAGGTAAAATATTTATTGTGTTCGGCATGAGAATGGCGTTTTGCATGGACGCAACATTTGTGGGTCCAGTTAGCACAACACTAAACATATCTCCCACGCCCGGAACTAAACGGGGCAGAGGGGAGACAGAACGAAGGAGCTTTTGGGGTGGTCCGGCCTCGGCGAGACTTTGCCCCATCCTCTTCCTTCCTGGCAGATCAGGAAGACTTTGGAGGCGTCGGATCCAGCAAAATCTTCGGCCGGGGTCCCTGACGTCTCGGGAAGGAGGAGCGCTTTGCGGGGCGAGAACACTGGTGCTGTTCCTTGGGTGGCACTGCCTGAGAGGTAGAGGGGGCAGGCTTGCTCTACTGAGCCGGCACAGACCTGGCTGGCCATGGATCGTCCAATGGCCTGGGTTGTGGCCTTCGGTGTATGCAGGGTTAAGTCGGTGGCGCTGCGGAGGTCACGAAAGGCAAGTGCATCAATGCCAGACTCGTCCAGGGAATGGAGGAGCTTTGCTTGGAACACCTGAAGGATCGCCATGGTGTGCAGCGCTGAGGCAGGCTGGCCTGCGGACGTGTAGGCTCTGCCAGCCAGGGCAGAGGTGGTCCTGCAGGGCTTGGATGGAAGGGCCCTCTTCGTCTTCCAGCCCACAGCCGCGGGGGGACAGAGTTGAGCTGCCACTGCTTCATCCAGGGGCGATAGGTGCTCATAGCCCTTCTCTTCAGAGCCGTCCACAGTGGTGAGAGCTGAATAATGCGTAGTGCGTAGGTGGGCAGAATACGGGGCGCGCCACGACTTCGTCAGCTCGTCGTTCACCTCTGGAACAAATGGGACGGAGCGCTGGCAAGGGGCCTGGTGATGACCCGGCAGGAACCACTCATCAAGCCTGCTCCGCGTTGACTCTTCTGGCGGGGCCCATTCGAGGTCCAATTCCTCCACTGCCTTCGAGAGGACGCGGAAAAGCTTGGCATCCATACCCGGCTTGCAGTCAATGGGCTCCAGCGAGGGTAGGTGGGCGGGGTCCTCCGAGTCACCGGCCCATCCTTCCATTTTGGAGGCCGCAAGAGACATGGAGTCGTCGAGCGGCTCTTCCTCCGATCCGCCGAATGAGATGAGGTCGCTTGCTTCTGCAGAGGGACACGGCTCAGGGCGGGGGAACAGGAAGGGGGGACTGCTCCCTAGTGGGAGAGGGCGAGGCATGCGGGGGCTGAGCCAGCGTGAGCTCGTACACAACTTCGGTCGCTGGTCAGCTCTGCCCCGCTGTCTCTTCCTGGCTGGCTCGCGGGAAGAAGAAGATGGGAGGACGCAAGCGGCGGGACCACTTTCAGTGAAGAAAGCGATCCGCAAGCGCAGAGAGGCTAGACTCATGCTCTCGCAGTGAGAGCATGAAGTCCCGGTGAGCGCAGCCTCTGCGTGGGACTTGCCCAGGCAGCCGACGCACTCACTGTGCCCGTCCTCGTCATGCAGAAGGGCTCTGCATGTGCCACAAGAGTGGTGCGGAATTTGTAGCAACGCCGCTGCCGTGAAAACGGCGTTTGAGGGGCTCTTTTAGAGCGGTTAGAACCGCTGGAACAGCTCTTTTAGAAAGCGGCAGAAAAAACGCGGTAAATCGCACTTTAGCGGTGCCGAATGGCAACAGGAGACACGCTGATAGGCGGCCGGAAGCGGCGCATGAAGCGGCTGTCTGTGCTGTCTTCGGTCGGCGGTCTCAGCACAATCCGCTGCTGGGCCTCTTCGACGGCGGAGAGCTCGTTCCAGGCGGTGAAGGCTTCAGCTCGGAGTCCAACGAAGAGATGCATCGTCGTCGCTGAAGGAGAGAGAGAACTGAAATCCTATGGCGAAATGCCTGCTTATATAGCCGTAAGCCCCGCCCATTTTGGCGGGCTTCTTCGCACGCTTTGTTGCCATAGGCCACGCAGCTATGCTGCGCCGTCATTGGTTCAACAACTTGTCTATGAGTGAACCAATGACGGTGCAGTTACACTGCGTTATTGAAAAAGGCTTCAGTAACGGGGAAAAAGGAGACCTTTCCACCATACGCAGTACGAGTGAAGTACTGAAAGGGAACTGCAGCAAGCACATGTGGATTTTCATTCGTCTTTACACTGTGATTTAACCGGTGAGTGCACCTTTGCCTTGCTCCCTTTACCCAAGATAGGCTACACATTTGCATTTGCAAATAACTGTGCAAATAACTGTAATAATTGGATGCTGAGCTTGTAACTGTTTTATACGTCCATTTCGGTGCCAAACCCATCAACGTGTAAACTGCGTCACAGAGTGAAGCTGGATTTCTGATTCAGATATTTCCTGATTACAAGGTGAGTTCAATATATAACTATACAATATAAGTATTTCAAATATGATATACTATAAACTCTTCTGCAAAGTAAGCCTTTAACATCATAGCAACAAAGTAATATTGATGTATTTGTAACGCGCTGAAATTGTCGTCATCTCGTTTGCTAATTTTAGCTTGAGATCTTTTCGTTTATTGCCTAATATAAATTTAGTTTATATTAGACAAAATGTTGATTTCGATAACGTTGTGCTTGCGAATTTGAGTAAGCTTGTTCTAATTTGTACATATCTGTATTATGAGGGGAGTTTTTCTTTACTAGTGTTGCTGTTTAGTTTCTTTAGTGTTGGCTGTGTTTTGGATTGCTTCGATCCAAGTTAGTTTGCTAGAATAAGTTGTGCATTACAATACTCAGTAAGAATAATTCCTGTTCAATTTTTTTTGTGTTGATGGTTTGTATTGTAAGGTTACTTTGCCCAGTACAGTAGGCTAAAGGACATTTTATTTCAGTGGAGATTTTTTTTGTTGTTGAGATTTTCGTGCCCAAAGACTGTCCATTTTGACTTGTCAGCATGTTTGCGTGTCAGTTATGTGGGCAGCAATGCAGTACTCCAGTGGCCTATGTGAAGCACATGAGGATTCACAGCAATATCCCTAACTTGTTTCTTCATTGTTGCATCCAGGACTGTAACAGGAAGTTTGTGAAATTAGAAGCTTTGAAATCACCTCTTTACAGACACCACAATGATTGTGTGGTGGTGCGGACACCACAATGATTGTGTGGTGGTGCCTAGATCACATGTGTACCCTGCAGTAGACTTTGCGTGCCACATTTTTATTATTACAGTAGAGTGGAGCTCTATCTGTATTGTAATAGGATGTTGAGATGCTAGTCCGCACTAACTAGTTGAAGTATTCTCTCTGTGAACAATAAAAACCCATTGTAATGTCAAACAATGATATAGCCACTTTTCTTTGTTTATGGTTATGATGAAAAAGTCTGTGTACACATCTGGCCTAAATGTTTATCTTATGTTTAGAGGTTTTCAGCTTCGCTTGGCATTCTGATACAGCCTCTACATAAAGCATAACAGTGAAGATGCTATCATGTCATAATAATAACACAACTTAATGTGACACTTATCATAGAGAAGTCCTGCTCCAGTCATGAATGCGAATCAGTTTCTGGATGATTGACTACTTCAGACGTTGCATCATCATACTCAGGCTCGAACTGATATGGTAAAATCGATGCTATCTTTTCTGTCCATACATTGTATACAATGCCTTGCGAATTGATAGCTGTCATTCAGTTATGGCAATAGGCGCACAGTGCGCGCAGTAGAAAAATCACAAAGGATTGGGCCATTTGACTAATCAGAGCAGTGTAGGCTGACGGAAAGGAGGGGTTTAGAGAGACTGATTCTTTGAACTGCTTCTAACGAATTGTTTACTAATCTTTGGTGAACTGAGGTGAAATTAAATGTATATTATGAGAAAACGCAAGTGTTTTTTGACCTTGCATGCATGTAAACCTGTTGTAGGAGATTACCAAAACAGTATTAGGAACCTTAAAAAAGGCATAATAAGGGCACTTTAACAAAAGCAGACATTTTGATAAAAATGCATTTGCTGAAACAGCTGTGCCATTTTAAATTCCTTCTACAAGTCTCAAAGCGCTGAATTTTGCAAGAATGTAGGTAAAGGCATGTTTTTTCCAATAAGTATTTATTAGTAGCTGGTAATGTTGCTATAGCTACTTTTTTTTAGAGTAGCTTGACAGTTGTTGAAGTACTTGAAATTATATGTAGCTTGACAACCTGCAATCTGGTCAAGCTACAATCTCAAAGAAGCTTCTCCAACATTTTAGATCACACTACAACCAATTAGTTGTGACTGTAACATTAAATATTTGAAGTTGCTCATTTTACCTTGTTTTATTTTAATGATCTCAAGTCCTACATTTTACAGTATGAATTATTTCCGCTTGCATTTAATAGCATAGCTGCTTATTCTAACAATATCCGTGACCCTGACGGTTCCCTGGTTCTGTAACTACTGTTTGTTTATTTATTTATTTATTTTTCAACACTCTCCAGCATTTTGGTACAAATCCTCTCTCCCATCTGTCTTCCTTGTCCAATAACAGTAGGTCTAAAAAGGTCTAAAAAAGACCATTTGCATGCAGCAGGCAGATGTTTTAATGTTCAAGTTCTCATCAAACTGTCTAGTTTAAAAGTCAGCTGCTCTAATTAGATATAGATTGCTCTGTCAGTCACTCTCTCATTGTTGTTCAACACTGTGTCATTTGCTCTTCAACACCTTCATAAAAGCAGGAGCGGGAAGGATCTGAACAGCTGATTAACCACAAAGTAGTCTATTCAGTCATCTTTAATAAAGGAAGGCTAAGATGAATCACTAAGCATGATGTTTTTTTTGTTTGTTTGTTTGTTTTGTTTTGTTTTGTTTTGTTTTGTTTTGTTTTTTGTTTGTTTGTTTTTTTGGTTAATGTGATGTTCGTGCAAGCGATCTGTGGATGAACTAAGAGAGGCTAGTTGTTTACTATATATACAGATAATGATCAATACTGTACTCTTTTCAGGTTATTTGTTGGGTAATGAGTTCTTT
The DNA here is from genome assembly GCF_018812025.1 of Megalobrama amblycephala. NCBI lineage: Eukaryota > Metazoa > Chordata > Actinopteri > Cypriniformes > Xenocyprididae > Megalobrama > Megalobrama amblycephala. The sequence continues at coordinate 17,760,111 of NC_063060.1, read as the reverse complement.
CCTACTTAGTAATTCAGGTTTCTCCCTTGAAATATTAATGAGATCACTTGGATTTAGGATTGGATTTTTAACTTTGTTGTGCTACATGTGCAACATACTGTAAGAAGTGTAGAAGAATAAATCATATTAGTTCAATTAATATATTAATCACATTTATGGTGTCCATATTACATAATTCCATACTACCAATGAAAATTTTGAACTATAATTCAACCTAATTCTATCAAAATATGTTCACTAAACCGGGCTCACGTATCTATATCTTTCTAGATTAGGGGTTTTCAAACTTCCTAGCAAGAAAATGTATGTGGAACACAATTGTAACAAAGTTAAAGGATCAGGGAAGATGGAGCCGGGAAATGGATAATATTCAACATAACTTTGTTCATAAAAGAATCAAACAACAAAAAGAAAGTAATGTGGTTGCTCCTCACAGACAACTGCCACATGAAAACATAATAAAAACACAAAGTAATGTCCAGGCCTGGTCCTTCACTGTCATCACTCTTCCTTTTATGCTCCCGGAGCTAATCAGTGAGAAACTCGCTCCGTTTCCAAAGCTGAATTTTCAGCATCATTACTCCAGTCTTTAGAGTCACATGATACTTCAGAAATCATTATAATATGCTGATTTGCTGCTCAAGAAACATTTCTTATTATTATAAATATTGAAAACAGTTGTGCTGCTTAATATTTTTATGGAAGTTTTAGAAGTAACCAAAGTGGTTAACCACTTCTTAAAGGTGGGGTATGTATTTTTTCAACAACACTGTTGCACATTGTTGATATTTGAAATCAACCCAAACAAACCCACCCCTCTCTTCATTGCTCCGCCTCCAAAACACATCCTCCAATCCTAACCACCCTGCTCCGAGTTGGTCTCAAACCCCGGCCCAATCGCTGCTGGCAGGCAAGGCGAGTGCACTGACAATCATGCTTAAACACTGCATTTTCTAGCAATCGTCAGTGCACAGTGGTTTATCTGCACAACTCTCACTAGCTGGCCACTGTTACACACACAATACAAGAGTGGGTGTCTGTTTATCACAGCTGACGCGCAACAAAATGCTTTATGAAAAATAAAGCGCAGATGATGAACGAATGACAAGGAAGTGCAAAAAATTAAAGTACAGTACACAAGAGTAAATACAAACAAGTGTTCATTGTTAGTCGCCAACAGCACAGCAGCCCCAGACAATCATGACACTCAAACCCAATTTTACTGTGATGTGGAATGAAAGCAGCCTCCACATCTGTTTTGAGGCCTTCCCGCTTAGCTGTCTCCAGCGCTGGAAAGCTTTTCTAATATTAACATGGGTTCTAAAGTGCTTGCCCAGTCATAAACCTTCATTCCAGTGATATTTTTTTGAGCTGTTTTGTATTGTGTCTCATTATCTCTCTTTCTGTGTTTTTCTTTTTTCTTTCTTAAATCCCCCTCCTGCTCGTTCTGTCATATGCCCTTTAATGCTGAATTGTTAGACGGCTGTTGTTGGTGTTGGCCCGACTAACTTCCAAACAGTGTTGTTGAAAAAATACATACCCCACCTTTAACAATGTGTAGAAGAAATACTGTTTTACTATAATTACAATACAAGCAGCAAATAATTTAGTAATCCACGTTTTGTCTTCATAATTTTATAATTTTATGTTTCTGACACAATATAACATAAAAAAACGAACAAACAAACAAATATGTTATTATATGATATCATATTTTAGGAATAGGGTCCTTCAGAAAATCATATTTGTGGTTCCCTAGGTCTTATCATACACCCGGCGTAATGCGACGCAAGTGTTTTTTTTTTTTCTTTTGCTAGTTTCAGCCCGACATCATTTTCATGTCCAGTGCCCACGTTGTTTAAAAAGCAAATGCACTCATGCCCATCTGTTCACCCACGGGCGTGCCCATATGAAAACGAGGTGTGTTCAGACGGATTGTTGGCATGTTGCTATTTTGAGGCAACTGAACACGACTTTGTCACTGATTTTAGACCAGGTTTTTGTTGGTTAATGGCGCAGTCGTTTTCAGTTGCCTCAGCATTTTTAGGGCTGAGCACCGATTTGTCCGAGGACCCTATTGAAATTGCTCGGTCAATTACTCTTCTCCGAAATGAATTGCATTTTTGAGGGCCTAAACATGCTCGAAAACTCATGAAACTTTGCACACGCATCAGAAGTGTTGAAAATGTACATCTGATATGGGTTTCAGAATTAGGTGTAGCAAAATGGCACGATAGCAGCACGTACAAAATTTTAATTAAGAACGCTTCGCGCTTCATTTCACATACAGGTATTAAATTCGGTAGTGTCATGATCACCGTCTGTTCCTGTCAGTTCCCGGACTACATTTCCCACAATCCTCCCTGCCAGTCACATGTTCACTCTACACCAATCACCTGTTGCCACATACAGCTTAGCACACTACCTGGACTATAAATGACTCACACACACACCACCTGATTGCGAGGTCTTGTTTCACATTGTGTACAATTCTGAGCGTACTGTAATGACTGAGGCAAATCAGACGCAATTATTGGTTAGTTAACCAATAGTTTTAAGCTCACTCTGGAGTCTGTCCCCATCCCCCGGGAAGTTTTCAGTTACAAGTTTATTGCGCTGAGGAATGTGGTTGCCGCATGGAGAGCAGAGTAGAGACACAGAAAATCTGCATCTTCCCTGCATTTTCCACACAGAACACAGACTCTATGGCATTAATGTATAGACAGACTGTGCTATAAATGAATCCTTCTCAGGAAATGGTATCCATTATTACTGATGTTGTATTGTACTCATTGTATTTACATGTTTGATGATTGTTAAATGTTATGACCTGCACGGTAACTTCAATCATGCCATGTTTTGTGTCTATACATTCGTAGTGGGAAGATTTAAATGCTTGTGTATGCGGTACATCCATACCTGTGCAACACATCAGTATTAAAAGAATCTTTAATAGTTCTGATTCAAGAACTCAGCTTGTTAATCTTTCTGGGTTGTAAAAGCCCTGACAGGAGGGGTGTTGCCACCCAGAATTACAACATCTTCATTGGTCCGGTGAACAACTGAGAGGTGTGACTTTGACCAGAGGTTAAAAACCAGCAAACAGTGCCACTCCCTCTCTTCTTCCTTGCTTCTGGACGACCGAACAAATCTCCTTGCGACTGGCCTCTCTAGGCCCGGCCGCAAGGCTGGTAGGCCCCTGGCCTACAACACCCAGCCATGTGCTCATCACCCAACAGACTGGAAACAACTTCATACGATAACCTCAAGAGTTATCCTCAACCTGCAGATCCGACGCTCATCAGCCTAAAGGCATCTTGCAAGTATCGTACATTTTAATGCTAAACAGCGATTTAGTATTGATTTGTAAAGACTTACCTTTGCTATTGCTAAAAGAAACTGATGAGTCCTTTCCAGATTGTCTTTGACATTTCATGTAGCTCTAGTAACAGCATCTCTTCCGGTTCAACTCTATCATTACTCATTCGGACTTGCGTGTGTGTGTGACCCTTTATGTATGTTATGTTATGTTATGTGTTTGTTAGTTTAGTTATGTGTTTGTGAGTTAGTTAATAAAGATTGTGCACACACGTTTGGTTCTGACTCCGTCTGCTAATGAATTGCCTCTTAAGTGATAGATCCGGACTACGTGCTCTGAGTAGTACAGTACAATAACAAATATTATTTTTCCATAACTTGGAAATTGACATTTCTTAGAATTAATAAACAATCAACACTGAGCGTTCACTGGACGAACAGGTTAACTGATTGTAATGTTAATTTTAATTTAGCTACGTCCAGTTAATCGGATTTGCATATTCATAATTAATCATAATTAATAATCATAATGAGTTATGAATAATTATTAATATTTCCCCTTTGAGTTAATTTTTGCTACAGTACTAATATCCTGTCTGCCTGTCTGTTACCGTTCCTGCCTGTTACCTGTTTACGATCCTGTGCTGCCTACCCCTGACCTGTGCTTTGTATACCATCCTGTGAGTGATATCTGCCTGTCCTGATCTTAGCCTGTATCCTGACTACGACTCTGCCTGTCCTTTGCTGTTCCTGTTTGTTCCTGTTTTGACCCTGCCTTTACGACCACGCTCACTTTTAATAAAAGCTTTGCATTTGGATTCCTGCCTTAGTCCAGCTCTCGTTACAGATAGAAACATGTAACAGCCCAACAATTAAAAAAAAAAAAAAAAACCTCTTGGAAGCAAAATCTGAAAACACAATAAGAGCTGAGATATTTTGAATTTTGTCTGCAAATTTTTTTTGCAGTTTTTGTACTTTAACAAACTCCTCCTAGAGATTTTATCAGATAAACATCATATTTGGTCATCTAAAGGCCTTTGCGAAGTTAAATTGCAAAGATTCAGTTTTCACTGAAGGGCGTGTTCGTGGCGGCCTGATAAAATTCGATGTTTCGGCATGAAACTGGAGGAAGTTATTGTAACTCGGGCATATAATGTCCAGTCTGCCCCAAACTGGCCTGAATACATCTACATGCAAATATTCAGTTACAGTCATAGCGCCACCTGCGGGCAACAGGAAATGTCATGTTTTACACTTTGAACAACATCATATTTGGTCAGTTTAATTTAAAGGCCTTTGCGATGTTAAATTGCAAAGAACTTGATTTTTCATTGAAAGGCATGTCTGTGACAGCCTGACAAATCTGATGTTTCGCCGTGAAACAGGAAGCTGAAGTCAGGCATACAATGTCCAACCTTTACCATACTTCACATGTTTGATAAAAGTCCTGGCCTGAAGACATCTACATGCAAATACAAACCCGATTCCAAAAAAGTTGGGACACTGTACAAATTGTGAATAAAAAAGGAATTCAATAATTTATAAATGTCATAAACTTATATTTTATTCACAACAGAATATAGATAACATATCAAATGTTGAAAGTGAGACATTTTGAAATGTCATGCCAAATATTGGCTCAGTTTGGATTTCATGAGAGCTACACATTCCAAAAAAGTTGGGACAGGTAGCAATAAGAGGCCGGAAAAGTTAAATGTACATACAGCTGGAAGGAACAGCTGGAGGACCAATTTGCAACTTATTAGGTCAACTGGTAACATGATCGGGTATAAAAAGAGCCTCTCAGAGTGGCAGTGTCTCTCAGAAGTCAAGATGGGCAGAGGATCACCAGTTCCCCCAATGCTGCGGCAAAAAATAGTGGAGCAATATCAGAAAGAGTTTCTCGCCGTTGCTGGCTAAAACTCTATGGGTCAAAAAAGAGGCCATATCTAAACATGATACAGAAGCGCAGGTGTTTTCTCTGGGCCAAAGCTCATTTTAAATGGACTGTGGCAAAGTGGAAAACTGTTCTGTGGTCAGACGAATCAAAATTTGAAGTTCTTTTTGGAAAACTGGGACGCCATGTCATACGGACTAAAGAGGACAAGGACAACCCAAGTTGGTATCAGCGCTCAGTTCAGAAACCTGCATCTCTGATGGTATGGGTTTGCATGAGTGCGTGTGGCATGGGCAGCTTACACATCTGGAAAGGCACCATCAATGCTGAAAGGTATATCCAAGTTCTAGAACAACATATGCTCCCATCCAGACATTATCTCTTTCAGGGAAGACCTTGCATTTTCCAACATGACAATGCCAGACCACAAACTGCATCAATTACAACATCATGGCTGCGTAGAAGAAGGATCCAGGTACTGAAATGGCCAGCCTGCAGTCCAGATCTTTCACCCATAGAAAACATTTGGCGCATCATAAAGAGGAAGATGCGACAAAGAAGACCTAAGACAGTTGAGCAACTATAAGCCTGTATTAGACAAGAATGGGACAACATTTGGTAACACTTTAGAATAACTCACGCTATGAAGCATTAGTTAAGCATTAGCAAATAGTTAATTAATCATTTATAAAACATTAATAGACATTACTAAGCAGTTTATAAATACAGCTATAAATGCTTTGTTCTTGATTTATAAGAATATCTATAATGTGTTTAATAATAGTATTTTCATACTTTATTAATGATTAATTTATCATTTCTAAATTATGAATTTACTTATTTACAAACCAGTTATTTAGCAGGTGTCAGTGGTGCATAAGATCATTTATAAAGTGTAAGTAAATTATTAATAAACTATTTATATGTACATTTATACATCTTATTTTTTTAGACATATAGTAATAGTTACTCAGTGTGTTAATAAATGCTTTACTAACGTATTCCTACTGTAATTCATGATTAATTCAGGTAGTTTTAAAACATTTAATAGTGTTCAGTTAACTATTTTTGTGAGCTCATCTAAAGTGAGGACTATTCATGCCTCGTAAAGCTTTTATAAAGGAGATTTAATGGATACAGAACATAGAAATGTTTATTTCAAGGGGGAAAAAATGAAACTTTACGACAGGTATTATTTTACAGAAAATAAAAATCCATGTACTCCTCCAGAGAACATAACTGTGCAGTAAAATGAAAGCCTATGCAATCTGATATAAAAATACATTTCAGTAAAGTGTAAACATTGCTGAATAAAAATTTACCAGTGCCAACACTGGATTACAGAAGTGCCAAAATACAACAACATATTGTTTATAAAATTTATTATTTTATTAAAACATTAGAGAACAGCAGTGCAGAAGATACCTGAGCCTTTAAATCTCCTTTGTAAATCTTTATGAGGCATAAATAGTCCTCACTTTAGATGAGCTCACAACAATAGTTAACTGACAACTTCTAAATGTTTTATAACTGCCTGAATTAATCATGAATTACACAATAAATGTGCTAATAAAGCATTTAATAACACACTGAGTAACTATTATTATGTCTAAATAATAAGATGTATAAATGTATGTTTAAATAGTTTATTAAACACTTTATAGATATGCTTATAAATCAAGAACAAAGCATTTACAGGTGTAATTATAAACTGCTTAAGTTATTGATATCTATTAATGTTTTATAAATGATGAATTAACTGTTTACTAATGCTTAACTAATGCTTCATAGTGTGCAGTTATTATAAAGTGTTACCCAACATTCCTATTCCTAAACTTGAGCAACTTGTCTCCTCAGTCCCCAGACATTTGCAGACTGTTATAAAAAGAAGAGGGGATGCCACACAGTGGTAAACATAGCCTTGTCCCAACTTTTTTGAGATGTGTTGATGCCATGAAATTTAAAATCAACTTATTTTTCCCTTAAAATGTTACATTTTCTCAGTTTAAACCTTTGATATGTCATCTATGTTGTATTCTGAATAAAATATTGAAATTTGAAACGTCCATATCATTGCATTCTGTTTTTATTCACAATTTGTACAGTGTCTCAACTTTTTTGGAATCGGGTTTGTATTCAGTTAGTCATAGCGCCACCTGCTGGCTACAGGAAATGGCATGCTTTACACTGTATTTCACTCCCTAAAACACATTTAAATATCCCATGAAGTACCAAACATGCTAGAAACACATAAAATCATGCAACACTTGGCTAAGTGCTAATGTATGCGATTAACGCCACGAAACAGGAAGTTGTTTTAACTCAGGCATACAATGTCCAATCTGCCCCAAACATCACATGTTTGAGAAGAATCCTGCTCTGAACACATGACAATATTCAATTATAGTAATAGCGCCACCCACTGGCAACAGGAAGTGACGTGTTTAACACTGTGATGCACTACTAGCAACATACTAATATATGCAATTGAATGCTAAACATGCTTTAAACATTCTAAAACATGCTAGCAACACTTAGATGAGTGCTAAAACATGATATTATCATAAAACAGGAAGTTGTTGTAACTCAAGCATGCAATGTCCAATCTCACATGTTTGATAAGTGCCCTGTCCTGAAGACATCTACATGCCAAAATGTAGTTATAGTCATGTCGCCACCAGCTGGTAGCAGGAAATGTGACAAATACAAATGACTGATGCAGTCCTCCTATATTTTTGCATATTGCCCACCGTGCTCTGTTTTCCTAAAGTCACTGGATGATGGCGGCACAGGTGCGAGGGCCCTTTCATTGCTGCTTTATTTATTTATTTATTTATTTGTTATTTAAAGCAGGCGTTAATAATACGCGCCTAGGTGGGTGCGCAACGGGCATATATTCTGCTTGTTACACACACAGGGACGCACAGCAGCACACAAACATGCCAAATATTAAAAATAAAAGGATTACAATGTAAAAGATTATTATTGTGTGCATTATTGTGTCATAATGGATAGTAATCGCATGTATCAGAATTACCTTTCTGCAGTAATGACGAAAGAAATTGGATAATTATTTGACCCATCGTAGAAATATACACATGTATTTAAACTGACTCATCAGGTTGAGGGTGTCTATATTCTGTCATGTAAATAGAAATCCGCCATGGTGCAAGCACACCTGGCTTTTAAAGGGAATGGGAGATGACACTCTGATTGGTTTATTGCATGCTATTGCACCCATGACTCATTAAGAGACTAGGTACAACCCTTTTGGACCATGCACCTCGTTAAACTAGCAAAAGTGGATTAGGACACGCCCTAAGTGCACTTGCCCCATGGCTTCAAACCATGCACTTAGATCATTAAAATAGGGCCCTTAGAGTCTAAAAGTTTGACATGGATTGTGTCCACTGGTTTTATTCAAATGTAGAACATAAAGTAATGCACAGGCATAATTAGATGTTTTTAATGAAATGAAATGGTAGAGAAGTGGTGTGTCGCGATCTGGCTGATGGTGCGGGTGTCTGTCACACATCTCCAGATGCACAGCCTGACATACTGGTGTGACAGCGATACATCACACCTTCAGCTCTCGGAAAGGCAGTGTTTTCTCAGTGCAGATGGAGCATTTGATTATCACATGCTTCTGAGCAGTGCTTTCCGACGCGCTTAAAGAGGTGAGCCTCTTAACCATCTCTTCTCTTTGCTAACTTCCTCATCATCTCCACAGTGTCAAAGCAACTTTTTAAAAGATCAGCTAAGAAATATTATGCAGGGCTGAAACATGTATTTTGCAACCAAATCATGTGAGATTATGAGTCATTCATTGTTCACAGAATAGCTATAGCACTGAAACAACAGATGATCATTTGAGCAGTCTTTAAAAATTTATGTTTTTCCCTACTCTGCAGTGAACAGGGCATTCTGTCTCAAACAGTAGACATATATAGTACATGCATTATTTCAGCCTTTACTGATGCTAAAGAGACTATGAGAGGATTTCATGAATATTTGCAGACGATTTAGAATTAAGTCGTTTTGTCAGCTCTTACAAAAGTGCACTGCTGGAACGTGCTCCAGTAATCAATGGCCATCCCCAACCCTCTCTAAGTGCTGTTTATAGATTTAGATGTGCTTTGCAATGGCCACTAGTTAGGGTTTTAAAATAAAACGCTAATTATTGCTCTGATACCTTTAAACTAGCAATTTATGGATAAGCAATCACATCATATTAGTGTTTTTTTTTTTTCTTGACATTATAAAAATATACTGTCATAAATACAATTTATGAGCTCCACTCACTAATGTTTTTGTATAGGCTACTGTACTAATTTGCTTTGTATAGAACAATCTGGCACAATCCCATAAAGTCTAAGTACATTATGTTTAACACAATGTCCATTTAGCATAAATAATGACCCTGCTAATCAAAATATATTTTTAGAAGGATGACTAATGCCCAGGAATGCTCAGATGTATGGAGCCATGGTAATTGACAAAAATGTTTTCAATGGTTTTGCATTTGTTCTCTCGCAAAGGTAGTGCATTCTCCTGAGAAACGTTATGTTTAGAAGTATTGCGTTCTCTCAAAATCACTGAAATATAGTTTTTCCTCCCACCTCATATTATTGTCATTACAAAAGTGTGAGTGAACACAAAATTTATCGAAGGATTGCAAGTTATGTGAGTGAATGCAAAAGCATTGAAATGTGAGTTTTGTTTGTACTTTTTTTTTCTATATTTGAATTCAGATTCTAACTTGAGACCAGCTAGCACACTACCTTCAGTTACAGTATTTGTCGCAAAGTTTCTATATGATGATTGGACAGGCTCTCAAATGGGTGGGACTTTGCAGCAAAAAGCCAGTAGTAAAATATCAGCCCCTTAGCATTTCTGTAAAATGTGCTTAAAACGCCTAAAAAAGGCATACCCAAAGTAAATTGCATACTGTTCTTGAATCATCTGGAGTATATGCATGGTTTTGGTCTCTTTTGAAAGGTATGTGTACTGGGGGTGGTACAATGGAATGCTAAAAAACTCTTGAGAAAAACGGCTCTATATTTAATGAAGCACATGTTTGCAATATTGTATTATATACATATTAACATTTTGTGTGTGTGTGTGAGCATGTGTGTGTGTGTGTGTGTGTGTGTGTGTGTTTACACCGTTTTTGAATGGCCTTCAGTCGGGAGACATGATTCTTGCCATCTTAATGGTTTAGCTACAGTTAACTGAAGTCTGGATTTTCAAAATAAAATTTGGTTTCTTGAGTATTGTTATTTGTAATACGTGTTAAAAAATACTGGTACAGTATTTACAAAAAGAAGCAACTTTATGTAGCAAGACTACAAACACACAAATGAAAAAGTAAATCTTTTGGACACTATTTTCAATTTTTAAGTTACATCTGTGTTTCCTCATTCTTGAAAAGCAGTAGCAGCCATTTGTGCACAAGCTGTTCATTGCCTTTTTAAGATAAGACCATATGAAGAGGTGGAAACATGGTTTCATGATAGCATGTTTTATATAAGAATTTAGCTGGAAAATGGGTTATTTGTGGATGGATGTTTGTTATTAGCTGCACTGTAAGGGACTTAAAGCACCTCCACACTCTCAGAAGCACAAATACATAGTTGCTGCTCACCTCCATTCAATAATAACACAAACATCAAAGAGCAAATATTATTAAAAAAAAATAACAGAGCACAGATTTATGCTCACTGACCTAAATAAAACCCGGATGCCATTATATTAATTTGCCACTGAAGTCACCCACAGAGAATACTATACCATAGACAAAATCCACATTTAAAATCTCTTTAATTTAAATCGTACTGTTTTCAGGCTAGTTTGACTTTACTAGCAAATGTTTATCAAGTGTATCAAGTTTATTTCCCTTATGTTTTCATATTTTATCCTGAAATTTTAATTACAGTAAAATAAAACATTGTGTGTATATGAAAATGAGTATTGGTGACTGAGTTGAACAATTTGGTGCAAATTTCAAAACAGGCTGTTTATTGGGAAATTTAAATATAAATATATTTGCTATATTGTGACATAAATTTATGAGGGAGTACATCGAGTGTCTAAACAATTGGACAATAATAATAAAAAAAAGTGTTTAGTCATGAATATTTTAATCTCAAATGAACACAGGCTGTGGAAACATGAACTTGGCAGGCCTGAATGTTACATTACTGTTCAAGATCACACCAGATAATGGAACAGATCAATATTTAAATTCATGGAAATCATTTCAAAACCCGGGTTATCTTTCCCCCTCCCGAAAATATATAAGCCCTACAGCTCACACACTCATGCAGATGTATTTGACAAAGCAGATTTGATCGATGATGATGATTTTGGAACTTTTCTCTGCATAATCTCTTGGCAGGAAACCAAACAGTGTCATAAAACCCTCCACGATGTCTTTATCTTTCTCATGACACTCCTGTACTGCCATGCTCAGCACTCCCTAAAAGCAGCGGTGCTGAATATCAACCAGCTTTACGCACACACACACACACACACACACACACACACACACACACACACACACACACACACACACACAGGTTTGTTTTGCTATCAAAGTGAGGACATTCCATAGGCGTAATGGTTTTTATACTGTACAAACTGTACATTCTATCCCCCTACACTACCCCTACTTCTAAACCTACCCATCACAGAAAACATTCTGCATTTTTACATGTTTAATAAAACATTGTTTAGTATGTTTTTAAAGCTATTTTAAATATGAGGACTCATAAAATGTCCTCATGTTTCATGTTTACGTTGTAATACCAGTGTGATAACCATGTCATTATACAAATTTGTGTCTTCATAAATCACAAAGATGTGCATACACACACACACACACACACACACACAAAAGGTCAAGAATGAATACCACCTTCTTTGTATAGTTTAGATTACAGCATAAATTGTCCAGGATTTTTAAATTTTTTGATTATTATTTAGGCTTCTGTGCACAGAGTTTTCAAACTGCTGTAAATACTGCTTATGAACAGACACAACTATCTGAAAATATAAAATATAAAAACAAAAACAAAAATAAAATATGAATAAATATCTAGTTCAATCATGAAACTCTAGAGGGCACAGGGTGATAGGTCCTTTACATGCAATCTGCAAGCAGTTACATCATTACTGCGTAACACAAGCTGATTGGCCTCTGCTGATCCTGCAGCCAGTGAGATTGCTTGCTCAACATTTAAATAGTCTGGTTCATTGTTTGCTGAAGGGTAATTTTGCAGCATGCTATTAGTTCCTCTGAAACCCTCCACCTGCCTAAATCTGCTATGTCTGTCTATTCATGCAGCAGCAGCAGCAGAATGTCTGTGTGTCTATTAGCAGTAGCAGGTCCATACTTGCTCTGCAGCAGCAGTGACAGCAATAACAGCAGCAGCACCATCAGCATAGCAGATCTACAGTAGTCTGCCAAATGCATTAACATTGCCGTATTCAAAAGCATTTTAAAACTATCCAGTTGTCATGATTTAAATACTAAAATAGATAATCATTTGTTTGTTACGGTGGAAATGATAAAATAATAGTAAATAAATAAATAATAAAAATTAGTAGGCCTATTGGACACTTTCTGGTAGTTAACGTCAACTATATTCATAGTTAATGTGATGAACTACACCTGTAAATGAACTACACTCTGCTAGGACACATGAACAACACCAGTTGGTTAAATGTCATTGCAGAAATGGTGTCACACAACTCGTCCAATTCCATGCCTCTGTTTCAAATAAACTCTATGTTGTATCCTGCCTCCTTAGACAGGTAAGTTGATACAACACAGAGTTTATTTGAAACAGAGGCATGGAATTGGACGAATATGCAGACAGGTGAGTATAACAGTTCAGAGATTCAGATCGCTCTTCAGGGTCGATAAGGTATTCCAGTCTTTGGCACTGCCACCGTGAGTCAAGGATGGCCCGGACCTTGTAGGTGGCTTCCTCATCTGCGAGTTCAGGAGGAGGAGGTACCTCATTGCCACCAGATTCTGTGAGGGGAGAAAACAAAGGTTCAGAGTGAGGTTTAAGGAGTGACATATGGAATTATGGAGAGATACGATAGTGTGGTGGAAGGTTTAGCCTGTAGGTGACCTCATTGATCTGCCTCTGCCTCTGCACTGTAAAGGGACCTATGTAACAGGGACTCAGGTTACGGCAGGACAATGGATGTCCCGTGTTGAGAGCCACACCTTCTGACCTGGTTGGTAGCGAGGGGTCAGTGTTCTTTGGGTATCAGCTTGCCTCTTGTGTCTCTGCACTGCCTGTTGGAGATGCACGTGGGCTGAGTCCCACACCCTTTTGATCTGCTGGAACCAGTGGTTGACAGCTGGAACCTCAGAGGGCTCACCGGACCAGGGGAATAATGGAGGCTGGTACCCCTGGATACACTGGAAAGGGGTGAGCCCGGTGGTGGATTGTCTGAGGGAGTTCTGGGCGTACTCCGCCAAGGGGAGGAACCAGCTCCAGCTGTCCTGGTTCTGGTGGCAGTAGGATGTCAGGTACCCCCCTATCTCCTGGATCTTCTGCTCAGTCTGGCCTTTAGTTTGGGGGTGGTAACCAGAGGAGAGGCTTACAGAAACTCCCAGTAGTTTGAAGAAGGCTTGCCATACCCGTGAGATGAATTAGGGATCACGATCTGATGTCCTTAGGTAAGCTGAAGTGGCAAAACACATTTTGAAAGAGAGCTTCTGTAGCTTCAAAAGCAGTAGATAAGCCCTTCAGAGGGATAAGATTACAATCCTTAGAGAAGCAGTCAACGATGGCGAACACACAGGTATTGTTGTCCGATGGTGGAAGGTCAGTCATTCTTCATTATTCTGGAGGACTTTCCACTTTGCTCTCAACTCGACCTTTGATGCTCTGCATGTGTCAGGTAGTAAATGTCCACCTGCATCGGTTCAGGTGCTGGAAGGGCAACTGATGGTACGGAGGGCGGAGGATGCAGAGCGTGTTTAGGGAGAGAGCAAGCTATTAAACGTTGATAAATTCTGATTGTCTTCTGAATGAAGTTATCCAGTCCAATAGTGTTGTCATATATCACCATGAGTTGAAGTACATTGGCGTTAAGCCCCTGTCAGAATGCGATGAGCAATGCAGTCTCATTCCAGCCACTAGAAGCCACTAAGCTGCGAAATTGGAGAGTGTAGTCACCTACCAATTATTACCTTGGCGCAGGTTGAACAGCTGATCATGAACAGTGAGCTCAGAAGTGGTTTGGCTGAAGACCTCCTTAAAGTGGCCGAGGAGTGATGAGAGTATTGTAATAACTTGAGCATTCAATTGCCACAGCTCATTGAAGAGCGCGACCAGACAGGAGGGATATAACAAATGCTGCTTGGGCTCGATAGGTGGTGAACTGGTGAGACTGCAACTCAAAATAGAAAGAACATTGGAGAATGAACCCATTGCAATTCTTCACCTCACCAGTGAATGTCACTGGTCGGGCCATGGGACTTGCAGAGGCAGCAGGCAAAGCATCAGGTGCTGATGGCAGGAGAAGTCGGCAAAAGGTTTGACAGTGAAGATCGGGAACTGAGATGGAGCAGATGAAGGGCAAAAGACATGAGCTTGGGATATCGACCAAAGGACATGCAAACTATTAAATCTGATGAATGTGTGCAGAGAGGATCAGCCTGCCACATCACATACTTGTTACAATGGAACTCCCTTTGCCAAATCCTTAGAAGCCCTAACTCCTAGAGGCAAAGCTTGACTGTACAAATTTGTTGGCTAGGACAATGGCATATATGCAGGTTATAAAGCATTTAGGTTTCTTCTCATCATGTTATCACTTTGAGAAAACCATTGCGCCGTTCATCTGTATGTCCGGCTTCCCCCAGCCTCCCAACCTTTACTTTTCCTTCCTGCTGCCACCAACTCTCTCCTTTCCAGCAGCAGAAGCTAGTGTGAGGCTTTGCTTGCGACACAGTCTCACTTGTCTATTTTTCATCTGCCATTTCTCACTTGAGCCTATTTCCATCCCTCCCCAAGCCGTAGAGGCTGATCCAAGCGCAAGTCTGTCTCCGCTGACAATTGCAGCCCCAGCTCCTTTACATCTCTTCTTCAGTCTAAATCCCAATATTCACTTTTCACCACAACACCGCTCCTTGCCAACAATTTAGCCGTACAATTCCTTTTAGCCTACTTACATTTTAGAAGCTCACAGGTTAAATTCCCATCTGACCCACTGTTTGTAGACAAATCTAATCACCCTGTCACACGTTTCAGGTTCCAAAAAACACCTCAAATCCATTTTGATTCAATCCGGCATCCCAACAGATCACTTTTCCAGTAATTTGTTTTGCATTGGTGCAGCAATCACAGCTGCTCAGAAAGGCCTCTCCCAGCAATAGATTCAAACACTCGGTTGCTGGTTGTCAGAGGCTTTTTATAGCTATATTCGATCTAATCGCTTCCACATCAAGAAGCTCAACAAACCCTTATCAGCTAAATTCTTCAGCTGCAGCTTGTTCTCACACACTCACACCTATAGGTTATCTCCTCCGCTCCCGCAGGAGCTCAGTTTCTCTGGCTATCTTATTCTCCACTGCCACAGCTGTGATGTCCCCTCTGCTCCTGCATGAGCTCAGTTTCTCTGTCTAAACTTTTACTCCAGATTAATTGAAGAGTAGTCAGGAACTCACCGCACTCACTGAACTCACCGCACCAAGTCCAAATAAGGTGCATTGACAAAAATATCCAAATAGTGAATCATTTCAAAAGAGTCCGCACACTCCACCAAAGAAGAAAAAACATCAAATGCAAGAAAAAAAAAAAAAAAAAAATGACTGAAAAAAAGAGCAAACATTTTGGTCACATGTGACCTTTGTCAATGCCAAACTTATGCTGCGTTCATGCCACCTCATATTTACTGTAATCTTGAGATGACAACACGTGACTTTATATTCAGAGCTGTTCTGTTTCTATGGCACCACTAACAACGCCTAAATTAATCTACAGCGGTCAGGTGGTACAGCACCCATGTGGTACATGTGGGAGCTTTCAGAAAACTCCCAGCTTACAAGCTGTAATTACGAGCTCTATGAGGACATGAACACTTTTTACGAGCCATAATCTCGTATTTACAGGAATTACGATATGTCATGAATACACCTTTACAATGCTTAGTTCAGGAGCCATCTTAATTTAACTCCCTCGACCACCGCAGTTTTTTTCTTACCAGTGTGAAAGAGACTCAAAATACTCTGTCAATATTGCACATACAATTAAGAGCTATACACCATTTTAATCTCTGGAATATCTTTTATTTGTGTAAACAAAATGTTGTGCTTTTTGTAAAATAAAGAACTAACATGATGCGTGATCTCTCGTCTCCCTCTGAATGAAGTCCAATCTGATAGTTCTCAGAAAATGAACTGTAACTTAGTGAATACTAATCTCAAAAAAATTAGACTTGTGTCTAAAGAAACGTTGAAATGTCAGGTTTTAAATCTGTCAAAATTAAAGTCAAATCGAAAACAAAAATTCTGTGTTTATGTAATCTGTATGAAAAGAGAGCCATGTCAGAAGACCGTGATTCAGCTCATTATCCGCTAATGCGGCCATGCCCACGGAGCGAACGCTATTCTGAGGCAAATTCAGTCAATACATGCATTCATCGTCTCAATCGTGTATTTGTTGTCTTGAAAAGTGTTTATCTGGATGTTATAGCGATCTCTGGCCTCTGTTAGTTCCTGGTGAGTCACATGGTGGTTCTTCTTTAGATGAATTTGTGGACTAAAGGTGCACAGAGCGCCCTCCTGCTGCAAATATGAATTGAAAACACAGTATTCAGTGTTCATAGTGATGACAATAAATATTGAATAAATATTACTCCTCCATCAATATTTCTCAAAATGTGCATGCTTTTAAGCTAAAAGGCTATATGAAATGCCATAGAGGTAGGCTAGCATAATTAGACACTTTGCATCACAGAAATACATTATATTTTAAAGTATATAATAGAATGCCATTATTTTAAATTGTAATAATATTTCACAGTATTGCTGTTTTTTCTGTATGTTTGATATACACCATGATGAGCTTGAGATATGATCAATGTCTCACATAGCCTGTCTCACAGGTTTTTTCACAGCCTTACCTGACTGAAAGAGCTCATTATAATGCAAGTCATTTCAGGTCATTATTATGTGATCCTTTTGTCTTCTCGGGTGTAAATGACCCATTATTCATGATGATTCACGCCTCCACGCATACTGTATTTCTTGACAAAAAGTGTCTTACAAAATTTAAATCTCTCGATTGATTGAACCAAACAATAACAAATAATCCAAACAAATAATTTACCATATTATATGAAAATAATCCAACATCAAAGAAAAAAAAAGTAATAATAATAAAAAAAAAATAATAAAACTAAATAATCCAACATTAAAAAAAAAAAAGTTTAACATATTAAATTAGAAAGTATATCAACTGTAAGTCAAAAAATATGTATACAAAATTACCACAACATATTTTTGTAATAATCTTCATAATATAAATAAATTACATAAAGTTTGGGAACAATAACTGTATTTTGGAGTAACAAGAAAATATAATTAATAGAAAACATGACAATTGGAGTTCTTCATTTAATCCCTTTGGATGTACACAGTCCATACAATAAATCCACTTAGCTTCACATTGTAATAATCTTTTGTTAGAGTCACCACCTCTTCTTGAGCATGTCAGTAAGCTTGAGACCAGCATCTACAAAATGTCTGGCCACAGGAGAATGTCTGTCCTTCTAATAGAACTTTTGTGATCATTGATGCAGGTCAGTTGGTCATACCAAAATATTGTAGACCACATGGACACATAATAAGATAGATAATGAAAGATGATGAGCAAGTAATAGTCTCTCTGATTTTGTATGTTTTCTCAGTGGTGGTGCTCATAAAAGACATTGTAGGTAGTACAGCAGATGTAAGATGGTCTTTGAGGTGACTGAGATTGTGACTTTGTTGATGTAGACTTGACTTTTTAAATTGTTTGCTTAAGCCATTTATCAGGATATCCTTTGAGAAGGAACTGCTTGTACATTTTGTCACATTCCTCCTCAAAATCATCAATGTTCTTACAAATTCTCTTAATTCGAAGAAACTTTTACTCCCCCAGCAGTGTTATCCCCACGATCCTGCAGGAGCTCAGTTTTTCTGGCTAACCTAGCCTTCACTGCCACAGCAGTATTATCTACTCTGCTCCCACAGGAGCTCAGTTTCTCTGGCTAACTTTTTCTCGGCTGCCGCAGCAGTGTTATCTCCCCGCTCCTGCAGGGGCACAGTTTCTCTGGCTAATCTCTCTCTTCCCCCCCCCCCCCACTGCCGCAGCAGTGATGTCCCCTCTCCTCCCGCAGGACCTCAGTTCTCTGTCTAACCTTTCCTTCACTGCTGCAGTACTCTAGGTTTCGGGCCAAAATACCGAGCTTGGAGCCTTCTCCTTGGACAGCACGCCAAATATGCGTACTCTGGTTATGTGTAAGTGTGAACTCATGAAACATGGATTTTAGAAAGTGCACGAACCACTCAGCGTGTGTGCTTACCATAAACATGGATTTTTGAGAACAAGATACAAGATGAGCAAGGATGACATCCCGGTGTCGAAGCGCATGCTCTTTAGACTGGGCCAGGATTAGCCAGTAGTCTATGTAATTCACAATTATGCCCTGGAGTCATTGTGGAGCCAGAGCTGCACCCATGCATTTTGTGAATGTGCAAGGTGACAAGGCTAGGCCGAGTGGAAGAACCCGATACCTGAAAAAATATGAAAATATGCATCCATGAGATCGACAGTGACAATCCAATTTTTGTCTCGGAGCTGAGACACAATCATCTTGATCATTAGCATCTTGAACTTGTATGTTCTGAGAGAATGGTTCGGTAACACTAAGATACAATAAGGTTCATTAGTTAACATTAGTTAACTATATTAGTTAACATGAACTAATAATAAACTGCACATATACAGCATTTATTAATCTTTGTTAATGTTAATTTCAACATTTTCTAATAAATTATTGTAATCTTGTTAACATGAACAAACAATGAACAACTGTATTTTTATTAACTAACATTAACAAAGATTAGTAAATACAGTACCAGATGCATTGCTCATAGTTAGTTCATGTTAGTTAATACATTAACTAATGTTTAACTAATGAACCTCATTGTAAAGTATTACCAACGGTTCAGACCTTGAAGATCTAAAATTGCACGCACCCCCCCATCTTTTTTTGGGAACCAGAATGTACTGATTGTTGTAGCCTGCCTCTCTCTCTGGGAGGGGAACTTGTTCTATGGCCCCTTTGACTAGAAGAGATTGCAGCTCTTGTGACAGCAAATGCACTTGTTCTGGTTTCATGGTAGTGGAGACCACGCCGTTGAAACGTGGAGGGCTTTATTCTATTGTCTTTAGGACACAAGGAGAGATACTTGGCAGTAGTTTCCACACTGCCAACTTCTCTAAGAAAGTTCACTAATTTTAATACTTCATCATGAAAGAAATCTGGAATAAATGCAAAGGTGTTGTGTGTGCTGTGTAAACACGATGGATATTGTAGTAGATAGGACCACTTTGGCAAGTTAATTGAGTTTATTGAAACACAATTTATCTTTGGCGGTATGGTTCCTTATAGGGGTTCTCTTGCTCCAAAATTAATTGAACATACTTTAGCATTAACCCCCCAGAACCATCAGCTTGGAAATAAATAGACAATTAAAACACTTTAGTAATGTCTTTTTAAAGCGAACAGTGGTAATCGTGTAAATAAACAGGTTCCACTTCAATGCATAGAGACACCTTGTAGAGGGGGATCTATCAGAAGTGATGGTGTCTACTACTCTGAGAAAGCAGGTCCTTCCTCAGAGGAATGGGCCAGAGAGGGGCTGTCACGAGGAGCAGGTCTGGTCGCAAATATATGAGAATCGGAATATTAGATAGACTATTGTAGTACAAACAATGTTCGTTAGTGTAGGAAGGAAGGGGACAGGGTCGGCGGTTAACTGCTGACTGAGCTTTATTTCAAAATTCAGAAATGTCAAACAAAAACTGTGCAAGGCACAAAACAAAACAATCCCCAAAGGGCTTCACTCCAGTCACGGCATATACAATCCACAAAGGGCTTCACTCCTGGTCACGGCATATACAATCCACAAAGGGCTTCACTCCAAGTTGTCGTGCACCAGCGGCTCAGCCAGCAGTCCCCCTCTCTCTCACCGACTCCTGCTTCTCACGGCGTTTTAACCTGTCTCCGCGCCAATTACTGAAACGAGAAACAGGTGTTCGTGATTTACATTTAACTCGCTCACTCACCAAAGATCTCCCGATGCTCTCTCCCGCTGCAGACCTCGCTGAACCACGCCCCCCTCGCCACATACCCCCACCGCCCGACTCAGGCCGGGGAACCGTCCGGCCTGCAGCCCCCCCCCCCCCCCCCCCCATTCCTGGAGAGGAAATTGGCCACAGCCATCTGAAATTGGCCTGTGGACCACCTTGAACTTAAAAGGCTGTAATGCCAGATACCAACGAGTGATCCGCGCATTGGTATCCTTCATGCGGTGGAGCCACTGCAGGGGAGCGTGGTCCGAACAGAGAGTGAATTCCCGTCCCAGGAGATAATAGCGGAGGGTGAGGATGGCCCACCTAATAGCCAAACACTCTTTCTCAATGGTGCTGTACTTAGCTTCCCTCTTTGAGAGCTTGTGGCTAATGTACAGCACCGGCCGTTCCTCTCCCTCTATCTCCTGGGACAGGACAGCACCCAGCCCTCTGTCCGACGCGTCAGTCTGCAACAGAAAAGGGAGAGAAAAATCAGGAGAGTGAAGCAATGGCCCGCCACATAGAGCAGCCTTTACCTGGGTGAAGGGCTGCTGGCACAGCTCCGTCCACTGGACCGTATCTGGCGCATCCTTTTTAGTTAGATCAGTCAACGAGCTGGTGAGGGCCGAATAATTAGGAACCTCCTGTAATATCCCGCCAGCCCGAGGAACTGTCTAACCTCCTTTTTGGTCTTGGGGCGCGGACAGGTCGCAATCGCTGCCGTCTTATCAATTTGGGGACGCACCTGTCCATGCCCCAAGTGGAAGCCCAGATACCTTACTTCCACGCGCCCAATCGCACACTTCTTCGGGTTGGCCGTGAGCCCGGCCCCCCTCAGCGATCTCAGGACGGCCCTCAAATGCTGCATATGCCGCTGCCAGTCATTACTGAAGATGATAATATCGTCCAGATAGGCAGCAGCATATGCACCATGGGGCCGCAAAATTTTATCCATGAGACGCTGAAAGGTAGCCGGTGCCCCGAACAGCCCGAACGGAAGGGTAACGAATTGGTGTAATCCGAACGGCGTCGTGAAAGCTGTCTTTTCTTTGGATAATGGCGACAAGGGGATCTGCCAATACCCTTTCGTTAAGTCCAGTGTCGAATAAAATCGAGCCGTACCTAGCCGGTCAAGCAACTCGTCCACCCGAGGCATTGGATACGCGTCGAACTTCGACACTGCGTTCACCTTGCGGTAGTCCACACAGAACCGAACTGAGCCGTCCGTCTTGGGAACCAAAACTATCGGGCTCGCCCAGTTACTGCTCTATTACTCCCATTTCAAGCATAGCCTCTAATTCTGCCTGAACTACATTTTTCTTGTGTTCAGGCAATCTATACGGCCAGCTGCGAACCACCACGCCCTACTCTGTCTCGATGTGGTGCTGAATGAGGTTTGTACGGCCCGGTAGGGGAGAAAACACGTCTGCAAATTCTGCTTGTAACTTGGATAAATCAGTGAGCTGTGAGGGCGAGAGGTGATCTCCCCCCGGGGCCAGAGCGAGGGACTGTTTTCTGATATTCGCCTCTGGCCCGAGATCATCCTCTCCGCTAATCACCGTCGCCAGCATCACTGACTCCGCCTCATTCCATTTTTTAAGGAGATTGAGGTGGTAAATCTGACGTGCTCCTCTCCTATCGGAACGCACAACCTCATAATCGAGCTCACCGACTTGCCGTGTCACCACAAATGGTCCTTGCCACTTTGCAAGTAATTTTGAGCTTGAAGTGGGAAGCAATACAAGCACTTTATCTCCCAGTGCAAATTTGCGTAAGTTAGCTCGTCTGTCATACAGTTGGATCTGTCTGTGCTGGGCTTGTAACAAATTCTCCATAGACAGCCGCCCCAATGTGTGGAGTTTTGCTCTCAAGTCCAGCACATACTGAATTTCATTTTTGGCCTGAGATGGACCGTCCTCCCAAGTCTCTCTTAGGACATCTAACACCCCACGGGGCTGGCGTCCAAAGAGAAGCTCGAAGGGGGAAAACCCCGTGGAGGCTTGCGGGACCTCTCGCACTGCAAATAACAGAGGTTCCAACCACTTATCCCAATTTTTGGCGTCCTCTTGAACGAATTTACGAATCATGGATTTAAGCGTGCTATTAAACCGTTCGACCAGCCCGTCCGTTTGTGGGTGAAAGACGCTGGTACGCACGGATTTAATGCCCAACAATTCGTAAAGTTCGCGTAACCCTGCATTAATGGGAGGGGGCGCAACGGCGCTTTTGGGGTGGCCGGTGGGTTAACCAACTGACATTCTCGACAAGACGCGCACCACCTGCGCACATTCTCGTGAATGCCCGGCCAAAAGAATCGGGTCATGAGACGATTTAGTGTTGCCGTTTGTCCTAGATGCCCAGCCATCGGGTTAGAATGAGCCGCGTGGAAAAGCATTTCCCTGCGGCTCTTTGGAACTAATAATTGGGTCGTATCTTCTTTTGTTTGAGTGTCTTGGGTCACTCGATACAACCTATCTTTTATGATTGCAAAATACGGATAAGAAAGTGGGCGTCCAGGCTGGAGAGGCTGACCATCGATAGTGCTGACCTTTTCAAACGCGTTTTTTAGCGTCTCATCGTGAGACTGCTCCAGGGGAAAGTCATCGTGATTTGAAAGAATAAGTCTTCCAATTTCGCTCTGTTCCCCTGAAGCTGAACTCACTGGTCCCTGATCAGTCTCTCCTGCCTGTACTGGCACCTCCTTATCCCGTGATTTTTTTCTCCCAAGAGGCATCCGAGCATAAACACCCCAATAATTTGTTAAATGCAGGCCAATTTGTACCCAAAATTATCGGATGCCGGAGGTGCGGATTAACTGCCACCTCCACGCTATGCTTTTGACCCCTAAATTGAATAATGACGGGCACTAACGGATATTCCACCACATCCCCGAGCACACACCTCACCTTAACCAAGCGGCCTGCATCCAATGCCCCGGACGAAATCAGGCTTTGATGCACCGAGGTTTGGTTACATCCTGAGTCCACCAAAGCCTGATAAGTACCCCCCTTGACACTCACAGGTATTTGGTACTCGCCAGCTTGACCGGGGGCAGCCTGCGGATCGTCCGGGACCCGGATCAACGTCCCAACCTCCATCACTGGACACCTGTCCACAAAGTGCTCCGGGTCCCCGCAACGACAACAGGCCAGCCCAGACCTGTTGCAGAGAGAGGGGAGAAGCAGGAGCGGAGTCCGGCCCGGCGGCAGGGAGTCCCGCCCCCCTGGGCGGGGCTCTTGGTCCATAATACGGGCCCTGTTCCGTTCCACCCCGCCCCCGGGGTGGAACACGTGGCGGGCCGGGCGGATGAGACCTGGGTAGAGGGACAGGTTTAGAGAGAGAGGGGGAATTAAAAGAAGGAGAGAGAGAGGCAGATGGTAGGGGTTCGCCGACCCCTTGGCACGCCGCCATGTGGTCCTCCGCCAATTCGATGGCTGAGTCCAGCGACGTGGGGCGGTGGCACTGGACCCACTCGGCGGTTTTCTTGGGGAGCCGAGTGATGAACTGCTCCAGTACCACGCGATCGATAACCAGGTCCACGTCGCTTCCCTCAGCCAATAGCCATTTGCGGCACGAGTCCCGGAGCTGTTGGGCCAACACGAAGGGCCGGCCGGACTCGCCCAGGTCCAGAGAACGGAAGCGTTGACGATGCTGCTCGGGGGTCCGGCCGACCTGCTGGACGATGGCCCGCCGAAGATCGTCAAAGACCAGGAGGTTCTCTGCTGGCAGCTGCTGTGCCGCCACCTGCGACCAGCCACTTGCCTCGGCTGACCGCTCGAACAAGTCGAGGAAGGCCTCGGGGTCGTCACATGGCCCCATTTTGTTCAGCGGCAGGTGGGTAGGCGCAGCCGGCTGCCCGATGGTCTCCTGGCGAACCTCCCGGTCAATCCAGCTCCGGAACCTCTCGCGGTCCTCCTGCTGGGCCTGCACGATGGCTTGGAAGCTGCGTTCTTGGTCGGTGCGCAGGTCCAGCAGGGCCTCATGTTGCTCCTAATGCAGGACCGCGAGGGAGGCGATGACTTCCGCAAATGTCGAAGGGGAGGACGAAGATTGCATGGCAGCGGCCACCCAGCTTCCTTCCCGGGTTTCGGCACCAGTGTAGTACAAACAATGTTCGTTAGTGTAGGAAGGAAGGGGACAGGGTCGGCGGTTAACTGCTGACTGAGCTTTATTTCAAAATTCAGAAATGTCAAACAAAAACTGTGCAAGGCACAAAACAAAACAATCCCCAAAGGGCTTCACTCCAGTCACGGCATATACAATCCACAAAGGGCTTCACTCCTGGTCACGGCATATACAATCCACAAAGGGCTTCACTCCAAGTTGTCGTGCACCAGCGGCTCAGTCAGCAGTCCCCCTCTCTCTCACCGACTCCTGCTTCTCGCGGCGTTTTAACCTGTCTCCGCGCCAATTACTGAAACGAGAAACAGGTGTTCGTGATTTACATTTAACTCGCTCACTCACCAAAGATCTCCCGATGCTCTCTCCCGCTGCAGACCTTGCTGAACCACGCCCCCCTCGCCACAACCATGTTGGCATTGTTTGGTTCCCTTTAGTCACATATTATTTAGGGTACATTGCCTGTTAGAATGTGTAGCCTAGCTCAGGTTGCAGTTAGCTTCCCACAGCTATTGTTGGGTTAGAGCTGGTTCCCTGTATGGTAATATGCATTCCTTCTCTCAGTAGTGTGTGAAAGGTTTTCCACAGAATGCATGGCCTGATGGTTGATATGGTCTTGGACTGGCTGATGCCACGTGTTTACTAGGGTAGGCCCTAATAAGGCCTCCTGAGTTCTGCTCTCCAGGATGCCCATCTCTATGCGTGGGTCTGAGTTGCTCCTGCCTTTCTGCAGTCACTCTTACCTGCTCTCTTCTATGAAGAATGCGTTATAAATATTCTGTACTCAGACAGTGTTGGCCAAGACTAAGTTTGTCCTATAACAGACCAGGTCGGCCTCCCTGGTGGCATTGAGGGTGACTTAGTTCCCCTCTAGTGACTGGCCGGGGTTCCTTTCAGTTCTCTGGCCACATTCCCTTAACACTCTGAGGTCTGAAAACGCGCCGACGCGTTTTGCAGGTTTTTTTTCACATTGCAGCAAAACAGACTTAAAATACTCCGTCATTTTTTGTCATAGAGACATAAGTAATATATCAATTGAAACTATAGAATATCTTCTTTTATTTGTATACACTCAGAGTAAAAACAAAATGTTGTGCTTTTTGTAAAATAAAGAAAACTAACATGATGCGTGATTTCTCCTCTCCCTCTGAAGGAAGTCCAATCTGATAGTTCTCAGAAAATGAACTGTAACTTAGTGAATACTAATCACAGAAAAATTAAACTTATGTCTAAAAAAACGCTAAGATGTCAGGTTTTAAATCATGTAAGTCAAATCGAAAACAAACCTTCTGTGTTTATGTAATCTGTATGAAAAGAGAGCCATATCA
The DNA here is from genome assembly GCF_018812025.1 of Megalobrama amblycephala. Classification (NCBI taxonomy): domain Eukaryota; kingdom Metazoa; phylum Chordata; class Actinopteri; order Cypriniformes; family Xenocyprididae; genus Megalobrama; species Megalobrama amblycephala. The sequence continues at coordinate 17,734,081 of NC_063060.1, read as the reverse complement.
GAAGTCCGTGATTCAGCTCATTATCCGGCCACATCCACGGAGCCAGCGCTATTCAGACGCAAATTCAGTCAATACATGCATACATCGTCTCAATCGTGTATTTATTGTCTTGAAAAGTGTTTATCTGGATGTAAAAGTCATGGTTAGCGAGCTCTAGAAGACATGCAGTTAGTTCCTGTTTTCTTTTCTTCTATAGATGAATTTTAGATGAGTTTTTGTTTATTTAGCGCCCTCTGGCTGCAGTATGAATTGGAAACTCCATTCATGGAATAGCCTCTTCTTCTTTTAGATGAATTTGTGGACTAAAAATGCACAGAGAGCGCCCTCCGACTTCAAGTATGAATTGAAAACACCAGCGCTCATAGTAATGACAATGAATATTAAATAAATATAACTCCTCTGTATAGAAAATTTACATAACCATATGAGAATCCAATATTTCTCCAAATGTGCATGCTTTTAAACTAAAAGCCTATATTCAGACTCTTTGCATCACAGAAATACATTATATTTTAAAGTATAATATAAAACCATTACTTTATATTGTAATAATATTTTTCTGTATGTTTCATATATCATGATGAGCTTGAGACATCACAGAAGGTTTTTTTTCACAGCCTACCTGACTGAAATGCCTCATTAATATGCAAGTCATTTCAGCTCATTACTATGCAATTCTTTTGTCTTCTCAGGTGGAATGGCCCATTATTCAGTGGTGATTCACGCCTCCACGCATACTGTGTTTCTTGGCAAAAAGTGTCTTACAAAAACTTAATCAATATATTGTTTTATATGAAGGAGTAGGCAGCATAATTTTTACATAATTTTGAAGCAAAAACTCTAGTTTACAACCTCCAATACCCTAAAGTATTGTAAACACAGATTTACTATACTTTTTTTTGGCCTTATTTCAGTGACTTAAGTTTTTTGTTTTTTCAATAACCACGCATAAATGTTATTCCTTCAAAAACACAAACATGTACATACATGTTCCTCACATATTATTGTAGCCTAGTTTGTGCTGAATACAGTGTAATGACACTTTTTCCATTAATATGTTTATGAACAACTGAAAAAAGCACAAATGTCAGGGCATGTCAAAACTTCCCCAAATCAGCCTCAGACTCCAGAGGGTTAAAGGGACCACTTCCTCTTCTGAAAAGTTGGTTCCAGATGCCTTTAGCGGCCTTGGTAGGCCTTCTGCGGAAGGCCTTCTTGAGGCTCAGCTTGGGCTATTGGCCATAGGGAATGCTGTCACTCACAGCCTTTGTGTGACCCGAGGGTGAGTTGCTATCTGGTGTTTCATTCAAAACTGCTTGACGTTTGTCTAACCATCTTTTGGCATGCACTCTCCTTAAGCATGGCGGCGTGGGTATATCGTTCCCCAATGCGCGATTGAACGCAGAGTTGAAGTTCCCTTCGAAAGGGAATGTCTCAGGTTACGTATGTTACCATAGTTCCCTGAGAACAGGGAACGAGACTCTGCGTTGCCCTGCCATGCTTTGGGGCTGCCTGCTGAAGAGTCCCTCAAGACGAAAAGATACTGACTGGTTCTCTAGGCGCTCCTTATATACTTCCGGGTTGCGCTATGATGAGTTTTTTGATACTTGGCTTTCAGACATCAGCTCACGTGTGACGTTCCCCAATGTGTGATTGAACTCAGAGTCTCATTCCCTGTTCTCAGGGAACTATGGTTACGTACGTAACCCGAGACGTTTTTCCTTGTACTCCTGTTTATTTTAATTAAAAATCTGTTTGTTGAATTCTCCGTCGTTGTACGCTTTGTCTACCAACATGTACCGTTACAGTTATTTTTTTTTTTTTTGCCGCACAAAAAGTTTTCTTGTCGCTTTATAACATTATTTATGACATTATTTTCATTTTTGGGTGAACTAACCCTTTAATAGAAGATTATCTCAAACAACAGAATTTGTGGCATAATGTTCATTATATCATTTTATTTTAATCCTTTTGTATAAAAAAAAAAAAAAAATCTGAGTTACACTGAGTTTCAACATGAGTCAAAATCTATTTTTTTGTTACCAAAATGCCACAAATTCTGTTGATTAAAAGATTAATGTTCTACTCAGAATATGACTTAAAATGGCAAAAAAAAAAAAAAAAAAAAAAAAAAAAACAGTTATATGTAGTTATTTTGTGATACTATGTAATTTTATGATAATATTTTAACAGTTGAAAGGCTGAGAAAATGTTTTTCCATAAAAGCCTTGCAATGCCTTGCTGCCAGTTTTAATAAATATTTACTTACAGCAACATTGACTTGATTTGCATTTAAATCAATATATTACAGTTTAATGTAAAAATGTTTCTTTTCAGTATTTTCAATGTGAAGCTACAACATCATCTTCAATTTTGGGGGTATTTACAGGATTTTATTGGCAACTTTAGTTTAGTGAAATTACAAAATATTGCTGTAAAATAATAAATTTAATTCAGTGTTAATGTAAAAAAAAAAAAATACAAATGACTGTATTTCACATACAACAATTAACTGTAAACTGCTTTGCAGTATTATACTGTAATCTATTTTACAGCAATTAACAACATTTTCACAGGACTTTATTGGCAACTTTTTTTGCTAGTAAATTCCTGTAAATTCTACTGTACATTTTTTACAGTGTATCACTGTGTATCAAGTGCTGAGGAACTGTCTGGAGCTGAAATTCCGATATGTTAATGGACGTTTCCATTCTGTCGCACGCTTAAGTGGTAGACCAATCACAATAGACTGGGCCATCTGATCAGAGCAGAGTAAGCTCTCAGAAAGGAGGGATTTAGACAGACTTAATCCTTTATTAAACCATTTTAGATACTGTGAGCAAATAGGTGATGCTGCATTGTATATTTATAAGAATTTTTTTTTTTTTTTTTTTTTTTGCCTTCGATGCATGTAAAGCTATTGTAGGAGACCTTTTACATAACACAATATGGACACTTTAAGAACAATTTCTCAGAACTTTTTGCACCTTTTTTTGATCACCAGTTTCATAACATAATCTCTTTGGCATGCCTTGTAAAGGTGTCTTTAATATCACAAAAGAACAACTGCATGTATTTCAAGCACATCTAGGGCGATTTCTGCAGCTGAGGTGGGAGCCAACTGAGATTAATCAAATTGCTTTGGAGGAAGTGCACTGCAGTAACAGTGCAAACACAAGAGGGTCAGCAGTCCTTTTACAGGCCCACTGTGTAGAAACAATTTATCCTTCAGATTCAAGTGCTGGCCTTGCGCTAGTCGCTATAAATAACACTGTAATGGAGAAATAAATCAACTCTCTGTTTAAAGCAAGTACACACATGTCTGAGTGAATGTAATTGCTATGTATCATATTGTAACAAATGTATTGCATTCTCAGAATCTCACTGCAGATTGTGACATCAAATTCTCGGTTTAATCTGGTAAATTTTTTGTTTAAGCCATTAAGTGCCACTTTTTTCTAGTGGTTTTGTGGTTGTGCATCATTTCTGAGTTTCTAAAATGCACCTTTAGGCACATTTTTAATGTAGTTCCAAACGTAGGTTCGGGAGGAGCCTAAACATTCAGTCCTGTCAATCATCATTACGAGCGTATATAAGCAGCAGTCACTGCATCAATCCAGCGACAATACTTCCAGCATCCCTCCTCCTCCCCATCTCCTCCTCTATTTCTCTTATTCTCCTTCTATGCAGTACCGAGCTCGAGCTGAGCCTCGGGTTCAAGCCTCCTTCGAGGACAGCAAGCCAAGTTTGTTTTACCATTAACCATTCAGACTGAATGGGCAGGCGAACTTGTGAATACCACCACAGAGTTCTCAGATGTTCGGTCCTGCTTGCTGCCATCCTTGACTTTGGTTTTGTGTTTGATGTCTGTTTGTCTGTCAAAGAGGACTTGAACTGGCCTCAAGCACCATGTTGGTTTTCAATGGTCAATGCACTTTCTTTTCGATGCTTATGAGCAGCATTTTAATGTCTCTGTCTTAGTGTGTGGCTGTGCACCAGTTTATTTCCACCCATCTGTGTGATTTATTGTATAATGATCCCTCAGGTGTTAATGTGTGTCACACATACAGTAATTCATTCATATTTACGCTATAGTCAGCAGCACTTGAGATGAGGAATGGACCAGTGGGGGATGGCTTAAGGTAATGCAGCTGAAATAATCAATTTTTGGTATTTGACATGTTGCCAAAAAGCACTTTAACCTCTCCAAAATGTCTTTTTGACTAAAATGTTTGGTGTCAAATTGATTTAGCTCTGCGGCCATGAAAACTCAGTGGAGATCACAGCCACCATAAAAGGACAAAGGATTTTAAAAACACATAAACAAGCTTGAATCAGGGGATTTTATAAATTATGATAAAATTTAACATTAAAATTTTACATTGCCATTCTAGCACTAGTTGTACCCTAAAATTAGCTATAATCATTTGTATCTGTTTGTACACAGTTGGATGAAATTACCAGGTCCAGTCTGATTGGCTGACACAACTTTCTCGCGTTGGAAATTATTCATAATTATTCGTAAACACACTCAGGTTAACAGTAAAAAAAAAAAAAAACTGGATGTGTGTCAATACGTTGAATATGTATATCAGGTCTTAAAGAGACTGCAGCCTAATACACCTGCTACTGTCTGTGTCTCTTATGTTAATCAAACAACAAAAGACAAATATAAATTTGTAATTTGCTTTGTGTGTGTGTGTGTCCATTACTAAAATCTTTTAAAATGACGTTTGACCCACTGTTCGTAATCAGAAAGTAAAACATATCATCTGACTGATTAAGACTGTTATAGTGAGCTCCATGTTGTCTGTAATAAGAGATCAGATGATGTCCTCAGTGTGTAATTAGGCAAATGGGGCTGCTGTTAATGTCAATGCACATGGGGTCACATTTCATCATTCTAAATGACTAATATTTCAGTTACCCCTGCATGAGGCACATATTCAAAGCTTTGGCACTGTGGTGCTATTAGATTTGAATGCTTAATCAGTTTGAATCCTTGCCAAAAGTAAAGAGACAGTGTAAAAAAGACATTGATGGACAGGCATTAATGGATGATGTAAGCCATCAGTTATCGGCAGCCATTTGCAATGATGTAATGGCCACTAGCATTTAAGGTCATTGGTCTACAGTACGAGCTAATGGAAAACTACACATACAGCTTTAGAACATCAAAATAGCCTGATCCTGCAAAGATGGAAACTTTTATTGTCAGTTTTGGAATATCAGGGAGGAAGACTTTGGTTGCTTTGTCAGCGTAAAAGGCAGACGTTATGGGCTGTTGTGATCAATAAGGGCTGTCGAACCCGATCAAGCCACTGGATTAACATGATGTTCTTATTAAGCTGTGAAATGAAGTCACAGAATCAAGTGGAGTGAGCAATCAGATTGTGCTGACACAGAAAACCTCTTCTTGAAGAGATGTCTGAGTCCATTTGAAGTGTGGAGCAGCTCCCTGACATTTCAATGAAGGCAGTGCTTCCTTCTGCATCTACAATTCAAACAAATAAAAACTATTTTGAAACATTTTAGGTTTACTGACAGTTAGCAAACCTTACAGTTTGCTAACTCGATTTTGCTGTTGCAGCTAAACTAACTTAAAGTGCAAAACACTGACAAAATATAACAGTTGAAGTGTGGTTTAAATGAAAATATCTAAACATATTTATCTGGGCTCACCCATTTCAAATTAAAGAGTATACACGCTCTGCTTTAACCGCACAAAATAACATTAAAGTCTGAATGATGTGCATGCTACAAGAGATTCAGAAGTAAATGAAATATAGTCATCGGCATAATTTTGGAAGTGACAATGGCAACATTTATTTGTGTATGGAATATCCTGTAATATAATTCCATGTGTTGATTCCCAATGTTGGTATGTTAACCAAGAAAAATAGATGCCGACAGTGTAAACCACTTTGTGTTAGCCTTTTTTAACCAAACTAACATTAGCAACCACGGATGTATTGTATAGTACTGCACATTAACCATCATACCATGTGGCTGGGTGAGCTCTGACCAGGTTCGTATCAAAAGTCTGGCATATGTCAGCGGAGGGTAACACTTTATTTCAATGGTCCACTTTAAACATTCTAATAACTATACGTAACTTTGCAACTACATGTCAACTACCAGTCATTAGAGTATTAGTAGACTGTGTAAGGGAAATAGGTCAATTTAGCTCAAAGGGAATTATTCATTAATTTATAGGAAATTACTATTTTTACGGCCAAACAAATGACTCGTCAAGCGCTTAGTTGAACGTAGGGCTGTAGTCAAGTCCACCTTTGTCGAGTCCAAGTCAAGTCCAAGTCCAAAAGGTTTGAGTCCAAGTCAACACCGAGTCCAAAGAGGTTCAAGTCCAAGTCAAGTCCAAGTCCAAAAGGTTCAAATCCAAGTCAAGTCCGAGTCCAAATGAGACAGTCAAGACAGAGACAGAAAAAAAAGAATCCTCTTCAAGACCACATACATAACTATTGATAATTTATGTGATGCGAGAGACAGCATATCTTCTATTCTAATATAATAATTTTGCATTATTATTTTTTTGCATGATTACTTGTTTTTAAATTAACTTCAGCTGCGGTTCCCAAACTTTTTACAGTTGCGTACCCCCTGAGGCATTTAACATTCTTCTGCATACCCCCTCTCTTCCCTTAGACTGCTGCAGTCACACCTTTTCCATTAAGGGACAATATTTTCCCTCTTAAACTGAAAAACTTAAAGTGCTTTTTTTATTATTTTTTTTTTTACCTTTATAAATACCTTTATAAAATAAATAATGTTTTCAATTAAAAATGTCCAAAAGAGAAATAAGCAATGATGTTAAAATGAGTGATACTTTTAAATATTGAACTAAACCCACCAGTAGGTGGCGGTAAGCATCGAGTCATTTATTCATTCAGTAGTGAAGCAAGTGGATGTATTTTTGAAAGGGTAATTGAATCATTGACTCTCATGGTTTTTACACAGCCAAAGATTCGTTCACAAAACATCGATATGAGTCTCAGTTCTGCTGTGGCTTTCATTTGAACTAGAGATGCACCGATTGCAATTTTCTTGGCCAATTCCGATTTCCGATTTTTGGATAGTGTGATCTACCGATACCTATTTCTGCCAATTCCCATTTTCTTTCTAAGGACTGTAATTGACAGTATACAAACAAATATCTACTTTTCTTCAATGCAAAGTTTTATTTTCATAAAAAAAAAGTAAAACTCTGTAATAAAATAAGAACAAATAAAAAAAATTGCAAACAGCACAAATAAATGCAATAGAATATGAAGCTACGAAACTAAGTTTTTCAGGTTAAGTAGGTTTTTATTCAGGTAAGAAGTACTACAGAAATTCAAGTAATCAAATGTAAAATAACACATCCAGTGTTATTTTACATTGGTTATAATTTCTGTATTCTTTATTGTAAATATTAAATACAGATTTTATTCTTACTATTAAAGTTAAAAACTTATTAAGTCAAGAGCAGAAAGTGATTTTCTTTGACTTTTGTTATTTAAATAACAGGACAGACAGCAGCAGGAATATTGGACTGCTGTCCCTTTAAGAGTTTATGAACGAACCCAATACAGTTACACAACATGCGTTCTCTTTCTTAGCTATTTAATGATCCAAAACTGACTGTGTGTATCTGAATAATCTGAATAATGTATCTAAATTTTACATCTTTGAGGCAAGCAAAGACTGTAGAGTCATTGATTAAACTTTGTGGCAAAACTTAACTTAGAACACTTGACTCTCAATGGAAAAGAAAAGAAACTAATTGAAAGAAAGAAAAGTAAGTGAGACGAGAGTAATTAGATGGCTTGAATGAAGCTGTTTGTTCTTAACCCGTTTCCATCTCCCAAATCTGACTCTGTCGTTTTGTTTGTGTCCTCAGATTTTAACCTCAAAACGTTTGTCCAGCCTCCCGGAGGAGTCTTTAGTTCAGGTGTGATTAAAGTAATATGCTTGTGGGTGTTCTCCTGACTTATATATACTAACTTTAGGATAACTTTAGGAATATAGAATTAAAACCCTCGGACACTGACGAGTTCTTTTTCTCTTTCTTTATTAACTTTTTTTCCCCTCTATCCATTCTTTCAGCCCTTGGCTCGTTTTTTTTTTTTTTTTTGTCACAACATATGCAGGCTCCTGGATAGGATCTTGACTGCAGTGGCATATCAATTGCCTGGAGCTGCTGGCAATGATTCTTGCCCTGCGCCGGTTTTGACCTTTGTTGCCTGATTAGCTCAGTGCTTTCTTTCCTGCAAGATAGGTTGGAGTGGAGGCTGTCCCCCTCCACCTTGAATGTGTTTGTTGCCACCATTGTGGCACATCACATTGCAGTGGCTGGTAGGTCCTTTGGAAAGCATGACCTAATTGCCAGGTTCCTGAGAGGTGCCAGGAGACTAAATCCTCCCAGGCCATATCTCATCCACTCCTGGAAGCTCTCTGTGGTGCCCTCGGGATTGCAGAGGGTCCCCTTTGAGCTGCTGGAGTCAGTTGAGCTAAAGTTACTGTCTATTAAGACAGCACTCCTGACTGTGCTCACTGTGCTCCTCTTTATGTAAGTGAGCACAGTCAGGTGGATGTGCCTAGAATTTGGGCCGAATTACTCTCACGTAGTCCTGAGACCCCAGCCTGGATTTGTGCCCAAAGCTCCCACCACTCCCTTTTGGGACCAGGTGGTGAAATTGCAAGCGCTGCCCCCGGAGGAGTCAGATCCAGCCTTGGCTTGGCATTGCCTCCTCCTGGATGTTGGGGCACAGTACCTCTCTAGAAAACATCTGCAGTGCTGCGGGCTGGGCGACACCTATACCTTTGTGTGATTTTACAATCTCCGGGTTGAACCTGTTCTTCCTGTGTGTTGGGTATAAACAGGTGAAAGGTGGGAAGGCTGGCTCAGTGTCTCACTTGCAGTGCCATTCCTCTCTAAGAAGGTGAATCAAGTGCCTCTTATGCTCCTACATGTGAGTTCTCCTGTTGGTGAACCCTGGATTGAGTTCCTCCAAGCATCCTTCGGCAGATATGGCGGAGGCATCCGATGTCAGGCCCGGGCGGAGTGCATGCTGGTCGGTCAGTCATTGTACTGGGCTAGATGCTCTGTAGATTGTGATTCCCCTTTGGTAATACCATATGTGTATTTTTCCACAGTACAGTTTCCTGGATGGTAAATCCATATCTTTCCTTTGGCAGATCTTGCTCTGCCCCTCTGTGTCTCTAGTAGTTCCATCCCTTTTCAGGTAGGATCTACCACAGAGATTCCTCCATATGTAGTACTGCCCCCTGGTCAGTCCATATGTATATTTTTCACGTTACCTCCCTACAGGTAGGATGTGACCTCCATAGCATCCTTCTCCATTGGACTAGATATGCTCCCCCAGCGTTAACAACTCTGGTCATGGCTGAAAAAAAGGGAATTGAGTATTGAAGCACTCTTCCCGTGAAATAAATTATATCTAAAGGAACTGCAGCTATGATCGTCATCATGGTAAGCCCTGTCCCTTCCACCCCAAAACAGGCTCGGAGGATTCAAATTTTGGGCTTACATGGGGCACTGGGTAGGTTATGACTTAACGAAAGCAGTTGCCAAAAGGGCATGCTATAGCTTGCCAGCATCAACATGTTTTCCAACCAATACTCCTATAAGGTCGTTTGTCACTTCCCTGAAATACGACCCATAGGAGCGTTTATTAAAGTTGCGCCCATATCGACAACAGGGCACTTTCATTTTAATTAATGAAATATGACCCATAGGAGCGTTTGATAAAGTTGTGCCCCTAATGACAACAGGACACTTTCATTTTAATGCATTGTTCCCTTTTACCTTATAGGTTTAGGGGTGGGGTGGGGTGCGTGTAGTCGTTAATACAAAAATGAGGTTTACTAAATGGAAATAGGACAAATGGTGTAAAAAGTCCACAGATTGCATTTAAATGAACATGCATTTTGATTGGTAACGACAGTCATACGCCATTTCATGATGACAGAAGTAACACGACACTGTCATTATTTTTACGCCAGACAGTCTGCTGCATTTCCACCACTTGTAACACAGTTCAGTGGTTGTGGCGCTTTCCATAGGGACCCCTAATGTCGTCACTCGATATAACATCGAATGTGATTGACTGACCGATTGAGAGAACAGAGACATTATGTCCTCCTGCCACAATCCCGAACCACTGCTGAATGGCCAGGACCACATCTCAGCTCCTCAGCATAAACCTGAATGAGTGAGTTGCTGGCAAGATTATATACCTGTATGTCCAGGAAGGACTCACTCACGAATTTTCATTGGCCATTTTTATACTACTCAGAGGTGATTGGAGCTCCTAAGTATGACCCCTAATGTCATCACTCGACATTACGTCTCCGTTCCATCCATTAGGGAATGAGGGTTACGTCAGTAACCTTGACGTTCTACTGACTTTAAGTTAAGAACTTTACATGGATGAATCAAGCACAATAAGATCTATAACATACATTTAGAAAACAGATTCATTTTGTGGCGATTTTTTATTTCAGTTTTATTTTTTCAATATTTCAGTTGTTTTTGTCCAAACAGTGAAAGTCAGTGGAGTCCAAAACAACACTGTATCATGATGTACAGGTACATTCGATTGTATGGATTATCAAGAAAAAAAAAAAAAAAAAGAAGGGTGGGGACTTAAAAGTAGAGGCAGATGAAGACCTGATTAAAGCGGACTAAATTATTGGAGAAGTCCTGCATGTCAACAGAGAGAAGTTTGTCCTTTCACCAGAAGATCAAATTAGGACTTTTTTTTTTTTTTTTTAATTAATTAATTAATTAAGAGAGAGAGAGAAAAAAAATAAACTTATGTACAAATGAATCATCCACAATAGGATCTATAAAAGACATGGAAATGGGGTGAATTTTCTTTTTATGTCCATTTTAATACTATGCAAATCATTTGGTTATCATGACCTGAATTTTTCAAAAAAATAATTTTGTTGTAGAGGCTGTTATTCCCATAAACACTGTGTGTGTAAGACAATTAAAACACTGCTCATTAATCTCTACTCACGTGGATTGTCTGTTCCTGCTCATTGAAGTTGATTTTACTTGATATTCTCATCAGTGGCAGTAGGACAGACTTCTGACTGGATCCATATGGTTGGGTGGAGGGATCCTGCTCAATGACATCAGTGTCAACAACAGCATACAGCATATCAAGTTCCATCAACATCAAAAGGAAACATGCAGTGTGTTCTTATCAGCTCACAGGATGTTCGTCACAGTGGCTTGCTCAGGCTGGCTAAGGAATGTTTTTTTAATGCTTTCATCAAATTAAATTACAGTGTTTTGATATGATCTGTGTTCTCACGACTTTTTGCGCCTTTGTTCTTAGACATAAAAATTCAAATATCTCTGTGCTTTGCCCATATTTAAAGCCTGTTTAATTCAAGTCTCATATTTGGAAATATAAAATATATCTTATTAAAACTTACACACAAGGCTAAGGAAAACATTATGACCTTGCTTTATACTATATGATTTAGCATTACTCATGCAATAAAACCCAGCTGGCATTATTCACAAGTGAATCAACGTCATGGATCAAGGTTGAATGTTCTTGAGTTTGCAAATCAAACCAACATTATCACAATGTAGTTTCGATGTCTTTTATAATGTCTTGTTAAAAATTCAGTGTTGATTTCAATGTTGAAGTATTTGGTTGACCTTTTTATGACCATTTAGCATTAAACATAGTTTCAATGTTTGTTTGTTTTTTTTTCCAATACTGAAACAACAACTGAAATTATTTCAACCACATTTAAACACAGAGTCAGGTGCCAGCTTGGAATACATGCAATTTGTTTGCTACAGTAACCAGACAGCCCAATATCACAGGAAAATATAAATATTTTACAAGGCTGTGATTTTGTATAAATTTGAATCAAATGAAAATGTTTGATTTTTAGAAAGAAAAATAAAGTAAGTATGAAGGTCCACCCCGAACCCCACCCAACCCTAAACATAACGGATACTGGGACGTAAGCAGATCATACGAAAGCATACGGATGAGATAATTTATACAAATTAGCCACCAATTTAATTGCCAAAACATAAAATAGTTACAAATTGTCATGAGATTGTTTTGAAGAAGAAAGTAATTAGACAAGACAATAGGTGCGTTCAACTTTAGCTGGATATTGTTATGATACAGACGGCACGGAGGCAGAGGTAAAAGCAAGTATGGTGGTTTATTTGAGAAACAGCAATGAGCAGGTGAGTAAATGGAAGATGGAGAATTCAAATGAGATGATAGAGGTTTGATACTGTCCTTGTGATTGCAGATGGAGGTAGAAGTCGAGGAGATGGAGAATGGCTGACGAGGAACACTCACACACACGGAAGGAGGAACACAGGAGGGGAACTGGAGACAACGGAGCGATAGGGATCGCTGGTAGCAGGTAAGTAGCAGGTAAGTAGCAGGTTGAGTCCTTGAGGTTCGCATACATGAGGATTTACTACAAACGAGACCGGACAACTGGTGTGTGTGTGAGTGTGGGTTAAATAGTGCTGGTGATTAAGTGGCTGATGATGTGCAGGTGGCGATGATTAGAATTCCGGTGATTGGGTGCGTGGGTATTGACGGGAGGTGGAGCCTGACGTGTCTGTGACAGTCCCCCCCTCCCACGGCCCGCTCCTGAGGGCCGAGGACCCCGACGTCGTGGTGGCCGACCTCGAGGGCGTGGGGCAGGTCTGTCCGGGTGGCTGGAGTGGAAGGCTTGTAGCAGGTTGGGATCAAGGATGTCGTTCCGCGGGACCCACGACCGCTCCTCTGGCCCGTAGCCCTCCCAGTCGACGAGGTATTCCAGGAGACCACCACGGCGCCGGGAGTCCAGAATTTCCCGAACCTCGTAAGCAGTCCCATCCTCCAGAAGAAGTGGAAGGGGGGGCTCGGCGGCTGTCACGTCAGGCTCTGTGGAAGGAGAGAGAGAAGGGTGGTGAGGTTTGAGTAGAGACACGTGAAAAGTGGGATGAATCTTATATTCAGGAGGAAGCTGAAGACGATACGTGACGGGGTTGATCTGCTGAAGGATGGTGAACGGGCCAATGAAGCGGGGACTCAGCTTCTTGCATGGCAGACGCAGTCTGATGTCCCTTGTCGACAGCCAGACCTTCTGCCCAGGTTGGTAGTTGGGAGCGTTGGAGCGACGAAGGTCGGCTGTCATCCTGCGTCTGCGCAGGGCCCTCTGCAACTGATGGTGGGCTGAGTCCCACACCCTCTCGCTCTCCCGGAACCAGTAGTCGACGGCAGGAACGTTGGAGGGTTCCCCGTCCCAGGGGAACAATGGGGGTTGGTAGCCGAGTACGCATTGAAAAGGTGTTAATCCGGTGGAAGGTTGACGGAGAGAGTTCTGGACGTACTCGGCCCAACCCAGGTACTGGTTCCAGGAGTCCTGGTGGCCGTGACAGAAGGTACGCAGGAAGCGGCCGATCTCTTGGATTTTCCGTTCCGTCTGCCCGTTCGTCTGAGGGTGGTATCCCGACGATAGGCTGACGGTCACACCCAGGAGCGACAAAAAGGCCTTCCAGACTCGGGAGATGAACTGGGGGCCCCTGTCAGATACAATGTCCTCGGGGATTCCATAGTAGCGGAAGATGTGGTTGAACATTAATTCAGCAGTAGTGAGAGCGGTAGGTAGACCTTGGAGAGGGATCAGCCGGCAGGCCTTGGAGAATCTATCCACTACCACGAGTATGCAGGTATGACCATCAGAAGGTGGGAGATCCATCACAAAGTCAACTCCCAGGTGTGACCATGGTCGCTCAGGAACGGGCAGAGGATGGAGCTTGCCGGCCGGCAGATGACGAGAGCTCTTCGAGATGGCGCACTCCCTGCAGCCCTGCACATACCTTCTGACATCCCTGGCCAAGTTGGGCCACCAGAAGCGTGCTTTAAGCAGCGAGAGGGTTCCATTGACCCCCGGGTGACCAGTGCCAAGTGATGAGTGAGCTGCGTGGATGAGTTGAGTGCGTCGTGCTCTGGTGATGTACTGGAGACCTTGAGGGCAACCCGGCGGAGTGTTGGAGGAGGCTGGGTCTGAAGAGTCTCTTCAGACCATTGGATGGGACTCACAAAGATGGTTTCTGGGAGGATGGTTTCAGGAGCTTCAGACTTCTCATCAGCAGCATGGAGACGGGATAAGGCGTCAGCCTTGAGGTTCTTGGAGCCGGGACGATAGGAGATGGTGAAATCGAATCTTGAAAAGAACATGGCCCAGCGGGCTTGTCGGGGGTTTAATCTTTTAGCAGCTTTAAGATACTCCAGGTTTTTATGGTCGGTTAGAACTTGGAAGGGGTGTTTGGCTCCCTCCAGCCAATGCCTCCATTCCTCCAACGCGAGCTTGACGGCCAGGAGTTCGCGGTCACCGATGTCATAGTTGACCTCCGCCGGGTTGAGCTTGCGGGAGAAGAAGGCGCATGGATGGAGTCTACTTGGTTGCCCCTGCTGCTGTGAAAGTACCGCTCCCACTCCTGTGGTAGATGCGTCTACCTCTACGATGAATGGCCGGTTGGGATCAGGGTGGACGAGGAGGGGAGCGGTGGTGAAGGCTTCCTTAAGGGCTTCAAAGGCTTGTGTGGCTTCTTCGGACCAGGACAGAGACTTGGGCTGATGGCATAGAAGGTTGGTGAGTGGGTAGACGATGGAACTGTATCCCTTGATGAAACGGCGGTAGAAATTGGAGAAGCCTAAGAAGCGTTGGAGTTCTTTTATGGTAGTCGGAGTGGGTCAGGACCGGATGGCGTCCACCTTCCCCTCATCCATCCGGATGCCACTGTGGTCAATGTAGTATCCAAGGAAGTGGACGGACGACTGTTGGAAGGAGCATTTTTCCGCCTTGAGGAACAGCTGGAACTGCCGTAAGCGTTTGAGGACCTCCGCAACGTGGTGGCGATGTTCGGCCAGGCTCCGGGAGTAGATGAGGATATCATCGATGTACACCAGCACAAACTTATGGAGAAACTCCCGGAGCACCTCATGAATGAAATCCTGGAATACGGAGGGGGCGTTGACTAGTCCATAGGGCATGACCAGGTATTCATAATGGCCAGTGGGCGTGACAAAGGCGGTCTTCCACTCGTCCCCCTCGCGTATCCGGATGAGGTTGTACGCGCTGCGGAGGTCCAGCTTAGTGAACACAGTGGCACCACGGAGATGTTCCAGGGCCGCTGGGACGAGGGGAAGTGGGTAACGGAACTTTATGGTGATCTTGTTGAGTGAGCGGTAATCAATACAGGGCCGCAAGCCTCCGTCCTTTTTGGCCACGAAGAAGAAGCTGAAAGCAGCAGGGGAAGTAGACGGACGGATGTATCCTTGCTTGAGGGCCTCGTCGATGTAGTCCTCCATGGCCTTCTCCTCTGGCACAGATAGGGGGTAGATCCTTCCCCGTGGCACTGGTTCACCCGGTAGCAGATCTATGGTGCAGTCCCATGGCCGGTGTGGAGGTAACTTGGAGGCTCGTTGTGGGCAAAAGACATCGCTGAAGGGGGCGTAACAGGCTGGGATGTCGATGGATCGTTTCTCGATGGGGCTTTCAATGGAAGTGGCACAGATGGAGATTTCTTTGGTACGTGGAGATGGAGGAACAGGAAACCCGGAGAGGCAGGTCGAGAAACAGTGTTCGCCCCACTTCAGGATCTCGCCCGTGCGCCAGGAGATGGTTGGGCTGTGGAGTTCGAGCCACGGGCACCCTAGAACCACGTCAGCGGTGGATTCCTCCAGAACCAGCAGATGGATATCCTCGACATGAAGGAGGCCTATGCGGAGTTGCAGAGGACCAGCACATCGGGTGATCTTTTTGCGGCCTAGGGGTTTTCCGGTAATGGAGTGGGCTTGATAGATACTAGGCGAAGGCGAGGTTTTGAAGTTGACGGCAGAGGGACCCGGAGATGAAGTTCCCGGCTGACCCTGAATCGAGGAGCGCAACAACTGGAACAGACATATTGGCAGCAGTAAGGGTTACAACGGTGGTGAGTGGTTTCATCTGGATTAAAGAGGGAAGGATGGCACTCACCAGAGGTCTTGGAGGGCGTGTTGGGCATGCGGAGAGTACATGCCCGGGAGAGGCGCAGTAGAGGCATAAGTTCAGGGTCAGCCGGCGTTGTCGTTCTGCAGGGGTGAGTCGGGAGTTTTCAACTTGCATAGGTTCGCTGGCTGGTTCTGGGGAGCTGACGGGTTCGGACCGACGGAGGAGAGGTTGAAGAGGTGGCTGGCCCTGGTGCTCTTCAAGACACGACTGCATACGAGTGCCCACACGGATGGCGAGTTGGATGAAGCGTTCAAGGCCGATGTTGTCCTCGTATGCAGCGAGATGCAATCGCAACTTTGGTTCTAACCCCTGGCGGAAGGAAGTGATGAGGGCTTGTTCATTCCATCCGCTACTGGAAGCCAGGGTACGGAACTGCAAAGCATAGTCACTCACAGCGTTAGATCCTTGCTTTAATTTATAGAGTTTCTCACCGACAGATGAATCCGAAAGGGGTTTTCCAAAGACTTTGCGGAAGTGAGAGACGAAGGCTGAATAGGATTTCACCACGGGGTTCTTTTGAATCCAGAGTGCGTCTGCCCAACGGAGAGCTTTACCTTGTAGCTGCGAGATGATAAATGCGACTTTAGAGGTGTCAGTGGGGTAAAGTTGCGATTGCATCTCCAGGACCAGCTCACATTGCAGGAGGAATCCGCTGCAATCCTCCGCCGATCCTGAGTAGGGCGCCGGCCTGGCCATGGGACTGGCGTGCTGAGTTGGAAAGTGCAATGAAGAAGTGACTGGGGAAGCGGCGGCAGGTGCTGGTGACGGTGGTTGTGGTGGAGTGAGTGCTCGGCGCAGCGCGCTCACGAGCTCCTGGAACGGGTCTTGTTGGCTCATGCTGATCTCTAGCCGTGTTTTACTGGTCCGGTCTTCTGTTATGATACAGACGGCACGGAGGCAGAGGTAAAAGCAAGTATGGTGGTTTATTTGAGAAACAGCAATGAGCAGGTGAGTAAATGGAAGATGGAGAATTCAAATGAGATGATAGAGGTTTGATACTGTCCTTGTGATTGCAGATGGAGGTAGAAGTCGAGGAGATGGAGAATGGCTGACGAGGAACACTCACACACACAGAAGGAGGAACACAGGAGGGGAACTGGAGACAACGGAGCGATAGGGATCGCTGGTAGCAGGTAAGTAGCAGGTAAGTAGCAGGTTGAGTCCTTGAGGTTCGCATACATGAGTCTGTACTACAAACGAGACCGGACAACTGGTGTGTGTGTGAGTGTGGGTTAAATAGTGCTGGTGATTAAGTGGCTGATGATGTGCAGGTGGCGATGATTAGAATTCCGGTGATTGGGTGCGTGGGTATTGACGGGAGGTGGAGCCTGACGTGTCTGTGACAGATATAATGGAACGGCGAGATTTATCTCTTGCAGTCAGGGAGGAGATGAAAATGGATACATGAAGTTGAACTTTCTGCTTCTTGTAGTGACTCATACGTGGTGTTTGAGCTGCTCTGGAGAAGCTGCGTGGAATGAGCCAGCTGGTTGCTCTGGAATCACTCCTACTGTACTTTGATGGCATACATTATAGTCATGTGCCATCTGTGTTGTCTCAAGTCGGACAAAATTTCTAACTGACATGCACTGCTTCAAGTGAGACGCTGATCGGTCTGTACGCACCTATTAGCCGGGCCTTTATTTATCTATATATATGTTTGGTTGATTGATCATGAAAAGTATCACAATTGTTTACCTTGCTGATACTTGTTTATGATTGGCATTAGCTTTTTTACATTATTTCTCAATTAGCAAGTGAAATTACTAAGCTAACTACATATAATTATGATCGTCTATTTAAACTGTCATGAACTCATTATTGGTCCCACTCCCACCTTATATTAGGTGGCCTTAACTACTATGTACTTACAACAAAAAATAAGTACAGTGTACTTATTGTGTTCATATTGTATCACAAAACACTTTTGCTGCAATTGAGGTGGACACGGGTAAGGTTAGGGACAGGTTTGGTGGTATGAGTAGGTTTAAGGGTAGGGGTAAGGTGTAAGGGAACGGTCAACAGTGTAATTATAAATGTCATTACAGAAATGAATTACAGATGTAATTACATGATGGTATTTTTTTGTTTAATTTAAGTACAATGTAAAACATGTATGTACACAATAAGTGTATTGTATCAAATGATTAATTTAAATGTAAGTACATAATAGTTAAGACCACCTAATATAAAGTGGGACCTCAAAAGGAAAATGAAACACCTTTTGTGGAAAGGCAGTCTCTCATACTGCCATGATGTTTCATATGGAGTGGAAATTGTCCCAAAATAGCTTTCTTGTCATAAAATGACAGATTGAAATGATTCCCCACTCCAGGGAATGTTTTTTTGATGCTTGTGCTGTTGTACATTTCTCAGTGGGGCAAATACACTACTATATTTTATAACTTCATAAATTACTATTTTAGTGCGTATTGAATTTTCCAATATTTTGCTTGGTTGTTCAGTTTCCCGTCTGCTGTGAATCTAGAAAACACTTTTCTTTAACTAGAGGCAAATCTACCAACATTGAAAGGCTTTTTTTTTTTGGTTTAGGTGCCGTTGGCATTGCTAAAGGCAAAGCTACACGTTGTTTTTGGTCAGCTCTTTCATCTTCTCTTTCAGCAGTGCTCCCTAGAAAATTAAATGCAGCAGATGTAGTTCTATGGTTTTCCTGTTTTTTTCTTATTTCTTCTCTTTTTTCTTTTTTAACTTTCTTCTGCCCCAGATCACTCAATCCGGGTTAGAGAATGGGATCTGTTCCCACAGTAACCAGCCTGACAATAGGAGCACTGTCTGCTACCGATTCTTCTGTTTCCCAGTACATTAGCAGACTAAACACTTCCCTGACCACTGTCAGGGAGGCGTGTTTGTTTAGGAACAATGGAAGGAGACAGGAACAGGAGACATTTGTTTGCACTGTTGGTCGTCACTGGGTGACAGATCCTGAGGCTCCTCTGGGACCGTCTGAGAGATCAGTGCCCTCTGTTTTATCCTCAGCCAATACCTCAAACTTCTATCTTGCCGGTATAATTAGAAGTCTGTTTCTTTGTCCAAAGACTTTTTATTCTCTAATAGAAAAGGGGGGTATAAAAGACTGTTCTGCTTTTGTTCTACTTGTCCATTGCTATTTAAATATTTCAGTATTGATTGTGCTTGAGAGGCTCCTCTCCAACTTAGATTTTCTGACCATTTCTGAAAAACTATCAATCGAAATACACCTTTTAATAATGTGTTGTTGTTTATTTATTTAATTATTTATTTGTTTGTTTTTCCATATCCAGGTCATTATCAAAATATTGTAACCAGTGTTGAGGGTAACGCATTACAAGTAACGAGTTAAGTAATTAGATTACTTTAACTAGTAAAGTAACTACCAAAGTAACGCATTACTTTTTCAATTTACAACAAAATATCTAAGTTACTTTTTCAAAAAAGTAACGCAAGTTACCGTTTCAGATTTATTGACTGACAGCTCTCCTTTCCCCATGTTAAGTGAAATAAAGTGCAGAGGTGTTGTGTGAAAATGATGTTTATTGTAGTTCTAGACTAAATGTGATCATGCATTTACTCATCTCATTTGCACAAAAACATTCAGTATTCCTCAAAATGAATAAAAACAGTGAAATGTGACCTCAGAATTTTACGCAAACCTGTAATAATTAACTATATTAAATTACACAAATATACTTTATATATTTAATCTCACTTTATTAACCAATGTATTTGCTGCTGACCTTCAGTTACCTAATTCAACCACACTATTAAGCAAAAATTACTTTAGATTAGATTTAGAAATAAGAGTGTTGAACTTCCTTCTCCTGTATCCTCCTATTCTTCTTCAATCCAGAATGGCAGCACAGCTAAAAGTTTTGTTTGAGTTGCGCGATCTACTGTTCAGGCGTAAATATGCATTTTCTTCAGCTTGAGGCTCATTCATTTCACTTTTAGTGTGAAAGGGCCCAAAAATAGAACTTTTTTGTTATAATTTAAAATCAAACAAAGCAAGCCCAGCCCAGGTGAGAAAAAGTAACACAAAAGTATAATGTAACAATACTTTAAAAAAAAAAAGTAACTAAGTAACGCGATTAGTTACTTTATTTAGGGAGTAAAGCAGTATTGTAATGCATTACTTTTAAAAGTAACTTTCCCCAACACTGATAACAAACCTGTCCTCTGGTATTTTAGTCATGGAAAAGATTTCAAATACGCACTAAACTCTATGTCGCTGCTCACATTTTTGTTAAAAAAATCTTTTGAATTTGCCAAGTGCCTGGGAAAAAGCTATATATTTGTTAATGTTTTATCATTTTGTTTTTGGGGTCAAAAATTAGAGCTAGGTATATTTTTTTTTATTTATTTATTTTTTTAATAATATACATAATTTAAAAATAATTTTGTCCCTTCTTAATCAATTGATGTTATCGATGATAAAGCCTGTATTTTAAAAATACAAAACAGTGTGGAAAGGTACATCAAAAAAAGTACCTTCAAAGTTCAAAGTCAAAGTTCTAAGTAAGAACAGCTTGCGTGCATGGTGATTTTAATAATTAATTTACATTTAAATTATGTTTGTTTTTTTCTCCATATGGTTCATTTAAAGATGTCGTTAGTATTACATTGTTTAATTTTTGTGTGAAATATTTTAACTATATGTAATGTATTAACTATAGTCGGATTAGAGATGAATAATTTAGAATAACTATTAATACCTATTACTGTAAAACCTAATTTTTTAAATAACAATTTGTTGCTGGTGATACAACCATTTCTTAATTTGTGAAATACAATATAATAACAAATTTAACAAAATGTTGCCCTTTGGTAGTAATGTCTAGGATTTTGGGAGAAAAATAAACTGAACCGAATTCAAAACTTTTCTTTCTTTCTTTCTTTCTTTCTTTTTTTTTTTTTTTTTTTTTTTTTTTTTTGTCAAGAATGACACATCCACAAGTCTGTTTAAGCCTGATTTTCAGCCCATAGTGATTTGCAGTTATATTTTGTATGTTTGTATTTTTCGAAATACAGTTTATCAAAGCCAATTTCATTTAGTTAGTATAATATCTCTTGTGACACTTGGGAGTTTGTTGTCCTAGAGTCATTTTACAGCAGTTTGAACACAGACTGTGATGATATATTTTTTGGAACTAAAATGGTTAGGAATATATGCTACATTTACAAAACAAACAATCCTATTTTTGGTGGCACAGCGTCTTTACCTACTATTCTGAATGCTGTTCTCACTTCATTCTCAAAAGTTTGACCCAAATATCCAAATCTCTGTTTTGCAAACTGTTGTATTGCCTCACACTTTCACAGTTTTGTTCCATGATTGATAACAACAGTTTTGTCTTTGTCACCACTCATATTTTAATGTTCATTCATCTCTATATTGAGGGTGTGGAGTTTCATGCTCAAGCCCCTCCATATGCAGACAGACTGAGACACCTTCTGGTTTATTGTCGATTCAGTGAAGGGGTAATTGAGCCTTAATGATTAATCTATTGGGGTACATGAAGAAAAGTTTAAACACTTTCATAAGGCACTATATCCAATATAAGGCCTCTACGAGGAAGTAAGGAATTTTGGTTGAGCTTTTGCCAATTTAAATGAGCATATATCTTTACTTTTACATTGCTCCAGGGACTATGCATATGACCGTACTCTAAAAGAGAGGCCCAGTGTAAGGTTGTATGAAACATGAGTCAAGACCACTAACAAGCACAGATCTGGGCTAAAGGGTGACACTTGGCCAGAAACCATGTGGGTGTCACAGAGCCCACTAGAATCCCTTAATGAACACTGAAGAATGTGTCTCAGTTGTCACTGAATTGGATAGCATACCAAAAATTGATCTCAGCCCCCCTCCACCCCTCCACCCCTCCCCCCTACCAGTTTGACAACAGTAATCACATGCAAAGTTCAAAGCATATTATTTCTTTCCCGCAGATTGCAGAAGTTACCAAAGGATGTACAATATAGAACTTTTTTTTCCAAAGTATCAAACACAATTATGAACTAGAAATGTGTTACGCAATCACACAAGAGGTAATTGTAGGTTACCGATAATAAACTCACTAGACAGGCAAACACAGTGAATTCTTTCTACCTAAAACAGGTACAGTGTGAAACCCCCTTAAATTTTTCACTCTTTGTTATATTGCAGCCATTTGCTAAAATCATTTAAGTTCATTTTTTTCCCTCATTAATGTACACACAGCACCCCATATTGACAGAAAAACACAGAATTGTTGACATTTTTGCAGATTTATTAAAAAAGAAAAACTGAAATATCACATGGTCCTAAGTATTCAGACCCTTTGCTGTGACACTCATATATTTAACTCAGGTGCTGTCCATTTCTTCTGATCATCCTTGAGATGGTTCTACACCTTCATTTGAGTCCAGCTGTGTTTGATTATACTGACTGGACTTGATTAGGAAAGCCACACACCTGTCTGTATAAGACCTTACAGCTCACAGTGCATGTCAGAGCAAATGAGAATCATGAGGTCAAAGGAACTGCCTGAAGAGCTCAGAGACAGAATTGTGGCAAGGCACAGATCTGGCCAAGGTTACAAAAAATGTTCTGCTGCACTTAAGGTTTCTAAGAGCATAGTGGCCTCCATAATCCTTAAATGGAAGACATTTGGGATGACCAGAACCCTTCCTAGAGCTGGCCGTCCGGCCAAACTGAGCTATCGGGGGACAAGAGCCTTGGTGAGAGAGGTAAAGAAGAACCCAAAGATCACTGTGGCTGAGCTCCAGACATGCAGTCGGGAGATGGGAGAAAGTTGTAGAAAGTCAACTATCACTGCAGCCCTCCATCAGTCTGTGCTTTATGGCAGAGTGGCCCGACGGAAGCCTCTCCTCAGTGCAAGACACGTGAAAGCCCGCATGGAGTTTGCTAAAAAAACACCTGAAGGACTCCAAGATGGTGAGAAATAAGATTCTCTGGTCTGATGAGACCAAGATAGAACTTTTTGGCCTTAATTCTAAGCGGTATGTGTGGAGAAAACCAGGCACTGCTCATCACCTGTCCAATACAGTCCCAACAGTGAAGCATGGTGGTGGCAGCATCATGCTGTGGGGGTGTTTTTCAGCTGCAGGGACAGGACGGCTGGTTGCAATCGAGGGAAAGATGAATGCGGCCAAGTACAGGGATATCCTGGACGAAAACCTTCTCCAGAGTGCTCAGGACCTCAGACTGGGCCGAAGGTTTACCTTCCAACAAGACAATGACCCTAAGCACACAGCTAAAATAATGACGGAGTGGCTTCACAACAACTCCGTGACTGTTCTTGAATGGCCCAGCCAGAGCCCTGACTTAAACCCAATTGAGCATCTCTGGAGAGACCTAAAAAGGGCTGTCCACCAACGTTTACCATCCAACCTGACAGAACTGGAGAGGATCTGCAAGGAGGAATGGCAGAGGATCCCCAAATTCAGGTGTGAAAAACTTGTTGCATCTTTCCCAAAAAGACTCATGGCTGTATTAGATCAAAAGGGTGCTTCTACTAAATACTGAGCAAAGGGTCTGAATACTTAGGACCATGTGATATTTCAGTTTTTCTTTTTAATAAATCTGCAAAAATGTCAACAATTCTGTTTTTCTGTCAATATGGGGTGCTGTGTGTACATTAATGAGGGGAAAAAAAATTAACTTAAATGATTTTAGCAAATGGCTGCAATATAACAAAGAGTGAAAAATTTAAGGGGGTCTGAATACTTTCTGTACCCACTGTATCTGACATTCAAACCTGGCTTGTCATGATGACATGATGGTAACATGCACTGAAAACAATGATACTTTGTTACAGCCAAATTATATGTCTCAAAGCATATTTATGATTTGGTTCAAACTAGGGCTGTCTATATAACTCATTAATTTAATTAATTAGTTACAGAAAAAAATAACACGTTAAAATTAATAATGCATTTAATGTACCTGCCCCGTCCAAGAACTACGTTGGTCATTTCATGATGGTGATGAACATGACACAATTCACTGCGTGATTTAGCCTTTAGAATGCAGTTAGAATTACCCTAAAATTCAAGATGTCAGGGCAAAAACGCCCCTGTATCTGTTTTTGTCTCATATTTACATCATGTTAAGCAAAATCCAATGAGCAACGACTGCAATCACGCAAGTCCTGTTTTTGCACGAGTGCAAATATGATATTGTGTTATGTTTTAGACACAATGTTGTTTGTTTTTGTTACCTATAAAGCCATAGCAGAACGATCTTCTCCGCGCAACATGGCACGTGTTTTGGAATTAATTTGTGTTTTGAACGAATCAGGTGAAGCAATGATTCAATGGCCAATTCATAAAGAGAGCCATTTACTTAATTCCTAAATGAATCAGCCCTTTGAACAAATCGAATGAATGAATGACTTAAAGGATTAGTTCACCCAAAAATGAAAATTCTGTCATTAATTACTCACCCTCATGTCGTGCCACACCCGTAAGACCTTCATTCATCTTCGGAACACAAATTCAGATATTTTCATAAAATCCGATGGCTCAGTGAGGCCTGCATTGCCAGCAAGCTACTAAAGACATATTTAAAACAGTTAATGTAAGTACAGTGGTTCAACCTTAATGTTATGAAGTGATGAGAATACTTTTTGTGCGCAACAATATCTAGTGATGGGCGATTTCAAAACACCGCTTCATGAAGCTTCGAAGCTTTACAAACCTCTTGTTTTGAATCAGTGGTTCAGAGCACGTATCAAACTGCCAAAAACAATGTGTTTTATGCACCCTTTAATGTAGGTCAGTAATTAGGAGTTTATTGAGGAAACAGTCATAGTTAATAATTAATAGTTAATATTGAGAATTTTGCCCTAAACTAAAGTGTGACCCAAAATCATGACTCTAGATGGCGCAGGCTGATATGTCATTAACTTAATCTGCCTGTAGTCACATCATTCTCTATAGGATGCAGCTGACTGATTCCTGCTGTATCAGTAGCCAACGAGCTTGCTGCTCAATCTTTAAATACTTGGTCAGCATTTGCTGTAGCAGTGCAGCATGCTTTCAGAAACACTCCACCCTTCCCCAGCTTCACCTGTATAGCTCTGATACAGGTAATTCATGTATGCTATATTGTGCAGCAGCATAATGTCTCTTATTGCCTATTGTGTATGTACTGGCAGCAGCAAGTCCCGTACTTGCTCTGCAGCAGCAGCAACAACCAACAGCAGCATCAATAACAGCAGCAGCAGCAGCAGCAGCAGCAGCAGCGTAGCAGTTCTACACCAAGACCAAACATACAACAGTGTCATTTCCATTACCATGCCAAACACTCTAAGAGTTGATATGACAGAAGGTAGACTACTTTATCATTCTCATATGGTGCTTATTTATTTATTTATTTATTTTTTGTCAAGAGTTAGCAAATAGCATTTTGAACATTCAGCTAAACATCTCGTTTTGTGTTCTTTGGAGGACAGTTGGAAGACTTTATTGTTATTTTATGGTGCTTATTTGTCATTTGTAATGGTGTGTTCACACTTGTAGTTCAGTTCTCTTGTTACTTTTGGTCAAGACCAAAAAAGTATATGTGACCTGTGCTGGCAAAGTGAGTTGCAATGAGCAAATTTTCAAAAATTAGGTATTGATATTTTCATAATCTCTATTAAAAAAAAAAAAAAAAAAACCTTCAAAATAATGTATGACTTGTTGGAGTCAGACAAAAAAATGACTGAGCTACACCTGTTTGAAGTCGATAGAGTCAGCAAAGTCAATTTTGGGAAAAATCGAGATAAAGTTTTCTGAAGGTTCCAAAACAAAATCGTATAGCAACCATATCTTAAAATTTAGCACACACCTTGTCAAAACCAAATATCTTGTTTTGCCTGTAACTTGTAATTAGCCCTTGCGCATTCTGACTCATTTTGCCAGCATGAGTCACGTTTTTTGCGATGATATACCGAACATCCAAAACAATGCTGTGTGCGGGGCTAAATGCACTTGTATGTGCATACATACAGTATGATGGTATTCTTACTTACTTAGCTTAGAACTCACAAAGAGCTTCTAAAATGTATAAAGGAGTCAAAACAGCACCAGGAATTCCTCTGATGCAAGGAGACCACGTTTCCAACACCTGTACTGATCTGTATTGGGCAACATAGCTTTTGGGTGTATTCACATTTCAGTTGAATCACTTCTGAGTTTGTTTGGAGAGACCCCCTGAGAAGGTATTTGTTTTAATGGAACCAAACCTGCCAAGTGTAAACTCACCCTAACTCTGTCAGGAGTTGGCAAAGAGCATCTTGGACATTCTGCTAAACATCTCCTTTCGTGTTTCTTGGGAGATGGTTTTGCTTAAACTGCAATGTGTCAAAAGTGCCACAGAGCCACAGTGTTTGCACTTGTGCTGTACTTTAAATAAGTATAAGATAAAGTATTGTAACCAAAAAAAATTAAAAAAAATAAAATAAAAGGTGCTAAAGAGGATGTTTTGTTTTATACATTTTTGCAATATTACTTGGAACTGTCTTTACTAACTGATAAAAGACTATTTATTAGGTGCACTGAAAGGAATAATATTAATATACATCATCTGTGCATGAGGTAGGGCTTTAAAAACATCAGCCAATCGTTTACGCGTTCATCGCGTAAACGATTGGCCCTCTGGCTTGTCAATCACTGCCGTGACGTTCCTTGTGAGAAACGTGCGCGGATTGGCCCTCTGGCTTGTCAATCACTGCCATGACTTTACTTGTGAGAGACGAGTGCGGCTGCGCGCTCCAGTAACTTTCCACACTCCACAGGCGCCGCATGCAATGTTTTTGTCAGGAGACAGGAGTAACAACTGCAGATTATGAGTTACCTGCGGTGAGTCCGACATAATGAATCCACATCGAATGCCGATGGTAAACACTCGTGTTCCAATACTCGTGCACGAGTTTTGGGAGGTGTTCCTTTGAAATGAGCTGTGAAGGAGGGGGTTGTTCTTACGCATGCGCTCATTTCAAAAACTCACTAACAGTTTTTGGTTTCTCAGTCGACGAAAAGATCCTCTTTAGCACCTTTAAGTACCTCTTTTGTGTTAACTGCAAATAAGGGTATGGCACTGGCAAAGCCAACATATCTTTCAAAAGAAGAGCTCACATCCTCTGTACTGCATTGTAGTGTATGATGCTCTTGCTTTAGATGAGAAGTCCACTACTTCCTGTCACATTTGCTCTAACTATAGAGCTATTTGCAAGGCTGCTGTAACAAGCACTTGATGATGTGTACATCCCTCTGCCTCTCGACAGAACCTTGTTGGTTGACCCCAAAACTCTCAGCATGCATTGTTAAAAGCTGTGAGTTAAGAGCTGTGTGTCCTTGGGGACAGAATAGAGAGTTCTGTGTAGCTGGAAGTCACAAAGTTACCACAGCATGTGTGACTTACATCTTTGATCTGCAGACATGCTTGATGAGGAATGCAGGTGCAAATTAATTGTCATAGAATTTTAAAAGGAATATGAGAGCATACCACAGTCACCTCATTTGACTTGCTCTGCAGAGACCATCTTGCCAGTATGAATTGTGTGGATATTTATTTGATTTTAAAAAGCAAAGGAAGTTTTACACCTACAGAAAGGAACAGGACATTTAATAGATGTCCACTCAGTCAAATAGAAGACATGGCATAGAAAATTAATTTATATAAGATCACTTGTCACCATGTTGTGAGCCACATGCCACATCTTACCATTTGACCAAAATAAACAAAACATCATTCATCTACGTCTGTAGGTATCAGTATAAATGTTGTATTTTTAATTGGTTGTTTAGGAAAACAATTTGAAATTACTTACATTATGGAATGTGTAACTTTTATGATGTTAAAATATAATCTCACCGGAAGTAGTAGGTCATCTGACGACTTTTCGCCTACTGCTTTAGGAATACTGTGAATTCCGACATACTTCTGTTTTCACATACTGTTTTTCACCTACTATATAGTAGGCAATTATGCAATTTCGGATGAAGCCACAGTGTGTTATTTTTTCTTATTTCTTATTAAATGTTTTATTTGTTGCTGGACATTAAATGCATGTTGATTCAAATAATTCTTTGATCATTATTCCACTGCTATTATTGTTAAAGTTGGCACTCTATGCATCTGGGCAGGTAATTGTTGTAGCATCTGCCAAATTCAAATGAGTCTCTCAGACTGCCAGATGGCCAGGTGAAGCATAAGCACTCTAGAGAACATGCAGGCTTTACAGCACTTCAGACCACACTCACTGTGGCTTCAGACCACACTCACTGTGGCACATAATGATTTTAGAATTGTGTGTGACTACATGACCACTAAATCCAAAGTCTTGATTCTCCAAGTGAATCAAAAGTTTTTGTGCTGACATTTCTTCCACAGGCACTTTGTAACTCAATACTGAGTGTTGCAAATGAGGACAGATAATGTGTATGCTATGCCCACTTTGGCACTTTCTAGTGCTTTTGTAAATGACTCCATTTCACAAAAACATTATCTACAGCTGACTGAGGCATCTCTAGCAACACATAAATATGATGTTTATCCCCATGCAGCCCAACAAAAACATTTCCCCATCTAACAGGGAACATTCTCAGAACTTTGGCTAACATTCTGGCAAGGTTCCCTCAAAATAATGAACAAATGTTCTTCCAATAACATTAATAGAATGTTTGTTCAAAGTTAAATGGTCTATAATAAAATTCTCAAAAGTTAGCACAAACATTTAAACATTTTTATACAGGTATATAGTTTTAAATGTTAATACCTGCTTTCAGAGAACATTCAAAGGTAAAGTTCCTCTAATTTGTAAAATGATAAAATGGTACATTCCCTCCATGTTTTCGCTAACATTCGCATCTAATAATTTTTTTTTTTAAACCAATAATTTTTTTTTAAACGTTTAAAATAAACTTGACATTTTGAATGTTCAGAGAACATTCAGAAATATTTTTTTTCATAACTTAATGGGAACATTAACAAAATGTTTAACATACCTTTGTTAGCTGGGTTAGTTTGAGCTATTCTACTGCCTTTCTACTCTTCTTCCAAGTTGGCAACGCTGCATTTGAATTTATTTACCTGTGAGTTATGGATGACAAGGCCAAATCCACTAATTAGAAGCAGCACTTGGATACTTCTGTCCATGCAAGCAGTATTGATTTATAAAAAAAAAAGAAAAAAAGTAAAACAAAAAAACATAAAATTAAAATGCAAGACAAAGGTATCATATAGCATACTTAATAATATAATATAGTAATAAATTAAAATGAAATTAGTAAAGTAAAATAACATTTTGTTGATATAAATGGTATCTGAGCTCAGTGCACTGAAGACATTAAATAAAATTGTTTATTCCAGGATTCTTGTTCCTAATTTATTCTGTTCATATCTACACAAAATAAGTAGTCATACATAATTCAAATGTTTTTTTTTTTTTTTCTGACTAAAGTTGTTGCATACCTAAGAAGACGCATATATAATCCCCAAGCAATTTTAATATGCAACATTCTGGATGTGTATCATTACAGTGTGGCACACACACACGTCTAGTTGTGTTGGTCTGTTTTTTCCTGGCTCATCCTGGCTTTTGACAGAACCTCATGCCAGGTCAAGTGGGCAGCAGTTGGTTTGTTATTGGGGGTTACCACAAGACATAACATTTTAAATAAACTATTTCTGAAAGAAATTGAATAGTTACTTATAAAATGGTGAAAACCTAAAAGAAAAACAAATATTAATAAAAATGGGACTCTATAACAGAGATGGATGAATGGATGGATGGATTTTTAAATAAAAACCTTAGTTTATCTAATGCAGTGACATTAGACATACTTTTTTTAAGTGTATCTTAAAGGGATAGTTCACCCAAAAATGAAAATTTGATGTTTATCTGCTTACCCCCAGGGCATCCAAGATGTAGGTGACTTTTTTTCTTCAGTAGAACACAAATGATGATTTTTAACTCCAACCGTTGCCGTCTGTCAGCCGTATAATGCATGTCAATGGGAATTCCATCTATAAGAGTCAAAAAAAAAAAAAAAAACATGCACAGACAAATCCAAATGAAACCCTGCTGACATCATGTGGTGACATATTGATGTCCTAAGACACAAAACAATTGGTTTGTGTGAGAAACCGAACAGTATTTATATCATTTTTTACCTCTAAAACACCACTATGTCCAACTGCCCTGCGCATCCGGTTAGTGAGGTCAGAAAACGCATTCTGATGACGGAAGTGATGTCTCGCGCTTTGCTTCAATGAGTGCGAGAGATCACTTCCATTGTCAGAGCGCGTTCAGACCGGATGCGCAGGGCAGTTGGACATAGTGGTGTTTTAGAGGTAAAAAATGATATAAATACTGTTCAGTTTCTCACACAAACCGATCGTTTCATGTTATATCTTATAGATTAAAAATCATCATTTGTGTTCTACTGAAGAAACAAAGTCACCTACATATTGGATGTCCTGGGGGTAAGCAGATAAACAACAAATTTGCATTTTTGGGTGAACTATCCCTTTAAATGTCCAAATAGTATACCTATTAATAATAATAAATTGTAAAGAGTATGCTGTAAGACTGGATATAATAAGACAACACTGAATGAGGGAAAGTGAGAGTGGAGAACACAAGATCTCATCTGCATGGTGTATCTTAATCCATTATCACAAGCACCATGGGACCACAGTGTCTTGCTGGGCGTTTAATCTGCTAAGCATCCACTCTATTAGCATCTCATATAAGATACATGAAGGTTTGCATATGATTTTGACTTAATTACTTGCATAAATTAGAGGCTGATTATTGTAATTTTTGCATTTGAAGCAAAACCAGTTTAAAGATGTTATTGTTCTCTAATGAGCGAGGGCCAGTTGGGAAAAAGGCAACCATGTGGGAAAATGAAAGCTTTTGGCGCCATGAAAACAGGCTGGATTTTTTAAAATGAGACAATAATCTTTAATTCACGGATAATGCTGCGAGGTTGCTGGAGGGCAGCCATTGATCAAGCTGATCAGAGGGAGGACATTAAAACCTTCATTATTTCAGCTCCCACCCCTGGGAGCATTTCTCAGAGCTCTCATATAAAATCTCACACTAACAAATATTGGCAGGTGTGTTGGCATTGAGTCAAGTAGGGCTTTTTTTTTTTTTCTCACTGTAACAATAAACAGCCACATTTCCCAGCATTTTTTAAAGGTTTAGGTTTATCCTTTAGGGCATCTTCTAAGTAGAATACATTTACAGTAATTGGCTTTTCTTCCATTCAGTGTGCTTGTGCAAGAGTACCACTTTAATTTCCTGTTGACTGATAATGTTTTGTAAAATTGTAGTAGTCTCAACCTGGCATGGATATTCGGCAGTTGTATATTCCTGCTGGATAAAATATTAAACTGACATTTAAAAAAATATATATTAATTTTCTTTAATTAAAATATCACAATTGAGTGAATTTGGTATGAATTTGAAATAATTTCACTTCTTTGGTTTGAGTCGATTTTTTTTTTTCATGTATGGAAAAAAAATGTTTTATAGGTAATTATTCATACATAGGTTTCTCCTCAACTTCATTTTATTCTGCAATATTCCTGCTCTTATAACTATTTGTTTGTGGTGTTTGTTGTTTTTTCTCACTTTAAAACAGTTGTGTTTGATAAAATTATAGAAATTAATATAATTATACAATTTCAATTAATCAGTTTTTCTGAGAACTCCTACCTGTACCATGTGACCGCTGTACCACCTGACTGCTGCAGATTAATTAAGGCATTGATACTGTTGCCATAGAAACACATAATTCCCTGTCTTAACATGTTATCATCTCAAGACTATGGTAATTACGACATGGCGTGAACGTTGCATAACTTCAAACACTGTGGCA
This sequence comes from Megalobrama amblycephala, assembly GCF_018812025.1. NCBI lineage: Eukaryota > Metazoa > Chordata > Actinopteri > Cypriniformes > Xenocyprididae > Megalobrama > Megalobrama amblycephala. Next base: position 17,702,137 of record NC_063060.1, on the reverse strand, counting down.
ATCCAATATTAGAATTAGGAGCTGAAGAGCAAAGTAGCAGGTCCCAACTAGGAAAAGTCATTAATCATGAGTACTTCCACCTCCAAAAGTGGAACCACCCACAGCTATAGCCAATGATGGCCTAACACAGTCAACGTGTCCTAACCAGACGTGACGCGACAACACACGATAAAAAGGAGTTTTTTTTGTCCTAACCAGCCGTGACAATTCTATTTTAGAAACAGTTTCTATTTCTCCGCGATGTTGCGGCTGGAACAGCAACACAAAATATGGAAATGATAATATCAGGTGCTGTTTATGTGCTTTACTTAATGTTAAAAACGTCTAATCTGAGTGTGAATATCATTCTGTTCCCAGCTTTTCAGCTGTAATGAAAACAACACTGGCTAATTCACCTCAGATCTTGAAAATAAATAAATGGGCACAAGAAAGTTCAAAATGTCAACTCAATGCACAAAAACAAGCATATTCTATGACAAAGATTGATTCAGTCACTACATACTTTAAAGCTGCTGTAGGGAGTTTTTAGAAAACCTTGACTTAGCCTGAAAATTTGAACAAGCACAACTCACAGGTCACTTCCCCTTGCTCTATGCTGCGCTACAGCCCTCCCTCCACAGCTCCTCCCACATCACAACGGAGCCTGCCGTGAAGGCGGATAAACAGTTATGGCACATTCACTGGTACAGACGAAACATCATCAATATGATTTACACTGACTATGGCCTGCCCATACTTTGACTACAAACTTGGTCCTCAAAACATTACGTATTTTGCAATACATGTAATGTAACTATATGACGTTGCACTATTTCTATAAGTAATAAATAGCTAGTATGATAATATAGCTAACGGTAACTAACGTTACAGTATGCAAGTAATTATTCTATCGATATGTAATGCTAAATAAGGTTTGCTAGTACATTATTTCAGCAACATGACAAGCCAGTGAATTAGTAGGTTTCAATAGTTGCTTTGCACAGTGCGTGACATTTTATCTGTATGTTATGACACCGAGTCAATGGGCTCCGACGAGGAATTCACACCCACAGCGACTTCGAAGAGTCAACAGGCGGGGAGAAGAGGAAGCATCAGGCAGGGGACGGGCAGGCCTGTTTTGAAATGATCTTAGTTGTGTAGTTCTTAAAAAATGAAACAAATCAAGCAGGGATACTTACTTGTCAAGCAGAAATGTGGCTGACTCTGCATCGGTTTTTAATCCTTTCAGGACACGTAGCTCCCTCCACCTCGGAAAAGCCGCTCCGATATTTACCCTCGTTTTATTTCGGGCTCTATCTAATTCTTTCTTTTTGGCTTTTTTATCATCGTCATCTGTCTTTTTCCGTTTACCCGTCTTTATTTTATGAGCAGGTGCCACTCGAGGAATTGGCAGTTTGGATTGTTTTTCCGCCATAAGCAAAGCTGCGGCACACCGGTAATCTTGAATTTGAACGCCTGTATGTGCTGGCGCTGTGCATGAGAGGGGTGAGATCAGCGCGCACGCGAGCTTGATTGACACTGCTAAGACACTCCTCCTGGCTCTGATTGGTTGTTTCTTTCCGGGAGCGGTGTATTTCTGCAAATGGCAATAGGACCACTGGGAGGTGCCAGAGGAGCTTGATTTTTTCACAGATTATCTGTCTCATGTTCTACTGTCAGGACATAATGACAGGTTTAACAAATATGTAAAAAAATACATTTTTACAAAAGTTACCTACTGCAGCTTTAAATAATGTTTAAATTATGTAATATTTATGAATTTTACTATGTACTTGCCCATTTCATTGTGTCTGATTGGCTGATCTCTTCTGATTGGCTGTGGTTTTTGATGTTATCGCTTCTCATTGTCGCGTCATGTCTAGTGTTTACAGTCATATTGCTCATCGCTGGAATCTTATCGCATCGCATCTGGTTAGGACATGGAGGTCATCATAAACTATGAACTCTGCTTCACTCAAAGCCTCGTTCAGACTATCAGTCCAAATCCAAAAAAAATCACATTAAATGTTTCGAGCTATATTAATATGTGGTTTGAAATTACTTTTCTGGAAATACATTTCAGTGTGACCACTTATCGAATTTCGAGTGGTTTAGTGCCGGATGAGCAAAAAATAACAATATAATGGAGACATGTTTTTAAACAAGCTGCCGACTTCAGCACATAATAAAGCCACGCATACTAGCATCCTACGGTTCTGTTGCTGCCTCAGAAGATGCAGCAATCCAGTGTGGCAGCTACACATTGTTATGCTGTAAATAAGATCTGTATTGCAAACCCCTCCATGTTGTGGTTGTTGTTTTGGCATATAATAATAATAATAATAATTCCTTACATTTATATAGTGCTTTTCTGGGTACTCAAAGCGCTTTATATACGGAAGGGGGAATCTCCTCAACCACCACCAATGTGCAGCATCTACCTGGATGATGCGACGGCAGCCATATTGCGCCAGAACGCCCACCACACCCACATGGAAAGAACCTATATGTGGATATATGCGCATATATGAAACCTATATGCAGTGTATATGTACATATATGCTGCATATATGCACATATATGATAATATATATGCTGCATATATGCGCATATATACTGCATATATGCTATATATATGCGTATATATACTGCATATATGTGTATATATGCCACATATAGGCAAAATTGAGGTGCATATATGTGCATATACAGGAAATATAGGTCTCCTGTATTGCTTCTTTATATCCATATATATGCCCTATACATACAAGATATGTCTTCTATATAGCTAATGGCAGGATCTGGTCATTTTGTAGCTCATATCTCATTTTTGACTGTCATTCATGATGCCTAGCTCATATTTTCTATTATCAAGGCAAAAACTAAGAATTAACGAAAAAAATTATGCAAGAACTTATGTATGTGCGAATGTAGCAGTTATGTATTTAGACAATTATTTTGTGATTCCACTTGCCATGACCATATTTGGGGTTTCCTGCCGCCATGCTGACTTGGGGTGTTGACGCACTTTGCTGCTTCCCAGTCTGCATGAGACATCACAGCGGTAGGTTGCACAAAGTTTTTGCGGTGATTCAATTAAGGCCATGTTTCATGTAACAGCTGAATTCACATGATATATTTGTATGATTGTAATCCAAAACCCCTCTGTGATGTACATTCAGATGTTTCGTTGATTATTTTTCTTTACTTAAGTTACTTTTAATATCTCTCTTTCTCAGCGTTGTGCGTTGCTGCCGCATGCTGTTTGTATGCTGCACAAGTCCTCATATATTGCCATTTGTGTTATACAGAATAAAGTGAGGACCTGATGGCAAGATTTTTCGCAGTCTGTCTTTGATTACGACACAACGCAGAAAACACACCGCTACACGAACACGTGAAATTGGTCCCACATGGAAAAAACCTATATAAACATATATGTTTCAATATAGGTTTGATATAGGTTTTTAATATATGTGACATATATAAAATTGGCCGTTTTCCTATATTATGTGTACATATATGTACATATATGTGTATATATATATATATATATATATATATATATATATATATATATATATATATATATATATATATATATATATATGTGTACATATGTGTACATATATGTGTGCATATATGTGTACATATATGTGTGCATATATGTACATATAATATAGGAAAACGGCCAATTTTATATATGTCACATATATGTAAAACCTATATCAAAACCTATATTGAAACATATGTTTATATAGGTTTTTTCCATGTAGGCACACCAGCTTATTGGTGGAGAGGAGAGAGAGTGATGAAGCCAATCAGTGTATCAGTATATGAGGATGATTAGGAGGCCATGATGGACAGAGGCCAATGGGCAAATATGGCCAGGATGTCGGGGTTACACCCCTACTCTTTTCGAAGGACATCTTGGGATTTTTTAACGGCCACAGAAAGTCAGGACCTCGGTTTAACGTCTCATCTGAAGGACGGTGCTTTTTTTGTGTCCCCATCATAGTGTGTTATGACCCACACAGACCACAGGGTGAGCACTTCCTGCTGGCCTCACTAACACCTTCTCCAGCAACAAACTCCCAGGAGGTCTCCCATCCAGGTACCAACCAAGCTTAGACCTGCTTAGCTTCAGTGGGCAACCAGCCTTGGGCTACAGGGTGATATGGCTGAAATACCTACCAGTGCAATGTCATTGCCATAGAAACCAATGCAGATATTTCGAGACATGAAAGAGCACTACAGGGCACACAAATCAGATCCAGACAGTTGAGATACAGTCAATAATTTAGATCACATTCCAATTGGATATACAAATAATCGCTTTGGACTGACAGTATGCATGTAGCCCAAGTTTGGATGGTCCTGGGTACAGACTCACCCAGGACAAGGTTCTGAAGCACAGGGTAACTTAAAGAGAGAGAGACTGGCTGAAGAGTAAAAAGACAGAGTTACCCTTGCATCAGAGTTAACCTTGCATCACAGGGTGGTTGTATAAACTAGTGATGTTTGATTCTTGAACGAATATTTTTTTTGAGCCTGTTCCCCCGAAGTAACCGGTCGAGCCGGTTCACTAATCAAACTGAGTTGAACTTTAGTTCTGAGTTAATGATGCAAAACGCACAGCCGAAGTAGCACATCCGACTCAAAATGAACCGAATGAGCCGGTCCAGCTGGCTGTCGAAGTTTGCCGAGGATTACCGAGGAGTCTGATGAGTGAATTGACGATACAATGCGTTCAAATAATGACTATATTTAAATGTTTCATTGATATATCATGACACTGAGTTGTTAGAAAAAGAAATGCATAGTGACATCATTGCATGATGACACAGGAACCTATGAATTGGTTAATTGAGCCGAACTGTCCAAAAAGAACCGGTTTGTGGAATCGGACTTTGCATCTCTAGTATAAACACACACGACAATGAAGATAAAGGCAAACAGGTTATGTTTAATAAATCCAACAGAAAATAAAAACAGGAACAGAGCTACATACAGCACATCCACAATAGACAACACTGGACACTAAACCAGAATAAAACATATACAAGTGATAATGATGATGATGATGATTGAGTGCACAGCTGAACATATTTAGTGTCCGTGACAAGTCCAAACAAATGTGACTGTGACAGCAACATCTTCTTTAACGACTTTGCCTTTTCCCTTTAAGGTGGCCTAGCGTTGAAACAGACTAGAACAAAGGTTCCCGTCTGGGGATACCCCAGACCAGGATGATCCTAAGTTCAAGTTTAAATTCCTTTGAAATTCCTCCTATGTTTTTGGCTAAAAAAGAAAGATAATTTCTTAAACCTCTCCTTGCCTTGGGGCCGGTGTCACAACACCCTAATGTTTAAATGTGTAATTATTCATGTAATAATCAACCATTAATAGTGTTAATTTATTTCACAATTTTGTCAAATTTATTATCTGTTGAAGTGTATAGTTTGTACCGTTGTAGTATGTCAAAGTTGTTACTGGTCATCACTGTGGTTAGTTAATCACTGCCAGACAAGGTTTCACTATACACAAGTCAACATTTGTTTAACTACAAACAGAAGACATAAAGCAGAATTCACTTTACTTGTTAAGAAGCCAAAAAGACTGAAATAAGACAGATGCCATTTTGTCTGGATTTTAATGTAACTGTGACAGTTTACTTTCACTCCAAATTAGCCACTGTACTTGACTGACTGCACTGTGTGACCGACAGGGTCCTGAGAAAAAGGCTGTTCTTCCTCAAATGTCTGCTTCAGATTGTCCTGACATGCCTGCTGTGAGACTGATAGCCTGTGGTTGTGGCTTCCTCGGCCTTCAACCAAGTACAGTTCACCGTCTTCCAGCCTCAGAGGATAGATGGCTCTATAGAAGGCTGACATCACTAATCCATCAGTCAGAGTTGATAGCACTATATCTGAACCAGACTGCTTGTGAGCTAGTAAACATGATCCGGGAACATATGCCTGTGAGGCCTTTCAGACACTCCACGCTGGTGAGGTTGAAGCTAAAGTTTTTTTTCAAATTGCTTACACAAAACATGCAAAATGTCACACATATCTTTCAAAAGCGAACACTTCATTCAAAACTATTTTAACAATTCTAAAAATAACATTTTTGTGTAGTAACTCCACACACAAACATAAAATGATTAGCCACATAGCCACACGCCAAACTACACACAGATGTGAAAAAATGTAAAACACTACTCTCTTGTGTCTTTTGCTTGTTCAGTGTGCAGTGGAGTGTACAGGAGTTTGTCATAGCCCTTACACATGCAATACTTGTGTATAAATACACTGATACAGCTGACTCTTATGTAGATATTGTTTAACCCTCTACTGCATAGTGTTGCCATATGGCAACATACTCTTTGTGTTCATTTCCTTGCCACCGTCTCTTTAAGAGAACATTCTAGTTTTTTTTTTTTTGTTGTTGTTGGTAAGAGAAGACCTTAGTTTAGCCAATGATGTGCTTTGGTTAAGTCACATCACATGCAATTTTTTTCTGTGACGCGATATCTGACAGACTGCTGTCTCTTGTCGGTAGTTGCTGAAAGCAAACTAAAACGTCAGTAACAAACAAGGACCCGCCCATGTCACATTCACAAAAAAAATGTTAACATCATCTCAGGTAAGGTATGATGACATATTCACCACTCAAAAAAGTTTTTATGAAATTAGTTTTTGGTAAATCGAGAAAATGTCTGTGTTGCCATATGGCAACACTGTGCAATAATGGAATGACATTATTATAATAGGTTAGCTAGCTAGCAAAAGTTAGCTGCAGTCTGTTAAGCTGTAACAATAAAAACATTAATGCTAATGATATAATGTTGATTAGTCGTATGTTAAGGACTGCCATGGCATTTGTATTAAGGATTAAATCATATCAGAGATCTGCCATCACAGCCAGTACTACTGGCCCAGACCAACCACTGGCCAACCATGGTGTCTCAAAAAGGCAGGTGCAAGTGGCTGTAAGCGTATTGTTAGGGTGAAGTGCACCAAATGTAATGTGTACATGTGTCTCACCTCTGAAAAAAATGCTTTTTGAAGTTTCGTACAGAAAAAAGGTGAAGTTTCAAGGATTATGGGGGTTCATGTTTATAACCTTCTTCTCATAAGATTGCATAATGTTGAATTTTCATGAACTGCAATGTTTTTGGTTTTATGTCAATGTTTTATGATACATGATGAACAGTATTAGATTTGTTTTTAACTGTCTACATTTGCAATTTAAATAATATTCATGAAAAATGTAATGAAATTTAAAGAATATAAAGCATTATTCAGCAAAAGAGAATGGAAAAGCACAAGATGTTGGAAAATAAGTATAAGGTATTTTTTATAATTACTGCTAATGCTTATAATAGCACCAATTGATTCAATACAAACAACATTTCTGAGGAAAAATATCAGCTATATACACTTACAATTATTCTAAGTTATTTCCACTATTGTACGTTGTTGCCATATGGCAACTTTAAGTTATGCCATTCTAAGAAAAGAAAAAGTCAAATTCTTTTTTTTTATAGATTTATCATAATGCGTGCGGTAGAGCGTTAAACATGAGGTATAATTTGTTTGGGGTATATCAAACATGCAGTGGTGTTATTTATCTATTACTTGTTCCATAGATAATAGATTTGGCTTAAGGGCTATATTTACATTGAAATTAATTCCTGTACTAACTAGAGAACTGCTTTTGTAATGTTTGACTGAACTGTTTGCTTGTGTTTATTTACTAATTTACTTCTTACCGTGTGTTCACACCGCCGCCGACGAGAGCGTCAAAGTGACAGGAATTCATTCATTTTCAATGTGAGCCGGCGGCGAGCTCCGGTGAGAGCGGCACTGCGCGTCTTGGACGGTGAGAGCGTCGAGGAGAGTTGAAGTCAGGTCAACTTTATGGTAATGAGCTATGAGCGGTTCAGCGGCAACCAATCGGAATGTAGAGGTGCTCGCTTGAGAGCATTACGATTGGTTGCCGCAACTTGTCATTTACTTTGACCCTCCCACCAGCGACGGTTTGAACCAAGCGGCAACCTCCCCCTTTCTCTCGTGAAGCCAATACGGAAGTAACTTAAACTGCGATTCATCGACTGGCCGCTAGGGACAGGCTCCAAAAGAGAGCAGAATCTCATAGAGTCCCATGTTAAATTGGCCAAGTTTATAGCAGAAAAAAACATGTTTACAAATTGGTTCAAATTGTGGTTTTGGTCTATACTGCTATTTTTGCCCTTCATGACAACTCTGAGGGGGGTGAATTTTTTCATAACTTATCCGTTTAAATTATATTAAGCCTTAAAGTTCTGCATAATTAAGGGCGTGGTCACTTGAGTGACAGGTATATTGCGCTGCTGTCTGTGAGCCGTCATGTTACCTCAGCTGCCGCTGAATTTGGCATCTCAGCCGTATTTGTGCTCGATTATTTTATACAATTATAAAATATGGCTTGCTGCATAATATTTGAGACTGATGTGTGTCTGTGTAGATGTGCATGCATGGGGAAGAGACACAGAACACACGTTGTTGGATCGTGATTGGCTCAGGCTGAAAGTTTTGGTTGTGAGATTTACTGCAATGACAATGGCGGGAGGATATCAAAATCCGACAGCACTGCTTGGATATTATAACTAAAACTGCTGCACTATTTTGAAAAAAATATACTTTGGACACAGGCTCATTTGTTTGTTAGATACGATCACTGCTCAGATTGCATCCTTTCTTCCCTGCAAACACGTCCAGTTGGGGCCCACATGGGCCTTGCTTGGGCTAGTTGGGCTTCGGCTGGGCATGGGCTCAGGGTGGGCTGTTGTTGTTGGGCCCCACATGGGCAGTAGATAGGCTAAAGGGCTCCATTCAAAATGGACTGTCAGACATGGATGCTATTTTTAACAATATAGACTCTGGGCTAGATCCACTTTTTATACAAATTTTATTAGATTAGCTGCTGTCTAACTTTTTTGTGTGTTTTAAGATTTACAAAAATTTTATAATGAAAATGTACAACATTCATTTTCAATCCATCCATCTAACAATCCATTTTCCTAACCGTGTTTTTGTCTTACCCCGAAACATTATACATTTATAATAAGTGTTTATATTGGGACTATTTCAGGCCGGTCAAGTAGGAATCGCTGCGGAGGAGCAAAGTCCCTGCGTGACTCGTCATAGATATAAACAGGAGAAGTAGCTCCGGCCGCAGTGTTCTTCCGCAAGAAGAATTCTGTTTATTAATCGCTAGAGCGCCAAATTGCAGGCTGCAGCTAAACAGTTGTCTTAAGAACGTTGTACGAGTTTCAAAAGACAAGTTTGTACGGTTTCCCCACAAAATGTTCAAACCGTAAGCAGTGCGCACTCTGTGCAGCGCACATCTGGAAAGCTCCACCCCCATCGCCGAGCGAAAGAATCTGCCCAGCAACAACTTTGCCGCCTTTTCAGTAGTCTGCTGTCCGTTAAGGATCCTCGAGTTCACCGGTGTCGTCGTGTGGACAAAAGGCAGGTAAGAGTATAATAAACTGGGGATGATTTTACCGCATGATGTTAACCTAAAGCTTTTTTGGAAAGTATTAGTTACGAGGAAAGCTTTTAGCAAATGTTTGTGCATTAGCAGATGTAGCTTAAACCTGGTTAAAGCGTTGAACAGACGACTTTAATTTATTAAGTCAGTAGCATTTGAGCTTATTTGAGTGGTTGACTTAAATATATTGTTTAGAAGTATTTGGTTGTACACTTCTTAGCAAGGCAGTCGAACAGGTATTAGCAAGCTGTTAAAAAGGCTGTAAAATGCCCATTTCTCCGCTTTTACCAGCTGGTGGAATTTTAATATTTGCACTTGTTGCATTTACAGTTAAAGCAAAAACACTGATGAAAGTCCATGTGAATGTCAGCAAAGTTTTATCGGATAGGGTGTCGTGCCAATTAAGGCACATATCCCCGCCATGATTTGCATCGCGTGCACTCTGCTGCACTTCGAGACACGGCAGGTGAAAACATCGGTTTTTTATGCAGTGATCAATTTTGAGATTTTGAACCAGTTTGCTCCCTTAACATGTAAGCTTTCATGTCAAAATAAAAAAAAATTGTCAACATTACACATTAAGGTGGTTATTTCATTATATTTTGTCAACTTGTGCCTTTAGATTTCTACCGTAAATCACCAACGTTAACAGGGTTTTCCTGCGTTTATTTTTTTAGCGGCCGACAAAACAAATTTTTATCCCGCCAAAGCCCGGTTTGATCAGTTATTGTGATCTATGAGTGATGTAGATGCCTGCTGCGCATGTTAAATGAGTGACAGAGAGAACGAGCAGAGAGCCCCTCCCCCGCCCCTCTCTCTGTCTTCAAAATAAGCACTGTCTTAACTCTCTCATATTTCACATATTAATCAAAATCAAAAGGTCAGAAGACCCAATCCATGTTGCACGTTGCGCATTCGGACAATTTTGTGGGTGTGCACTCAAAAAATGTTGACTCTTCTCTGACAAGAGAAGTAGTTATCTTCTATTACTATTAAAAGTTTATTCATTTATTTCAATGTTTTAAATATTATACACTTACTGATAATAATTAATTTAATATATATATTTTGTTTGTAGGTTGTGGGTGTCATTAGAAATGTAAAATTTGCTCTGGATGAAACTAATTGCCACTCTGTTTCCCACAGCAACGTATGAAATTGCCTGCACAAAATTAGTCGAGTATGAACAGAACACAGATGTACCAACCAAGTCCGATTCTACAGAGAATATGGGAAGGGGGAAGCGCAGAAAGAGGTGAGGCTATTTGAATTACTACTACTAAATGGATGGTGAAAAATTTCCCAATGACACAGGAAGGACATGTTTTGTGGGAGTTTTGTTAAGTGTATTTGGCTCAAAGCTGTCAAAACGAGGGAGGTAGACAACAGATATACGATTAAGAAATAAATAATATTAAATGTAATCAGTTAATAAAAGTAACAGTCACGTTTTGAGGGGAAAAGAGATGTATACAAATGGATGTGTGCATGCCTGAAGGGAGCATGGGGTGTTGGAACAGATGTTAAGGATCAATGTGAGGGTCTCTCTGGTATCTAGAGTGTAGATACCAGAGATGTATATATTTTTTATGTATATATTTTTTAACCAACTGTTTTTAAAACACTTAAACTCATTGATTGTGCTTGTATATTATAGATTTCTAGGCGAGTGATTTTGTCCAGTGAGGATGAGCCCCATCAGGCCTACACCTCCATCCACCCTCAGGTCATCATCTCCACTATAAAAAAAAGAAGTCAACTTGACATTATTTGTTTTCTGGAGAAAACTATTCTGTACCAAATCTTTTGTAGTTGAGCCAATTCAACATTTAATGTCTATTGGATACAGAAGTACTTAAGAATTTAATTTATATATATATATATATATATATATATATATATATATATATATATATATATATATATATATGTGTGTGTGTGTATTAAAATATTTTTTTGTTGTACAAGATTTTTACAGTGTGGATTTTTGCTGAACCAACACAACAAAATTATTCATTTCAAAGTTGTGTTTTTTTTTTTGTTTTGTTTTTTTTTTACAGCGCACCGGCTGCATCCACCCTCTGATCTGTGCCGACACCTCCACCGGGCTCCATCCACCCTCAGATCTCTGCTGACACCTCCATGGCCTCCATCCAACTGGCAGTACAACTTTGTGGGCCGAAACGGGAAGAGAGAGTTCAAGGCCTTAAAACTGTATGAAGTAATGGTAGGTGTACATGTGGATAATGTTTTAAGTTGTACTGAGACTAGAAAGCTGTCACAATACCCCAAAGTTATAAACATTATTTACTGGCTATGTTTACTTGCACCCAAATAATCCATTTGTAATTAGATAGACGGCTCAATCAAATTGAAAGACGTTCATGTAAACACCTTAATCGATCCGACTGAGCTTGATCCGAATGAAATTTCGATCGGATTGGAAGGGGTGGTTTATTCCTTTTCTAATCCAATCCAACAGCAAAAAATGACCATGTAAACGCTTAAATCTGACTACTTTCTCATTCGTTCTCAGAAGACTCTGGGGCACATGCGCAGTGCAGTGTTGACACGCATTACGCAGTGCACAAAGTCGGTGCTTGAAGTTTTTTTTAAGTCGGTGCTTGAAGTAACGCTGCACTTAATTTTCACTGATGACTGCAGTGTTAGGAAATAGTATTATAGCATACACTCTAAATAATTTTAATTATAGGCTATAATTCATTGTAATAATAGACCTAAAAAAAATTTAAATCATTTTTAAAGATAGCTAATAGCCTAATCTTTTATTATTCTCACAGCACATATAATATTAATATAATAATAAAAGAAGCTGAACCTAATAGTTATAATAAGACTAGAAAAATGTAACAGGCCTACATTAATTGGAAATACCAAATCCTCTTAATATTGCCAAGGTTTGAAGCTGTTGACAATATCTCTTGCTATCGTCGAGACATGATAATCGTCTGTTGACGCAACCTGGGTTACCGCATGTGTGACTGATATGACGTCACACACGCACAGTGCGTGCACAAACGTTTTAATCAAAATGTATATAAAACACATATAAACGGATATTTGAATCAGATTACAATGTTTAGAGTACATGTAAACAGATCTGCAATCAGATTCAATTCATTCGGATTGGTGAAAATTGGTGCATGTAAACGTAGCCACTGTGTATGGAGTTGCAAGTAAGTTGCCTAACTTGTGTGTTTAAGAGTATGTGTGTAGTTCTAATAATAATCTTAATTTATGTAGCACTTTTCTTTACATAGTGGTCTTTACAGTCCTGGCTGAGAGTTGTGTTGGCACATATAAAGTAAGTGACCGTTATATTTGTTTCTTGCAGGAGGCTTAAAGAAAAGCACCATGACCAGCCAAATCACCTGTAAAGCTGCAGAGAAGGCGGTCATAGAAGGGGGTAATAGACAGGCCCGACAGGCAACCCCTTAACAAGGACTTCAGGCTTTGGGTTCATTTGAGGTGGAAAGTAGCTAATCCTGTCTCTAACAGTGAGGGAACACTGAGCAAAAGTTTTCTTAATGAGAGTTTTCTTAATGTTTTTCTTCATTTTATTTAAATAAAAAGGTAATTAATTGTATTACTGGTCTTGTTATTATTGTAGCTCATTTAATCCAAGGTGTTTGGGTCTTTGGGACCCATTTTAAAGGTTGCTAAAAGAAAAAATATGCTATTTATTATTTTTTCTAACACAAACTCATTGGCCGTCTGAGTGCGGGAGTGTTGTCTTTCTGCACCTGCTATTCCCACACAAAGTTACAAAATTGTTACATTTCAAACATTTTCACCTATTCTGATTAAGTTCTAAGAAATTATCACTAATAATGATAAAATCTTTTCTATTTTTTATTTTTATTGAATTTCCTTGGTTTCTCACAAAAAACAAACGATCATAAATGCGATCTCACAGGGGTAAATAGCTAAAGTAAACATTTGTCAAGTATTTTTTACATGAATTGTTATGGCTGTATTGATTTAAAAGCCTAATAATGTGGTGGGTCCACCAGACCCGGTAAAATTGGCTGTGTAAAAAAATATGAACACGGGTTACAGAACTGTATGGGCTGACTGTAAAATAAGTCCCCAAAATGAATTTGTTAGCCCATAATAATGGTTATTACCCTTATGGGTAGAATAGCAGGGGCCCATGAGCAGCCCACATGGGGCCCAGGTAAGTGTGGGCCCCATATAGGAGAAACCTGGGTTGCCCGTGTGGGTTTTAGCTAGGGCCCATGTGAAGCCCAACTTCAGCCCATCTGGGCTTGCCCACATGGGGCCACCATGGAACCCCCGGACAAAACTAACTGGGCCCCATCTGGGCAGCCCAGATGGGGCCCACTCACCAGCCCATATCCAACCCTTATGGGCCCCACATGGGTGTGTTGGCAGGGTTGAAGAACGATGACAGAGAGCAGATCATTCAGAAGAAATGTGACGTTTTTTTGTTTTGCAATGGACATTCATATTTTACCCAAGTGCCACGGATTGGATTCATCTCGCGATCTCTATTTCATTATAAAGGTATGAAGTCCCATTTGATTTTCCATGTTGTTATTTGCACAACCAACACTACTGCTGTTGGAGCATCTATATCTTAAAAAACACCGTAGATTGACAGTAAACCTTTAAAACGTTCTGATGATAAAACTTATCTTCATTAATATTTTAGATCGTATCTTAGATAGATATATAGCTCCTTTGCTGCTAACATGGTCACGTCGAGCTAGGCAGGCGTGGTTTCAGCAACCAGTCATATCAGCTCAAACCACCTCCCCGCCTCTTTGCCCATTTTCAGTTATCCGGGAGTGACGTGCGGTGACGCGCAGCTAAGATGGCCGCGGCCTCATTTAGGCGTCAAAACTGCTGTTCAGAACTCTATGGGTGACGTCACGGACGCTACGTCCATATTTTTTTACAGTCTATGGTTTGAACGCACAGTACAACGTTGTTGGCAGGGCGGCCAAGGCGAATTTTGATGCTCTCGCCAGCGGCGGTGTGAGCGCACGGTTATACTCTTATAATGGCGATTGTTAAAAATATCATTAGTTCAATAAATAACAATTTATATAAATAACATGCCGTATTTTTGGTATTGAGAAAGAGTCCATTAGGGATTTTGACTTCAGTGAAAGTCTTATTAATACGCCATGAGATGGTGGCAAAGACTGTCTTCATGAGTGAGTCAGTCAGTCGCAAACACTTTTATATTGACTAGTCCTGTCATGGGAATGTCTTAAATATTAAAAGGACAAAGACAAAGATATTGCGTTCCTCAGCAGACATTCAAGCTGATTTTTTTTTTTATTATGAATATAAGACTGACCTGAAGAATATCAGCTAGATGCAGGTAATACAATCGCTCAGGCGATCTCTCTCTCATAATACTCTACATATTACCGTGACTTTCAATGAAGCAACTCAACATTCCTTCGTTACTAATTCTAAAGTGATGATTTAAAATTACATATATATATATATATATATATATATATATATATATATATATATATATATATATATATATTACACACACACACACACACACCTGTGTATGTGTGTGGTACAGAATATGTTGTTAATTAGCAAGCAAAGTTGTTATTTTTTATTTATTTATTTTTAGCAACGAATAGTTTGAATTCAGCAGTCCAGTCTAAAACCATCTCCACTGAACTTTTAATTAGCTTGCACATGGTCTTGTGCCAAACTTGTCAAAGTGAATACAGAAACAAGCTGTAATTGGGTTAGCTTATCTGGCATGCCTTTTATTTTTTATATTTATTCATTTATTTATTTATTTATTTTGCTTCATATGGCTAATAAGACAATGCCTGTTAACCTTTGTAGTTATTAACAGTATTCTTAAGTTTACTCTGTTTTCCTTGAATCAGTCACTTGAGTCAGTCCACTATAGCTACAGCTAGAGCAGTGCAAATATATTCAATATTTCACTACACATCAATATGACTTGTTAGTGATATAAAATTAAGCAACACTGTGAATACTGCAGTTATTTTAATGCCACTTGTATCTGTTGATGGAGTTTGCTAAAGACTATGCCAGTTTCTTTAGATTGATAACCTTGAAGGGTACCATATTATGAAATATGTCAGTTTTCGAGGTAAAAGGACAAGAAGAGCCATAGAAGGACAAGAAGCTATCCATTGTGAAAGAAGATGGTTAAGTGAAAGCCTAACCCATATAAACAGACTTTGCTCTATATCTTCTGACTGGAGAAACATGTGTCTTTTAAATTTCACAGGCAGGCAAATCATTTAAAAAGGTTCTCCTTCCAAAAGTGAAAAATCTGTCATCATTTACTCACTCGCACTGTACTTTCTTTCTTCTTTTGGAACAAAAAATAAGCTCTTTTGAGAAATGTCTCTGTGTTTGTAGTTTGATTAATTTCTGTGAATTAACTCTGTCGAACTGTCTGTTCCAACTGATTCAAGAAAAGACTTGTTCACATCATCATGCTTTTGGAGTGTTTTACATGCTTTAAAATGTAAAAAAAAAAAAAAAAAAAAACATTAATAAATATTGCTTATTATTATTTGTCATATTGGTTCATATAAGTAAAAAAAATGATACATTTAAAAATTAAAATATGTAAATTTAATGAAAAACAGTGTAAGAAACATTTGATTTAAAAAAAAAAATATTATTATTATTATTATTATTATTATTATTATTATTATTATTATTATTATTTTACTGTATTTCATTTTGCATTAAATATTTTGATGCTACTGGCAAGAACCTTCTAAATGATAGTTCCCCTGATCACTCTTTCAAGAAATTTCACAGCAAATACATCAGTACTGAAATGAGCTGAAAAACATTGAGATTTAATTTATTCAGTTATATCTATGTTCAGAAGTACAATATTATTCCAGGACAGGAAAAACTTTGTAGTCTTTTTGTCCAAAGTTAACTCACTAATCTAAATAAATGTTCATAAATAAGGTAAAATGCATCTAATTGCTCTTGTCTTATCAAAGCTGTCTTAATTGTTACTTGTGGTTACACTTTATTTTAAGCTGTTCTAGTTACAGTGTAATTAACATTTAAGTACTGAGTAATATTAATTAACAACATGTACTTACTACATGTATATGGTTAGAGTTAGGAATGGAGTTTGGTTTAGGGTTAGTTTCCTGTAATTATTCATAATTTATGGTTATTATTATTATTATTATTATTACTCATAAGTACATGTAACATGTAACAAGGACACTGTAAAATAGAGTGTTACCTTACTTGGACCCCATTCACCACTAGTAACTAAAACATCCAAAAGTAACCAAAAGTGTAGGTGGTGAGTTTAAATGAGCAGGGAACCTTACAAACCAGAGGAAGATCAAAAGAAGAACAGAAATGCCCCAGAGACTCAAACAGTTCCACTTCAACATGATTACTTGCTGTGCCAACAATCAGACCGCACAGATTCACCTTCTTCGTCCGCTCACATGGCAGTCACACTTTTCGTGATGCAGTCTTCACTTCCCATCTTTCTCAATCAGTAATACATATCCTACTCTTCTGCCCATCGAAGTGCACCACTATGACTGCACCATCTCTTTAATGAGCCTCAGGCCATGGGAGAAGGAAAAGTGCATGGTGGCATCTTTCTGGGACACTGGGAACTCATGGCGAGCTGCGAAGATGTGATGCTTCTGTTGTGCGTAGATCTGTCACAACTGACATCAGCTGTCATCAGAAAGAACATCTGTCAGTTTGAAACAGTGTGGTGACAACTAAATTGACAGGGATCTTATTTTCACCTTGAGTATTGTATTTGGTGGACTGTGCTGACTCACTATGCTGTTAACAGCTGATCATTGTTACAGGACACAAACGAGAGTTGAAAAGCATTCTTAACATCAACTTACATTAAACAAATACTTCAGCCAAAATTATTTGCTCACTCTTGTGTTGTTCCAAACATGTTGACATCAATCTTAATAACTACTATTTATAGTTTATTTTTTTATATATTACTGTATATATCACTTATAAATGATTAAAAACAATATTAATAGTAGTTATTAAGATTGATGTGGATTGGAATTGGTAAAATGTGCTTGAAAAAAAAAATGATCAGAAAATCAACTTGCCTAATAATTCTGCACACAGTGTATATATATATATATATATATATATATATATATATATATATATATATATATATATATATATATATTGTGGCTACTGTCAACTGTCACCCTTACAAAAAATGTATACTACATGTTTATTTTATGAAGTAGTACATGAAAGTAAAGTTCAAGTATATTTTCCAAGTATACTAAAAAACAATATAGAAGTAGTACACTTTACGCAATGCTCATTATTATGCAATGCTCAGAGGCACAAAGGCTGAGGAACCATATGCAGTGTTTATTAAAGGATAATCCACAAGCGTAGTCAAAAAACAAGCAAATGTCATAATCAGCAAACAGTCCAAACAATGACAAGATTCCAGGCAGAGGCAAACAGAGATATCCAAACAACAGGCAGGCGTACAAAAACAAGACACAAGAGAACAGGCTATAATGGCTCAGAAATGCAATGCTAACATGTGCAAAGACTGAGCAAAGAGTGAGTGAGTGAACCTGGCTTTTATAGACAGAGATAATGAGATACAGCTGAATGCAATCAGAGATGAAACCATGATGGAAGATGAAGTCCTTGAGGGAGTGACAACAGTCTGTGATGGAGTGCTCCTTGGTGACTCTCAAGGGCACTAAGGAGTGGCTTCCAGATGCTAACATAGTTCGAGAATTCCAGGAGGGAGGCAGACCAGGGTGCAGGATGGAGTGTCAGGTTCATGGTGTAGAAGACGAACAGGAGATAAAGTTAAACCAAGGCAGAGCAGGCTGAGCAAATGACCAGAAGGCACAGGCTGAGCAGGTAGGGCAGACGACCTCCATGGTGGAGCAGAAGATCACCACAGCAGATCAGATGGGACTGACGACCCCCATGGCAGAGCAGAAGACCACCACAGCTGGGCAGGCGAGACTGAAGACCCCCATGGCAGAGCAGAAGACCACCACAGCAGATCAGATGGGACTGAAGACCTCCATGGTGATGCAGACGGGGCTGAAGCACAGGAAGGCATTGTTGAGGACCACCAAGGTGGAGCAGGTGGAGCTAATGACAACCAAGGTGGATCCAAAGAACCCAGGGCAGACCAGCAAGGTGTCTCAGGTTGACGTTTTTACCTTGGGGTTGACAGGAAGTTCATGTATGACCTCTGCGGTCGCATCGAGGCAGAAAGAAAGTTCAGATACGACCTCTGTGGTTGCTTGAAGGCAGACAGGAAACTCAGGGACGACCTCCATGCTCACATCAATACAGAAAGGAAGTTCACACGTTAAAAGTGACACATGGCTGAGCTCTGGGACAGGAGTGGTCTCTGGCTGGAGCAGGCTCTGGAGCGGTCACATGGGCTGAAGCGAGCAATATATCGGATGCAAAAGCCTCTAAATGCCATCTGAAATTTTATTATAAAATGAGCATTTTTATCAAGCTTGTATGTTTATGTTCAGATATTTCACTTTAATGGCAATGAAAAGGACCTATCAATAGCCATTAAAGTTAAATTACTGAACCTAAACATACTAATATACAGGTGCTGGTCATATAATTAGAATATCGTGAAAAAGTTCAATGAAACTTTCATTTATACTAGATTTCCTACATGTAAAGTAAAACATTTCAAAAGGTTTTTTTTTATTTTTTTTATTTTTTAATTTTTTTTTTATTTGTTGATTAGAGCGTACAGCTAATGAAAGTCCAAAATCCAGTATCTCAAATTATTAGAATATTTACATTTGAGTTTCATTAAATGACCATCCCTACAGTATAAATTCCGGGTATCTCTTGTTCTTTGAAACCACACTAATGGGGAAGACTGCTGACTTGGGCACAGAATCCAAGCTGCTTGAAGTCTAGTGGGAAGTTTCTGAAGTTAGTAATGATTTGGGGGGCCGTGACATCTGCTTGACATTGTGTTTTATCAAGCGCAAAGTCAATGCAGCCATCTTCCAGGAGATTTTGGAGCACTTTATGCTTCCATCTGCTGACAAGCTTTATGGAGATGCTGATTTCCTTTTCCAGCAGGACTTTAGCACCTGCCCACAGTGCAAAAACCACTTCCAAGTGGTTTGCTGACCATGATATTACTGTGTTTTATTGGCCAGCCAACATGCCTGACCCCTGAATCTATGGGATATTTTCAAGAGAAAGATGAGATGAGAAGATGAGAAACAGTCGATCCAACAATATACAGATGATCTGAAGGCTCAATAGTGCCTCAGCAGTGCCACAGACTGATCACTTCCATGCCACACTTCACTGATGCTGCAATTTGTGCTAGAAGCAAGTCATTTGCTGTAATATGTGCTGCCGACCAAGTATTGAGTGTACAAATGAACATACTTTAAAGAACATGAACTTTTCTGTTTTGAAAATCCATTTTTTTGATTGATCTTAGGAAATATTCTAATATTTTGAGATACTGGATTTTGGACTTTCATGAGCTGTACGCTCTAATCATCAAAATTAAAAAAAAAAAAAAAAAAAAAAAAAAAAAACTTTTGAAATGTTTTACTTTACATGTAGGGAATCTAGAATATATGAAAGTTTCTTTTTTAAAAATAATTTACAATAAAAAAAATGAACTTTTTCACGATATTCTAATTATATGACCAGCACCTGTATATTAGTAGTTAACTATATTCTTAACTACAGAGATATTGTTTCCTAGCTAAATACTTTAACCCCACTTTTTCAACCTGGCTAAAATCAGACAATTACATTACTTTAAATGAGTCTACCCCCCAAGATTTATAAAAAGCCCCTGTTATAAACACAAGTGTTGTTTGAAAGGCAAATAGGGTTGGTGTTGCTGTAATTAATAGTTATATCTTCAGTATAACTCAGAAGTCTAGTTTCAAATATAATTCCTTCGAAGTGATGGTGTTTTATGTAACATTATCTAGTGTAAGTGATAAATCCCATTTGACATTTGTGCTGGCTGCTGTATACAGGCCAACAGGGCACCATACAGACTTTATCAAAGAATGTGCTGATTTTCTATTGGAGTTAGTACTGGCTGCGGATGAAATCCTAATTGTTGAATGATTTTAATATCTATTAAGATAATGAAAAAGACACACTGGGATTGACTTTTACAGACATTCTAAACTCTATTGGAGTTAGACAACACATGTCAGGACCCACTCATTGCCGTAATCATAGATCTAATATTGTCACATATAATCGATATTGATGCATGGTGAAATTCATTCTTCCAACTTAAAAAATATATGTAAATTACGACATATGCTCTCAGTGACAAATGTGGAACAGTTTTCCATGCATTCATGCGGTCATGACCTCAAGTCTAGATTATTAATGCTCTACTGGGTGGGTGCCCTGCATGCTTAATAAACAAACTCCAGCTGGCCCAAAATGCAGCACCTAGAGTTGTTACTAGAACCATGAATTTTGACCATATTAGCCCGGTTCTGTCAACACTGCATTGGCTCCCTATTAAACATTGTATACATTTTAAAATCTTGCTTATTACTTAAAGCACTAAATGGTTTAGCTTCCCAGTACTTGAACAAGCTCTTGACGCATTCAGGTCTATTGCAATCTCAAAATTCTGGCCAGTTGATAATACCTAGAATATCAAAATCAACCACAGGTGGTAGATTTTTTTTCCTGTTTAGCAGGATCATGGGAACTGGAGTCCAGGAGATAAGGGATCTGTGACATTACCCCCCCCCCCCACAGCAGACACAAGAAGCAAGTCCGTTTTGTACAAAGTATGGTGATCCCGTCTTTAAAAGTGCATTAAAATAAAAACAAGGAAAATAGTCATTGAACAAGGAAAGCACTAGAAATTTTGGAAACAAGTCAGTTTAATAAAGTTATTTCATCATCGGGCTCTGTGCTTTGAGAGGGCATTGACATGACGCGCTCTGAAAAATGAACAGACAAATGCTTAATTAGAAACGGTAAAAGTGAGTGGGTCCAATATCATTTGTCTTAAAAAGTGGGTGGGTCTTGTCCCACCCACATACAATGGTTCCGACGCCCATGAATTATAGTTTTTTATTTAAAATAAAAGCGATTACAAAGAAAATGTTTACTGTTCATTTTTTTTTTTTTTTTTATTGTATGGAAAAATCCCACAAACAGACATTTTTCCTCTCGCGCACCCCCTGGTGGCAGCTCGCGTACCCCTGGGGGTGCACGCACCACACTTTGGGAATCCCTGAACTAGACCATCCCCTGTGAAGGCCTCATTAGCCGCTTTTCCACTGTCGGGCCAGTGCGAGCCAGGGCTAACAGCGTGCCGGGCTGGGCCTATGGCCACAGACCTTAGGCACCGAGGCCAAAATCAAGTTGCGTTTCCACTGTCGGTCCGCTAGCTCCGCAGCGCTGATCTAAAAACCACCCTTAAACACACCTCCCTTGATCAAACATCACACAACCCAACCCATTTCAGTGTGTAGACCATCACCTGACTACGATTAGCTCCGCCTTTCACCTCGACCACGCCTCAAGCCCCAGCTGGCCCGCTTTGGACCAAGGTTTTCGGCGGGCTGAAAAACCCGTGCCTTTGGCACCAAGGAAGCACCGAAAAGGCACGATCAAGCCCCAGAAGTGACAGTGGAAACGCGACCAGCCCTGGCACGCACTAGCACGCCCGCCTTTGGCCCGGCAGTGGAAACGTGGCTAATGACAGCCAGTGGCACAGATCATCACCAAAACCCATCTCCAAACCAGTGTGATGAAGCTAATCTGCAACCAGATGGAACTGGATTGAATATTTTTTATGTTCTGATCCCAGTCTGACTTCTGACCTGTAATGCTGCCTGAATCATAAATCATGCACTGTTCGTTTGTTGGCCAGATGGGAACTGGCCCCCAACTGAGCATGGTTTGTCCCAAGGTTTTTTTTTTTTTTTCTTCATTCTGTCACCTGATGGAGTTTGGGTTCCTTGCCACTGTTGCCTCTGGCTTGCTTAGTTTGGGACACTTTATTCTTAATATTTTTGATCTGCCTCCTTTGACAACATTGTATGAGAACTGAATTGAGCTGGACGATGACATCACTGTTTCCTCCAGAGCTTCTGTATAGATAAATTAACTAAATTAATAACTAATGATTTCTACAACGGAAATGAATCACTACTGAACTTACTTAAGCTGGACAATAACACTATTTTCTTTTAGAGTTGCTATACAGCCAAAATTATGCCTCTGCT
Source organism: Megalobrama amblycephala (assembly GCF_018812025.1). NCBI lineage: Eukaryota > Metazoa > Chordata > Actinopteri > Cypriniformes > Xenocyprididae > Megalobrama > Megalobrama amblycephala. The sequence continues at coordinate 17,679,314 of NC_063060.1, read as the reverse complement.
ATCACAGTAAAACTGCTTTGAAAGAATCTGCACTATAAAAAGTGTTATATAAACAAAGGTGACTTGACTTTTAAGTTTATGAATGTACACTGAAGTATATTCTCATTAAACAACAATTTTTAATAGTTTTTTGTACTGCAAATGTAATTGTAAATTTTCTTTAAGTTAATATATATCTTTAACTTAAAGAGTTAGTTCACCCAAAAATGAAAATCATGTCATTAATTACTCACCCTCATGTCGTTCCACACCCGTGAGAACTTTGTTCATCTTCGGAACACAAATGAAAATTTTTTGATGAAATCTGAGAGGTATCTGACTCCTCCACAGAGAGAAATTTAATCACCACTTTCACTTGTCCAGAAAGTTACTAAAGACAATGTTAAAATAGTTAACCGTGACTGCAGTGGTTCAACTTTAATTTTATGAAGCAACAAGATTAATTTTTGTGTGCAAAAACAAAACAAAAAAAATAACAACTCAGTATTGGCCGACACTGTTCACGTGAGCAGCACAACACATGCATGTGATGCTGACACAGGAACTGGCCAATAATGAGTCAGTGTTCTGACATAGAACCTGGAAGCACACAGTGTAAGAAAAGTGTAAGATAATGACACAGAAGAGAGGATATTGTTAAAGAAAATTGTTATTTTTGTTTTGATTTTGCGCACAAAAAGTATTCTCATCACTTCATGAACCACTGGTCACGTGGACTATTTTGATGATGTCTTTAGTATCTTTGTGGACCTTGAAAGTGATGGTTAAATTGCTGTCTATGGAGGAGTCAGATACCTCTCAAATTTAATCAAAAACATCTTAATTTGTAAATCATTTTTGGGTGAATTAACCCTTTAAGTAGACTTGAGTTTAAAGGATTAGTCCACTTTCAAATAAAATTTTCCTGATAATTTACTCGCCCCCATGTCATCCAAGATGTTCATGTCTTTCTTTCTTCAGTCGAAAAGAAATTAAAGTTTTTGATGAAAACATTCCAGGATTATTCTCCTTGTAGTGGACTTCAATGGCCTCCAAATGGTTGAAGATCAAAATTACAGTTTCAGTGCAGCTTCAAAGGGTTTTAAACCAGACGAGGAATAAGAGTCTTATCTAGTGAAACGATCTGTCATTTTCGAAAAAAAATATAACTGTATATGCTTTATAAACACAAATGATCGCCTTGCACCTGTTTCCGCCAAAACCACATTTTCGAATTCTTCAAAAAGCTTACGCTGTATGTCCTACGCCTTCCCTATTCTACACACGGAGAAAAAAAAAAAAAAAAAACGGAACTGGCACTGCGTTCGTTCCGTAAGTACAATAGAGAAGATGTAGGACATACAGCAAAAGGACAAAATTTTTCCTTTAGTGGAAATCAGTTCTGTCTTTTGATTCAAAAAACAATGGTTAAGCAAGTCAAAAATCAACAAAAATGTTCCAATCCCAATCTGGAATTTAGAAGAAAGGGGAAAAAATGCACTCAAGCAGTGCTGCCAGTTTTAGCTTTGCATACAATTATTAAAAGTGATTCAAACTCTCAGTGCTTTCAGATGGAGCAGCATTTACTACTGATCAAAGAGCCGTGCTTTACTGACTAAAATAAATGGCAGCCTTTTCAATTTCATAATCCAGAATGGCCAAAATCAGTTTAAGTGCAATTTTTGGTTAATTTAACAACTGCAGAGAAATCTGGACCTAAGCAAAATAAAATCAGATGCAGATGCCGTGCTTGATGACTCTGGACCCGGACAATCTCATAAAGGATCTGCTAGATGCTCTGTTGTAGTGGCTCTTTCATTCATGTCAGGAAAAGGACCATTTACATCCAAATGTTATTTAATTTTACGAAGAATAAAACTTAAACATAGATTTTAGAATATAACCTGCTTAATTTGCCATTTTCAGTAAGATTTACTAATTATGAAGTGTCTGTGTACCTGCTATTGTGCGTTTAACTTGAATCATGGCCAACAGATATGTTTTAAAGCAGTGGGTGAGTAATTTACTCCTTGATTTGCTTAATAAAAGCCTACTTTAAGATTCTGTTGAGAAACATGTTTATTGTGCATTACTTTCAACATGCTTATTGCTAGTGCAGCAAAAATAGATGTAGCACAAATAATTTGTGTCCATGACAACCACGTGTTTGCTACTACTCTATGTAATCAGTAAAATCACTTGAATGGTACACAGAGTATGAATTTGTAAGTTTACTATAGAAAGCTAAATGTATTTAAAAGTGTGACTGACCAATTAGCTGGCTTGGTTTGGCTCCCCCAAGCTTAAAAGTTATGAGCGTCACGTGTGAGAGTTTGCTTAACATATGAAACCGCATTCTCACAGAATCACTTATAGGCCACACACACACTGTAAGTTTCAGGAGTGAAAGGCGCATTTAAATGCAGTAGTGAATCCCCTAAATTATAGTTACATGTGTGTACAGAACACAAGCCACTCTCGAAACTGTGATGACTGACTGCTTGGAAACCATAGCAACATTCTGGCATCTGTGTGTTTGGTACCTGTTATTGTGACCAAATATTACAGTGACAAAACGCTCATTATTTTCAGCAATTTATCTAAAGCACAGTCTACGGAGGAAATTCCTTTTCAAATGTGACTCAAAAGGCTCTCCTGCCACACATTCTGCTTTACAGTGAACAACAAATTAGATAAAAGGGTGATCTTCTTTCCCAATACTCCACTTTCGTGGCATGTTTGTGGCTGCCAAGTTTCAGCTAAAGAAGCATGCAACATCCAATAGGTGATGCTTGCTCGCTCTCATTGGCTATCACGAGTATCATGTCAGAGGCAGCCCGATCAAGAGTCGTATATATCAAACATGTCTGATATTTGATCGATTTGAGATCGGGGAATTTCCGCCTTGATCAGGAGCAGTTAAATAATTGTAATGACACCACACAATACACACGAAAGAAGATTTTTTGGGCAAAAAAATGTTTGCGATAAGCCTCAAATCGGGCTTAAAGGTCCCGTTCTTCGTGATCCCATGTTTCAAACTTTAGTTAGTGTGTAATGTTGTTGTTAGAGTATAAATAAAATCTGTAAAATGTTAAAGCTCAAAGTTCAATGCCAAGCGAGATATTTTATTTAACAGAAGTCGCCTACATCGAACGGCCAGTTTGGACTACATCCCTCTACTTCCTTCTTTAATGACGTCACTAAAACAGCTTTTTGACTAACCTCCGCCCACAGCAATACACAAGAGTTGCGTTTGTAGAGTGTGTTTGTCGCCATGTTGTCGAAACGCTGTTATTTTCATCCCGCAGTCCAATCACTGGGTCTGATTCCGGCTCAAATTGATAGGGTAAAATTAAAGACATGTTTACAATAACACTGAGCGCGTGCATCTCCACGTTATGGTAAGAGGCGTGACCTTTCCGGGCAAGGAGCGCTCTCTATGGCTCTGGGTGCGCTCAGAGCTGTCAAATCACAACACAGGAACCGCTGGCACAATCAGAACTCGTTACGTATTTCTGAAGGAGGGACTTCATAGAACAAGGAAGTCATCAGCCCGTTTTTATGACAGTGGAAACAGCGGTATACAGATAAGTAAATTATGTGAAAAATACTGTGTTTTTTTACACGCGAAACATGAACACATGTTATATTGCACACTATAAACACAATCAAAGCTTCAAAAAACCACGAAAAACGGGACCTTTAATGAAATTAACTATGTCAGAGTTTTTGCTTTGTAATGCTTAATTTTGGCCACTAGAGATCGCCATTGAACTCTCATGTCTAAAACTTTCACCTTTAGTAATCAGTTCTATTGTTTTCACATGTGTCTCGTTCTGTGCTGTGTATTTAAGCTGTGCCCTTTCCCCGTATCTTTTCTTGGTTATTGTGGTTTCCTAAGCCAGTTGCTGCCGTAAGTTTGCTCTTGATCTAAATATGTTTTCTCCTGTGCTTTTTAGAGTATTTTCATGAGTTTGTTTTTGGAAGTTTTTTCCAGAGTTTTTGTAAGGAGATCATTGATTCTCCTTTTGGATTTTTTGCTTCCTTTTGTACTGGATACACTTCTGTTTTTGTGACTGCATTGAAGTAAGGGATGTTTGTACCCTGTTTCTATTTTTTTAATAAACTCTTTGGAAGAAACTTAATAGAGCGTCTGACTATTGGGTTCATCTCCTGCCTGTGGCTCAGTGGTGGATTATTAGACTTTCACACCAGAGACCTGAGTTCAAGTCCCAGTCCTGACAGAATAACCAAGCCACATAATGAACCCAGAGATGCCTAATCCTCAAGAACTTCTTGCCACAGTGGCTCAGCATGAATCCACAGTTCAACGATACGAGACAGCTCTAGCTCAGCAGTAGACTTTGATGGCTAAACACTCACAGGTGCTGACTGATCTCATGACTTCTATCCGTCAGATTTTTGACCGGCTGCCTTCCACTTCAGCTACTGCTTCTGCTGCCTCTGTACCTCTCCCAGATTCTCAAATGCCCTGTCCTTTGGTTGAACCTCGCCTACCTCCACCGCAACGTTTCTTGGTTGATCCCAGTGCATGCAATGGGTTCCTGACTCAATGCTCTCTCAGGTTGCAACCATCTTCCTTCCCCTCAGATCAGGCCAAGATTCCATATGTTATTACCCTCCTTTCCGTTAAGGCCCTCTCCTGGGCAACAGCTGTCTGGAAGGCACAGGCGCCCTTCTGTTCAAGTTACACTATGTTCATAGAGAAGTTCAAACGAGTCTTTGACCACCCTCTCAGCGGCCAGAAAGCCTCTAAGAAACGTCTCACCCTCTGACAAAATAATGGCAGTATCACTGAATATGCCATACAGTTTTGGACAATTGCAGCGGGGAGTGGCTGGAATGACAAGTCCCTCATTGTGTGTTTCCTGAACGGTCTATCTGAGGCAATCAAGGATGATCTGGCTACCAGAGAAACTGCCCGTGATCTTGAGACTCTTATTGATCAAGCAATCTGGCTGGATAATTGCTTGAGAGAGAGAAACCTGAACCGTCCTTCTGTTTCCACCTTGTCTGCCAGCCCTACTCCTGTTCAAATGCTACCAGTGCCCCAAGATTCCTCGGAACATATGCAGGTAGGACTCGACTTTCTCCTTCAGAACGAAACCATTCGTATGAGGGAGTGATGTTGTTTATATTGTGGATTGTATGGTCATTTTCGTTCCACCTGTCCAGAGCTCTCGGGAAACGCCCGGTCCCGCACAGGCAAGGAAGGACTGTAACGGGAGTAACACGCACTACTTCACCTTCCATCTCTGGGTTGTTCCTTCCCATCAGACTCACTTGGGGAGACCAAAAACACATACTCCAGGCCTTGATTGATTCTGGCGCGGCCGGGAACTTCATGGATATTTCCCTTGCCAAACTTACCAGCACCAGGAGAGAATGTGCTTTCATCTAATACAGTCTCCAGTGTTTCCTGTTATCCTTGGTTACCCCTGGCTCCTTCAGCATAACCCGCACTTTGACTGGTCCACTGGTGTAGTCCTGAGTTGGGGTTCCACCTGTCAGACTACATGCTTGGTCCAGAACTCCCCTGATCCTGTTCTCGAGTCTCAGGAACCCCTAGATCTGTCTAAAGTCCCTACTCAGTACCACCACCTCAAGGCAGTGTTCAGCAAAAGGAAGGCCACTTCCTTACCTCCTCATCGCCCCTACAACTGCACCATTGAGCTACTCCCTGGAAACTGTCCCCCCAAAGGTTGTATATTCTCATTGTCCTCCCCTGAACGCACTGCTATGGACAAGTACATCAACGAATCCCTTGCGGCAGGGATCATCCGCCCATCTACTTCCCCTTCTGGAGCTGGGTTCTTCTTTGTCAGTAAGAAGGATGGCGGACTTCGGCCATGTATTGACTACAGGGGACTCAATAAGATCACTATTCGTAACCGCTATCCCTTGCCACTGAAGGCCACTGCCTTTGAAATCCTTCAAGAAGCTTCCATCTTCACTAAGCTTGATTTATGCAATGCCTACCATTTTGTGCACATCAGACAAGGAGATGAATGGAAGACCGCCTTCAACACACCTACTGGACATTATGAATACTTAGTCATGCCTTTCGGTCTCACTAATGCTCCTGCAGTCTTTCAAGCTCTAATTAATGATGTTCTCAGAGACATGCTCAACCAATTTGTGTTTGCCTACTTAGATGATATCCTCATCTTCTCAAGTTCCCTCCAAGAGCATATGAAACACATCAGCAGGGTCCTTGGACGCCTTCTTGACAACCATCTGTATGTCAAACCTGAGAAATGTGAGTTTCATGTGACCCAGATCAAGTTTCTGGGGTTCATCATCAAGCCTGGCCAGATACAAATGGACCCTCAAAATGTTCAAGCAGTTGTGGATTGGCCCTCCCCCTCATTGGTAAAGACAGTACAGCATTTCCTTGGCTTTGCCAATTTTTATCGTAAGTTCATCCTGAACTTCATTTCTGTAGCAGCTCCTTTATCTCCTCTCACCAAGGGGAACACAGCTGGCTTTTATTGGGGACCTGAAGCAGAGTTGGCCTTTAACAAACTCAAATGCCATTTTACCTCTGCACCTATTCTTATTCTCCCGAACCCCGAGATTCCCTTTATCGTGGAGGTCGATGCCTCAGATGTAGGAGTTGGAGCTGTGCTGTCCCAAAGGGGTGAGGACAACAAGCTGCACCCTTGTTCATTCTTTTCCCACCACCTTACACCGACTGAGAGCAACTATCACGTGGGGGATCTAAAGTTACTGGCAGTTAAGCTAGCGCTTGAAGAGTGGAGGCATTGGCTTGAGGGGGCCAAACACCCATTCCAAGTGCTTACGGACCACAAGAACCTGGAGTACATTCAGTTAACCATCTTCATGAAGATTCCATTACACCAATTATCCCCAGTTCCAAGATAATAGCTCCTATCAGGTGGGAGCTGGAAAGTACTGTGAAACAAGCCCAAGCCAGAGAACCTGACCCAGGAGGAGGGCCTACTGACTGTCTGTTTGTCCTGAAAGCTGTCTGCTCCCAGATCCTCCAGTGGGGCCACTGCTCATGCCTCACTTGTCATCCTGGCACTTCTCATACCCTTGAGTTCCTCCAGAGATGGTTTTGGTGGCCAACTATCAAGGAGGATGTCACAACATTTGTAAATGCCTGCAACCAAGGTAAAGCCTCTGACCGTTCACCCCAGGGGCTATTGCACCCTCTTTCAATACCACATAGACCTTGGTCTCATCTTTCCATGGATTTTATCACTGGACTACCACTATCACAGGGCAACACCACTATCATGGTCATAGTTGATAGATTCTCCAAGGCCGCCCGGTTTATTCCCTTGCCGAAACTGAATTGATTATAACCAATGTCTTTTGAGTCTTTGGCATTCCCCAAGACATTGTCTCTGATCGAGGACCCCATTTTTCCCTTTCGTTTCTGGTGGGCGTTTTGTCAATCTTTGGGGGCTTCAGTGAGTCTATCTTCTGGGTTCCACCAGAGTTCAATGGGCAAATGGAGAGGCTTAACCAAGATCTTGAGACTACCCTGATGTGTATGGCGGCTAACAACCCATCCTCTTGATCATGTGCTAATGTGGCTAAAGTTACCATTGTCTCTGACTAGACCAGAGTTATGTCATTACTTTTAACCTGAAAATACTCACTGTCTGTATAATTCATAAATGCACATTTATTATGCACAATACAGTCAGGGGATTGAGTTTTTAAACTTTGTATGTTTTCTGTAAAGATAAGAGACTTGTACTAAGACTGGAATGTTTAATTGCAAAGTATTATGAGCAGAATATGCTCATGTGGGCAGAATATGCTCACAACACCCTTCGCTCCTCTGCTACAGGCATGTCCCCTTTCGAGTGCCAATTCGGCTATACTCCTCCACTATTCCCTGAGCAAGAAGTGGATGCTGCAGTTCCCTCCACTCAACAGTTCGTCAAGCGCTGCCGCCAGACATGGAAAAGGGCCAGACCCAAGCTCCTTAAGGTCTCTCAGCAGTACCAGCACCAGCCTAATCGCAGATGCAGATCTGCCCCCACTCTGCGCCCTGGCCTTTATTTTGGCCACTAGAGGTTGCCATTGAACTCTCATATCTAAAACTTTCACCTTTAGTAATCAGTTCTATTGTTTTCACATGTGTCTCGTTCTGTGCTGTGTATTTAAGCTGTCCTCTTTCCCTGTATCTTCGCTTGGTTATTGTGGTTTCCTTAGCTAGTTGCTGCTGTAAGTTTGCTCTTGATCTAAAGATGTTTTCTCCTGTGCTTTTTGGAGTATTTTCCTGAGTTTGTTTTTGGAAGTTTTTTCCAGAGTTTTTGTTTGGAGATCATTGATTCTCCTTTTGGATTTTTTTTTTTTGCTTCCTTTTGGACTGGATACTCTTCTGTTTTTGTGACTGCATTGAAATAAGGGATTATTGTACCCTGTTTCTATTTTTTAATAAACTCTTTGGAAGCAACTTAAGAGAATGTCTGACTATTGGGTTCATCTCCTGCCTGTGGCTCAGTGGTGGATTATTAGACTTTCACACCAGAGACCCGAGTTTAAGTCCCGGTCTTGACAGAACTCATTAATGATAATTAATATATGTATATGTTTGTGCATGTAATTTTACAACGGACTGCTTTGCAAATGAGGGTCAGTTCAATGCTGGATTTGCACAAAAGTTGCTTATCAAAGATGGGTCAGTACCAACTGTTCGTGATCCAACTTATCTGGAGCAGGTAAGTATTGCAAATCGCCTTTCTGAATGTGTTTGTTAACACATTGTACGGCTAATGTGGCTAAAGTTACCATTGTCTCTCACTAGACCAGAGTTATGTCATTACTTTTAACTTGAAAATACTCACCATCTATATAATTCATAAATGCACATTTATTATGCACAATACAGTCAGGGGATTGAATTTTTAAACTTTGTATGTTTTCTGTAAAGATAAGAGACTTGTACTAAGACTGGAATGTTTAATTGCAAAGGCCACATTGCCACATATCAGTAACACAAGGGATGTTGGTTGTTAACATCTGTACAACAATTTATAGATGATCATGACACAACATGCTAATCGATTAGTTGAATAAAATTAATTCTACAACAATTACATAAATTCATCAACTAACCATTCAGAAACATCATGTGGCATTCTAAACAATTCTGTAACTATCTGTAACTTCTTTAAATATAGGCTTGATGGCTTTGTGTAACAGTTTAGTTTTTAGTACATTTTTGTTGGTATTGTGTTAATATTGACTAATGGTATAACCATTAGTCAAATATACTAATGGTATAACCATTAGTCAAATACAACATTAGATGCACATAAAGAAGTACAACAAACAAAGATGCACGTAAAGAAACACAACAAACAACAGATGGCATTTAGACTTGCAATACAGCACACAGGTCATATAGGCTACTTTTATAATACTTTTTGTGATTATTTATTTCTCATTAATCCTTAAATGCATGACTGTTTCGCTAATCATTATTATATATTCGGGTCTTTATCGACCCGGATCTATATCTAACGCGGAAGGATCTCTTCCTGTCGTGATAATATAAAACTCCTCTAATATTAGAGTAACAATTACAGAAGAATAAAATAAATCATATTTTGTTACCTTTTGGAGCTTGAAAGGGCTTCGCTTGAGCAGATGTTTTATGCCATCATCACTGTCCTCATTAGAGCTCATTTCCCAGTAAATTCAGCAAATAATCGGCTAGTTTTATGTTTGAGGTCACGAATATGAGCTCATTCGCGATCTCAAACGTATTCTCAAAACTATATAATTTTCAACTTCTTCAAAATCAATATTTGAGCACTAACAGCTTCACTAGATCCATCCGGTAACAGTTACAGTCATATTTGATTGCGTTCAGTACATGCTCTGCAATAAATCGCTGAGCCATTTCATGTTTTTCTTATTCTTTCCTTTTCTGTCTGAATGAGTCGTCACTTCAGCATTGTGTATCAGACATTGCCACCTTGTGGAATAAAGGTTAATTGCACTTATTCCGTCATCTAAGATTCTATTATTGTTGTGCAAAAAAAATATACGTACACTCATACACACCTCGGGTCGTTAGCGACCCTATACAATTTTTTACAAAAAATGAATTCAAAAATAGACATTCTTTTATAATTTTATGATTTTTTTTTCTTGTTATATTCTTTATAATGAATTGATTGAGGAATACCAAGAAGGTTGATGTCTAACTTTAAAAAATGAATGAGGAGGAGGGTAGTGAATAACATCCCGGGTCACTAAAGACCCGAGGTATGCATTTAAGGGTTAAATTGTATTACTTGGAAAAGACCATGAAGGAAATTCTTCAATAGTTTGATGTTTTTTTGGTTTAGAATGACATTAACATCATAAACAATTTATTTCCTTTAAAGGTGCCCTAGAACCAGTTTTTACAAGATGTAATAAGTCTAAGGTGTCCCCTGAATGTGTCTGTGAAGTTTCAGCTCAAAATACCCCATAGATTTTTTTTAATTAATTTTTTAACTGCCTAATTTGGGGCATCATTAACTATGTACCGATTCAGGCTGCGGCCCCTTTAAATCACGCGCTCCCTGCCCCCCGAGCTCTCGACTATAATACAGTGTATTTACAAAGTTCACACAGCTAATATAACCATCAAATGGATCTTTACAAGATGTTCGTCATGCATACTGCATGTATGCGTCGGATCATGTGAGTATAGTATTTATTTGGATGTTTACATTTGATTCTGAATGAGTTTGATAGTATGCTCCGTGGCTAAAGCTAACATTACACACTGTTGGAGAGATTTATAAAGAGCGAAGATGTGTTTATGCATTATACAGACTGCAAGTGTTTAAAAATGAAAATAGCGAGGGCTCTCTTGTCTCCGTGAATACAGTAAGAAACAATGGTAACTTTAACCACATTTAACAGTACATTAGCAACATGCTAACAAAACATTTAGAAAGACAATTCACAAATATCACTAAAAATATCATGTAATCATGGATCATGTCAGTTATTATCGCTCCATCTGCCATTTTCCGCTATTGTTTTTGCTTGCTTACCTAGTCTGATGATTCAGCTGATACTGCCTGCCCTTGTGTAATGCCTTGAACATGGGCTGGTATATGCAAATATTGGGGACGTACATATTAATGATCCTGACTGTTACGTAACAGTTGCTGTTATGTTGAGATTCGCCTGTTTTTCGGAGGTCTTTTAAACAAATGAGATTTACACAAGAAGGAGGAAATAATGGTGTTTTAGATTCACTGTATGTCATTTCCATGTACTGAACTCTTGTTATTCAACTATGCCAAGGTAAATTCAATTTTTGATTCTAGGGCACCTTTAACTGACTACAGCATTTTCTTTATCTCTCATATAAGTTTAACCAGCTTTATATATGAGCTGGTTAAACTTATATGAGATATAAAGAAAAGTATATACTAGTATATACAACAGAAATGGCTAATTTCTCTCCAGTTTGTATAAAGGTCATTACTAATTTGGCTTGGAATATAAAGATATTCAAATCTCATTGTTAGTACTCTTTGAACATGATATTTTATTTATAATTAGCTGTCAGGATGTGTAAGAATTAGCCGCAGCTCTGTTTTCATTGAGAAGTCTCTCTGGTTCCCAACCAGAAAGTGCTTGAAGGAAACTGACAGTAACTTTAATTAGCACTCTTGTTTGGTGGCTTAGGCAAAACTCCCATCCTGCCTTGCCTGACACTGTCTTCATTATGACTTTAGAGTTGCTGCGAGCAATAAGCCGTCAAAGAGCTGGAGGCCAAGGGTTTGGTGTAAGTACGACAAACTGATTTGCGTTTATACCGCAAACGTTTTGCATTTTTCATGTCCAAGATGACAGTGTCAGCTTTTTGGTGTTGTATTACCATGTATTACCATTACAAACAAATGGATGTCCTCACATAACCTGCAAAGAGTGCTACAGTAGCAATGAATATTTTATGAATCAATGGTGCTTTTCATGTCTGTATGGACAGATTTACCCAATTGGTGTCGAAATCTGTTATACTGGACGTCCTTAATGATCTTCAGTGGGGTTTGATGGTAAGTAAGGTGACAAAAATCCATCGTGTTTGCATACTGTGAAACAAATCATTGAAAGCTTGCATTTAACCATAAGCTAAAAACACAGATAATAAAACAACCAACAAACAAGCCAGCAACATATTGTGGTGCATTTTTCTTAACTTCAAAAGTTCTATAGCATGTCTAAACACCTTGCCCGTCATTCAAAGGTGTTGGCTGCATGATAAAGTAGTATATTAAACTCAGCATGAGGTAGGAGCAGCTATTGAAGTGTGTGCTTCCATTGAGCCTGGTGGCCCAGCTGTTTCACTACAGTGAGACTGGCATGCTGAGCATGCAGGTTCTCATCTCCATTAGAACATGTGGTGAAGGCTCAGTGTGGGGAAATGGGTTTGGGTAAGGGCAGAACACCGGGCTTTCATGTCGGGTAAACTCCTATCAATCCCAGCCTGACTGCTTTCATCACCGCACGACTGCCACGCCTCAGGGGTTCAATCCAACTGGGGCCAATCACATGAAAGGGTTGCCAATCATCTGGGACTGACTAAAAGACAGCCCAGTTTGCCAACCCTACACAGACTGTTGACTGCTGTATTATAGTTCATATAACATAAACTGATTTTCTTTGTATTGTTTGTATTTGATTGTTTTTAAATATCTGAAATGGGCCATTTTTACATTGCAAAAGCAGCACAATAAATTAAATGATGAATGTATTTTTGTATTACATGTTTAGATGGATAAGAGAAATAAGCAACATGATCATAGGGCCCTTTGTTCAAATCCCACTTGATTAAACTTACATTTTGTAAGTCTGTATGTAATTGTGCAAATGGATTTTTCATCTCAACAAGACTTTCAATTGACAATTATATGTTAACTGGCAATTGAGTAACTGGTCTAAAATTGATTGATTTAATTCACGTGTTGATATGTAAGAAATTTATATAGACGAAAGACGAAATATTTCAAAAGATTGTGAACACTGAGGAAAGTCCTGCATGACCAAAATGTTTGTTGCTTTTTAAATGCGCTTTGCACTTGTAATAAAAAAGATTGCTAGTATCTTGGCATGTAATCTTTTTTTTATGCAGCAAATGAATTTCAAGGATTGAGTTTTTTGGCACTTTTTGGAAGGGTGCTCCTCCATGTTCAGGGATTCTAGCAGATCATTGTTGCACTCTATTCAGAATGGACAAGCAGCAAATAGGATGCTTTCATACATGATTTCATATATGTCCTCTGTAGTAGACACCAGGACTTGTTTAGCATGTTTATCAGGCATTTTTGGGAGACACAACAAGTAAATTGGGAAGTAAATTATATATCACCATTCCTATGAAATATGAGATATTCTTATGAAAATTTTGTCATTAGTTATTCCCATTATTAAACTTCTTTTTCATTACATGTTGCCCCAAGAACACATTAATATGCAAATTTCATTTAGTGTATTAAATATTGTATAGAATAGGAGTACTCGTTGGGTAAATATTGTATAGAATGGGACTACTCATTTATGACCACTTTAAACACATATTGCATAAAGTAAAACAGTATATCAAATAATTCTGTTTTTTTTTTTTTTTTCATACCATAGGCCTACTTGAAATTCATCTTTACAAAGTTTAGTTAAAAATATCCCCCCAGAAAAAAGAAAAGAAAAAAAATATCCATTTGTTTCTTATGCTCTGAACAATGTAATGACATAAAATAAATAAATAAATAAATTCACAAAAAATAAATAAATAAATGAATACATAAATGAATTTTAAAAATCTGGTTCCAGAAGATTATGTATGTTTTCCTCTCAATCACTAATCCACAGCATCAGTGTTTGCATATTAAATGAACTTTCCGGTTAGTTAGCTTTCATTTTAATGAAATTCAATAGCATTGCAGTCATTGAGGTAGTTAATCGAATTCCAATCCGTTATTAAAGGCAATGATTAAGGGCTAGATTTAGCATATCCACATGGGAGCAACTTGATTACATAGCAGCCATTGTGCATTAGCACCACTAGATTAGCAGGGAGGTCTGTATGTTCTCATCTATAGTATCCTCAACCACACTATATATCAACCACACTCATCCATGCTCCACAGACTCCAATGATATCATTACAGAGTGCATACTAAGTATTACTATATTAGGTCCCACTTTATATGAAGTGGACTTAACTACTATGTACTTACGTTTAAATTAATCATTTAATACAATGCACTTATTGTGTACATACATGTTTTTGCACTTGTATTTTAAAACACCTGCATGTAATTACATCTGTAACTAATTTCTGTAATTACATTTATGATTACACTGTTGACCCATCCCTTACACCTTACCCCTACCCTTAAACCTACCCATACCACCAAAGCTTTCCCTAACCTTGCCTGTATCCCACCTCAATAGCAGCAAAAGGGTTTTGCAATTCAATATGAACCCAATAAGTACATTGTACTTATTTTTTGATGTGAGTACATTGTAGTTAAGGGCACTTAATATAAAGTGGGACCCTATATTACTATTACATATTAACTATTGCCGGACAAACTCTGGGTGAACTGAACAATTTTAATGGTCTTAATTATTTCTTACCAACCATGAAGCAGCCTTCATGGTTATGTATCATGTTACGTTTATTTGGATTATGTTGTGTTGTAAATAAAATACAATAAATCAAAAAGCTATTATTTTAAATTTCCTCTCATTCTTTGTTCTAGTTCCCTTACCTGATAGGGCCATTAAGGAAGGGTGTTTGTCTTCCCAGGTGTGAAGCATATCATTATTCATGATCATTCACACCCTCCCTGCATACAGTCTTCTGACACAAAACATGTCTTACATATTTTAAATCAATATATTTTTTTAATATTAAAAAAAAAAAAATTATGAGTGGGCAGGATGATTTTCACATTGTGTTGAAGCAAAAAGTCTAGGATACAACATACAGTTTTCAAAAGTCTTGTGAACAAATATTTAGTATGGGTTTTTATGGCCTAATTTCAGTGACTTTTTTTTTTTTTTTTTTTTTTTTTTTTTTTTACAAACCATGCATAAATGTAATTTTCTCAAAACTACAAATGTTTACATACATGCTGCTCACATATTATTGTAGCAGAGTTTGTGCTGAATACAGTGTAATCAGATTTTAGCCATGAAAATGTTATACTGTAAGTAACAGAAATAAGTACAAATGTCAGGGCATGTCAAAACACCTCCAGGGCCCAGAAAACACCCCAGACCCCAGAGGGTTAACTTAAAGTAAGGTGCCGAAAAGTAAGTAAAGTATCCATCTCCCAAGGGAAATTAGCAAAGATGCTCATGAGTAAGGGTCTCTTAAGGTCAGATCAGCTCACACCCATCTCTGGTACAATGACAAATTGGAGGTAACTTTTAGCAGGAGAAAGTTCCCTAAATATGTGATTATGTGTATTGGGTGGTTTTCAGTGTTTCTTCATCACATGGAATTTCGTGCCTGGTGATGGGAGAGTCGCTCCTCTCCTTGTGGAATGTTTTTGAAGTTACAGGAGAGACTTCGAGATTTTTTTGGTTAGCATCTGCAAGTGCATCTAATGTGACAACAGTCTTCTAATGACCATTATCTTGTACACTCATTGGAGCCAGGCTGGTGATTTGGTGTGAAGAAGGGAAAAGGGTGAGATTTTATGACCCAGATCAAACAGGTCGAGTATCTTGATTGCATCCAAACGTTACAGGTTATAACACCTATAAGTAACAAGTATAAGTAACGCTGGTGTGAAGCTCAATAAATGAGATTTTCTGACTTGCGCTTGCATCCATCTTTATTTCCCGTGACAACAACAGATCAACCAAAAATGGGTTGAGGATCTCACAGAAGGGATAAAACTATGCCTGTTGTTATATAAAATAATAATAATAATAATAATAAAAACTGTAACTAACTATAAAATAAGCTCAAAAAAAAAAAAAAAAGTTAGAAGGAGATCAGGGTTCAAGACCAACCTCAGACACCTAATGCCAGTCAACTGTGACAGCAAGACTGAACCACTGAACCACTGAACTGTAACAACTTTCACTGAACCATGAAAGTTGTTACAAATCCTGTCAGTTCCCAGACTACATTTCCTCCCAGACTATGCCGGATGCTTCGCACGTGAGCTCGCTGATTGCAACGTACTCAAATTCCCCGGTTGCAACGCTCTCAAATTCTTCGGTTGCAACGCACTCAAAGTCGCAGATGGCAACGCACTCAAATTCACCGGTTGCAACGCACTCAAGCGCCCTGGACGCAATGGACAAGATGGCTGCTTTGCCAGTGCCTATGGGCAAGATTAATCTTCCAAACAAATAAGTAAGTGGGGGCCTAACTGCTGTGTGTGTGGCTTGTCTCTCTGTCGTTCTCCCGAGTCACAGACGGCCTTCCCTAAACTGCCGTCTGCTCTTCCTGAGTCACCATGTCCCATCCACAGAGATTCTGGTCATGTCTGGTCTCAAACCAGTGGCTTCCAGTGATCTTGCTGCCTCTCCATAGTTATCCCATGTCTCCCAGGAGTATGCAGACCTCTGTGAAGTGTTCAGTAAGGAATGTGCTGCCTCTCTTGTGCACAATAGAGCTTATGATTGCACCATTGAACTGCTCCCTAGCACTTGTCCATCTCGAGGGAGGCTATTCTCTCTGTCTTCCCCAGAAAGAGCATCAATGGAGGAATATATAAACAAGAATCTTGACAGTGGATTCATCATCCCCTCAAGGACAATGCCCAATTTTTTTTGTTGTTGTTTTTTTGTGGGGAAGAAATATGGCAGCCTCCGACCATGTATTGACAACCAAGGTCTAAATCACATCACTACCCACTGCCACTGATGACTACATGTCTTTGAACTCTTACAAGGTGCAACAATATTCACCAAACTGGATCTTCGGAATGCCTACCACCTGGTTAAGATCTTCTCCCGCTGTTACCAAGATCAAGTCCAGCATGTCCGGCAGGTTTTGTCTTTACTGTTAAGGAATAACCTCTTTGTGAAGCTGGAGAAGAGTGAATTTCATGCACCAACTGTCTCTTTCCAATGGTTCATTGTCACCAATGGCAGCATTCAATGGATGGAACTGGCCCCAGCCTTGCACTGTTAAACAGATACATCTACATTTGCACATTTCTATAGGAGGTTTATGAGGAATATCAGCTCCATTGCAGAACCCTTACAGCCATCACCCAGAAGACCTCAAGGCAATTCCTGTGGTCAGAGGAGGCTAGTCAAGTATTTTGACCTGCCCTTGGACATTGGAATGGGAGCTCAAAGGGAGTGTAAATGCGGAAGCAGCTGTGCATATTAATTGCACATAGAAGCATGGATTCAGAGAGAACTCAGAAAAAGTGA
Source organism: Megalobrama amblycephala (assembly GCF_018812025.1). Taxonomy (NCBI): domain Eukaryota; kingdom Metazoa; phylum Chordata; class Actinopteri; order Cypriniformes; family Xenocyprididae; genus Megalobrama; species Megalobrama amblycephala. Next base: position 17,661,908 of record NC_063060.1, on the reverse strand, counting down.
GATAATGTTGTCATAGATTTGTTTTAAATAATATTCTTTTTTTTTTTTTTTTTTTTTTATGCCCAATATAGTTTAAAAGAATTCAGGTCTTCTCGCATCCATTTGGAAAAAGCACATTTATTTTAAATTACCTGAGACCCGAGGCCACTAATACCGAACCTGACCCATGTCCGAGGCACTCATCAAAGTTTTGGACCTGATCCCGCTTGGGTCTCAGGTCAGACCTCGGGTTTTCAAATCCAAGTGGATCTGTGAAGACCTCTAGTGTACAGTGTTAGTGATAGCATCGCAACGGCAGCAGAGACAGGCCAACCAGTGCTGTAGAATCAGGCCACCACTACATCAGGGCCAGAGGGTTTGACTGTCAACAAAGGACCTTCCACTTCATTTAGGAATACTAGAAACTTCCAGGCAGGTGTTTTGGAGCTGGTTGGAGCTACACTCTGCCGGACAGTGGCCATCCAGGAACGGGGTTTGACACATGTGATCTAGAGTCTCGGAAACTGTCCCCCCCGATTCATTTGACTTTTTAAGATCCTTAGGAAGATCAACCCTGTGTCCTATCAGTTACTCCTACCCAGATCCATGCACATCCACCCCACTTTTCACATTTCACTTTTGAAGTGAAGCCAAGAAACCACCCCTTTTACCCCCTTTTAGATCATTGGCGGGCAGCCAGTGTATACCATTTATCGACTGCTGGATTCATGTTGAGTCCATGGAAGGGTTTCCATGGACAAATTTCAGTAAGACATTAAATTATTTTAATTTTTAGTTTATCTGTAGTTTTCATTAGACTAAGTTGTCATTAGGGTACCATATTTTAAAGACAATAGAAGTAATTATTGAAATTACATATAAAGATTATCTTAAATGATCTTTTACCACTCTTAATTTAACTATATTTAAACTATCATTTAACTATAACTATATATATATATATATATATATATATATATATATATATATATATATATATATATATATATATATATATATATATATATATATATATAACATGCAAGTGTCTGTGAAAACATTACATTCAGTTTGCACTTGTGTATATTCTTCAAAGTAAATTATTTCAATAATAAGTACTCTTTTTTAAAAGTATGCTAAAGTGTACTTCTTTTTCACAAGGGATGAATGGTAGTTTTGGACACTTTCTATTGGTATGATTTAAGATGCACAGATACATCTAAAGGTACTAAAAACGCATCCGTTCTGCAGCCAGTGATAATTCCCCAAAAGGAGGGTATTTGTAGGATGCAATTATCTTCCAACTGTTTTGTCAGTTTCAAAAGGGATCCTTTGAAAAGACATAAGTCCCTGCAGCTGCCTCAGACAAAAGCAGATTCTTCTTTACTTTACTGCCATTACCTCTCCCACACTCAGTTTTATTAACACATGAGTTAGAATTGATCATTTTGCTTCTCTTTTTCTCACCATATCACTCTCAAATCCATACTTTGGGTCTTTTTTTTTTTTCTTTTTTTTTTGATGAATATATTACCATAAATTTAGTCAAACCCACACATGGATGTCGCTTCTAATGAGGCCACATTACCATTTCAGACAGAGCAACGCTGGTTTTATCTTCTGTTCATGGAGACACGCTGCTACAAAGAGAATGGCAGAAGCAAGCAGTAGAGGCTCTGTCATTCTCAATAAAGCATGATGGTGTTTATCAGGGAGGATGGTTCCCTTTGCCATTTGTTAGCCTTACGAGCAGAACCCAGATCTTACACTTTCACTTTGACGCACACCACAGTCATCTACTGTGGGATCTTGTGCCACATTTAGCTGTGTTAGCATGTAGTTTGGGGCTACAGTGTGCTGGAAACAGAAGATTTGAAGTGACACAAGTTACTTAACATAGATTGAACCAGCTGACTACACAATGACCCAAAGCACATTTCTCATCTTAATTCAAGGCCATTGTGGCCTTTTTTTTTTTTTTTTTTTTTTGTGTACTGTTTGTAGGGTTATCAAATTGTCTGTGAAATCAAGAGAGGGTCTACTGGATGTGCCCTTGGGCATAAAAAGCCTTTTATCTACATGACAGTGTTTTGTCTCTCAAAGCTCTCTCTTTCTCTCTCTGAGCACAAGTGCTGCAAAACTGCCATTGAAAAATTTTATTGTCATAAAATATGCATAATTTAAAAGAAACATTCGTTTAAAGAGATATTTCATCAGAAATTCATGTTCTATCATCATTTACTCACCCTCATGTTGTTCCAAACCCCTATAGTTTTTTTTGTTTGTTTGTTTTGTTTTTTTGTTTTAGTGTTAATCTCGAAAGGAAACATTTTGAACTAATTGTACTGTACTAATTGCTCTTTTTCATGCAATTACAAAGGATATTGAGGTATTCAAAAGGAAGCAAATACATTACAAAAGCATCAATAAAAAATGGTTCATATGACTTGTTTGTTATATTCAGAGTCTTATATGATACTTTGCAAGGAACAGACAGAAATGTAAGTCATTATTCATTGAAAATTACAAATTATGGTTAAACGTATGTGCTTCTGTATGTTAGTCAACACATCAAAATAAGTGTACTTCTTTAAAGCACGACAAGATTATTTGACTTATTTAAAATGTGTTTTAAAGTAAATTTTAAATTGACATTATTAAAAAAAAAGTGCACTTTTATTGTTACGTAATGGTGGTGTATCAAACACACGACGAGGAAGAGTAAAGTTAAACAAGTCTTTACTTGATAATCCACAGGGAGAAATGCAGAATCCAGATCAGAACATAAACCAACACATCACTTACATGAAACAAGACCCAACAAAGACACACTGACAGAACTGAACTGATATACACATACTAATGAACTCAAATGACGAACAGCTGTGATGATGATGATGATGATGATTAGTGTCCATGGAAACAGATTGTGGCGGGAAACTCAAAGAAAGAAGCACATGACAGAAGAAAAACAAACAAACTGACAGTTCATGTGGCGTGTGGCATATCGCCCCCTCCCGGAAAGGCACGTCCTCGCACCGTGGAGAGGAGATGGAGATGATGGAGAGAAGCAGAAGAAGATGTAGGAGGCGGTTTAGGAGGTGGACAGCCTACCGGGAGGAGGCAGGAAACAAAAGTCCAGGGTGGAGAGGATGGTGGAGTAATCCAGGGTGGAGCCTTGAGCAGAGGCAGATGTTGCGTGCTGACCCAGGCCACAGCTGAGACTGTGTCCCATGGCGGCGGCGGCGCAGGAGGGAGGAGCCATGGAGAGATGTTCACTGGCGCCACCATGGAGATGACCGGACGCGACAGAGACACCGATGATGGAGGCCACCACGAAGCCAGAGAGCCGATGTAGTGGAGGGACTCCAAAGATCTAGACGGTCGCGAAGTAGCCGCAGTGACGACCCCCCGAGATGGTGGTAGAGATCCGGAGGGCTGTAGTCGAGCAGGAGTGACCGAGGGCAAAGGTGGAGCCTGAGGGAGGGAGGAGCTGGCCGAAGATGAAAGGGTGGAGGGCCAGAGAGCAGAGACCAGCCCGTAAGTTTGTGGCATAAGTGTAGCGATGCCCGACCCAGGCGGAGCCGACGTACTGAGGGAGTCCTGCGAGGCTGAAAGTCCGATGGTCTCTGCCGGCATCGAGGGAGGAAGGAGCGTAGGCACAGGAGTTGGGACGACAGATCGAGGAGGACTGGAGCATGCAGAGGCAGAGGGTGGAGCCAAGGGCTTTTCACAGCCTTGAAGAGATGACTCCCGGAGGGCCCGAGGTGTAGCCTCACCACTGAGAGGAGGCGCTGAGGGACTGATGGGAGGCATCGATGATGGGACAACAGGATTAACTGGGGACTGGGGCAAAAACTGTAGAGCGGAGGAAAGTCCAAAAAACAAAACAGAGTCCAATGTTTGTTGGAGAGGTAGAGGATGAGGGAGGCTGGGAGGGAACACAGGGGGCACAGGGTTAGACGGAACCATCCGGGAGACGGACAGTTCAGGGCTGGACAGAACCAAACAGTTTGACACATGACAGACAGACTCAAGAGGTAAAAGAGGGGATAAAGCGATGGTTGCGATGGTTGAGGCAGCCGGCTCACACACCTGGTCAGACACGCGTCGCTCATGCTCCATGGCGATGTTCAGCTCGGTCGCTCTTGTGTGCGCTGGCTTGTACGTCGTAGCAGAGTGGCTCTCGTTTCCTGCGGTGGGCTCGGACTGTCGATCCTTGCAGTCGGGGTGTTGTTGGCTGGGCACTGGGTAGCTAGTGGGGCTGGTGTCATTGTCGACGATGTTCACTGTGAGCAGCAAATCACAGGACACCAGCACCCACTCGATATATTCCATGAAACTCCCTCGAGGCCCTTCCCCAGACAGCAGCGCTTTGGTGGCAGTGTTGAGGCCGGCATATAGGAAGCTGCAGAGGCTGTGGTCCGGGGAAGTTGTAGATGGTACGAGATGGATAAAATCCTCTAAATGTGCCTCAGGGGAGCGGTACTTCTGCTCAAGGCAAAGCAGTTGCACTGAAAAAAATGAGTCCATGGTGCAGGAAGAAACCAAAAAACGTACTCACAAAAAACACGGAAAAAACAAACAAACAAACAAAAAAACACTGATGACAAAAACACGCCGCTACTTTTTAGGTCGGGTCTTCTGTTACGTAATGGTGGTGTATCAAACACACAATGAGGAAGAGTAAAGTTAAATAAGTCTGTATTTGATAATCCACAGGAAGAAACACAGAATCCAGAGCAGAACATAAACCAACACATATCTTACATGAAATGAGACCCGACCAAGACACACTGACAGAACTGAACTGATATACAGTTCAGTTCTGTCTGTAGTTGCTGAAAGCAAATTAAAACGTCAGTAACAAACAATGACCCGCCCATGTCACATTCACAAAAAAATTGTTAACATCATCTCAGGTAAGTTATGATAACATATTCACCACTCAAAAAAAAAATTTATGAAATTAGTTTTTGGTAAATCGATAAAATGTCTGTGTTGCCATATGGCAACACTGCGCAATAATGGAATGGCATTATTATAATAGGTTAGATAGCTAGCAAAGGCCAGCTGCAGTCTGTTAAGCTGTAACAATAACAACATTAATGCTAGTGATATAATGTTGATTAGTCGTATGTTAAGGACTGCCATGACATTTATATTATGAATTAAATCAACAACGGAGACCTGCCACCACAGCCAGTATACTGGCCCAGACCTACCACTGGTCTACCATAGTGTTTCAAAAAGGCAGGTGCAAGTGGATCAAAGTGTATTGTTAGGGTGAAGTGCACCAAATGTGATGTGTACATGTGTCTCACCTCTGAAAAAAAATGCTTTTTGAAGTTTAATACAGAAAAAAGTTTCAAGGATTTTGGGGGGTTCATGTTCATAACCTTCCTCTCATAAGATTGCGTAATGTTGAATTTTCATGAACTACAATATTTTTGGTTTTATGTCAATGTTTTATGATACATGATGAACAGTATTAGATTTGTTTTTAACTGTCTACATTTGCAATTTAAATAATATTCATGAAAAACGTAATGAAATTCAAAGAATATAAAGCATTATTCAGCAAACTAATAAATTCCATAAATAAAAGCACAAGATGTTGGAAAATAAGTATAAGGTGTTGTTTATATTTACTGCTAAAGCTTATAATAGCACCAATTTATTCAATACAAACAACATTTCTGAGGAAAAATATTAACTATATACACTTACACTTATTTTAAGTTATTTCCACTATTACGCGTTGTTGCCATATGGCAACATATCATAAAGTACCTTAAAATAATACTTTTTTCCAAAAAATTTTTTTACAGCGCTTCAAGTTAAGCCATTCTAAGAAAAGAAAAAGAGTCAAATATATATTTTTTTTTTATAAATTTATCATAATGCATGCAGTAGAAGGTTAAACTTCAATACGTGACAAAGTAACATGGCAAACATGAGGGCTAAAATACACAAAAAGTAATGACAACAAGGAACACCTGTAAACAATCAAACAATGAACTAATCAGAAGGTGACATAAAAGCTCCAGATGAAGCTCTATGAAGCTTTTCTGGGGGAATAAGAATCAAGGGTTTGTATGGATTGCAAGGATTGTATGTGGGTTGGTAGTGTAAGGTTAGGATTAGATTAGGAAGGCTGATGGAACATCCATTCAGACTATAGAATTCAGATTTTTCCCTCATGCTAGTTTAAACGTGCAGTGTGTAAATTCTGGCGGCATCTAGCGGTGAGGTTGCGAACTGCAACTAACAGTGCACACCCCCCACACCCCTCCCTTTCGAAGAAGCTACGGTGGCCGTCTGGCCGACACAACACAGAAATGTCATTGTCTGAGACAGCAGAGAAGCCTGTGTGAAGCAATGAGGTTTCTACTTACTTCTAACAAAGAATGGTCTCTGCTTCTAATAAACCAGATGGCTACTACTACTACTACTACTACTTTTTGCGTATTCAAGGTAGTGACGATGCAAGCGCCCTCTAAAAACACAACCGATTCAAAAGAAGAACAACATAGTGACTAAATGTGCTCTGGTAGAGTGTTTGTCTGTTTAGGGCTGCTTTAGAAACATGCAGACACATAATGACCACACTTGACATGGAGGGGGGACCTGCAGTGTATGAGACAGTCGAATCACGCCAATCCTATTGGCCAGCGAAAGCCTATGACGTAATACTACCGTGACCAGGAAGTATATAAGAGGCACTTAGAGAACATGTCATTCGCTTTTCGTCTGAAGGGACTGTAGCAGGCAGCCCAGAAGCATGGCAACGAGATGCAGTGTCGTAACCCGAGATGTTCGCTTTCGAAAGGGAACTTGCACTGGGGAATGAAATACCCACGCTGCCATGCTGAGGGGAGTGCATGCCAAGTAAATGGCTGAGAAAATTTCAAAAGGAAACCAAAAACCACTCAACCCTCTCTGGTCACACACTAGGCTGTCAGTGATATTACTCCCAACTGCCACTGCCCAAGCTAAAAAGCTTTAAAGAGGCCTTCAAAAATGAAGGTTTACCAAGGGCGCTCAAAGGCTTGGGACCAGCAACCTCACATAGAAGTGGTTCCTTTAAGGGAGTATGGCCAGGGACCCAAAAGGATCCCCAGCCAGTCACTTTTCATCACTTTTATGTCCATAAGTCGACCCCTAGAGCCACCAGGGAGGTCGAACTAGTCCAAACCAAGACCTAGTTAGGCCAACAACCTGTCTGTTAAACAGAGTCTCTTACAAAACCTTCCAAGGAAAATGAGAAAAGCCCAATAAGAGGGACTGCAGAAAAGCAGTGACCTACTTGCACCAGGCAAGAGACGTGCATCCCAGAGAGTAGAACTCAGCATATCGCTTCTTGACCCTTGCAAATGAGGGGAGTAACCTACTCGGATCTACAGAGTGAGTTTAGAGCACTCTGGAGGCTGGTTACTCTACCTAAGGATAATGTTTGAGAAACAGGAGCCGGCATATAGCAGGAGACTTAGAAAAAGCTCCTAAGCTTACAGACCGAACTCAAAGAGACAACCCTCACAAAGAGGGGAGGCGAACATGATAGAGCCAAGACATGAGCTGGAGAGGCTGTAACAAAAGCTGCCTACACCTGGCTGCTGTGCTAGTCAGCAACAGGGCTCTCAACATAAACAAAGCTGGATGCCCAACCATTATATAGATGAAAAACAGCTAGCACTCAGCAGGGCAGCGGTCTGAGCCTGACAACTCCCGGTTTAGAGAAGGCTTAGTACTAAAAAGAAATCAAGGTGGCCAAAAAGACTAGCCAGCGGTAAAAAGGTACCTCTGCCCGGAGCTCTGGGGAGTGAAGGCTCTAACAAAATATAACAATCAAAAGAGGGAGCCAACACACTCTAGAATGTCAAGCCGGCCTTAAAATAGGCCGACGCTAAACACCAAAGCTCAACAGAGCGGTGGTACAAAAAGCTACTACCCATAAAACAGGCGTCCAAAGAAAGCCGTCACTAAAGGTCATGAAGAACTAGAGCTCAAGGGAGTGGAAGTTCAAATAAAACCATATCACTCAACCTAAAAAAAGGGACCCCCAGAGGCCAGAAGGCGGCCTACACCAAAAAAACGTGAACTATACTGAAGCTCAAACAATTGCATAGAGGCTTCAGAAATCAGAGGCAGCTATGATAAAATGGCTTACCATGCTGCATTAAATACGCTCTAAAATAACCCACTATATAGCTACAAAATTAACTCTCAGAAGAGAGGAAGCAAATAGTAAAGGTGTCACGATCAATAAAACGAGCTCCAGGGCCCATGAAAAAAGCCCCATTATAAGGAAATTACAAAATAAAAGTCCACTATAGCCTTTCGCAGGGAGCTGAGGTCACTGCAAAAATAAAATATCTCCCTTAGCGGAGAGGTGACCTGCTAAGCTCACCCAAGACCCAAAAAGAGCAGAGGCCGATTGTAAAAATTGTCTGCCATACTCTAGCAGTCTGTACTCACTACCAAGCCCTAAACTGGACCCTCAGAAGGGGTTCCAGATAAGGAACACACTCATCATCGGGCCTAGGCTTCAGGCCTGATGTCACAGCACGTGCAGGGAAGGAAGGGTACAGGGGCAAGAAAAAGAAGAGGAGAGGGTGATGGAAAACACCTTCGGTGACACTCAGTGCGCTTGCTTTGTATTGCTTCCCTTAACCCCCAGGGGTCCGAGTTATTCTGGGGCCCATGAGATGTTTTGATATTCCCTGACATTTGTGCTTATTTCAGCTACTTATAACATGCTATTGGCCAACATGTAATTTTGCTGTATTCAGCACAAACTCTGCTACAATAATATGTGCGCAAAATAGATATGCATGTTTGCATTTTTTTGAAAATAAAAATTATGCGTGGTTAGTAAGCTATGGTGTAAATTGCTTTTACCACGTACTGCTTTGCAGAGCACACAGCTGCGACGACCAACCGTCGCAACATTCCTGCCATTGGAGCTCAGCTCAACTCCTGGAACTGGTCCATTTTGGTGCTGCTTTCTGTGACACACCACAGTGTGACACATGTGACACAGCAGAGTTCAGTTGTGGTCCAGTTTCACGTGCGGGCAGGAATCGCAGAGTCTGTGGACACGTCAACATCAGTCTCTGTCTTCCATGACAGAGTGGACTGCCTGTTGCTTGCCTGCTTATTTGCCTTGGCTCTCTTCGGAACAGGTGCTTGGAAATCTTCATTGTCACATCTGTAAAAGAAAAAAAAAAAAGCATGAGCATGCTGATAACACAATCAAAGAAACTGTGTTATTATCATTTCCAAAACCCAGTGAAATATATCACAAATATGTTTAGAGAGTATTACATTACAAACTAGGGGTGTGCCCGAATCCGAATACCTTATTCGGAAAGGCATGGATAATGGCTTCAAAACGAATAACGGATAAAGAATTATTCTGCCAAATAATATTTGGCTGAGACTGAAACAGTCACTCCTAGTGTTTGCTGGATAACTGGTGAGCCAGGGGATCATAGTGCGATACATAAACCTTTGTGAATGAAATGAGCGCAAATCAAATACCGTGTTGCTGTTGCCTCTCCATGCATCTATCCAAAATCAGAGCTTGACAGGAGTAATATCAACCAAAAACTACATCATATCTATGTTCTACTGTTTAATAATTAATGTAAACCTTGCACAATATGATACACGAATGAATGAATTAGCACACGATCGCAAATCAAACTGCCGCGCTCCGTCTCCGAGAAACAAACCAGCTCTCTGTCAAGATAATCAATATCTACATTTTCTACTAGGTCTACACGTTTGCTCCTTTATTTGTTGCTGGTTTGAGAGGCACACACACATTTGTTTAGAGAAGTTCAAAAGAGAGTCGCGGTAAAGATAAAGTTTTGAATTTATTCAGCGACTTGAATTCATTTAGTCGTGAACGACATTCACTAAACGTTTGCCATGAAATCACTCTGCTTGTATGATCATTTATTATTATTATTTTAATTATTAGCTAATTTTATATTTAGAAAATTGAATAGGGGAAATAGTCTTGAAACAATTTTTTTTCCATGCTGTTTTCTTTTCCCACACTTTTCCAGACCTGGACATTAATAAATCAAATTGAATAAATTTACAAACTGCATAGGAACCGGTGAAAATGCAGGGAAAGCATGATATTATACACAAAAAAAAAAATCACTACACAATGAGTGTGTAAAGTGAATGTGTAAATTCTATGAATGAACTGAATTCAAATCAAGTAGTCGTGTTCCTGTTGCCTTTTCCATACTTTCCAGGCCTGAAAATTACTTAAATCATTTCCCATACTTTCCAAACTGCGTAGGAACTCTTACTGTTTTATTTTGAATATATTTCAATAGCCCCTTTATTTATCGGATCACGAAAGGTCCCCGAGCTGGGATTCGATCTTCTGTCATCAGAAGCAAAACTGCACGTAGGCCTACATCTAGATGCACTTCCATCGAGACTAACGGCTCAGACAGTTAGAAGATATTTAAATAATGTTATAATCATAAAAATATTTTTTTCAGTTGTACAAGGCATATTTTAGTGATATCTATGTAGAAAACAGAAATATAGGCTGTAATACCATATCATGCACATCATGTTTGTTTCCTTTATGTTGTGAAAAGCACAACATTTAGGTTTTTTTTTTTTTTTTTGGTGACACACAACATTTTAGAATGATGTATAACACTGGTATGTATGACCAAATTTGATGGAGTATTTTGAATCTATTTCACACTGATAAGAAAAAAAGCGAGGTGGTATCGCCGGTGCAGCCGCCAACTCCAGAGTGTTAAGTCCTGCTTCTTATTTGTATCATCACGCCTGAGAGGCGACGCTAGACCTCTGGCCCTGTCTATGGTCCTCAGGTCCCCCTGGCTGCCTGCTTGATCACTGAAGACAAAAAGAGGATGACATGTTCTCTAGGTGCCCCTTATATACTTCCTGGTCACGCTAGTATTACGTCATAGGCTGTCGCCGGCCAGTAGGATTGGCGTGATTTGACTATTGCTTCAGACACCTGTCACGCAGAGGCATTCCCCATAAGTGTTCTAGGATGCAGTGTGAGTTCCCTTTCGAAAGGGAACCTAATTATATATATTATATTGCATTTCTGTCAATAGATCCTCCCAAATTTTACACATTGCACCTTTAATCTGTCATCTGCACATTAAATACAATTAAGTGCTCTTCTTTTTCACAAGGGATGCCATTGAGAGTTAGGACTAATTTCAAGATTTTAAATTAATAATTGATCAGCTGTTTCTCAAACAAAACTGTTGTATCAAGTCAGAAGAGTTAATATATAGTGCATGATTCGTATGGAGCATTTTAATAGTCCTTGCTTTTGAGTCCTTTTTGAAGACTGAAAGCCTCAGTACCCATCCATTATAACTGCATGGAAAAAAGTAACCAGTGCATTCTTTACAACTTATATCTTTGTGTTCCATGAAAGAAAGTCCTATCTTGTCCCTTGTTGCAGGGAATATATCACATTTGTGTCACCACATGTGGGGGGCGGGGGGGCGGCATCTTAGATAAACTTCAAAATTTTTCACTGAGGTACAAGTTATTAGAAGATGTGTGAGTTGCGACAGATGCTGACACAACATTTTGTTTATCATAGCCCTCTCTCAGAGGACTAGTGACGCAAAATACCATTGCCATAACTGATGTCACCCATATGCATAATTGAAAAGACTTGCAATATTTCGTGCTTTCACAGATGGTAGACAGATGGAGGCGTAGATCAATGACAAGGTCTGTGACTAGTCTCAGATCAGAGAGTCTTGAAAAATGGGAAACCTGCATGAGACTCATTGTTTTCACCCACAGATTAAGATATTTTACACTTTATCACCTTTTAATTATCAGCAGTCTTATGAAAAGACTCTTTGTAAATGCTCCACAGAGAACAAGGGTGGCAATGACACTGGAAGGTTTGGCTGAAAAATCTTTCTCTGAGTAAAATGAGTAAATTGTCTCTTTGATGGAGTTTAAGAACATGTGAGTAGAAAAGAGGAAATGAAGGGGAAATTGTTAGTGAGGCTCTAAGTGGGCTGGAGAGTCTCAACTATTTTAGGATCAGATTTAATTTTTCATCATGGGTCAAAACCTTTCTCAAGAATAAACTGAAATAACCGCTGACCAGACTGATGGTCAAAGGGTGAATAGAACTCTATCTGAATAGTTCAGACAAGAATTAAAATTCTGCCATCATTTACTAACCTTCATGTCAAACCTGCATGACTTTGAACACTTGATAATGACAAGATTTTGTGAATGCTGGCGTTAGACATACAGTTCAAATCAGATAACAGTGAAAACTATTGTTCCAACTATTTATAGGCAAATAGACCAAAGTAGTTACTGGTTTAGAGAGTGGCATTGTTACTAACGAAAACATTGTTTTGTGTACCTAGTCAATGCACAGCAAATTTGATGCTATGCAACTATGTTGCTTCGTGTTTTATTACTGTTACTGTCGCTTTCCCATTTTGCCTGCAAATTCTTTTTTTTTATTATTATTATTTAGAGATTCAGTTGTTTTGGCTTCAAGCTACTTTCAATAGTAGATTGACTTTCTTTTCTTTATTTACTACAGATATGATGTAAGCATGCACAGACAAATGATGAAAGTATGCAGTTTCCAGGGAAATCCATCCTGACAACTCTAAAATATAAATAATTATTATAGGATTACCATAGTTTTACCATAGATTTATGGTAAAGCAAAAGCACAGTTTAGAAGATGGTTTTATGTAATCACTCATTATTTAAATTTTATTATCTTCAAACAAAAAAAAGTTACATAGTGTAGCTTTAATTACATTACACTGATAGTGAGTTTACATAATGGTCTACACAATAATTAATTTTCTTACCTGTCCAACAAAAATGAAACAACTTTGGAATCACTATTCAAGATTTTCTCATTTATTAAATCTTTACGTCGTGTATGCCATACCAATGTTTACACATTTATTTTTTTTTTTTGTCTTTGTCGGTTTATCTATCAATCAATCAATCAATCAAAACTTTATTAAGGACACACATGGTCCATAGATACATACAACAGTACAACATTCAAGAAACACAATCCAAAAATATCATATATTTACATGCAGGCTAAGACGCCAATGGTTCCACATAGTGGAAAAGAACCTGACTGAACTAAATGCTGGGTTCGTCAGTGTTGAGATTATACTATTTGAAGAATCTGATAACCTGCACATACATCTGTACATGATATTACGCAGCTAAGCAAAGCAGGTAGGTACACCAACACAGACAAACATTTGACTTGCACTGCTCCATCGTGGCAGCTTCAACAGCAGCCTCATTCCATCATTGTATGCTACATTAAGTTTCTGCATACTGCTTTTCTTCACAAAATCTGAGCACAAACTAAATTTACGAATTAACATGTTAGCTTGTGCATACAACATACGACACTGTCTGTAAATGTCCCTATCATCAGACAAGTTATCATTTATATAATGTCCTAAGTATTTAACCTCATCACATACTTTAAGGACACATACTTTAAGGACAACACCAGACAGAGAGAAAACAGGAAATGACAGTTTTCTGTCCTCCCTACTCCTAACAATCATAATATTACTCTTTTCTGCATTATATTTAATGTCAAAGTCTAGACCATACTGAGAACAAACCCTCAGTAACTGCTGAAGGCCAGCACTATATGGACAGAAAATCACCAAGTCGTCCGCGTACATCAAATGGTTGATGATAGTATTACCAACCATACAACCTGTTCTGCAATTATTCTGCATCTTTGATAGATCATCCATATAAACATTAAAAAGAAAGGGAGATAAAATACTTCCCTGTCTAACTCCATTACAAATGTTAAAAGGAGCAGACACAGAATTACCCCATTTTACATACATTAACTGATGAGCATACCAAAAAGCCAGAATTCTTACAAGAAATTTAGGAACTCCTCTGTTGTGTAACTTATAAAACAATTTTTCATGATTTACACGATCAAAGGCTTTAGAGGCATCAATAAAACACATAAATATTGTGGAATTATGCCTGTTATACAAATCTAAAATCTCCTTTAAAGCAAAAATACACATACTGTATCTGTGCCATGTTTAGGTTTAAAACCAAACTGGTTGTCAGTGGTATGGACAAACTGTGCAAGTTTATTCAGTAACGTCCTCTCAATGACCTTGGACAAAATACTGGCCAAAGCTATAGGCCGGTAATTATCCATACTATTTATTTTGCCAGCTTTATCTTTAATAATAGGCACTAACATAACAGATAAAATAGACTCAGGTAAAATACCATGAACTAAAAACCCAGTAAAACAAATAGCAAGCAGAGGACAAAGTTTTCTACTTGCAAATTTTAAATGTTCCACAGATATTTTATCCATACCACAAGCCTTATTATTTTTTAGCATCATAACTGCATCGTAAACTTCTTGTGAAGAAACAGTCACATAATCATTCTCATCAATATTGCCCACCACAAAAAAGTTACTTTTAATACAGTTAAACAGCTCATAATAATGATTTTGCCACAACTGAGAAATTTCTTCAGACCCACTTACACCATCAATATTTGTTGGCAAGGATGTTTTACAATTATTCATTATTTTAATTTCCTTCCAGAACTCATTGGAATTATTATTTTGCAGTTTCCTTGCAAGTGCGTCAGACCTCATTGTGTTTTCATTCCTCTTAATAAAACGTAGGGCATATTTAAAATTTGCATTTGTCCGTTTCTTATGTTCAAATAAGGGACCATGTTTATGTCTACCTGACTCAACCCAAGCTTTAAAAGCACTTCTAGCCTCATCATGAAGATCTTCAACATATTCATTCCAACCTGGCTTTGTTTTATACGTCTTAATCTTATACAGAGGCCTGCTTGAGGCAAGAAGGGACTCCACAATATTATCATACAAGGAACATAACTCAGTACCATGTTGCGAGTTCTTACAGTTAATATCACAGCATACAACTGCGTCTTTTGGTAAATCAATATTACTCAACAATGTGTCAGACTGAACACAGTATGCTTTAAGATCCTCCTCAGTCAAGTTAGACCAGTCTATTTTACTCACATACATGTTGTTATTTACAGACAAAAGAGCAGGTAAATTGCCCACATTTATAGAAAAAGAAAAAAGGCACATGATCAGTAGTGGCAAATTCATAATTAATCCTCATATCTGTCTTCAGACCTTTTCTGCTTCTTTGACTGTACAGGTATTGATTCTCCCATTGTTAAGACAAGACAATAAGTGTGTTTCATTATCTAATTTTCGCTCTTCATATCACCAAATGATGTTTTATTAACAAAATTCGGGAGGAGCAAGTTCAGATAATTAACCTAATTAGCACAGGTGGAGAGCATTCAGTTAATCAACTCAACCAATGTCAAAAGGTATAAATTCAGCAGACTGATTTCTGTTCATCTGAGAGTTTATCAGCATCCCTCCTCCACCCCATCTCCTCACTTATAGTTCTATCTACTTTTACCACACCGGGGGGAGTACTCTGGGTTCGGGCCAAAATTCCGAGCTCGGAGACCTCTCCCCGGACAGCACGCCAAATACGCTTAACTTTACTCTATTTAATTATATGGATATGTGAACTCGTGAAACTACATTGCGCTACTAGCATATCTACAGACGTGACAGCCAATGAGCATGAGGATTCTCTCCGACATTTACTGTTGTCATTTCCCACACCATAATTAATTAAATCACTTTTTATAGAAAACCATGTAATGAGTCTTCATCTCATGTGATTGTACACCATTCAGATGACTCTTCACAAATCAATGTTTCTTAATGTAAACCTTTTTTTTTTTTTTTTTTTTTTTGCTTAAATTAGCACTGAAATATTGAATGCACCCTTAAAGAAAGGAAAATAAGACAATTTTTAATGTATTTATTAAATCTCCACTATGTAAAAACCTTGATTTTTTTTTTTTTTTGCCAATATTACAATCCTTGGCAAAACAGTTAAACAGTCATGTCGACAAATCCTCCACTGACTCTGACTTTGAGGAGTCATGAGACAAAGAAATAGCCAATGTAAATAACCAAACATTGGTTTAGCTAAAATATTTAGCACATGCCAACTAGCTCTCCTGGCAGAGAAATGACAAAAGCCAGCCATAAAACTGCTGTCCACTGTAATCTCTGACAGGAAGAATCACTCATGATGACAGGCAGTGCAGAGCAGAGAATTTCTGTCTATATACAACATACACTGGTTTCAATCTCTTGCTCTCGCTTCTGAAGCCTCACATCTAATCACTCCATAATCCCACACACATAGACCACATCAAGAACAAATGGCTTTTGTCACTCGTCTAGCACATATCAATTTCCTTGTGACAGAATACTTCTCTCTTAATCCTACTGCTTTGCTAAATGTACTGTAACAATGGAAAGATGCAAGTCCTAATAACATTACTTGTGTTCACAGCTACTCTCTCTCATGGTCCCAGTAGCTCTTTCTAGGGCACAGCAGCCCGTTAAAGTAGTTTTATTTCCTCCACAGAAGTGAGCCAAAGCACTGACACTAAGCTTCTTATCCCGCTGCCCTGGCCTCACCCCTCGGCTCTTATGATTAGGAGCCAGGGAGGAAGTGAAAGAGAGAGGGAGGAAGTTTATAAACTGTTGGAGAGAGGTCCATCTGTTGGAGCTGGAGACAGCAGCTGCCATATGATACCCTGTTGTGGGAAAATTGCCCTCCTCCAACTAAAGGTGAAGGAAAAATAGAAAAGTCAAGGAATATTTACTTTACAATACAATATCCATATCTTAACTCCATTATTTTTTTTTTTAAGTAATTTTTTTTAGTCTCAAAATCAAAAGTATAAGTCAGTATCTGCTGTGGCCACCAGCTGCTTTAAGTTCTACAGTGCATCTCATCCTCATGGACTGCATCAGATTTGCCAGTTCATGCTTTGAGATGACCACTGCTCCATGCTCTATTGCCATGGTTCTGCAATAAAGTAAAACTGGATGTTCAGGATGTAATCACTTAGCATATGCTTTTGTCCAAAGCAATTTACAGGAGAACAATACAAGCAGTTAAACCAACAAAAGAGCAACAATATATAAGCACTGGGACAAGTGCCAATTTGTCTATTTCAATGGAAATAGAATATAAAGTGTTAGTATTACAGTTTTTCTCGACTGCTTAAACACTATAACCAGGCTTTTGAACTAAAATTTCAAAACCATAACGCCATTTATCAAATAACACCTATTTCCCTAAACTATGAACACTATTCCCCTGTTTTGACAGATGAATCAGATTTGTTTAACTGTCACTGCAAAACTCTAGACACAAATCCCTTCATTTCTCATGCCTACACCATGTTGTCATTTAGAAATATTGTTCACTCAAGTCAGCACAGCTTCAGCTCAATTAGCACATAGTTACCCATGTGGAAACACTAAGAGTCAAAATTTATCACACACCAATCAGAACCTTCAATAAAGAGATAAAAGAGTCAGTTCATTCAGTTTTGGAATAATGGATCCAGAGAGACGTGATTGAAAAGGTCGAGGACAGCAGAGAGGAGGAAGAGGAGGATGAGCAAGAGCAGTAAGGAGTGGAAGAAGATGGAGAGGAGGAGGACGAGGATGAGGATGAAGGGCAATGAGACAAGGAGTCTCAGATGAAATTGGTGCCACTAGTTGACCATGTCCTTGTCCATGGTATGACTATGAGGGAGGCTGGGCAATGAGTTCAGCCAAACTTAAGTTGCTTCACCATCACCTCGATCATAAGAACCTTCAGGGAGGAAAACAGGTAGGTGTACCTCAGTGTACTCTACTGTAACTTTTGAGTGCTGTACTCTGTTACAACACATGCATCAAATTGCCTTATACAGATAGAGTTTCTGTCTGCTTCCATTTTGTAAAAAGGATGTTACAGTTACAGTAATCAGTACTTCTATTTTTGTAGGACACAGAGATGATGGAATGGAAGAAGCCTGACTAGACATTTTTAGTTGATGTATGCCATGGGTGGATCAGGCATGCAACAGGATTTTCCTCCCCTTGCCTGGATAGGACCAGTACAGCCTGTGATGTTGACGAGATTCTCTGGCCTGTCCCAGACCAAAGATGTGATGCTGGGGCAGAATATTTTTTGTTGTTGTTTGGTGTATTGTACTGTACAGTATATTAAGTAATAAAAAATGTGCAAATGTATACATGTGTTCATCATGTGAAAAGTTCCTTGAGGGGGAGAACCACAAGAAACACAACTTATTACTGTTTTTTGTAGTATTGTTTTGAATTTATCTCACCAATGTGTAAGACTATGTTGTAGAGTGTGTGTGTTTTTGAGGGCTTGTGTGTGATGTCTGATGGCAAAGTTTGGTTTTTCAGCAAGAGTGAATAGTTTTGAGTGTAGAGCTTCATTTTGACCTGAAAATAGAATGTTTGGGGAATTGGGTGAGAGGTTATGGATTTGTGTTTACTGTTTTGAGAATATGAGGCATAGTTTCGAGAAATGTGTTTAAGCAATTGAGGAAAAACTGCAATAGGTATTACAGTTTTTTATGATTGCTTAAGCACAATTTTAAAAACAATGCTCATTTTGTCAAAACACTACACACAATTCACAGATCCACATACACAAGTAGCAGAACACCTCAGTTCTTTTGCAAAATGAAAAACTTCATTCAAAACTTTTTAAAATTTACATTAATTTAACAAAACCCAACTTTGACACTGTATGGAACACACATGGTTCATACATTCTGATTCTGTTTGATTAATTTACACACTGCTGTGCTTGTAATTTTTATACTTTTCTAATGATATAGTCTGGGTTTGATTTTTTCAAAGATATTGTTAGAGTAATGCACATGAATATATTGACAAACAACAACAACAACAACAAAAAACACACACAAGATCAGTACTGCACAATGATGAAAATAATTATTTCTCACCACATTGTTACAGTTTTTCTCGATTGCTTAAACACATTTCTTGAAACTATGCCTCATATTCTCAAAACAGTAAACACAAATCCATAACTTCTCACCCAATTCCCCAAACATCCTATTTTCAGATCAAAATGAAGCTCTACACTCAAAACCATTCACTCTTGCTGAAAAACCAAACTTTGCCCTCAGACATCACAAACAAGCCCTCAAAAACACACACACTACAACATAGTCTTACACACTGGTGAGATAAATTCAAAACAATACTACAAAAACAAAAACCAGTAATAAGTTGTGTTGCTTGTGGTTCTCCCCCACAAGGAACTTTTCTCATGATGAACACGTGTGCATTTGCACATTTTTTTTATTCCTTAATGTACTGTACAGTACAATACACCAATCAACAACAAAAAAATGGAATCCTCTTGCATGCCTGATCCACCCCTGGCACACATGAACTGAAATGTCTAGTCAGACTTCTTCCATTCCATCGTCTCTGTGTCCATCAAAAATAGAAGTACTGATTACTGTAACGCATCCTTTTTACAAAATTTAAACAGACAGAAACTTTATCTGTATGTAAGGAGATTTGATGCATGTGTTGTAACAGGGTACAGCATTCAGAAGTTACAGTAGAGTACATTGAGGTACACCTACCTGTTTTTGAGGCGACGGTGAAGGTGTCTCTCCTTTGGCGGTGGAAGCACGCGCTGCGGTTTCTTCCCCCCAGAGGGAGACACTGACACTCAACATTTCTTCCTCTGAGGAGGTTGACGTGGAGGGTGTCGAAGGTGGAGATGAGGAACCGCCATCCTCATCTCCAGCCTATGAGGAGCTGCTGGAGGTAGTGACCAGGGCAGTTGATAAACTAAAAATAGACTGGCCCGCGGAGAAAAGTGAAACTAAGCCCAAGAGTAAACTGGATGAGCGCTTCCTTACCGCAAGGTCACTACCCCAGCATTGGGGTCTGCCGTTCTTTCCCGACCTCCACACCGAGGTGTCGAGGTCGTGGAAAAGACCTGTGCAATATTGTGTTTTCAGCCCCCAGACATCATTGTACATCAATATTACAGGGCTGAAACACCACGGCTATGGGGCGATGCCTCGGGTCGAAGAGACACTAGCGAGCTATCTCTCACCCGAGTCTGCATCGTCCCTCAAGACCCCGACATTGCCCATCAAGCCATTAAAGACAACATCTAGCTTGGTGGGCAAGGCTTATTCGGCAGCAGGTCAGGCTGCAGCATGCCTGCATACAATGTTAATCTTGCAGGCGTATCAGGCTGATCTGCTGGGGGAAATAGACAAGAGTGGGGAAGCTACATTTGAGGCGGTTCAGGAACTGAGGAAAGCTACAGATTTATCTCTCCGGGCCACCAAGTGGACGGCCAGGTCAATCGGCCGCTCGATGGCAGCCTTGGTGGCTACGGAGAGGCATTTATGGCTTAACCTCTCAGAGATCAAAGAGAGAGATAAAAGTGTCCTGTTGGATGCGCCGCTGTCTCCTGGGGGCCTGTTCGGCGACGCAGTAACAACTGTCGTCGACAGGTTCCAGGAGACATGAAAAAAATCAGCGTCCTTCCAAAGGCTTCTTCCCCGTCGCTCTCATCCTCCCGAGGCTGCTTGGCGGGAGAAGCCTCGGCCGACAGCAAGCTCCTTGCCGCACAGAGCGCAACAAAAAGCCAGTGTGGCCACCCGTGCTCCCCCGCAGAAAGCCTGGGGACCGTCGGCACAGGCGAAGCCTTCCGGGGGTAGGACGGATCTGAGGACTGTCATTATCTCCCGGAAGGCTTCAAAGAAAAAGTCCTGACGCCAGTCGTCCGGGGCTTTTGAGGGCAGCCCCCTCCGGGGGGGTTCGGCTATTAAAATATCAAATACCCGTTCCCCTTCGGTGCCCTCAGGAGGCCGTTCTGCCAACCCTGCCACCCAGTGTGCGTCAGGGCGCAGTGGTCTCCACCGATCCTCCAAGGAGGGTCGGTTGGCGCTTGATTCGTCTGTCTGCTGGTGCACCGCGTCAGATGAACGAGCCAAGTGCTCAAAAAACACCAAAGACCAGTCTCGAGAGACTGGTTCCCTTAGTAGAATATGTGGAAGAATGGAAACGTCTCCCGAACATTTTGAAATGGGTGCTGCTCATGGTAGAACAGGGTTACAGAGTTCAGTTCGGTTCTCGACCGCCCAAGTTCAACGGGGTTCTTCCCACAGTGGTAGCCCCAGAGCAGTCTCTGGTGATGGAACAAGAAGTGATGACGCTTTTGCAAAAAGGAGCTATAGAAAGGGTTCCTCCTCCCAGCAAAATGTCGGGCTTTTACAGCCGCTACTTCATTGTTCCAAAGAAGGATGGAGGGTTGCGTCCGATCATAGATTTACGTGTGTTAAATCGATCTGTAAGGAAGTTGAAGTTCAAAATGCTTACACTCAAACAGATTATCCCACAGATCAGGTCCGAGGACTGGTTTGTGGCGATAGATCTGAAAGACGCATACTTTCATGTATCCATCCATCCTTCTCACAGGAAGTTCCTTAGGTTTGCTTTCTGGGGCGAAGCTTACCAATACAGGGTTCTTCATTTCGGCCTATCATTATCACCCCGCATGTTCACGAAGTGCGTGGATGCAGCGCTGGCTCCACTGAGACTCCAGGGCATCCGCATACTGAACTATATCGACGATTGGTTGATATTAGCTCAAACAGAACAATTGGCAGTTCAACATCGAGATGTTGTTCTTTCGCACATGAAAAAGCTTGGGCTGAGGCTCAATGCCAAAAAGAGTGTGCTGGTTCCAAGTCAGATTGCAAACTATCTAGGAGTAATCTGGGATTCTACCACAATGCAGGCGCGGCTGTCTCCTGCTCGTGTGAATTCCATTCTCGGAGCCGTGAATGGGGTGAAGGTAGGCCAGTCACTCACTGTAAAACAGTTTCAGAGACTGTTGGGTCTGATGGCAGCTGCGTCCAACGTGATTACTATTGGCCTTCTGCACATGAGACCCTTACAGTGGTAGCTCAGGACCAAGGGGTTTTCCCCGAGGGGAAATCCTTCTCGCATGATCAAAGTCACGTGGCGATGCCTTCGTGCTCTGGTCATGTGGAAAAAGCCTTGGTTCCTGTCCCAGGGACCCATGCTGGGAACTCCTCGTTGTCACGTAATGCTTACGACAGATGCTTCCCTCACGGGCTGGGGGGCGATCATGAGTGGTCGTTCGGCTCAGGGTATATGGGAGGACCATCAGCTCATACATTGGCTGGAGATGATGGCGGTGTTTCTAGCACTGAAACACTTCCTCCCAGACCTGATGGGCCACCATGTGTTGGTCAGTACGGACAACACGACGGTGGTCTCTTATATAAACCACCAGGGGGGCTTGCGGTCTCGCCTACTTTGCAATCTGGCCAGTCGCATCCTCCTGTGGGCCCAGGGAAAACTCCTTTCAGTGAAAGCAGCTTATATTCCAGGGCATCTAAATGTGGGGGCGGACGCTCTGTCAAGACAGAGCGTGAGACCTGGGGAATGGAAACTCCACACCGAGGTGGTGGAGCTTATATGGAAAACCTTCGGTCAGGCTCAAGTCGACCTCTTTGCCACAGAGGAGTCAACTCAGTACCCTCTGTGGTACTCTCTGAAGCACCCAGCACCTCTAGGGCTGGATGCTATGCTACAGACGTGGCCAAGGCTGCATCTGTATGCATTTCCCCCAGTCTCATTGCTCCCGGGAGTTCTGGAGAAGGTTCGCCAGGAGGGGGTCGATCTAATATTGGTGGCTCCTTACTGGCCAACCAGAATATGGTTTGCGGACCTGATATCGCTACTTCACGGCTCCCCCATGGAGCTTCCTATAAGACAGGATCTCCTGTCACAAGCAGGCGGCACGATTCTCCATCCCCGCCCAGAAATGTGGAAACTGTGGACCTGGCCTCTGAGGGGGAAAGGCTCATAGAATCTGGTCTCCCAACCGAGGTTGTGCAGACCATTCTTCAATCCAGAGCTCCCTCCACGAGGAAGTTGTATATGTATAAATGGAAATTGTTCTCTACATGGTGTAGTCAACATAATATGGACCCTGTCCAGTCACCTATCAGCTTTGTGCTACAGTTCCTTCAGGAAAAATTTTCAGAAGGTTTAACCCCTTCAACATTGAAGGTTTATATTGCAGCCATCTCGGCTTATCATATTCCTGTGGGGGGTTCCTCGGTGGGTCGAGACCCCCTGGTTATACGCTTCCTCCGTGGTGCACTGAGGTTGAGGCCTGCGTACAAAAACTCCGACCTGGGACCTAGCCATAGTGTTGCAAGGGTTAGCTGAGGCTCCCTTCGAACCACTAGAAGAAGTGTCAGATAAGTTTCTAACACTAAAAACAGTGTTTCTACTGGCAATTTCGTCTCTAAAAAGGATTGGAGATTTACAAGTGCTTTCAGTTGCTGCATCATGTCTGGAATTTGCGCCTGGTATGGTCAAGGCTTTCCTGCATACTAGACCTGGCTATGTGCCAAAGGTCCCCACTAGGGTCCCGGGTCCCATTATACTTGAGGCTTTTTGTCCTCCTCCATTCAAAAATCCGGATCAGGAAAAACGTAATCTGCTTTGCCCTGTGAGGGCTTTGGATGCCTATGTCCACAGAGCTGCCCTGTGGAGGAAAACAGATCAGTTGTTTGTATGTTATGGGTCCCCTAGAAGGGGGGGGGCAGCATCCAAGCAGAGGATGAGCAAGTGGGTGGTCGAGGCCATCTCACTCGCCTACAAAGCCTCGGGACAGCCATGTCCCTTAGCTATTCGTGCTCATTCCACAAGAGGTATGGCCGCTTCTAAAGCTCTACTATCAGGAGTGTCATTGGATGATATATGTGGTGCAGCTGGATGGTCATCCCAGCACACATTCATTAGATTTTATAATCTTGATGTAAACACTACTCCAGGTTCTCTGGTCTTGCAAGATAGCAGCCAGGTACTTGAAGATACGGCATAGTTGGGACAGCGTTCCCATCACATCATTGACGTAGTGTCGATAGTTCCCACGAAAGGGAATGTCTCGGGTTTCGAGTGTAACCCCTGTTCCCTGAGTAAGGGAACGAGATGCTACGATATAATACAATATATTACACAAACAAAAACATTTGTGGAGACAAAACAAAAGCATGATTTTATGATTTTTTTTTTTTTTTTTTTTTTTTTTAGAAAAAACACCTAAGCATCATGAAGTGGCCATAGCACTTCATCCACATCACAGGCATTGTTCTCTCACGCAAGATAGTGAGGAAAGAATCTTCTTGAATGGTGAATCCATCCTTGCACAGACCCTGCATCAATTAGGTCAGGAATTCTCTTGAATGAGACATATCCTGACATAGGGCTGGAGATTGTAAACCTTCCATGAAAAAAAAAAAAAAAAAAAAACCCTCCTCAGTGGGTTCAAGGAAGGGACAGTATGGTGGGATGTATTGGAGTGAAAATTATGGATGCTAATGAAACCAGTTTTGGACCAGAGCAGATAGGTGGAAATTTACATTGTATCTCATCTGCTCTGCATCCATTTGGTCTTCTGCTGTGACGATTTTGTGTAGTCTGTCTAAAATGTGAATATATGGGCCGTGTTGTAAGGGCCTAAGTTGGCATGCTGGTTGAGGATCCCATTCTGCGTGATTGCAACATACATTCTGATGTTACCACCACGTTGGTCTGGGACATTCAGAATGATGTTTCTCCCTCTCCCTCTTACTGCAACATTGCCTTCCATTTTGTTGAAGACTCATAAACTCACCTTTTGCCTTTTTATAGTATTTGTACCTGATTGTTGAGTTTACAGTTAAGCACCTAAGTGTCTGCACACCTGACGGCCACGTTTGATCAAGGTGTGGTATTTTGGAAAGCAGTGTCTTGAAATGACATTATGTTAGATTTCTGTGTCTAATGTAGAGAAGTGTGTTTAGTGTTGTGCAAAAGAATGTGTGTAGTGTTTTGCAAAAAGTCTGAGGCTAAGAATGTGCTTATAGTTGTGCAGATCTGGGCTAAGGTTTTGCTCCTTGAGTGTAGAGTTTCAGTAACTGTGTGTTATTTTTAATTTTAGTGTGTAAGCAATCGTAAAAAACTGTTAGTATCAAGTGTTGACAAAAAAAGATGTGTCTTTAGCTGTTTCTTAAAAAAGCACTCGTTGTGCAAAGCCCCAAAGCACTTTAAAAATATGAAGATGAATGGCAAATGAGTGTAGGATCGTATGTTTGTTTTGCTGTCTTAGTTAGGACATTGCATAGACTTCCATTGATTTTATATCAGGTCAATGATATTTTCTATCACCTAACCCAACTCCTACCCCTAAACCTACCCATCACAGAAACATGTACAAAACACTAGATTTAAATAAAAACATCTATTGGCTGATTTATAAACTATAAACTTTATTTTAACTAGTGAGGACCAGTCAAATGTCCTCACTAGTGGGTTGTCAAAGTATTTCACAAAAATACTGGTGGCCCAGTAGTGCACAACACAACGAAATTAAAAAAGCAAACATAAGTTCACAACACAACAAAATAAAGCCACAACACAACGGAATCAAGCCACAACACAACGAAATAAAGCCACAACACAACGGAAATGCTCCCGACCACTTGGGGGCTCTCAGAGCTCGGTAATGTTAGTATAGAGGGTATGCATCGACATCACTTTCCCGCCGAAAGATAATGACTATTGACATTTGACTTAATTTGTCATTTATAGTCATTTGACAATGACTTTTATACATTTAAAAACAGACTTGTTCAGATTCCAAAGCTTGTTAGTTCATGTTGGTAAGACTGACAAGCTTTGGAATTTGAACATGTCTGTTTTTAAATGTTAAACGTAATTTTAATGAATACAAATTATACGTTTTAACCACTTGGTGGAATTGGCAGACGTTCCCTTCATCATTCGCCGTGGTAGAGCATCAAATCTTTCACAGGTATAAATATGAAGCTATTGTGCATGTTTTTGCACAATTTGTGCATGTGATTTTGAATCAATATTTCATGTTGATATACGGTGGTTGCATACTGTTGAAACTAATCGTGGTGTTGATATCACTGCCGACTCTATAGAACAGTGGCAAGGAAAACTAACTTTACCAAGCTCTGAGAGATCCCTAGTGGTCGGGAGCATTTCCATTGTGTTGTGGCTTGATTTTGTTGTGTTGTGGCTTTTTTCCGTTGTGTTGTGGCTTTATTTCGTTGTGTTGTGGCTTGATTTCGTTGTGTTGTGGCTTTATTTCATTGTGTTGTGGCTTTATTCCGTTGTGTTGTGAACTTATGTTTGCTTTTTTAATTTTGTTGTGTTGTGCACTACTGGGCCACCGTACACACACACACACACACACACACACACACACACACACACACACACACACAGAGAGAGAGTATTGTGGAGCAAAGTCACTATGTGATTATTTCTCCCCTTCCACAGAAGCAAATTTTGCCAAGGGGGAATTGAGTGTCTGGTAGTCAGAACACTAATCAGTGACCTGTTAAATTCTACTGTCTGCGCTTAAATCCTCAACCTCGTGACCTTCATGCTGTTAAGTATGTCGGTAATGGATTGCACGTATATTGATATTGCCCTGTATGTAGGCCTTCTGTTTACATTAACCTAAATAAATAAATCATAACTCACTCCTCATCAATTTTGTAGGTGGTATTTCCTCCATCTGAGATCTGGAAGTTTAAACATTTGATACTATTGTTCTAGTTCTTGTACTAGTGAGCTGCCTACCTAACATTTTGAGGCAACATAGGCACAGTACATTATATTTGTATATATATATATATATATATATATATATATATATATATATATATATATATATATGCCATATTTGCAGAATCGTATTTGCAGAATCGTATGCATCCCTTGTGGAGAAGTCAGTCCCAGGATGCACTACTAGAAGCTCAAGGATGCTCATTGAACAATATAAACTATAGACAGAAAAATGTATCACATTTGATACTTAATGCGCTGATAAAACTTGACTATCACAATTTTTGGGAATGGTAAAATATTTTAAGTGCACGAATCAATGTTTTAATCTTTTAAACTTTTGTCATTCTCTAAAGAAGTACACTTATTGATGCATTGACTTTAGCATACTAAAGCACATGTAAAGAACTTGAATATAATTTGGATATAACATTTGAAGTTAATATATATTTTAAATGTACCCAATTGGAAGTTCATCATTACAAATGTGTAATATGTTTACAGTTTTTGCCCGTTGCTTGAACACATTTTGCAAAACTTCGCTCACTGTGCCAAAACTCTACACACAAGTAAACATGACACAACACTGGGAAATATACCATTCATATCTCTGTCAAATTGAAACTCTACTATCAAAACTTAACATTCCTTTGTCAAAATGTAACTCTGATGACAAAATGACACACACTTGCATCATATGAATACACTTTCAGATCAGGGGGAACACACTAGTCTACTTTATATAAAACACTGCAGTCTTTAATTTTCACTGTTTTTATTCAGTTCATCAGTTAGCATTCTGTGAAGCTCAATGCAACACTTAGATTTTGTTCTGTTTTTTTTTTTTTTTTTTTTTTTTTTTACAACAAAGGTTTTCACAACAACCAAAAATGAAAGTACTGAAAGGTTACAAATGGCATCAACTCAATACTGCACATCACAGTACTATACTTTACAGTACAGTAAAGTAAATGCAGTAATGCAAAAATAATACAAAAATAAAACAAAAATAAAACAAAATACACTACTGTAAATACAGGAAAACAGGCAAATTGTGCGTGGGTGGGATTATAGATCCTGCCGTCTGTTTGGGTCTGGCCACATGATCCACCAACATTGCTCTAATATCATCTGAAATATTGTTGCGTGCATAGCCTCTTTGACCATGTCCTACTCCTCTCTCTCTTTGTCTTCCTCTGCCTCCACCTCTTGCTCTCCATGCTTGATAATGAATTATATGAATTATATGTGCAAACTGGACACTGATACAGTGGTGTAGCCTATCTGATCGCGACAACACGATTATTCTAATAGACAAAAGACTGATTTTGAGACTGCAGTGCTCGTAAACATAATCAAAGTAGCCTACTATTAGCTCTATTAAATATTCTTTTGCATTTCTCCACCTCTTGCTCTCCATGTTTGCAAAGTTCTTAGAATGGCTTAACTGAGGCCTTTTTGCAACTGGCTGATTGGTGTTCAGTTTTGTAAGTAAGTGTTTTGAGGTGTGTATTTGAGTGGTTGCAATTACCCGATGTGTTTTGTATTTTGGATACATGTGTTTTCCAAATGGCACCCTGAGATTTCATTTTTGAACGAAGTGTCTTATGTATGAAATAGAGTGTAGTATGCAGGACCAAGTGTGTTGCATAAAGGAGTAAGTGTGTTGCAGAATTGTAACTAGAGTGCAAAGCAGCGCTTTTGTTTAAGGTATGGGTACATGTGTTTGAGGTATGGTAACAAAAGCTTCAAGTTGTGTTACTTTAGTCTAAGCATTGGTCTATAGTGTTCAAGCAACGGGCAAAAACTGTAAATACATGACATAGCTATTCAATATGGCAATAAAGTATATTTTAGTTTACCATAAATGCTTGTCAGTAAAAAGCACTCTGCATTTAATATCAATTTATATTATTTATATAAACTATAATACATTTTACTTTCTTTTTTTTTTTTTAAATTGCAAGGACACATTTCTCAATACTTCGGTTGTTTTTTTCAAAACTCTTCATGCAGTTCTCCAAACCAACTTTCAACTTGGGACAAGTTAATTTAACATTATGCACTGAAAATGCACTAAATCTACCAAATCTACCTGTTGTTCCCTCCCCATTTGTTATTGGTTGCTGTGTTTCTCCCCTTTGTTATTGGTTTCTTCCAGTTTTCCCACTCTCCACTGTCTCTCTGTTTTTAGGTGCTGTGTTTGGTCGGGTAATGTGTCCATCATGACGAATCATCACGTAAAACATCAAATCATTAACTGGTTAAAGATAAAAGACGCTGCGGAGAACAGAAGAGGAGGGAGCTTGGAGTGTTTGCTGGCTGTGTCAGATTGTTTCGCTGCTGTTTAGTATGTCACGTGACTTACACTTTACAACATGTAGAGAATTACCTCTGTTAGACACATTAGGGAAGGAGCGTGTGCAACCTCATGTAAGTTTTTTTTCATTAGTTAGTGAAGCTTTAGTTATGGTGTGTTGGACGCCGAAAATGTCTTTATTTTCTGGGTTTGTTTTCAGTTAGTTTAGAGGGCGGGGAATTAGTTAGTGAATGTTTTGGTTTTGTTATTTTCGTTTGCACCGCTCATTTTATTTTTCTCTGTGGCTTTTCAATTTATTATTATTTTTCTTTTCTTTGTATATAGTTGTAAATAAAGATTTTGCTTGGTGTTTTCATTTGTGTAAATTTATATTCTTTTTGTAAATAAAGCAAACTAGTTTTTGTCATGTCGATTGTCCTTGTGTCATTATCCCACAGTACTCCCCAGAGACCAAAATTATAGGGTTGTGTTTAAATTTTATTATGTACGTCTTCCTCATACCTCTATGCCACCAGGGGACGTAACATAATCTGGGGGCTCGTCCGGGATATTTCCTCAGTATTGCGGAGGTTCCGGTAGTTAGCATAACTTGTTGTTTTGCTCTGGGGAATATGTGTGGTGGAGTGATTCAAGCGACTTTAGTAAATATTGCAGCATTGAACTTTGTGTATGCAGTGTATTTAGGGCTTTTTGTCGTAAGCTTTGTGATGTCCTCGAATGTACGTCGGTTTATTGAGAATCCAACATTAGATCTTTTTGAAAAATGTTGTAAGGATGATCTAGTGGCAGTAGCTGAACACTTCCAAATCTGTTGTGTTAGACAGTCTTTCGGAGTTAAATGTTTTGAATTTGCCCGAGTCAGTTAGAGAAGTCGGTTGGAGTTAGAGGAAGGGAAGCTGTCTTCTAGGTCCACTGGCCCATCTACTTCTGATTCACCTGGCAAATATTCGATAGAGCGTGGTTTGTCTACCACTGCGTTTGATGTAAGTAAAAACATTTCATTGGAGCAATGAAGACATACAATCGTTTGTTGTGTCATTTCTTTTGGCCCAGGGTGAAAAAGGATGTTGCAGTTTATTGTCATACATGCCCTACCTGTCAAGTCATAGGGAAACCAAATCAAGTTATTCCTCCCCCGCCATTAGTTCCAATCTCAGTGCTTGGTGAGCCTTTCGAGCATGTGATCATAGACTGTGTCGGACCACTGCCTAAAAATAAGACTGGCCATCAGTTCTTGCTCACGATAATGTGTGTCACAACTCGATACCCAGATGCCTTTGAGAAAAATTACTTCCAATGCAGTCATTAAGGCACTGGCCAAATTTTTTTCTACTTTTGGTCTGCCCAAGATAGTACAAACTGATCAGGGCACAAATTTTATGTCTAAGTTGTTCACTCAAACCTTGGGTGTCAGTCATCGTACTTCCAGTCCATATCATCCTGAGAGTCAGGGTGTGCTAGAGAGATTTCACCAGACACTTAAGGTTATGTTGAAGAAGTACTGCTGGAAGACAGATAATGAATGGGACGAGGGTGTGCCATTTGTTCTTTTTGCTATTCGTAAAACCACTCAGGAGTCTCTGCAGTTTAGTCCAACTGAACTGGTGTTTGGACATGCAGTACAGCCCTATCTGTACACATGGTCCACCAGAGTAGCCCTGATGTCATCTGATTTTCCACGTCTGACTCCTCTCTCTCTTTGTCCTCCTCTTAATCTGACTCTCATTGCCTCCATGCTTGCAAAGTTCTCAAAATGGCTTACCTGAGACCTATTGGTGTTCTGACCGATTGGTATTCTGTTTTCTGTGCAAGTGTTTTCAGGTGTGTATGTAAGTGCCTACAATTGCCATATGAGTTTTGCATTTTGAACAGAATGTTTTCCCAATAATAACAGGTGATTTCGTTTTTGAACAAAGTGTCTAATGTAAGAAAACGTGTGTAGTGTTTTGCAATAAGCGTGTTACAGAATTGCAAACAAAGTGCAAAGTTGACAATGTGTTTAAGCTATGGTTACACCGTGTTTAAGGTATGCTACAAGAAGTTTAGGTATTGAGGCTTTGGTCTAAGCATTCGATTTTAGTGTGTAAGTAATGGGCAAAAACTGTAATACCAGTGCATTTTGACTTTGTGGGGACATTTTTTACAGTAAGTCCCTATGAGGAAACAAGCTTATACGTAAATAATGCAGAATGATGTTTTCTGAAAATCTAAAATAGCAGATTTTTTCTGTCATGGGTAGGTCTAGTGGTAGAGTTTGTGTAGGGGGATAGAATATACAGTTTGTACGGTATAAAAACCATTACGTCTATGGAATGTCCCCATAAAACTTGGAAACCCAACATGTGTTTGTTGTGTGTGCATGTGTGTTTGTTGGTGGGCGAGATGGTTGGATGTATCGAGGCTCCATCTCTCCTCCTGGCAGGGTCCGGCCACAATACTTCATCCACGTCACTTGCTATGTTCTCTCTTGCATATCCAACCTTGGATGGAGGCAGCGTCAGTGTCTCCACATGCCTCCTCCATTGCCTGGAGAAGTGCATGACGATCATGCACTTTCTACCACCATGTGGAGAATAAATGATGAATATGGAAGCAAGTAGACAACAGAAAAGTTGTTCAAAACCTATAACTTGACCTTTGGCCTATTTATAGGCCTATTCTAAAGATGTGATTGGATGGTGTTAAGTAAAGCAATGAGTGTTTGCACATGTGAGGAGTTAGTGTGAGGCACTGATGAATTAGTGTGGCATTTTGATTGGTTGAGTTTTAAAAAAGGAAATCAAGATACTTCCTGTTAGATTTTTGTGTGTTACATAGAAAATTGTGTGTTGTATTTTGCAAAAAAGTGTTTTATGAAATTGAAAAATTTGTAAAAGGCCAAGAATTAGTGTATGGTTTTGCAGATTTGGTGTGTGGTTCTGCTGTTTGGTTCTGCTGTCAGGTTTCAGAAATTGTGTGACAAGTAAGGATTATGTGTGTAAGCAGTTGAAAAAAACTGTAAATTATTAATTTCGTCTATAAAGCAGTTCTGCAGAAAACAGTGTCATCGTCCAGGTCAGTTCAGTTCTCATTAAATACTGTCAGTGCACTCAAATCAATAATATTGTTGGAAATTATTAGTTTTTCTCAATTACTAACACACAATTCATGAAACAATTCACCATTTTCTGACAACTATAAACATATTCTTGTAACTACACACCAACTTGTACAAACCTATAAAACTTCCACATCAAAATCAAATATTTCAGTCAAAAACATATTCACTTCTGTCAAAATCAAACTTTGGCCTCAGATGACACACAAAACCTGCAAATACACAGACTTTCCTGCCCAGTGAACACTAGTAAATTTGAGGGTGTACATGTGCAGTTTACAGTTTACTGGACACAGAATAGTGAAATTTCCCTCATATAAAGTACTGTTGCTGTGTACTGTAATTATATTGTATGTGTAGCCTAAGTAGTATAAAACCCTGCTGATGATTCTAGGATACAATTTCTAAAGCACAATTACCTGTGCTCCTGTTTATATTATCCCGATATCCCGAGATTCTGATTGGTGTGTCATCATTTTTGTTACTGAATGTTTACTGATGGATAAATGTGTGCTATTTGAGTTTACATAGTGACACTTGAGTTAATTATACTATGTGTTTGTGTTTTCTGAATGAGAACATGGTTAAGCCACTGTAAAATAAGGGCATTTTTGTGTAGAGATTTGCAAACAGTGTCTTAACTGCCTGAACTTTACGGTTTTGCAGAGAGTGATTTATTCAAACAAATTGGTTTAGGCATTTAAGAATTTGGTTTAAAGAATGGGTTTTAGTGTCTTAGCAATTGTGTTGGCAGGCATGTTAAGGGCGGGTTTTAAGGTAGTGCTGGCCCAACTGTGGAAACACAACTTGATTTTGGCCTTGGTGCTTGAGGACCGAGGCTATTGGCCCTGCCCGGCACGTCATTAGCCCTGGCTCGCACTGGCCCGACAGTGGAAAAGCAGCTTTTCATTTACATTTGTCATTAAATTACTACCATAACATAGTTTCTATAGAAGTTGTTTGCAATTTCCAATTTGGATAACCAAATGATGAATTCTTTTCACATAAGGGATTTATCTTAGATGACAGCCACTATGTTCAAAGTGTGTGTGTGTGTGTGTGTGTGTGTGTGTGTGTGTGTGTGTGTGTGTGTGTGTGTGTGTGTGTGTGTGTGTGTGTGTGTGTGTATGTGTGTGTGTGTGTGTGGTGTGTGTGACAGAGAGATTTGTGAACACAGAACAGGATATAGTACAAGAGAGAGGAAACAGTCAATGACTGTGTAACATCAGATTGATCAGAGATGCATCAGAAGAAGGGACACAGTTGGCATTTTACATTACAGTATGCCATGTGATACTGTAAGCAGATTACCATGTTAGAGAGACTGCCACATTACTGTAACTCGCCCTTCATCTGTAATGGTCAACTACAATATAGATTCAGTTATATGGTAAATTGAGAACATTTACTGTATTGGCAGTAAACTCTGGCCTTGTCATACTTCATCACACCTTTTGATAACACACTGATACTATTACAAACATTATGTCAATTATGTAATTTAGGTAATATAATTGTATTTTCTAATGTGGTATATGTAGCCTGTTATTGTAATTATTTCAGCAACAAGGGTGATATAAAATATGTATCTTGCCTTGTTTGCTATTGAATGAACTGATTGTTTAAAGTACTAAATTGATCATACTGTTGTGTTTCGGTGATTAAACCAAATGTTCTTATTACATATCACAATGATCTTGTGTTTTGAAAATGATTATGTAGAATGAAAATATGTATAACTAGAATAAAAGCATGAGATCAGGTTTTGAAAGAATGACTAGTTGTGTTACAAGTGCTATCAGTTTGGAGTTTTGTACTAAGAGTTTTGAAAATGTACACCTTACCTGTGAAAATAGTACCAAAGCGAATAAAAAAAAAAAAAAAAAAAAAAAAAAAAACAGTTTTGAAAAGAGTATGTAAAAATGTTTATATTGGCCTGTATAGTTTTGGTGGATTTTGTGTCTGAATGAGAAAATAATTAATTTAATTAGAAGGTTTTAGTCAGTGAATGCATTTCGTGCCACAGCAATGATAAATAATCCACAGTTTAGCCCATATAGACAGCTGTTGTGCTCACTGTGTGAAGAGTTTTGGAAAAAGTGACCTAAATATTGAGAAATGTGTCCTAATGATTGTAACAAAACAAAACAAAACAAAAATAAAATTAAAAACTGTAAATTATGGTAAAGAACATGCAATTAAAGGACTTTTTATTAACAAAGTTAGGGAGTAGCACGTTCAGATAATTAACCTAATTAACACGAGAGAAGCACATTCAGTTGATCAACTCAATGAGATAAGAGGTATATATAAAGCAGACTTACTTCTGTTCCTTGACAGTTTATCAGCATCCATCCACATCTCCTCACTTAGTTCTAACTTTTCCTGTAACAACCCAGGGGGTTGGGGGGAGGAGTACTCTGGGTTCAGGCCAGTTTCCGAGCCCAGAGCCTTCCCTCCGGACAGCAGTGTACTTCTTTTTCACAAGGGAAAGCTGATTTTTAAATGAAACACAACTAAAAAATTCCGTTAAATCTCCTGTGCTGTGAAAGAGCAATGAACTTTTCCTCTTGGCAGAACTACCTAGCCACATTCTTTCAGGTTCTTCCTTCAGTTCCTGGTTGTTCTCCAACTTCTTCAACAATGATCACCGCTGGTCTTTGTCTTTGATCACAGTATTTAGTTGGATGGACAGATCTTACTTGGATCTGAAACCCAAAGTCCCACAGGATGTTAGCCTTTTGGTTTTCCACCACTTTCTGTGGAGTTTCCTATTTGGACTTGAGAGTTGTCAGCTAATACCCAGTGCAGATGTTCCTGTATTAAGTCTTGCTGACTTCAGTGAGTTGGTCAGTGTGTGTTGTTCCTGCCTGCTTCTTGCATCCTGCTATTAGGAGCTGGATTGTCCTGGGGGATTCACTGCAAACTCTCCATCTTGGGTTGTTTTGTGTTAGACCTTTCTATTGATCTGGTACAAAGTTCTTGCTATGATTAGCACATTGTGCCTTTCCTCAGGCCTTCCTCTTCCCAACAGCTCATGAGATTTTGCTACATGGCATCTTATGTTCCATTTCCTCCTCATCAGTTTCTCCAGCTGTCGTAGCATGTTGAAGTTGGAGTGCAGATTGAATAACATTTGCTAAACATATTTGAGAGATCCAAGATGTCATCACACAGTTCAGTAGCTGTGTTATTGATTTCAATTCTATATGACAGAATTAAATAAAAAGTGTTATTATGACAGTGAGTGGATTCAGAGACATGAATGATTTCAGTAAAGTTGAGTATGTGAGTAAACAACTATCTAGAAGAATCCTTTTCATCATCTTTGTGAATGTTGAAGTCTCCCTTAATCAAAGCTCTATCCACAGTATTCACAATATCTAAAAGAAAATCTACTTTTTTGATAAAGTCTGTATAGGGCCCCGGCAGTCTATAAACATTGACTTGCATCTGGTAAAGTGACATTGAGAATAAGCACTTTGACTGATTTAAATTAGAATCCTGATCTCTGTGTAACACTGAGCACACCACAACACAGCCACCCACCCCTTTGAATGAGGCACATGCATAAGGAGGCAGTCTCACCGAGACCAGTATACTCTTCTATACGCTCTTTGTGGCTCTTTGTCTGTCTTTTTTGGTGTTGTCTGTCCTATATATATATATATATATATATATATATATATATATATATATATATATATATATATATATATATATATATATATATATATATATAGGATTTGTATCGGTTTGTTCGGTGTCACCATTTCGGTACAGTTCGGTATGTGCTATGTTCAGTAAAAAATAGGACAATTGTGAAATAAAGATAAAGAAAATAAAAACAAATAATCTAACTACAAGAAACAGCACAAATAAATACATGAGAGCTAGGATACAAATAAAATAAACAATGCTTTCAGGTTTTTCAGGTATCTAAGCTTTCAGGTACAGAGATTGAATAATCAAATATAAAATAACACTTCATATAAACTTCTTTGAATAATTAAATAAAGTTGAAACATTACTGAAGTTACAAAAGCTATTCAGTCAAG
This sequence comes from Megalobrama amblycephala, assembly GCF_018812025.1. Classification (NCBI taxonomy): domain Eukaryota; kingdom Metazoa; phylum Chordata; class Actinopteri; order Cypriniformes; family Xenocyprididae; genus Megalobrama; species Megalobrama amblycephala. The sequence goes on along the minus strand of NC_063060.1, from coordinate 17,625,759 downwards.
AGTGATTTCTTTGTCCTTTGTCATTTGATTAACATTAAAACACATAGAGCAGGAATATTAGGCTGCTGTCCCTTTAAGACATAATTCAAAGATCCAGTATACTGATACCGATACACATGCCTGTCTCATTTTTCTCCTAAGACATAACCTACTATGTTTGTTAGGATATTCACTAAGATGGGCATGTTGACAATTTTTGTGTGAATTTGTCCGTTTAGGTGCAATTTGAAAGAGAATTTGCGTGCAAGTTTTCTTTCGCATCTTATGGATGAATGTCAAGGTTGGCAAGGTTTAAATGAGCTTGGTTTAAACATAGCAACATGAGATGTTCAGGTCTCACCTGTGCTCACGCGGTATCAACACCCGGGTGATGACGGCGTAAATGACTGGTCATAGAGTTTTCGGCAAGTCACTGAACATTTTTTTTACAACAGTGACTGTTTTGTCCATTTTCTTTTGATCATCGCTGTTGTAACGTATTGGGAAACCAGAATGCAATCGCAATTAATCACATACAAAATAAAAGTTTCAGTTTGCATAATATATGTGTGAGTACTGTGTGTAATTAATATGTATATATTTAAGAGACATGTTATTTATGTACAAAATATTTTTATTTATATATATATATATAATTTAAATTGAGACCAAGATAGAACTTTTTGGATATATAATAAAATCAGAGGTTGCGTTAGACTTGCGTTTCGCCGTCATTTTGATGGACAGGATCGTAAAAAAAAAATCCATCATAATCAATAATTACCCGTCATTTTAATCTTTATATTTTAATGATAAGACATTTAATAGCTTCTGATTTCGTCCACATTTTCATTTTTATTCACGAACTTACAGGATAAGCAAATAGGCATAGGCTATGCATTTACTTATATTATGAGAAGAAAGTTGTACAAAGACTGCGTCACTTTTCAGTTTTCATCTTGAACACTTGTCACGGATCGTGAGTGAATGCGATCATCCTTGCCTCTTTACTACTGTACATAACGAAATAAACGTGTATGAAAATAAAAAAATATGTTGAAAGATACAGTAGCTTACCGAAATCTGTATCACATCAGTCAACAGTGTTGCAAACAATGTCATGTAACATTATACTTCAGAAAAGCCATTCGTTGACCATAAACTCATAGTCAGCAAGAAAAATAACTTAAAAAAAAAACGTAATTATGTAAGTAAGCATAAGTAACTTTATTATTATAAAATTGACTTAAACTAGGGTGCTCGTCTGTGTGGAATCAAGCGCATAATTTTCATTTTATTCTGGATACTGAACTCGCGCTCTGCTGCCACACTGGAGCGCACTCACCACCTACTGGACAGGGGTGGGAATTACAGTCACAAGCTACATAATCTGTCAAAATGATGGAAGGGCTGCAGATTTTTTCCATCACTGCTCTGAGATTTTATATATATATATATATATATATATATATATATATATATATATATATATATATATATATATATATATATATAAGGTTGTGACACTCCACAACCGCGGTGGCGCGGTTTTCATGCCTACCGTCACAGCCCTATGGGTCACCACTGGGTTGCAAGTTCCTTTTTCCTGAGTTGTGCCAAGACAGCTTCACACCAGGACAGGCATTTGTTAGCATGGCAAGGTATACGTGTAAATAAAGAAATTATAGTCTTAATGGTGTTTGGCCAATCCTTAACCTAACCACAGGCTCTACTCTTCAGCACAATGGTAACCCCAAAAACTCTGACATAACAGAAAACCATTTAAATTCCAAAACAATAGAACATTAAACACTAACAGATCTTCTCCTTTATTAATATTGAGAAAAACACATGAAATAACACAATTTTAACATTTACTCTCCTAGCAAAGCATGCTGGGAACTAGAAATTTGTTGTTACCACTGATTGGAACTCATTCTGTGAATGTATTTGTGTGTACAATACATTCACATTTATATGGGAACATGTACAATATATTGTGTACAATATATGTACACAGTAAAGGAGAAAACTTTATGAACATTACATGTAATGCTATTTTTGTCTTCATTTCTAAATATTTTCAATGTATCAATATATAGCCATTGTCACAGAGGGTTGCAAATCAAGTAGTATGAAGGATCTAAGCGTAAGCAGTTTTAAGTTTACTTTAACAAAGAACTCAGGATACATAAAACAAAGGACAGAACAACCTCAACAATAACAAACGACTAAACTGATCTAAACACAGGGCTTAAATACACAGGGACTAACAGGTTAATTGATAAGGCACAGGTGAATGGAATAACACATCAAAGGGGTGGGAGGGTGGGCGGAATAACACATCCAAGGGGTGGGAGGGTGGGCGCCATAACACATCCTAGGGGTGGGCGCCATAATACATCCAAGGGGTGGGGCGCCCTAGAGGCTGACAAGTAGCAGCTTCGGGTGAACAGGAAGCCACCATGGTAGCACTGGCAGTTCAGGGGGCCAGAGAGGATCGGTCTCCGTGGCCTTGAGCCTGGATCTTGGCTTGGCCACTATGGCCAGGGACGTATGGACAGGAGAGGACCCTGGAGTGGGCTCATGGGTAAGCTCTGGGACTAGAGCAGGCACTGGGCTGAGCTCGGGGATGAGAGTGGGCATATGACAAATGACTGTTCAAGGGCTGGAGCCATCACTGGACTCTGGTCAGGGGCTGGAGCCATCACTAGACAATAGTCAGGGGCTATACACACACACACACACAACATGTGTAATGGTCAGTGCTTCATTCACAGGAGCTGACTCAAGGACAGGTACAGGAACAGACTGAAGAAGAGTACTCACTAGCTGGGAGATTTTCATACAAAATTCTCAAACTGGAACGGACTCAGAGATTTCACACTCTGGATTCAGCTGAGGTGTCAGGACTAGAAGACAGATGAAACTCCAGACATCCAGAACTTCTGGTCGGGGAACACCATAGCTTACAGGCACTAACGGAGGGAAATGATAGTTGTACTCCTCATCCGATCCTACTAAAATACCTGGCTCACTACCCTGGTCAGATGGCTCAGACATCACCGGTTCCAGAACGGACTATTCAGCTCCAACTATGGGTCTTCAGGGGCCTCGGGTTGTCGGCCCATACTGGGGATTGGCTTTGAGGATAGTATTGGGTTTGCCACACGGGAAGCTGATTGGGAGAACTGAAACTGAGTGGTTTCTTGGTGTTCGCCCACCGATAGTATATGGTGATCCATACAGCCCCAGCACCAGATCTAGGAATTGTTCCAGTGACAAACTAGGATCTTCAAGGGGTAACAAACGACAGACATCATCATCTAATCCCCCTGAAAAACAGTGGATAAAAATACAATCATTCCACACACTTGGGTAACAATGTTCTAAGAACTCTTGCAAGTACTTCTCAATATTTCTTCCATTCTGGAAAATTGTGCACAAAAAAGTTTCTCACTCAAAGAAAGCTCCTCCTAATTCCATCATCGTTGACCAGACATTCACTGCTGCTAGATCCATATCAATTGGTCTGTTATTCTGTCACGGTACATTGCAAATCAAGTAGAATGCAGGATCTAAGCACAAGCAGTTTTAAGTTCTTTTTTTTTAACAAAGAACTCAGGATACATAAAACACAGGACAGAACAACCTCCTAAATGCAACAATAACAGACAACTGAACTGAACTAAACACAGGGCTTAAAGTACCCCTATTATGGCATTTAAAAGGTTCCTATTTTTGTTTTGGAAGTCCCCAACAACAGGTTTAAAAGCATGCAAGGTCACTAACCCTTTCACACGTAAGTTTAAAATATTCTGGCTGAGCCCCCAGCATGAGTTTTTCAGGGCGACTGTTATTTAGAATATATCACTTTATTGTTTCCATGGTGACGTGTCATTGCTTGTTACGTGACACACTGCAGCCACAATAGCGCTGTATGACTGATGATCTGCTTTTATTACATTTTTCCTTTTTTATTCGAAATATTTACAAATTTGTTAACTAGCATGAAAGGCCAAACATCTCGATGGAAAATATTCACTGGCTGAATGTAGTCATTGCTAGCTGCCATGCACCCACTTATTAGGGGCTGGCTCTCAGGGAGGCCTGCTAATACACAGGGAGGCCTGCCAAGGCCAGCTACCTGATAGCAAGTCTAGCTAGCTGTTCAAAGCCTGCAACCTTGGGCTCGCCCACAGGGAGGCCTGCTAATTCTCAGAGCGGCCTGCTAAGGCCAGCAAACTGAAAACAAGCAATTGCTGGCTGCCAGATACCCAAGCTCCTGGGGACTCTTCCTCAGATAGGCCTGCTAAGGCCTATAGTCTGAAGCAATCCCATGCACCTCTACCAGAAAATAGAAATAGCTACCAGATATAGCTACCAAAAACCTATTTACTGGGGCTGTTAACAGGGAGGCCTACTAAAGCCAGCTACCTGACAGGGCATGTGCTGGCTGCTAGGAGCCCAACATGGTGGGGACTCACTCTGAAGGGAGGCCTGCTATGGCCTACTACCTTATAGCAGTCTAATAGCAGAGATCAAAGCACTTTTAACCCATTAAGCAAGGTGAGTACAAACTTATGCTAACATGCCCTGGAGGAGGCCCACCTGGGCCTACTACTCCAGATGAACATGGGCATCAGCTCGTGGCAATGCTGGGCTACAAGGGGGCATACTAAATGACCAGCCCTCAGTGGGGGTCAAATACTGCTCAACCTGAGCCACAATGTTGCAAGGCAGATAAAAAGAGCTATAAGCAAAGCACTCAGATAATAACTTGTTTTACAAGGGAGTGCTATCTGCCTGACCCTGAGAAATCTACAGGGTGGAAAGCTACAGGCCAACCACAAAGACTCTATCATGACAGAAATGATATCTGTACTCAGCCCCAGAGGAATAGGGACCTTTCATAGAAAAGCCACCCACAATCAACCCAATGCTTGAACGCTAGTTCAGTGGGCTTAAGAGGAGCCTAGCGAGGGCCTAATGGTAGCTCAACTTCTGAAATGCAAGCCACAGCAAAAAGCATTTTCTATTCACAACTAGAAAAGGGAGAACAAGTCTATTCTGCCTCTACACCAAACTACATTATGCCCTAATGCAGAAGGAGGCGGGCCTTGGCTAGACAACTCTCTATTGAGAGGAGGCCAGCACTAGGGATGCAAAAGGGGACCTACACTCACCTAATGAGGGGTTAAAGGCAGGAATGCTTAGCAGCCTTTACAATCCCTAGAACTTAGCCTAGGCAAACTGTCAGGGCGAACCTGGTGAGGGCCAGTCCACAAAGCATAGATCTACATGGAGCTCCTCAGAGCAGCGGCCTCCAACTCTCAAAGAGAGGAGGCATAATCACTCAATCTGAAACCGCTCAGGTGGCAGAATTCTCTTTCTTTAAAGCCTTAACTATCCTTATTAGAATAGAAGTAATGATACAAACCAGGTAACAATGTCAGGACGCCCTGTGGGCCGACGCTAGACCTTTAATCCATCTGAAGTCAAAGTGCTTGTTACTTTGCAAAACAGCCCTCCAAACCTATAGGAGGGGAGACAAACTACTCTACCCTGAGGTGGCTATCAAGGCAGCCTGAAGAGGGCCAGCCTGCAACAGAGCAGCGGCCTCAAAACCACTCTCAAGTGGGAGGAGGCCAGCTTACTTGCTAATAAAGAGAAATACAAAAGTAGCACACTCACCTAAGAAGACCCAAATGGTACTTCTTTCTCTCTAAAAATCATTCTAGCCAACCTACAGGAAACTTCAGGGCCCTAATTATTATATTTTTACAGTAAAAATAAAAAAATCTTCCTTATCAGATGAATGCCCATGCACATCCTACACAGGGAACAGCGGTCTAAAAGAAATACATTAATATTTTAAATAGATACAAGACCTGGTAACAATTCCACCTGTGGCCACAGGGTGGCGACCTCCACTATGGAAACGTGGTGTCTTCCACCCTTACAAGCCTGAAAGGGTCTTCTTACTATCAAATCATAATCATAATATTCATTATCGGCACACAGGCCTGATGTAAGTAGCACCTGGGGTAAAGAAGAACGGAACCTTCTGGCCCTGTCCACGGCCCTCAGGTCAGGATGGGCCAGGCCCAATCTGTGAGGACTCAGACCTAAGCAGCATGCACAATGCTCAGCAGGTCAGCCTGGTGCACCAGCCACACAGCCATCGTGTAGCAGCACCAGCCTGACCCGCTGCCGTGTATGCCCTGCCATTTAAGTGAGATTTCACTTTAAGGGGCTTAGATGGCAGAGTCTAAGCTTTCATTGTCAAATTTGCCCATTGGACTTTGTCCATTATGGCCACCTAATCATCCCCATACACTGATTGGCTTCATCTCCTCTCCACCAATAAGCTGGTATGTGGTGGGCTTTCTGTCGCAATATGGCTGTATTTTATATCTTTTCATGTGACAACACTGAAGAAATAACACTTTGATACAATGTAAAGTAGTGAGTGTACAGCTTGTCCACACAAAATAAGTGCTCACCTTTGTGGCCAGCGGTTTAGACATTAATGGTTGTGTGTTGAGTTATTTTGAGGGGACAGCAAATTTACACTGTTATACAAGCTGTACACTCACTACTTTACATTGTAACAAAGTGTAATTTCTTCAGTGTTGTTACATGAATAGATATAATAAAATATTTTAAAAAATGTGAGAGGTGTACTCACTTCTGTGAGATACTGTAAATAGTAACCAGACCTGAACAGTTCAACCTGCAGCCACAGGGTGCAGGTTGACCTAACACCATGGAAAACGTGAAGGTCTACCACTTTTTTCAAGCCTAAAAGGGCATTATATATATTTTTCAGAATATGTTTTGGCAATCTTTTATGCCCCTACAACCTCAGTATTCAAGTCAGGAAGGAATGGAAAGCTCACTTGAGCTGTAGAATTATGGCCAGAGAGAAACCGATCGTCATGCTTTTTCGAATGTGCACGGTCTCTCTCCTAAAGCCCTGGGTATACTTCCCCGGGTATACTTCGGTATACACCCTGTGCGTGTGCAGCCCAAATTTCAAGACCACGCGGACAGTCCGCGTGCAACAGCGCATGCGCAAGCAGTATAGAAGAGTCCCCTGGGTGGCAATACGCACAGTATTGAGCACAGTGTTCAGCCGTCAAAGAAGAGTGTAAAAAGACCGGTTTAAAAACAACACGCTTGAAAAAAAGAGGAAAAACACGACAATGGACGGCGAACTTGACGAGCGTTTGTGCGAAGAGATTAGAAAGTACCAACATTTGTACAATTCATGTTTGAAAGAGTACAAAGATGTGTTTAGGGTGGCAAATTCATGGAGGGAGATAAGTAAAAATATGGGAAAGGATGCACTACTTTTCTTCTCCGATCATGCCCAGCGATTGTCCCGTTGATGACATGACTCAGTGCTGCCCTCCGTTGTCTGGTAAAGCATAGAAAAAAACTGTACTGCGCATGTGTCAAACGCAGTCATCTGCGCGCATCCGTGGTGTAGTATACTTTGAAAGTTTCGCAGACGCGACTGCACACGCGACGCGTCCAGGTGCGGAAAGTGAAGTATACCTGGGGCTTAACGCACTGCCAGCAGAATACTGTTACCATGGCAGCGCTTTAGGAGAGAGACCGCGCACATTCGGAAAGGCATGACGATCCATAACGATTCCATAATCTAAAACAGCTCAGCATATGCAGGGCAGGGTGGCTGAGAGGATTCGGTAAACTCACCCTCTCTATCCTCCTTGGCTGGAAGTGCACTCGCCACTGGACCTGACCTCCCAGCAGCTCACTCTCACGAGCTGCCGAATCGTGTGAGCGGTCACACCCCTCTCAAACTGTTTGGCAAGCTCCATCTGAGAGCCCCATGAGTCTCCACTCTGCCTCAGCACAAGTAGGACCCGGACCTCCAGGTCCAGATGCTTAACTCTCTTCCTTCAAAAAGAGAGCGAGACGAGAACGGAGCATTCTTAACTTATAGGAAAACGCTACAGTTTGCACAGGCAACTCCCTCGAGAATTTCCTGTGCATGCTCTTCCCCAGACAGAGAACGCACAGTTCGTGTGTGTCATCTGGCGTCAGATAACGAGGACACGGATCCACACACTACGTAAACCTTCTAGTTTCTCTGTGCGTTTCATAATTGCCATGATAGTGTTTCACACAAAACAGTCCCTGAAGACGAAAAGAGGATGACGTTATCTGGGCAGTTTATGGAGGCGGTTCCCCTAGTGCTTTGGACGCAGCACGAGTTCCTTTTCGAAAGGGAAACAGATTACAAATGAACTCAAATCCTCAAAAGGCAACTTGACAAGCAAAAGCCCACAAATTGTAATCAACACTGAGACATTTTCAAACCGTATTCTTGACAGAATTTTCACTTTCTGGTGAAATATCCCTTTAAGGCACTTTTGAAACTTGCACTCTAAACTGCAGTAAAGCAAATCACTTCAGGGGGTGTTTTTGTGTTTCTTCTTTCTTTTTTCTTACCTAATGGGGTTTGTTCACAGTTCTAAGTGTCAATATCAGTTCTTTTTATCTACTTGGCATTTTTTACCCAGCAAAGTTGTTTTTAGTTCAGATTTGTCACTAAGATTTGTGCCAATTATTGCCAGAGATAATTTCATTTCTGGCAACAGCACACAGCTGGCTATATTAGCTTTGATGGGGCATCAGCATATGCCCTGAGGGAACCCACTGCTTTCTGAGCTTTATTGATCATCTGCCATCCAATCTGCCACTGACTTTTTTTTGCTTGAGTGAGAATGAGAGATTGGTCAAATATTTCAGTAGTGTGCTTTGACAGCTCACCCATTTGTTACCTTATCAGAGACACCACCTGTGTTCCCCTATTACCAAGATCACTGAAGCCTGTCCACTGAAGATGTTGAAAACTGAAGATGAATTTTCCTGAAAGCAGAACAATCTTATTAGTGTCATTTAGTGGCACAATTACTATCCTTATGAATACCATTTATTCATTTTAAAGTTGTAACTTGTCTTTATTGCAGTCCAGATTAGCCACCATGGACTTAAATGACACTATTCCAAGTGTGCACAGCATAAAACTTCACCAGACAAGCGTTCCACCAGATGGCTGGCCATTCAGAAAGTAAACACAGACCCATTTTAAAAGCACCACGTGAGTTTTAATGCTAGCTTTCCAAGTCTCGAAGGGAGTTCTAAGTATTTCTGACTGGGACAACAGCCGTTGCTAAAGCATCAGCATAAATGAGGAAATGCAACACATTAGCGCAGCTAGCATTCTCCTTTGCAGTGCTACAACCTCTGACTCTTTTCTATTTTGTGTGTCTCAGATTGTCTGCCTCTGTTTTTCAGCAGCACATATGAATTTCTTCAAATCAGATTTGGCTGGTTGGTATTTATGGTGGTGTGGCACTTTGATGCATCTGAAAATAGCATCGCCTCCTGTCTCCCCTTATCTAAAATGCCATTACATGCTGGCAATGAGTGTTCAACATTTATAGAATGCTTCCCTTGAGGAAACCACACTCATCTATTTTTCAGTATGCTTCTACTTTTATAATTAGCACAAATTAGCATCAACATTTTCCACTTACAGCACACACATTGTTAGCAAGTGAATTAGAGTCATGATGTTACATATGGCTAGCATGGGTGATCTGTCACGATTAGACAGAGTCTGTATGTGATATGAAACTGATTTAACAACCATATCAATTTGCCCAAGAGAGGACAGCAATCATTTTGGTCTAATGCCTCGCCTTACACATGGCTTTCCACTTCTTTGAGTTTATTCAGTATGCCACACACTCGAATACCGCAAGGAATTACACACGGGTCTGTGCTCCAGCTGGCTGCTTTGTCTTTAGTGAGATTTCCACTTATAGACCTTACATGCTGAGACCACTGAGCTGTGTTAATATCTCCCTGCTCAGACAAGCTAAATTCACAATACAAATGCATGGTTCCTAGGGCTATACTTCATCAAGTATGCCATTAGTGGACTTTCATTCATAAACGTACCAAAAATAGACAATAAGAGCCTTCTGTACTATTAGCCATTGAAAAGACACATGGATTAATCTCCATACAAGTTTCTTGGGCTCTACTTTTGTAAAAGTACTCTCAAAATAGACACACTTTATAATCCAATTTCTTAACATTAGTTAATGCATTATCTAACTATATTAATGCATTTTATAACTAACTAATATATATATATATATATATATATATATATATATATATATATATATAGATAGATAGATAGATAGATATATATATATATATATATATATATATATATTTTTTTTTTTTTTTTTTTTTTTTTAATCCTTGTTAAAAGTCAGTTAATAAAAATACAAGTTCAATTGTTGTTCATTGTAGTTCCAAGTCAAATAACGTTAACAGATGCTTTCAATTTTAAAATGTATTAGTAAATGTTAAAATTAAGATAATGATAATAATGGTAAAACTTTACATTATCCCTTTGGTTAACATTATTTTATGCATATACAATGAGCAATACATTTCTTACAGTATTTAATCATTTTTGTTAACATTAGTTAATAAAGTTTACATTTTTCATTGTTAGTTCATGTTAGCTCAGGACATCAAAAATCTTAACATAAACAACTTTTAATTTTAATAATGTATTAGTACATGTTGAAATTTACTTTAACTGAGATTAACAAATGCTTTATAAGTATTTTTCACATTCACGTTCATGTTAACCTTATTGTAAAGTGTTACTATATAATTAATAGTAGTAGTATTATGGTATGTAGAGGTATAGTTCATTGTTAGTTCTTGTTAACTAATTCAAACAAATTAAACAAAAAAATCCTAATTAGTATTTTTCTTATAAAAAAAAACTTATAATAATTAAATGATAATAATGAAATGTGTAAGAATTTAAATATTAGTTTCCCCATCAATAAACATTAAAAAACACTATGCAGTGGACTAAGTCAATAATATTTGAAAGAAGTCTCTTTTGCTCACCAAGGCTGCATTTATTTGGTCAAAAATATAGAAAAAACAGTAACAATGTAACTTTGCAACTTTGCTGGGAAATTTAAAATAACTGTTTTCTGTTTTGATATATTTTAAAACATAATTTATTCATGTTGTGGCAAAGGTAAATTTTCAGCATCATTACCCTAGTTTTCAGTGTCCTTCAGAAATCATTCTAATATGCAGTTTTGGTGCTCACTAAACATTTATTATTATAATAAAAGTTGAAAATAGTTGTGCTGCTTAATATTTTAGTGTAAACTGTGATCCTTATTTTTCAGGAAATCAAAACATTATAAATGCCACTTTTGATCAATTTAATTTCAACTTACAGTACATCTGACTACAGAAGTTTTTGAGCCCCTCGTAGTTGAAAGCCAGTGACATTTTCCTATCATCCTCAGAAGTGAGCTCACTCTGGGAGACACATGTTGTCAACATCATGTTTCTCTGAACTGATTCGGCACTGATTTTCATCAGAGTGAAATGTTGATCAAAAGATGAAGTCGAAGCGTCCCAATTTGTTGGCTTGGCACAGCGCTGTCCTGAATCACAAGCTTTGCTCTATTGATCCACACTGCCATGCTAAAGAGTTGCCGTGTCTCAGAGTGTCCTGCTCCTGAGTCAGCATGTCGATGCATTTGATCTGTGGATGCACCTCAGGTCTTTACTCTCTATTCATTTAATAGAGATGGAAAACCTGGTCTGCTCTCAAAGGTGAAAATTGGAAATTCAGCACAAAAAGGCTCAGTAGAGGTTTTCAAGCCCTCAGTTGAGCTTTATTGCTTGAAAAGTGAAAGATGAAGGGAGAAACTGTGGAAGGGAAATTTGATATGCATGAAACTCACCACCAACAAAGTCAAATATCTCAAAGGTATAAATGTTGATATATTTGGACACATGTTTCTTATTATTAAATGTTGCAGAATATCTATGCTGTCTGTGCTTCTTTTGGCAAAGTATTAAGTTTCCATACAGTGAAATTAAGTAGTAATGGCTACTGTCAAGCTAAAAAAAAAGTACAAAAAACTCTTTAAAAGTATCATAAAAGTAGCCTGGAGCGATTCTAGGATTTCACCTTTAGATGGGCTCAACCCCTTACTTAAAAGTGAGTAACTGTGACTCTGAGGTGTTTTGTTTGTTTGTTTGTTTGTTTTGCCTTTATCATGTCTGCAAGAGCAGGTTTGAATCTTTTTTACATAATTTTAAAATTATAATAATTTGAAATGAACAAACAAGTGCAGTGTTTGTTGGTTCAGCTGGCATATAAATTATCATAACAGTTTCGTATTTGGTTTAATTTTATTTTTTGATTTCACTGGATAGCGTTCAGATAAGAAATGAGATATGGCAAAAGTGTAAACAGTGTCTGTGCAAAACAACATTTTGAATTCTGCCTTTAAATAAAACTGAAACTTCTGAAGTTTGCAGTTAAGGACAAGAGCAATGAGAAAGAACTGAACAGCACTGTGTCCTGCAGTGCTGTGTTATTTGTGCCAGTAATAGAGATGGATGGCAGAGAGGTCAGTGTGTAGTTCTACACACACACACACACACACACACACACACACATCAAAACACTCAACACTCAGCTGTAATCATGAGGCCAACCCAGCTCTAAAAGTCCCCCAGGGGGGTATGGATGGTGTTCTCTTCTTTTTTCTTCTGTTCAGGTCAATAGTAATCACATCCTATGTGTTCTGTGGGGTGGTCATGTGGGCAGTGATAGTAATGGGGGCACAGCTGTTCATACGCCCCGCTGTGTTGGTTTTCCATGCACTCTCTCTTTCTCTAACCTCAGTGCCTGTGGCCATCTCACAGGACTGCGCTGACAGAAAAGACTCTAGCTCTTTTCCAAAACATAGTGAGCTACCTCTATATGCATCAGTTTAAGATATCATAGGCATGAGTTTGTTTCAAATGGTTGCAACTTGATTATGCTGCCTCCTAAGATACTGTTTTATTACCAGATTATTTTATACCAGAAACGCAGTCTCTTGCATATAAATGCAAGATGGCGAACAAAATGTTTGTCAACAAAATGTTGATTATAAAATACTTACACTCACTGATGCAAGACACTACAGGCAAAACGTCTCAGGTTGCGAATGCAACTCGGTTCCTTGTTCCCTGAAAAGGGGAACGAGACGCTGCATCTTGCTGTTGATGCTATGGGGAACGCCCTTTGCGTGGCTAGAGTAAACAAATGCCAGTAATCATTGGAAGTTGGCATTCTATGATGTCACATGTGGAGCGCCTGGGAATATAAAAGGCTGCCCGAGTTACAACTCTTATATCAAAGGAATCTTTTATCTTTTATCAGGAAAAAAATTCACAGGAAGTGGCGAAGTCACGCAGTCTGTGATGTTAACAGCTGGTCTATGTGGTAATTACAGTACATCGGGCAGGACATACAAACGCTCGCCTATTATTCACCAACCTGAAATATGGCTTATCATCTGAAATGTGTAAGTAGTAGCAACTTTACATGGCCGCTTGCTTTAACATTAACCTAGAAAAATGTTGGCTGTTCAAGTGTTTGTGCGGAGTGTGAAAGCTGAATAGTAGTGTGCTTACTGCATGACTAACATGGAGGCACCAGTGCTATCACTTGCACTTAAAATATTGCTTCTATTTTGGTTATACAGTTAACAGCAATACATCATTTGAATTTGTTCGCTCACAATAACAACAAAAGTGTGCTTTTGTAAAATAATGAAAGCAAAGAGGGTGCGTTTTCTGTCGTCCCTCTTTGTGAACTTGAGCGTGCCAAAAAAAGAACCAAAACTCCATGTAAACTTGCCTCACAGACATGAAAAATATACAGTACTGTGCAAAAGTCAGTATTTTCACGCCCCAAAAAAGGTTTTAAGCCAGTTGTTTATATCTTTTGCTGTAGTGTGTCAATAGGAAATATCAGTTCACATTTCCAAACATTCATTTTGCCATTAATTGTAATAATCCAGTGAGATTTTTGAATACACAATAAGACTGATAACAGCCGGTGCTCCACATGGAGATCAGAGCTCACCATCATAGAATCCATAGGTGATTACATAAAGATACATATGAAACTGAGACAAACCAAATCCAGAAGAACTGTGGCGGTGTCTCCAAGAGATTTTAAGATTTTAACCTGCCTCCAAAGCTACCTGAAAAATGATGCCCAAGTGTACCTGGACAAGAGCTGTTTTAAATGCAAAGGGTGGTCACACAAAATATTGTTTTGATTTAGTTAATATAAGTTCATTGATAAATAAAATCTATTTATAACAGTATTTTTTAAAAACATCCTCACTTTAAAGCATTTTTACACAAGTGCCTAAAACTCTTCACAGTACTGTATCTTTGCAGGCAGGTTTCTTCAAGCATCTTAGAGACACTGCCACAGTTCTCCTGGATTTAGTTTGTCTCTTCATGTAATCATCTGTTTCTTCATGTAATCGCAGACGGATTCGATGATGGTGAGATCAGATCACTGTGTGGAGCACCGGCTGTTGTCAGACTCCTTGGGTATTCAAAAATCTCATTACAATTAATAGCAAAATTAATATTTGGAAATGTGAACGGATATTTCCTATTGACACACTACAGCAAAAGATATAAATAACTGGCTTAAAACCTTTTTTGGGGGGTGAAAATACTGACGTGCCTAAGACTTTTGCACAGTACTGTATCTATAGAAAGAGAAATGTCTACTTTTAAATTTAAGCAATTCAAATGGAAAACAAATAGGTTGTGTAATCCGTATGAAATGTGCATATAGTCGCATTCACTGCTGTGGAGATGACAAGTCAGCATCGTCAACTTCATCAATGGAGCCAAAAATACAGAAAACACTTTAGCAATTCTTTATTAAAATGGTAAAGCAATCTTCTTGCTGTTCCCTTTCGTTGATGATGGCACTTTGGGGAAAGCCTTCAGCGTGACAATGGCTGCATCCAAAAACCTAGGCAACTGACTTGCTGCCTCACTGCCTTATCAGGCAATGACTTGTAAGGCAGCGTTTGTGCATGAAGGCACCTCACAAAACTGATTTCAGACACACTTCTAAGGCAGTGTTACAGTTTAATGATCTACAGCAAAATAGTGCGAGCTTTAGTGAGAACTAAACAAATATTGAATTACAACAGTAGTAATTTCTCGCTAGATATGACATCAAAATTGGAGAATGTTGGTCAAAAACATACATTTACACAAACTGACCAGCAAATGCAACTTTCAGACGCCATCTTTATTTTTCTAGTTTTTCAACTGTCACAGAATGGAAAGCACAGGATTGTGGGATATCAAAGGCAGCGAAGGACACATCTATGCTGCCTTCAAAAATCGATCAGATGAAGGCATCTCATGGACAGGAAGTGAAGCTGACATTGGATTCGGACATGCCTTGTTGCCTTCCTACCTTGAAATGTGTCCTCCGAAGGCAGCATTTTCCAGTTTTTGGACGCAGCCAGTGTCTGAAGCACATGTGCAACTTGTCCAATCCCGATTGGTGCTGCGTCACCTCGTGATGTGTGACAGCGTAACAAGGAAGCTACAAAGGGAAGCCGGCAACACAGTAACATCAGCTTTTGCTCTTCACCAAGCGCTCTGTGTCAAGCTGTCAGTTCTATTTGGTGGTGTTTGCCTGTAGGAACTTGAAATGTTAGTAATAAGCACAGTTGAAAGTGTGTGTCTTCCTGCCTGCACTCACGCTCCCTGCAGCTCAGTCCCGTGTCGCAGAGGAGCTTGAGACCGCTTTGGCGCTTTCTCAGCCCTCATTGGCCAGCTTCGATGCTCCCGTTCCCGACGCGGAAGCCCACGCTCCATCCATCCATCCATTTTCCAAACTTTTTGTCCAATTTAGGGACACAGGTATGCTGGAGTCTTATGACAGTTATCAACAAATACTGTCTAATATATATATATACATATATTAGGGGTGTAACGATACGCGTATTCGTATCGAACCGTTCGGTACGAGGCTTTCAGTTCGGTACGCGGTACGCATTATGTACCGAACGGTTCGTTGGACTAATTTTTACATTTGGAAAATAAAAAAGTGTGTGAAATATAATGGTATGCGTTCAACAAGGTAGCCCAATAACCAAAACGACGTAACAGGCAACGCCCCTGACACCCCCGAAGAACAAAAAACACCAACTTATATGTTTATGTTAGGCTACTCAGTCAGGCGCTCACTCACTCAGTACGCGCTGAAGGCTCGTTGCAAAATGGCTAATGCGTTTAACACATAGACTGTAAAAAAATATGGACGTAGCGTCCGTGACGTCACCCATAGAGTTCTGAACAGCAGTTTTGACGCGTAAATGAGGCCGCGGCCATCTTAGCTGCGCGTCACCGCTCGTCACTCCCGGATAACTGAAAATGGGCAGAGGCGGGGAGGTGGTTTGAGCTGATGTGACAGGTTGCTGAAACCATGCCCGCCTAGCTCGACGTGACCATGTTAGCAAGCAAAGGAACTATCTATCTATCTTAGATACGATCTAAAATATTAATGAAGATAAGTTTTATCATCAGAACGTTCTAAAGGTTTACTGTCAATCTACGGTGTTTCTTTAAGATATAGATGCTCCAACACCAGTAGGCCTAGTGTTGGGTGTGCAAATAACAACATGGAAAATCAAAATGGGACTTCATACCTTTATAATGAAATAGAGATCGCGAGATGAATCCGATTTGTGGCACTTGGGTAAAATATGAGTGTCCATTGCAAAACAAAAAAACATTTCACATTTCTTCTGAATGATCTGCTCTCTGTCATCGTTCTTCAAGAAAGGATGCAATCTGAGCAGCCTTTATGTTGTAAAACTGTATATGATCGTATCTAACAAACAAATGTGCCTGTGTCCAAAGTATATTTTTTTCAAAATAGTGCAGCAGTTTTAGTTATAATATCCAAGCAGTGCTGTCAGAGTTGTATATCCTCCTGGTATTGTCATTGTAGTAAATCTCACAATCAAAACTTTCAGCCAATGCCATGATCCAACAATATATATATATAATATCCTATTTTTACCCCCAAAAGTGTGTGCTATGTTAATACAGTATAGCAGAGTTCCTTTCACATCACCTATTTTGAAATCATTTGAGAGTCTTTTGTGTGATTTGCATGAAGTGCTCATGCCGGTGTCCAAATCAGTCATTTATAAGCTTGTATTTGTCTTACTATATGATGCTGTCAGAGAAAGCAGCTTTAGCAACGGTTATGTGTGTTTTAGTATGAGCTTTCAGTTGACAGTGTATATAGAGCAGCTTATGGTGTTGTTGGTACTGTCAGGTCAGGTGATTGTCATTTAGATCTCTTTTATCTTGGTTTCCCCCTAGTTCCTCATCCCCTCACAGAGAAAAAGCAGCACAGTTTCACTACAGAAGTTCCTTATTTGCTTCATTCCCGCTGCCTGCATTTACAGTGAACTATTGCTGTAACATCTGTGCTTACAGCTCAAATTTCATAAAACTACAACCATGCTGACATCTATGATGTGATGTATTTGTCAGCAACAAAGTGGCTGCAATGTATGAAAGTTTCCCATTGAGACTGAATAACATTATACAGCTGTAAATTTGCCACTTACAAATTGATTCATGAAGTTTACTTTGTGAACCTGACCAAACATCCAGATAATGGAACAGTTTATATAACCCCAGACAGCTGGATAGTCCCTCCGACTATAAGTTGCAGATGTGTTCTAATTTAGGATCTGAACACTAACCGCTTTCTTCTGATGTTTTCTGAAGCAACACGATTCAATCAGAACATAAAATCAGAACATTATTCAATGCACACTTAAGGCAAGCTCACACTACATAACTTTTGTCTGCAGTTTGCTGTCACAGACAGATTTCCAAGGTCTGAAAAAAAAAGAAGTAAAATTTACTTTTTTTTCATGCACATTTTTAAGTAAATTTCACATATGGAATTAAATAAAATCTACTTAACTAAGTAAAATTAACAAAAGAAAATAAGTACCTTTAACTTGCCAGTTTAAGTTTGTTGAGTAATTTCTACTTTGTTTACTTTGCAATACTCTTTCAAGTACATTTTACTCAAACAATATAACACTGAATAAAACATATCTACATAATAGAAGAAATGTGGTACCCACTCGGACACAGAGATCTCAATATTTGGTACACAATACACAATAACAGTAACATTCGATGGATCATTTTTGAATATGAATGTGTAATTTTGAGTAGAAAATGAACTCCAGATGTCACAAAACAGCAAGTTACTAAACCCAACAACAAAAACAATGATAAAACAATGTTGGAAAACAGTTAAAAATGCAATCATGCCCCAGTGCATGATAGGAAAGTTAGGGTAAAGGCAAAGAGTATAGGTTTACTTAATTTTATAATGTTGATATTTACGCTAAGCCTAAATTGAGTACTAATATAGAATTTACTTTGTTTTTTTTTAATTCTTGCCTGAACTAACTTATTCATGTAGAAATTACATTTGTTTTTTTGGTTTTTTTTCTGCAGTGTTTACTTCACAAAAGAGCCATTTGAAAACGAATAAAGGCTTAAATCTTTTCATCATATAAAGTGGTTATTAATTCCACAACTGAAGTTGC
This sequence comes from Megalobrama amblycephala, assembly GCF_018812025.1. Taxonomy (NCBI): domain Eukaryota; kingdom Metazoa; phylum Chordata; class Actinopteri; order Cypriniformes; family Xenocyprididae; genus Megalobrama; species Megalobrama amblycephala. The sequence continues at coordinate 17,607,199 of NC_063060.1, read as the reverse complement.
AGCCAACAGTAACAGTCTTGACAACCTGTGAAGCTTCATTTCACATTGCCAAATATGTTACCCTGCCTTGACTATTCTGCATTACCATCCGATAAAAATAAAGACTACAGCATGTTTTAAACTGCGTTCAGACTCTGCGGTGCCTCTGAGGTCATGAGCAGTGTCTTGACTTGTACATTTTCACACCCTCGTGTCACTGAAATAATGACGGCTTCTGAACTTACGCCCATTATACATGTTATATTCAGATCGTGTCTAAATGAAATGTTCCTCTCTTCCACTCTACTTCTTTCCATAACTAAAGATGTGGTAGAACACTTCTGAGTTCTGTTAACAAATAGTGTAGTGCTTATCAAGGACATTGGGGGTCAGGGGAAAAAAATGCTATAAAAAAATAAAAAATGTAACAAGTTATGAAGTAAAATATCTAGCTTCTGCCAGACAGCCTTCCGTATTCAACTCAGGAAGAAAGTGCAACGCCTCTTGCAGTTCAAAAAGCTTACGCTATGTCCTACGCCTTCTCTATTCAACTTACGGAAAAAGCTTAAAGGATTAGTTCACCCAAAAATGAAAATTCTGTCATTTATTACTCACCCTCATGCCGTTCCACACACGTAAGACCTTCGTTAATCTTCGGAACACAAATTACTATATTTTTGTTGAAATCCGATGACTCAGTAAGGCCTCCATAACCAGCAATGACATTTCCTCTCTCAAGATCCGTTAATGTACTAAAAACATATTTAAATCAGTTCATGTGAGCACAGTGGTTCAATATTAATATAATAAAGCGACGAGAATATTTTTGGTGTGCCAAAAAAACAAAATAATGACTTATTTAGTGATGGCTGATTTCAAAACACTGCTTCAGGAAGCTTCGGAGCATAATGAATCAGTATCATAATGAATCTTATAGTAAAGACTCATAACTCCAAAACTGTAGTAAGGAGAGTCAAAAGGTAGGTATTATTTGATAGAACATGTTTTAATTTTTTAGAAAATATAAATTACATTTACATTCAGACATTTTCATGCTGAAAAGACGCTGATAAAAGACAAAAAAAAAATATATATATATATATAATATAAATTTATAAATTTACATTTTTTTATTGACATGGAATAACTCAGGAAGGCAATAAGATCAGAGAAAAAATCTTTTTTGGTGATGCGCTCCTACATGTGAGCTGTATCTGGTTAAAATTTTGTGGAAATAGCATATAAAATATAGTTTAATAAAGTGTTATTAATTTTTTCGCAGCTAGATGGCGCCCACGGGCAGTAAACTCCAGTTTAGAGGCACTTCTCAGCACTCCTTTGGAGTTTTTCAAAATGGCTAGATGCATAAAAAAGCTGAACTTTTAAGCTTTAAGATGATTCCAATTTTGTGTTATTCCACGTTGGAAAACGAACATGAATGGTTCCAGGAACATTGGATACACACTGCATCCCGGAAAGATGACATGTTTTTAGCCAAGTATGTTAAAGCTGCAGTCCGCACCTTTTTTTGGTTAAAAATGATCCAAAATCAATTTTTGAGCAAGTACATAACCAGCCAGTGTTCAAAACTATATAATTATCTTGTCTTGATTCACAACAGTAAGCTTGTAATAATGTTTTATAATAAGAGCGACATGGCGGATTTCCACAGGAAATTTGAGCATGCAGCATTTCTTCTGTGCGTCATTACATCACGTCCGTAAACAGAAAGGAAGGAGTCCCGTCGAGAGGCTAGTCAGTTATATCATGTGAGGATGCTACCGGTAGCGGCACATTTATAGCCTTTTCTCACAGCAGCTGAAATAATTAAACGTATCATTTTGATGGCGGATTGTAATCCAGAAAGATCAAAATGACAATCATCAGTGACAATTGGAGATTCACCCGTAGCCAAAAAGCAAAAGACTTTGGACTGTGGAGTGACTACAGAAATTGAAATCTACAGGTAACGCTAATACACACTAAATACACAGTCACGCAATGCTGATGTTGTTAACAATAACAATTTGAGAACAATATAACAGTAATAATAATTTGCACAGTTTGGTGTGATCCAAGCTAAGCGATCGTTAGATTTAATCATCATTGGCAATTTGGCAGCGTGATTTACTGTAGGCCTGATGCTTTTTTCCTCAGTTGGTCAGAACAAAAGTGACAGACATGTTACTTAGTTGTTCAGATGATTTTTTCCAGTGAAAATTCTTATGTTGGTCATACTTTCAAGACGTAGAATCTGTGATTCTGAAGTACAGTATCCACACCGGTGCGGTGACTGACAGCAAGCATTAGATTCATCCGCGCTGACGAGCTGTGCCGAGGCACAACACACGTACAGATAACTGTTCCGCATATGACTGCAATCGCATGTTTCAAACAGAGATGGCGACAAAGGGAAAAATTGCAGACTGCAGCTTTAAATCATTCTGTGAGTAATATCTTGTGATGAACGCAATATGTTGATTTTGGATTCATTTTAATCGTGAGAATCTGCTTTATGATGTGCATTTTCTATGATCTGTGCATTTTATGCGTACCCCAGTTTGGGAACCACTGTTCTAAATAATGCCGTGAGTGGGGCTTGAGAAAGTGACGTCGTCTGCGTCTGCGCAGTACGACTTGATGCAGCTCCTGAAGCGAGACACAGGAAACAGAAATACTGCAAAATAATAATAACACGACTAAACGAGACTATAACGTTATAACATTTCGTCTCGTCTCGTTTTAGTCAACGAAATGAAGAGACATTTTAGTATAGTTTTTATTTTGTAAACCACATTTAGTCTTATTATTCGTCAACAATATTGCATTATACATTTAATTTTAGTCATCGTCACATGACCAGCATTTCTGTTGCGTCTCGTTTTCGTCAGGTGATAAAGGTTCGTTGACGACGATATTTAGTCATAATTTTCGTTGACGAAAGCAACACTAGGCATGAAGAATCATTTTCACACATGAATTGGCACCTCCAGACCTTAAATTCATTGAAAGTCTTTGGGATGTGCTGGAGTAGACTTTACAGAGTGCTCGACTCTTGCATTGTCAATACAAGATCTTGACCAAAAATGGATGCACCTCTTGATGGAAATAAATGTTGTGATGTTATTTGCATCTTAAGCATTTGTCTGTTTAAAGGGATAGTTCACCAAAAAATGCACTTGCTTAGTGAGGTCTGATCGTGCTCTGGCAACGGCAGTGATTTCTCGCTGTCATTGAAGTATAAGCGCGGGACATCACTGCTGTTGTCAGAGCGCGATCAGATCTCACTAAGCGAATGCTGAACGCAGTTGGACGTAGTGGTGTTTTAGAGGTAAAAATTGATATAAATACTGTTCGGTTTCAAACCGATCGACAAACCGATCGTTTCGTGTCTTAGGACATCTATGTGTCGTCACGAGCCGCAGGGTTTAATTTGGATTTGTCTGTGCATGTTTATTTGACTCTTATAAATTGTGTTACCATAGACACGCATTATATGACTGACAGACGGCAACGGTTGGAGTTAAAAATGATAATTTTTGTTCTCCTGAAGAAACAAAGTCACCTACATCTTGGATGTGCTGGGGGTAAGCAGATAAACATCAAATTTTAATTTTTGGGTGAACTATCCCTTTAAATCCAAACAGCGACTTTATTTTTTGGCCGGGCAGTGTAAAACGTTTCTAATAAAACAAACAAACAAACAAAAAAAAAAACATTTCTGACACTGGTGCTCATGTACTTTTTCCATTTTCCTTACCCCGTAAGCCCGAAACTTTCTTGTTTAGTGTATGAAACAGGTGAATAATACGAATGGTTTACGACTATCTGGGGTATTGCATGTCTTTTTTTAACCCTCAATTTTTCCCTCTTCACTAGATTCCGAGAACTGTCAGAGTGGTGCTGACTCTGTATTCTCTAATCCTTGCCATGAGTTTTGCAACCAGAGGAAGAAATCTATATTTAGATGCCATGGGTGAATGTGTTTAACTTTAGCCCAGAGTCGCTCCATTCATCACCAGAACGTGCTCAAAGGAGGGCAAGCCTCGACTCCAGCTTCAGGCCATGATATTAATGACTTCTGCGGTCAACCAGTACAGCAAACACATTATATTTATTTACAGTTTATTGGCCAAAAAAGTAATGCTTTAACAGAAAATAATTCTTAAACTCAGGTTATCCTTAAGCAATTCACATTCTGTTGAAGCTGAAGGAGTAAACTGAAAAAGGGTTCATGTTCTGTTCAGTTTGTCTAACAGTCTTCTCACACCTCTCTGTGGCTCCTGCTCAGGATATGGGTGTTGGCTTCATTCCAGCTGAAACCATATGGAGGTCCTCAGACACAGACACAGATACACACACACACACACACACATATTGAGTTTCCATGTTTTATGGGGGTATTTCATAGACAATGATTTTTATGATGTACAAACTGTATATGCTACCCCCTAACCCTACCAAACACAGAAAATTTCTGCATTTTTATATTTTCAAAAAACATCACTTAGGCTAGTATGATTTAAACCCATTTTCCACATGGGGACCAAAAAAGATTTCAGATATTGCCATCTTTTCATTTACCTGAACCACACACACAGGAATTTAAATGATTCCACCTTAAATTGAATTTTTCCTATTGTCAAACCTCACAATCGATTCCATACTGCTGATTCAATAAAGAAAATAAATCAGAACAGGTAAGTATAGATAAACTTTAATATACTTTTAAATTTCTTATCCAGTCGAAAATACAACTTTTGAATGAAAGGCACAGTACGACCAGACTTTTCCGTAGTCTCAAAACAAACGTACAGAAAGCAGACATTTTTCTTACAGAAAATGCACAAATAACTCAACAAACATAAACAGCGGATTTCAAAGTTTGGAATGTCTTCAAACCAATATGTAATGAGAGGAATATTTAAAGCAATAGTTCATTAAACACAATCAACTCCCAATATTGCTTATTACAAACAAGGGTAACATGAGTAGGAGGGAGAAAAAAAAAAAAGAAAAAAAAAAAACCCACAAAAATATTTTAAAGGACAATATTGATGACGGCAAACATTAAAGGGTCTATGAGGAAAAATGATTTGAAAATGTAGTGCAACTTGTCTCTGTAAACTCAATGCAAGTGCAAGTGCAAGTGAATGTAACGGTATGCCATAGTTGTTTTAAGCTTATGAAAAATTAAACAGCATCTATCCAAAAAGGTAAAAAAAAAAAAAAACTACAATAACAAAGGTTTATGAAGACAGAAACATGAAAAATAAAAGTTTTATTGTGGTTTCCCTTTTTGAACAATCTTGGTCAAAGCTAAAAGAACAAAATGAACCACACAATGGTGACAACATTCTTTGGTATTTTTATTCTTGCATACTCGGTTGTTTTAAATCCTTTTTTTTTTTTTTCTTTTTTTTTTTTTTATATATTTTGATTTCAGGTTATTTTTTTAATCATGTCATCCAACTACCATCACTGACACCGACTGCCACTTTTACAAAAAGCTTCAACGCCTCACCAAAAAGGTTAATTGTAACAGGAAACACTTGATCAAATTTCCCTTGGATAATTTGACCAAGCACACTTTCAAATTCAGTTAAGACTTCACTAAGTTTCCCGTAGCAAAGAAATCAGGTGGTTAATCGAATATAGAGAAAACACAAATGGATGAATCTCAAAGCCTGTCAAGAACATGTCCTGGTGATATTTCACCCAAAAATCAAATAAGAAAGCATATTTTGATTAAATCTTTAATTTGATATTTAAATATATATTTAAACATCATGGTAGTATTACACTGCCTTAAATTTATGATGCTTTAAATATTTTTTTTTATACTAAATTTTTTTTAATTTACTGTATTAACATGATGAGATTAACATGAATAACAAAAATAAAGCAAAAAAATTTTGCATTACAATAATGAGAATTTTGGGAAATATGTCAAAAACAAATTTCTCCTAAAATGTAATTATGTTTCTGGCCAAAACAGGAATATGTTACATTGAAAATCATTTCTTCTTTTTATTTTCTCGGGTAAAACATGACCTGAACTTTTTTTTTTTTTGAGATTCACCTAAACAAACAAAGCTCCCTGTGTCACGTCAGTAATAACCGCTGCTCACGGTGCCCTTACAGCACCCAATTTATAAATTAAATAGAAACCGTATTATAGAATGCTGATCAGAACCGATAATAGCAGTGAGGGTTCACTGAAGCATCAGCTCACAATCACACACACAGACACACACACACACAAACTAGTGCGATCACAGCAGTTTGAGCCTCTAGTCTGCTGATTTTCACACGACCCTTTAATCCATGTTCATGTGCAAACTTCTTAATTAGCCCTGGGCAGGACTGGAACCAATGTTGGCATGATTAATAGCGGCAACGAAATAGCGACTCCCTTGAAGGTGTACGAAAGTGTTCCAGAATCTGGCAGCAGATTTGTAAAAGTACTTCTGAAGTCTTTTTTTTTTGTTTTTGAGGGGGGCCACAGAATGCAGGAGCAGCAGCGTCCCCTGTACTCGACACTACCTGTTAGTATTGCTCAGCTCTGAGAGTTGTGTCAGGAACTCCCGCAGTTCTTTAGCTGCCTGGAAGCGGCCGTAACGTTTCTGAGGCCTGGTGCACTCATCCAGCAGGGCTATGAGGCGCCCGTCTTTGACCACGTCAGCAGGGGGGTCGTGAAGGAGACCGCCCGTGGTGCCACGCCAGGTGGCGAATCTGGAGAGCAGGTTCTGACAGACAGCATAGTAGTTGTGGTCCACGGTGACTCGCGAGCAGAGGATGTCCTTGGAGAAAGAGAGGCAGGCCTCTTTGTCACATTCCTCGTAGCGGCTCTCATACCACACGTCATAGTTTTCTGGTTTATCTGAGTGGATAAAAAAAAAAAAAAAAAAAAAAAAAATCTGTCAAAGGGTACATAATATCTGCCACAATAAAACATAAGAACAAACCTTAAAATCTACTTGAAATGACATTTGCAGCCCATGTTTCTGGGTGAAACTGGATGTTCCAGAGCTGAATATTTAAGACTGAAGTTAATGCCCACATCGCAGAAAACCTTGACAGAATCGTGAAATCCAGTCATGAAAATGGAATTTAAAGTACAATGAATGTCATGAATTTGACGATTACATAAAAAGCTGTACCAAATTGTGATATGCACTAGGGTCGATGAATATTAAACCATTAAAAGGCTATTTAAATCTAAAGTCGGCATGTTCTGCATGTTTAAACTTAAGGAATTTAAGTTTTTTTTCTTCTTTCTTTCTTTTTTTTTTTTTTTTTTAAGGAATATCATTTTTTTTCCATGTTTTAAATTTTAACAGTAAACCTCTGCTTTTGCTGAGAAAATAACATAAATTGATTTTAATTTCATTACATTTTAAAAGATTAATTGAATTGTAAATATTTTGTGCCTTCATTTGATGACCACTGTTTTTGATAATAAATTTGTATTAAATCATAAATCCAGAAAAATTAAAATGGACAACAAAGAATTTCTGAAAATAAATAAATAAATCAAACATTTCATAAGGCCTTTTTATTGTAAACATTTTAATCAGTTATTAAATTCTGAAAGTTTTATTAATTCAATTGATTAGACATGCTTTTTGATGATTCATTTAATTATAAATGGAATCCAGTAAAATTAAAATGGAAAACACAGAATCTGGGGAAAATAAAATGGATTTCATAGGGCCCTAAAAAATTGTTAAGTTTTTAATTAATTGTTGTTAAACTGTAAGCAAATTAATTACACTTGCTTTGAATTCAGAAAAAATAAAATTGAATTTGTAGGGCCCTATGAAGGGATGCCAGAACAGAATGAAAGTCTGCAGTGTATTGAAATGTTGCTGGTGTCATGAAGAGTTAAGACCCCTGTGCTGCACAGTTCACACTGGACCCCAGGGGGAAGCCGGTTAATCAAAAGCTGTTATTGCAATATCTTGTTGTAGCTAAATCAAAACAGCCTAACACCTGTTATCGTTTTGTAGCTGTGGTAGCATGATGAAGCATGTAGGCCAGACAAAGTATACTTTGAGCTTCAGAATAAATCATTGCAGGGTAAGTGACTTACAAAGTGTAGACTATAGGTTAAACTAGCAGGGTTATCAGCTTATATCAGGTTATATTCCTATCTAGTATATTGATGTGTTAGCCTGCAAATGGTCTATAGCTTCAGGGGACTATTTTATGTAACGTAACTTAAGTGGAAATGAAGCAGTCAGTCAAGTTAACATTATTTAGTAAAAGGATTTACACTCGAATCAAAAATTATAGAACAAACCCAATAAATGTAAAGAAAAAAAAAAAAAATGTAGCAAGGGCACGTCATCTTGCAGTACTATACCCTGTGATGTGACGGGGTTGGTTGGCTCCATTGGATTAATGAAGATTATTATAGTTTCGATTTTGTTCTTTGATTTTTCTGCTTAGTTGCTGTAATCTTTACTAGTAATAGATATACTCATATATCTGTCACCAAGTGGTTGACCAATAGAGGGCTCCAACGCTATTTTCAAAGCAATTCCGGGCTGATAAAAAAAAAAAAAAATAATAATAAAATAAAATAAAATAAAATAAATAATAATAATAATAATAATAAGTGAACAAATATAATTCAGGACTCGAACAGTGAAGTCAAGTCACTTATTTATATAGCACTTTATACAATAAAGATTGATTCAAAGCAGCTTTACAAAAGTAAAATTAAAGCGAAGCAAAAGTTGTTATCAGTTGTAGATGTTGTTGTTGTGCAATTACAGACCACTAGATGGCGCGATTGAAGAATCAGAAATAAGTATCGCATGGAACCGTGTAAAATATAAATTAATGATGCATGGTTCTGCACTAAACGTGGACAAGTTTGTAAAAGTACTGTCAGTGCCAGGACAATAAAGCAAACAACGAATCTACTTTAAACATCACAACTACCAAAACAACTTGTCTAAACCAGATGTGTACGGTGCAAAAAAAGCAAAATAAACCATTATAATGAGGGATGCTGTCTACACTGAATGTGGTGTGGCAAAATCCCTGACAGTAAACTGATGCCCCATTTGCGTCCGCATGGATTTGCAACGTTCGTTTTGTTGTGTCCAGTAGCCAGCCTACCATTGCGAGAGCATTTTCAGTTAATTTCTATGGAAGCTCAACTGCCATAGGAATTAATTGAAAACACTCGCTATGTTCCGCTCGCTCTGCACAAGTGGACATGCACCGTCAAGCTGTTGCGGCGTGTCTGTCACATCCGGTGTGCACACGGTGAAAAGACAAGAAAATAATATAGCTGCAAGCAGCGATGGCGGACCCAAGCCCGGTGGCACCGCCACCCCGGTGGCTTCAGGGCAACTGTGCACAGCAGGCAATAGGCATTTAAAACAGTTAAACATCAAAGGACTATGTCAAATTCACTCTACATTTACTGCACTATAAGGTGGCGCTATAGAGCCCCTCCTCCCTTCCCCTTTGCCCATGTCTACTGGCTAATAATTCTGATGTGTGTGTGGATTCTCAAAAAGCATTCAAGTCTCAAAAAGCATTCTCAAAAGCATTCAAAACAAATATTAAAGTTTGATGCGTTGCCAAGGCAACAGTGTTTGAGATATCACAATTCTTTTTTTTTTTAAAGGTCTAGATCTGCCATGTTTTGGCATTATTCTGATGAAGTTTGAAGCAAATCAGGTACAAATAAGAGGGTGATCTCAAAACAGCTGAAAGTGATACACTTCCTGCTGCCAGTTGGTGGCGCTATAACTGACTCACAATAGTCACATCCATGTGATCAGCCTTGTACAACAAAGACACAGCCGAGGTTTCATCAAAATCAATTAATGTATGCAGAAGTTATAACACTTTGTTTCCCTTTTCTTGCCATAAATTTGTTGCCTTGCCACGGCCAAACCATTTGAGATATCCAACATCCGTCTGCAATTAAACAACTTCAATGTGTTAGCACCAAGTTTAAAAAGTTTGGTGTAAATTGTATAAACTCTGTAGGAGTAGTAGTATAAAATTCATAGCCTGTTTTTTCAAAAAAATCCACATTCAAACCAAATTAGCTGAAGTTGGTCGGAGCCAATGAATAATAAGAACAATTCTTAGGGGATCAAGAGGGCCCTGCGCCCTAATGATTAGGCATACCTTGCCCTCGGATTCACCAGTACAATGGTGGATAATGAAGAGAGACAACAGTTTGTTGCATGCCTTAAAATACTGCCTTCTGACAGTATGAAGCCAAACAAGTTAAGATGCCATGTATGCAGAAGAGAACTTGAGGTTGTGGTCAGTTCTACGAAAGTGGAACCTGTCAGCATTCGCGGTTTTGTCATTTCTCCTAGCTCGCAACGTGTTGATTTGGGTGCACACAAATGTTTTTGTGCTCGAGTTTGTGATCTGCAATTTATGCAGGCTGTTAGTCCAATTAGTCCAAATAGTCCAAATGGTTTTTGGAATAGCATGCATAAAAAGACCAGCAATGTGTGTTCAGAGAAAAATAGGTTACATTTTAAGCCAACATTCAACAAGTTCATTATCTTTTACAGAAGCAGTGAAACTTCTTGTCAAGTTCTCCTGTGTTTCACAATATGCCTAGTTGCCAGCTGACTTTTCCTTACCACCATATCCTTATTCCACTCTCTTATTTTACAAACAACTTAATGTTAGATTCTGTATAACAGGCAAAAAAAAAAAAAAAAAAAAAAAAAACATTACAGTGTTTTATTTCTTGAAGATTTTCCATCTGCAACTCTTTACAACATACATTAATTGAATGATGACAAAAGTCCTTTTCAAGGAACGTCTGTTCACTTGGCGGCCATATTTTTAATGCCTCCGGAAAGCTATTTCGGACATGTATTTGAACTCATAAATAAACATTTCAAATCAGCAACAAAATCTGATATGAACTGTCCAATGTTGTTTCATATGCTCAAATAGTGTTAGAAAAACTAAATTTTCAGGCTGGACCAGCCAATGCACATGTACAGTCCTAAGCATTAGTCTCAGGTTTCTGTGGAAACCGGCACTTCTAACGGCAGCTGCAGTGACACAATGACTTTATCTATCAGTGATTGGCTCTTTTATTTGGAAGGCGGGAAGTATTTTGCCATATAGAGTAGTGCAGGTATGACATCACTTTGTAGGCCAAAACACGGGAACGAGTTAGCATTTTAGTACTTCCGGTTCCATTGTGCTGAAGTCCATGTTTTTTTTTTTGTTTTGTTTTTTGAATGGGACTAAATAGCTGAAATAAGGTCTGTGGTGAACAAGCTCAAGACACTTTCATGTTTTATTCTACAACATAAATACATCAGTATTACCCCGCTTGTGATTTTTTAAAGCTGCTACGTGTCTCGAAGAAGATGGTTGAAGCTAGCAAGAGACTAAATGGTACTTCAGAGGTAGTCGGGGAGATTAAACGTCATCACGCGAAACAGGTAAGCATTGCTTATAGCCTATACCTTTAGCTTTTTATTTCTGGCAACTGCATTTAGGCTTCAAAATTCATAAAAGTTAGTTTGTCTGTGAAAATAATTTTGATGGACAAAACATGTAAGTATCAAAGTTTTCTTGATCACAGAGCTTTTTTTTTTTTTTCGAAAAGCCTACGGAAAAATCCTATTGGTTTTTGTCGAGGGAACCAGTGTAATGACAAATGCCGATTGGCCAACGAAGTCTACTGCGTATTGCACTTTCTCCCATTTATAAGTAATGGGGTGAACCGTCTTTGTATATCTATAGCCTAGTCTTTGATGATGATCTGCAGAATAAAGATGATGAATTGATTCAGCTCTTCTCTGGAAGAAGACAAATAAAAAGTTCTTCTGACAGCAGGTGCAGCTCTTCTCTGGCCACCCATTCTAATTCTGAACAAATCAATAAAGCTGAGGATCCTTTAGGAGGAGGTGGTGGGGTGCAGAAATAGACTGGGCTGTGACATTTATTCATCAGCAAAACTATATTGAGTCATAAAGTGACTTAAAGAGTGGGGGATCAGCTGTCTTAGTCATTTGACACAGCTCAATATTGTGCCAATAACTAATTAGAGAAAATGAAGTCACCACGCTGCCAATCACTCTCGAGGGAGCCAATTATGAGATCCAGAGGAGTTAATGTGCCACAGCCAATCAGAGCGCACACTGGCTTCAGTGATTTTCTCTTTTGCTGTGTGTGTGCTGAGAATCCCATCCAGAGGTTTATGGAGGAACAACATGAAATAGAAAATTACTGTTTCAGACCCGACGGAAAATGTTAAATTAAAAGAACAGTTCATTTATTTACCCACATGTCGTTTCATACCTGTATGACTATTTCTTCTGTTAAATATAAAAATAATCCCATTGACTTTCATTGTATGAACAAAAACAGATTAAATAATCTTCAAAATATCTTAAACCAACTAAAATTGCCAACACCGATATTCTCAATAAAAAAGCTGAATGCATATAAGCAGAAACCACCTTTGGATTAAACCAGTGAATTAAAATAGTTTCCGAAGCCATGAAAGGCACGTTTTAATTAATTTGAATTAGTGCACTGAGATATTACTAGCAGAGTGAATTAAATAATAAAAAAAATGAATAAAACCCCATCTATCCAGTGCCCTCTGCAAAATGACTTCGAACCTTGATGCCCACACAGGTCCATTGAAGTGCTATGACATCATATGCACATCTCAATTCAGAATAGAAACTCAAAAAAGGCTCGTCTTATCTAACATTTCAGAAAGACCCATCTGCGAGCAAACGCACACACACACAAGCTCCATTCAGATAAATGCTGGCAGACTGAAGCAAATAGCCATTGTTATGTAGCACACATGCTCCAAGTTCATCCGCCAGCCCAGTTTGGCCTCTCTGGATGGCAGATACACTGGCACACATACTTGGTCCAGCACTGCACCAATCCATGCCAACTCACTACTGTTCAGAATCAAAAGTGCAGCTTTGGGCCACATTAATCTGTTGCAATGCAAACGCTTCAACAGCAATACTTACTCAAATGTGAAACTGGAATTTCAAATACCACGCATTATTAAATTAGGTGCTCTACCAGGGTCTGAAATTAATGTTTCCATTGTGGGGAAATATTTGATCCCTGTAATTGATTTCCAGGGGCAATTTTACCTTTGTAAGGGTATTATTTATAATTACCTTAATGTCTCTGTGTTGTCTTGTATGTCAAATACTTAATTTAACCAATCACTTCAATACATCAGAATACTATACAGGTGCTGGTCATATAATTAGAATATCATCAAAAAGTTGATTTATTTCACTAATTCCGTTCAAAAAGTGAAACTTGTATATTATATTCATTCATTACACACAGACTGATATATTTCAAATGTTTATTTCTTTTAATTTTGATGATTATAACTGACAACTAAGGAAAATCCCAAATTCAGTATTTCAGAAAATTAGATTACTTAATACCAATACAAAGAAAGGATTTTTAGAAATCTTGGCCAACTGAAGAGTATGAACATGAAAAGTATGTGCATGTACAGCACTCAATACTTAGTTGGGGCTCCTTTTGCCTGAATTACTGCAGCAATGCAGCGTGGCATGGAGTCGATCAGTCTGTGGCACTGTTCAGGTGTTATGAGAGCCCAGGTTGCTCTGATAGTGGCCTTCAGCTCTTCTGCATTGTTGGGTCTGGCATATCGCATCTTCCTCTTCACAATACCCCATAGATTTTCTATGGGACTAAGGTCAGGCGAGTTTGCTGGCCAATTAAGAACAGGGATACCATGGTCCTTAAACCAGGTACTGGTAGCTTTGGCACTGTGTGCAGGTGCCAAATTCTGTTGGAAAATGAAATCTGCATCTCCATAAAGTTGGTCAGCAGCAGGAAGCATGAAGTGCTCTAAAACTTCCTGGTATACGGCTGCGTTGACCTTGGACCTCAGAAAACACAGTGGACCAACACCAGCAGATGACATGGCACCCCAAACCATCACTGACTGTGGAAACTTTACACTGGACCTCAAGCAACGTGGATTGTGTGCCTCTCCTCTCTTCCTCCAGACTCTGGGACCCTGATTTCCAAAGGAAACGCAAAATTTACTTTCATCAGAGAACGTAACTTTGGACCTTTTTGTCTTTAGCCCAGGCGAGACGCTTCTGACGCTGTCTGTTGTTCAAGAGTGGCTTGACACAAGGAATGCGACAGCTGAAACCCATGTCTTGAATACGTCTGTGCGTAGTGACTCTTGAAGCACTGACTCCAGCTGCAGTCCACTCTTTGTGAATCTCCCCCACATTTTTGAATGGGTTTTGTTTCACATTCCTCTCCAGGGTGCGGTTATCCCTATTGCTTGTACCCTTTTTTCTACCACATCTTTTCCTTCCCTTTGCCTCTCTATTAATGTGCTTGGACACAGAGCTCTGTGAACAGCCAGCCTCTTTTGCAATGACCTTTTGTGTCTTGCCCTCCTTGTGCAAGGTGTCAATGGTCGTCTTTTGGACAACTGTCAAGTCAGCAAGTCTTCCCCATGATTGTGTAGCCTACAGAACTAGACTGAGAGACCATTTAAAGGCCTTTGCAGGTGTTTTGAGTTAATTAGCTGATTAGATTGTGGCACCAGGTGTCTTCAATATTGAACCTTTTCACAATATTCTAATTTTCTGAGATACTGAATTTGGGATTTTCCTTAGTTGTCAGTTATAATCATCAAAATTAAAAGAAATAAACATTTGAAATATATCAGTCTGTGTGTAATGAATGAATATAATATACAAGTTTCATTTTTTGAATGGAATTAGTGAAATAAACTTTTTGATGATATTCTAATTATATGACCAGCACCTGTAGACTGTTACCAATTTAATTTTAGAAGTATCAAAAAAAGCCATCTTTATACTGGAAATGTGGAACAGAAGCAGCATTAGACATGGCATTTATGTTTATGCAGTTGTTTTGTAAATGCATGAATGCTACCTTTGAGCAGCATTAATGTAAATGGCCTCCACGGAGTACACAAATGATAACATTAAACGGTATTGTTTGAGGAAATGGTATTTCAGATTATGGATACACAGACAAAATAAGCTAAACATCTCTCTATACTGCACAATGATTATCTTACTTACATTGGATCTGCACTTTGTTGTTTCTAAGAGAATTTATAAGAATCCAGAATTCAGACAGTGAGCGTGTGCACTGAGCAAAAAACAGGCATTTTCAGCGGTGACTAAAGGCACCAATATACTTCAAGTGAAATTAAAGAATGAACTGGAGTGATGCCATTAAAAATTAACTTTTTTTTTTTTTTTTTTTTTTTTTAGAGTTTGAAACAGCTTGCCAAAAGCGAACTTTCGGGAAAAGTTTGCTCTGGCTGGTAAACACCTTCAAACTACCGTTGGTCTGTGGCGATTACGTAATAGGTAGGTGTGGCTCTGAGGCGCCGCCTTCTTTGAAATCTTCTCTGGTTCATTTCTTCTCTTCAGTCCGTCGAGGTCAGACGCAAGTAAAAATGTGTACACACTTGAAAGCTGCTTTATAGTAGAAAATTAAGTTGTAATTCTAATCGAAAGTGACACTGTCACTGTTTTTCATGTTTAAAACTGTAAAGGCTTGTGCTCACCGGGACGATTATCACACACACTTATCGCTGAAGTTTAACGTCTTGTGACTAAAAGTACGCCAATGTGAGCGTGCACACTGATGCACAAAACGGCAGCAGTAAAAGCATAATTAAAAAAAAAAAAAAAACTTGGGTTTTTTTTTGGTTTGAAGTGCTGCGTTAAAAACTGGCCGACCAATGAGATTTGAGTTCCAATGAGAGACTTTTGTTCACGTGCCTGGAGCTGCTGAAATTACAGTAAAACACGACATGGTGGCGCTCAAGCACAAAACGGTCTTGCCAAGCACATATTGATACCTACGAAGAGGATGACGAAAAGGAAGTAAGTAGACGAAGAAGACCCCTACAAACTATGGGTGCTCTGCCAGTTCTTGGCCACACCAATTGATCTGTATTATATGCCATTTTATTTCTATATTTTTTATTGTTTTTTTTTTTTTGTTTTTTTTACATTCAAGAAATATAGTTGAGAATGTCTGTTTCATAAATGTTTATTTGCACTACCGTTCACTTGCACTACTGTCATTGTGACATATTTGCACTACCGTTTCTGACTACCAACTCCTCATGTCATGTATATGCCATTTTATATCTGTATTTTTATTGTTTTATTTACATTCAAGAAATATTTAGAATGTCTAATTCATAAATATGTTCACTTGCACTAAGCACAAGTGCCGTATACTGTTAGGGAGTTTGCACGTTCACTCAGTGCATCGCCAGTAAAAAAAAACAAAAAAACAACAACTTGTTTTGGTATGAACAAAGACGTGTCGAAAAACATCTCGAAAAATGCTGGCGATAAGCGTGCGTGGTAATCGTCCTGGTGTGCACAAGGCTTTAAAGCTGCTTGCTTTACAATCTATTGTATAATGTGGTATATAAATAAACGTGACTTGACTGGAGTTCCGAAATGCAGAGTGTCTACTGTGATAATTCTGCCTGAAAGGCCAAAGAAACATTTATGTTGACTGGGAAGGCAGTACAGTAACAAACAGTCCAAAAAACAGGTGCTCCAGCTCAGGATAAACTGAAAGTGGGTCAGAGCATATGAAAGTAGACAAAAAAAATGAATTAAAAAAAAAATTAAAAAAAATAGCCGGTCTAACCTGGATAACAGCTTCCAGAGAAATGTATAAATGTCGTTAAGCAAACCAAGACCACGGAGACACTGGAATGAGTCATTACTTACTCTGCTTTATCAGTCTTTTGTCTGCCACTATGACGTTTTCTGCATCGACGACGATGACTTTCCCGTCACGAGGCCCGACTGCAAAGTTGTCGAAGCTGACGTCTAGGAGGTAAAGGGCAAAGTCAAAGTCGTTGTTGGTCAGCTGCTCGGCGATGTCCATCAGCTGCTTGGCCAGATCTACTCTTTTCTCCCATGGTGCATTGTAGAAGCTCCAGAGCTCCTCGCCCACGTAATTCACCGCCACCATCCGGCCGCAGGCCCCCAGGTATTTGGCGAACGGCCAGCCCTCATCGGAAGGAAAACTCTGCAGAGATGAAACATGAGGAGAGAGTCAAGGTGAGACAGAAGTTCTCCGTTCAAACACACGATAAAGAAAAAACAGCAGGTCCACTCACATTTGAAGCAAAAGATACACATTAAGACACTGATAAACTGCACAATCGTTAGCTTGGAGCAAAGTAGCTGTACCAAACTTTTCTTAAGTGCTGTTGATATTCGATAGCCCCATTTCAAGTCGAGTCATTAAAAATGGATAAGTGACCATTAAACTTTAATCCCAGAGATTCAAATAATTTAGAGGACAAAACACAGCATTCGGTAACCAGTCGGAGCCTCCAACATCTGGCCTCTGTGGTCTAGGCTAGAGAGGGCATGCTTCCTGCTATTCACGATATATGGTTTGTGATGGACATTTGGCAAAGCGAATCTGTCACATATATAACATTTTACTGGCTTACACTCCTGATGTCATAAATCTGATAACTGCAGGAGGCATTTCGGCATGTTCCAATCTGTTACACTCATCCTGTCCTTGAGACTTTTAAGGGTCACAAGTGAATAAACGAAGGCAAAACCCACAAGAACATCCATATTTTTCCTCTTGCCTTGACCTAATGCTTATAATGATACCAACTAAGAAAATCACTTGTTGAATATATCCCTTGACATTGTAATCAAAATTATTAATGTAGATTCATGGAATTTATATTAAAATGCTATTTTGTATGAGGAATCTGACTTTTTTTGTGAGTGGGATACCAGGGAGTACATTTGCTGTACATCTGGTGCTGTGCCGTAAGCCATTGTTCCTTACCTAAAGCTGTAAATATGACTGAGGAGAAGATGACTTTTTAGTGTCGCTGATTAGTTCACCTCTCAAGTCTTCGGGTCTGAGCCATTTGTTATTTTGTTACGTGATGAGATGTATGGAACACAGAAATTAGTAAATAATTACCAATCTTCCTTACAATCAACTGTAACTAACATTTTTTGTTTTGCTTTTAAGTAAGTATTGCAATAAAATAGTATTTTTTTTCCCCCTTAACCTCTTACTGTTCCTGTTACCTTATAATTCCAAGGGGAATGCATAATTCACTGTAGCATAATTATCAAAAATGGTAATATAATAAAGTCCTTTCACGTCACCATTTCGCGTGCTCGTCAGCCTACACTTCACATAATAGGCCTGTAGGTGGCACCTGGGCTTCATTTAAAGGTCCCGTTTTTCGTGTTTTTTTGAAGCTTTGATTGTGTTTATAGTGTGCAATATAACGTGTTCATGTTTCGTGTGTAAAAAAACACAGTATTTTTCACATAATTTACTTATCTGTATACCGCTGTTTCCACTGTCATAAAAACGGGCTGATGACTTCCTTGTTCTATGAAGTCCCTCCTTCAGAAATACGTAACGAGTTCTGATTGTGCCAGCGGTTCCTGTGTTGTGATTCGACAGCAGTTTAGCGCATCTTGCCCGGAAAGGTCACGCCTCTTACCATAACGTGGAGATGCACGCGCTCAGTGTTATTGTAAACATGTCTTTAATTTTACCCTATCAATTTGAGCCGGAATCAGACCCGGTGATTGGACTGCGGGATGAAAATAACAGCGTTTCAACGACATGGTGACAAACACACTCTACAAACGCAACTCTTGTGTATTCCTGTGGGCGGAGGTTAGTCAAAAAACTGTTTTAGTGACGTCATTAAAGAAGGAAGTAGAGGGATGTAGTCCAAACTGGCCGTTCGATGTAGGCGACTTCTGTTAAATAAAATATCTCGCTTGGCATTGAACTTTGAGCTTTAAAATTTTACAGATTTTATTTATACTCCAACAACAACAACAACAACAACAACAACAACAACAACAACAACAACATTACACACTAACTAAAGTTTGAAACATGGGATCACGAAGAACGGGACCTTTAATAAACTATGATGGTTTGATCAAATGGTAAACAGTATACCAATATACATAGGCAAAATACCAGTGGCTTGAATACTAACCAATAATGCGACTTTTGGTACTGCATGGTTTTGTGTAGTGCTTTGTAATAAATAAACATTCATTGTTTCAACAACAACAGATTCAGATCGCTTTATAAATGTAAAGGCGTCTGTCCATGTAATTTTCAACTGATTTATGAATGACTCCACTTCACATTGTGCAATGAAATTTGAACTTGTGCCGGATGATAATTAATCAGTAGCCTACATGACAAATAGGCATCAATGAATTAACCGTAATATTTTAAAATAAGTAATATGTGGATTTTTAATTGAATCGATACACTACCTTTGATTATTGAAAAAAAAAAAAAAAAAAAAAAAAAATTAAAAATTCGTTTTTTAAATTTTTCCTGCCGTCAAGCCATAGGTACTCAACTGAAAGAGCTATATTTAGCTCGAGAGCATAAGTTCCCGAGGAGATCTACATTTACACTAGTGTGTTTTCATTTTAAAATGAGTAACTTGCTACGTTTACGCCTGCCATCCACGGAGACTTTTGAAAATGCTGCAGACCCCAGGATACTTTAGGATACCTTAGTTTTGTACACATTGTAATGTTAATTATAATCAAATGCATTTAGTTTTATTGACCACAATATTATCTTTGATATTTGTTTGAGAGGGGCACTTTTGATTAATTTTGACAAAGAAAAAAAAAGAAAAAAAAAAGGTAAGGGAAAAAGAATTGATTTTAAACCCTCAACCACGATAAACTTATTTCAGTATGCACATGCGCTGTCTGAGAGATGGTTTTTGAGTGCTGTCTGAGAGATGCACACACATGAAGCCGCTGCTCATAGAGTGCATGAGTACTGAACTGAGTTCTTTTTGCTGCCTTACAGACCTTAATCAGAGCAGTGCAATGACAAGTATGAAAGCGAGACTTTGAAGGATAGACTTACTGTGTTTTCAATGGCATTCGCTGAAAAAAGCTCCTAGATCACTTATATTTTTCCACAGCTCATGTTGTTTGGAGTTTTGTTATGTTATCAGTTATGTCTCAAGTAGTGTAACGATATTCAAACCAAACTGAAAAAATGCGATACACCACCCACGGTACAAAGCGTAATACTGTCATGGTGTACCAAACGCGCCCCGGCCCCTGCTGCCCGGCCCAGCCCTGGCCCAGATCTACACAACGAATACAGTGTTGTAGCCTAACCACCATTAACCACCAATAACTGCAAAAAGCTCTGCGTTTTGTTACTTTCGATAAGAAACAAAGTGTAGTCTTTCAAATTCTGTCCTTTTTCACATGATATAAGATTTCTCATATCGTGAAATAAGAATTTGGTAATATCGCCCAACCCAACTGAAATGATATCTGGTTTTATTCACACACATGCACAGAGTGTTGTTTAAATTCAGTAATTTCTAGCATTTCTCTGCTTACATTTTGCAATGATTTTGTTAAACATCACTGTCATCAAATTTCCAAGGATCTGCATCATTACCAAATGAAGGAAAACCAAATCCTTATGTATTAAATTGAACTCAAACCAGGTTTTGACATAAAAACAAAACCGTTCCAAGAATTTTAGTGAAATAAAACAGCCCTTCGCACCACAAACCTGTTGAGCTGCAGTTTAACATGGTCCAGAAACAAGCCTTTTTTCCTCTGTTGTTCTTGCTATAATTGAGACTCTGACTAACACTTAACACTGTTTCCTTACCCAGAGAGCTGTGACTTTTGTCAAGGACTCTGTAAAATGACGATGTACATAACTTTCAAAAGGTATATTATGCTACTTCTAAGAGATGGTACAACGCTTTACCAAGAAAGGTCAAAGAAATCCTCAATTCTCAAACACACTGAAACAGCATGTGAATCTACAGACAACTGCAAACCTTTTAAGGAAAATTAACGACATGAAAAGCTGCAAACACATTCAAGGACAAATTAAATCAGAGGTGCCCGATATATGTGCTTTCAAGAGTAATAAAATCGGACAAATTACATCACAGAATGTTTTCAGATCAGTAAATCATGGAATCAGTGACAAACACAACCAATGCACACAAGAGCGTGCAGAGAGAAACGTTTCAGGGAAGTTAGTCATTTGTTTTTCCGACCCAGTGGAAATTCTAGCCCATCAATAATAGGAATGTGCGTCTGAACTCGACGCTTTCATAAACTCCAACAATGGCCAAATGGTTGTGAGACACACTGAATAGGTTGTTGTAGGCAGGTGAAAGGTTTGTTTTAATAAAAGCACCATCAACACCACAATGACAGATGCGCCAGGTGCTAGTTAGGGTTGGGCGATGTCTATGGGAGCTTCACCTTGACATCTGAGCATTAAGCTCAACTTCCATTGGAATTAATTAAAAACATTCGCTCTGCTCCACGACAATGGACACACAACGTTAATGTGGCGTGCATCTGGAGAAAGAGAGAACATGCACAGAGCTGAAAGGGCTTGAATGAAGCACATTTAGCTTTAGAAAAAACTACTAGAGAATATAGCGCTGAAATATCATTACCACAAACGATCCAGAGTGCTTGTGGTGTGAGTCGCACCTCTGTTTTGACAAATTTCTCACTTCAACTAGAAAAAGTAAAAACATGCTACCATTTGTCTCATGGTTCGGACAGAATCTGTCAACGGACGATGGCATTATCTATCGGCCCAACCCTAGTGCTAGTCATCTATAACTAAGAGACACACTTATAAATGTAACCTGCTGATGGGTTAGGGCTGTGTAGTATAAAAAAAAAAAAAAAAAAAAGGTTTTGCTTTTATTTAAAGTTTTCACTTATTAGTAACTGACTGTTGATAATTCTATGACCCTACTTGATTTAAAGTGCCCCATTATGGTTTTTGTAAGGTTCCTAATTTTGTTTTGGAGGTCTCCTACAACAGGTTTACATGCATCCAAGGACAAAAAACACTTTCATTTTCTCATAATATACATTGCATATCACCACATTATTCAATATTTCTCAAACGACTCGATGGATGAATCAGTCTCAATAAATCCGTCCTTTTCGATAGCCTGCTCTGCTCTGATTGGCCAGATGGCCCAGTCTGTTGTGATTGGTCTACCACGTACAGCACAAGTCGGAAACAAACGCCCATTACCATAACTGATTCAGCTCTGTATGCTTCCTAAAGCTCAGCGATTGTACACACTGTAAAGACAGTAACGATGGAGTCGATTTTACCATATCAATCTGAGCTAGAGTCCGATGATGAAACATTAGAAGAAATAGTTATTCAATCCGAGCCTCCATCACAAGAACGACTAGAGTTTCTCAGTGTTACACTACTCAGTTTGAGGTATTACATTATGAGATGTAATTCCTCACTGTCAGCATTAACAAGCGTATGTCCATCAACAAACCGACGTGTATATTTCTAATTTATTGCGGTGCACATGTGGGAACTGTATTATTAACTGTATCAATAACTGTGCATTCGTTAGCCCAGCACTAATGTGAATGACTGATTTAACATTAAAGTTTGTAAAACAAATCTTGCTCAAGTTGTAAGAACGACAGACAATCTGCATTAATGGACACAGATTTAGGTAATAGTGGCCAACAACTGATTTGCAGAAGTATTTCAGAGAGATAATAATGTGAGTTAGCCGGTTAGCCAGAGACATACAAAATAGCTAAAACACAAAACTATGTATTTTGAACACCCGGTATAAAATGCATCAATAATTAATCACACTTACAGTTTGTGATTCTGAGGAGCAAGTTGGTCCAAATAAAGCAGGTAATGTCCCAACTTTAATCACTGATTTTTCACAGCCTCAAAATTTGGAAGTGAACATAAACCAAATTTCCTTTCACAGCCCAGAGCACAGCGTCTTGTCGACATGTTATCCACATGAACGAGCTACAGCGTTTGAGAAAGGTTCAAGTTTTCATGTGATGTCCATGAAGAACGTAGGCAGGCATTATGCAAATGTGTTAACTTGTGATGAGTGAACTTTGCAAAATAGGATTCAAACTAAAAACAACTTGTTTAAAGGATTAGTTCACTTTCAAATTAAAATTTCCTGATAATTTACTCACCCCCGTGTCATCCAAGATGTTCATGTCTTTCTTTCTTCAGTCGAAAAGAAATTAAAGTTTTTGATGAAAACATTCCAGGATTTTTCTCCATATAGTAGACTTAAATGGAGCCCAAACGGTTGAAGGTCAAAATTACAGTTTCATTGCAGCATCAAAACGTTCTACACGATCCCAGATGAGGAATAAAGGTCTTATCTTGAGAAACAATCGCTCATTTTCTAAAATAAAATAAAATAAATAACATATTATTAAGTTTTAAGAATAAATGCTCATCTTGAACTAGCTCCCTTCTTCTCTATTTGAATTCCAGCAGTGTATACACTGCTAAGTGTGTTACTGCCCTCCACAGGTTAAAGTTTGAACTAATTATTATATATCCTTGCACTAGCATATTGTATATGACAATTTAGTTTAAACATTGACCTGTGGAGGGCAGTAATACACTTAGCAGTATCTACACTTGCTGGAATTCAAATAGAGAAGAAAAATAGAGTTAGTTCAAGATGAGCATTTATTGTTAAAATGTATAATTTTTTATTTTTTTTTAAGAAAATGAGCGATGGTTTCTCTAGATAAGACCCTTATTTCTGGTCTGGGATTGCTGTAAACTGTAATTTTGACCAACCGTTTGGGCTCCATTGACGTCCACGATATGGAGAAAAATCCTGGAATGTTTTCATCAGAAACCTTAATTTCTTTGCAAATGTGTGTGTGTATATCTATCTATTAGGGGTGTAACGGTTCACAGAATTCACGGTTCGGTTCGATACAATACGATACACTGGTGTCACGGTTCGGTAAGGTAAGGTTCGGTATGTTTTAGATACAGCAAAAAGAAAAAAATATTATTAGAGTAAGGTCTCATATCCGCGGCTATAAATGTACCAATCGCCACGGTGATGTCTTTTGCCCTGTTTGAATCAGTTGGAAATGTCTGTCTAAATGCTGCGGGGATAGTTTGTGGCGTGTATGTTTCTCCTGTTTTTCGTCTTGTTCCAGAGACTGACACTCTGGGGTGATGTCGGCGTAAATGAGTTGACATGTTTTAAGTATTCCCGCTGGTGTACCCTATTGTCATGTAGCAGATGCGACATACCGTTGATTTTTTATCCACCACTCTCTTGCCATCACCATCATAGCTTACAGGGAATCCAAAGTGCACCCAAACACCAGACCTGTTGGTTATTGGAGGATCTTCTATTTCTGGTCTGTTAAACGCATTAGCCATTTTGCAACGAGCCTTCAGCGCGTACTGAGTGAGTGAGCGCCTGACTGAGTAGCCTAACATAAACATAAGTTGGTGTTTTTTTTTCTTCAGGGGTGTCAGGGGCGTTGCCTGTTACGTCGTTTGGGTTATTGGGCTACCTTGTTGAACGCATACCATTATATTTCACACACTTTTTTATTTTCCAAATGTAATTAATTACCGTAACCGCATACCGAACCGAAAGCCTCGTACTGAACGGTTCGATACGAATACGCGTATCGTTACACTCCTACTATCTATCTATCTATCTATCTATCTATCTATCTATCTATCTATCTATCTATCTATCTATCTATCTATCTATCTATCTATCTATCTATCTATCTATCTATCTATCTATCTATCTATCTATCTATCTATCTATCTATCTATCTATGTCTATCTGTCTATCTATCTATCTATCCATCCATCGCTTAATATCGGCCACCCAGCTCTCTAAGATATTGGTCAACCACTACTGTGAATATTAGAGAGCAGAAGACTAAAAATGAAGTCTACATGTTCTGCATGTCTCTGTAAATGAGCGTTGAAATTAAACAGATTTCATATGCTTTATTTCAATTAATGGTCAGCATGAATTGTAAATCTTATATTTAAAGGTCGACCATCTGTTTGTGTCAAGGCACCACTTTAGTATCAAAACCAAGGTCTGGAATCATGCCAGTGTTGTAATAAATGTTGATATCAAGCCAACCCTAGTTAGTGTAGTGGCAGCTTAATGAGATCTGGGCAAGAAACCCAAAGGCCGTTCCCAACCTTGATAGGGCCAACAGGGGTTATGCGCAATCTAACTTCCGTTTTCTGTGAAACAGATCAGATCGCTTCCGGTTTGGGTCTTTTGTATGTGCTACATGAAGAATTATCTGTTTTATCCAAGATAACTTAAAAGGAACAAGCAAAGATGAGAATAACTGATGTCCTCCGCATATGCAGATTCATATTTAAAAGATTTTTAAATTTTTCTTCTTCACACTAACGTTTAGATATTTAATAGGATAAAACTCCTATAACAATGTGAACTAGGTAGTTTCGATGATTACCTTAAATGTCGATAGATATTCCGTCAGTTCATAATGCTGTTAACACTTTCTCTGACAAGCGGATGCAAAGAGACCAGTTTTCCGGTTTGGTCATGTGACGTTCGACATATACCCAATTCCAGAAATTGAGTTAGTAGGATTAGCAATCACCAAGAGACTTTTCGCATGAAACTTTTGGTCACACTTCATATTACGTGTCATATTGCATTGCAAAACATTTTTGCTGCTATTGAGGTGGAATACGGGTAAGGTTAGGGACAGGTTTGGTGAAATGGGTAGTTTTAAGGGTGGGTTAAGCGGTAAGGGACCTTACAACAGTGTAATTATTGATGTAATTACAGAAATTAATTACAGCTATAATTACATGCAGGTAGTGTTACATCTAAAGACGTATTCAATGTGTTTATAATGTGTGTGTGTGTGTGTGTGTGTTGGATCTGGTTGTTTGCTCTTTCTCTCCCTCTCCCCTTTTCTCTCTCTCTCTCTCTCGTTATGAGACAGGTGTTCCAATCAGCTGTGTTCAATCCGGTCTTGGGTGACTGGATGTTGACGGAAAGGAGTGGGAATATAAGACGTCGTGGAATAGTGGAGAAGAGAGAGAGACTTCCTTCCGCCAGGGCAAATACTTCCTCCTGTTGCCCAGACTCATTTGTTGTTAGATTTCTGATTTATTGTATATGAGTAAGTGAACTCAGTATTTTAGTGAGCTCTTTGATAGAGAGAGAATTGAAGTTGTTCAATATCTTTTGATTCTGTTTATGACTTACGTTATCTATGTTTGTTAACCTCTTACGTTCTTTTTGCTTTAAGGGAATGTAGGGGGAGGGTGCCATTTGTTTGTACTTCTCTGTTTTTCTCCAGGTTATGGCTAGGTAGGGAGAGAGGGAAGTTGTATGTATTTTATTTGTGGATTATCTTTGTCTAGGTAACTTATAAAATTATTGGGTTAGTTAGTTTGGGTTTTGTTTGTTATAACCCTCCCCTGAAGTTTTGTTCCCAATACCTCTGTTAATACTTTGAGAATACTAATTTTAGTTTATAAATCTTTACCTTTTCAATTAAAAGATCCTAATTTGAATTGGTGTTTGTGTTGATTCTGGGACGGGAAGTTGGATTGCCCTCGTTCTCTCTCCAAGGTTTTCTTTCTTTAGTTATTTTTACTTTTTTTTTTTTTTTTTTTTTTCTTATTTTGTTACTGGCTCCCCAGCCCTAGATGGGTAGTTATGTAACAGTAGTTTATAAATATAAGTACAATGTAAAAACATGTAGATACAAAATAAGTGCATTGTATCACATGACTCATTTAAATGTCATAGTAGTTAATGACACTTAATATAAGTGGGACCAAAGTTTCTTTAAAAACAAACATTTGCTTGACAACTAATCAAGAATGGCAACTTCCATTTCGGTGGTGAAGTTCCCAAGTCTACAGTTTGCTCACACTCTCTACAATTATAGAGCCTGTCAAACTAGTGCTGACGTGTAAGGAGGGAATATCAACTCTGCACAGATGACGAAGTGTAAAAGAATATAGCAGTGCTATTTTGAAAATATGGGCAAGTTGAAGCTGTAGCACAGTGTATTGATTCTCATGCGGGTAATGCTGGTTTAAAGCCAGCCTGCAACATTTTTCGATCCCATTCCCAACCTTTATAATAAGCACTTACAATAAAAATCAATGGGGCAAGGCAATGCAAACAAGTAAATGTAAAAAAAAAAAAAGTTTCAAACATTTAGTCAACTAAACCTAAACATTACTAGGGATGCTCTGATCGATCAGCCGGAGATGATAATCAAATTCTATGACTCGACCGGTAGTCACTAATTTTGGCTGATCCCACAAACAGATTGCAATTTTGATGACTTAAAAACTTAAAAAGTCGCCACCGAGGGGCATGTAAACAGTATACAGATGAGGCTTTTGCACCACGTTCTGCTTTGTAGCTTCGCAAAACATTAGTAAACCACACATCTTTATTTAGAGCAGAAATAAATAAATCTCGAATAAAAAAAGCCTGCACACACACGCACACACACACACACACACACACACAC
This sequence comes from Megalobrama amblycephala, assembly GCF_018812025.1. NCBI lineage: Eukaryota > Metazoa > Chordata > Actinopteri > Cypriniformes > Xenocyprididae > Megalobrama > Megalobrama amblycephala. The sequence goes on along the minus strand of NC_063060.1, from coordinate 17,579,744 downwards.
ACACACACACACACACACACACACACACACACACACACACACAAACACACAAACACACAACATAACTTCATGTGTAGACCATGAGAAAATCCTCATGGAGTGACATTACATGCTGCTGGGCTAAAGCTCGAACACATCATGATCACGACACAGTGTTTTCCAATGTTATTTGAAAGTTCAACCAATAGAAATGAATCTCGGGTATGGTGAGTAGGGACGACGTGTCAAGACCAATCAGACACTATTTTACAGCTAGAGCACCCTTGGATTGGATTGATCATTCAGATTCACAGGTCTTGATTCCATGTAATTATAAATATTTTTATGCTTTGTGGTCTGTGCACATGTAAGTAGTTATGTTCAGTAAAACACTCAGATCATGATGTTTAGAGAGGTTTTTGGACTTTGGACTTTTTGGACCTTTTTTGATAAAAAGGCTACAATGGTTCTAAATGACATAACTTTTGATTGCTTTGAGATAAACACAAAATTTGACTCAGATGCAGCTGATATGATTGTGAACAAGGCCAAACTAACATTTAAATGTATGTACTTACATTTAAATTAATCATTTGATACAATGCACTTATTGGGTACATATTGTACTTATATTTTGATAACACCTGCATGTAATTATATCTGTAATTAAATTTATAATTACACTGTTGACCGTTCCCTTACACCTTGACCCACCCTTAAACCTACCCATACCACCAAAGCTTTCCCTATAACCTTACCCATATCCCACCTCAATAGCAGCAAACGTGTTTTGCAATTCAATATGAACCCAATAAGTACATTGTACTTATTTTTTGATGCAAGTACATAGTAGTTAAGGCCACTTAATATAAAGTGGGAACCAAAAATCAATTAATTGCATCGTTTCTGGGTTTCATCAATCATGATCAAAATCTATTTTCTTCAAAATTTGAAAGGTTTTCTATCAAATGAGACTACGTACTTGATACCTTGTTTTTTTTTTTTTGTTGTTGTTTTTTGTTAGATAAGTCAATACTTTTAAAGGCTAATTCACACTGCACCGACAGACACAGACCAATGACGATGTAAGATATAAAACAGTATTTAAAGGGATAGTTCACCCAAAAATGAAAATTTGATGTTTATCTGCTTACCCCCAGTGCATCCAAGATGTAGGTGACTTTTTTTCTTTAGTCGAACGCAAATTATGATTTTTAACTGCAACCGCTGCCGTCTGTCAGTCAAATAATAGCAGTAGATGGGAACTTCAACTATAACAGTAAATAAAACTTGCTTAGACAAATCAAAATTAAAACCTGCGGCTCGTGACGACACATTAATGTCCTAAGACACGAAACGATCGGTTTGTGTGAGAAACCGAACATTATTTATATAATTTTTACCTCTAATACACCACTATGTCCAACTTCGTTCAGCTTCCTGTTAGTGAGGTCAAAAAACGCGTTCTGAAGACGGAAGTGATGTCTCGCCCATATACTTCAATGAGCGCGAGACATCACTTCCGTTGTCAGAGCGCGATCAGACCTCACTAGCCGGAAGCTGAACGAACTTGGACATAGTGGTGTATTAGAGGTAAAAAAATTATATAAATACTGTTCGGTTTCTCGCACAAACCGATCGTTTCGTGTCTTAGGACATTAATGTGCCGTCACGAGCCGCAGGGTTTAATTTGGATTTGTCTATGGAAGTTTTTTCGACTCTTAATGGTCAAGTTCCCAATCACTGCTATTATTTGACTGACAGACGGCAGCGGTTGCAGTTAAAAATCATAATTTGCGTTCAACTGAAGAAAAAAAGTAATCTACAGCTTGGATGCCCTGGGGGTAAGCAGATAAACATCAAATTTTCATTTTTGAGTGAACTATCCCTTTAAGACTGCATTACACTTTAAAACCTAAGGGAAACTAGATTAAAATTTTCTAGAATCTCATTCCAGGAATCACTTCAAAAACACCTTTTAAAGTACTGCAGACACTATCTGTACAAATTTATCAACGTTATCAGGACAAATTTCTTCTACAGGAAGAGAGTTCACCAGTTTACATGCACTAAATAATAGGCATGTCCTTGATAACAACCTTGCTGTGCTCAGTCTTGTTTGTGAAAGCCTTACACACAAACAGCAGTTGACTCCTGTCAGCTCTGGGACTGTTTAGAAAGGTGCTCCGGGCATGACAACCTCATAATAACCTCATTGTCAGGTGAAGGGAGAGGAGGCGCACACCACACACACTGGGCTGTGTGCAAGATTAATGCCGTGATGGACGTGACCCTCGGGGCTCTGCCTGTGCTATTCTCAGCCTTGCTGAGCAGATGGGCCACGTTCTCAATGGAGGAAGGAGGCACGAGTAATGCAAGTACAAAGTCAAGCGCAGCAGCTTTTTTCCAGAGGACACACATTTCACAACAATCTGACACAATACCAGGCTAAGGGGAACAAATTGTGTTTCTGACCTTTACTGCTATAAATAGCAATACAAATGTCAGTGGGCAAAGCCTTAAAAAAAAAAAAAAAAAAAAAAAAAAAAACATCAACAGGATGGGGCATCTGCATCCTTGTTACACGCTGATTTTGTAATCCTCTCATTGTCTTGCTCGTCTCCGGCTCCATAGGCTCTTTTGCCCCTTGAGCGCAGCACTCCCATCAACTCCAAACACAACAAATTACTCTGTTCTTTTTTCTTTCTTTTTTTTTTTTTTACACAAACCTAAAAATACAAAGACCACAAAAATCTGAACTTGAGTGACTTCACATTCATCCTGCAGGGCAAACAGAAAACAGTCATATGACAGAATTTAAATTTGACTTTCCAACATACAGAAATACTCATATCCAGTATACAAGACCATATAGCGTGCCTGTATATTGTGGTCAAAAACCGAAAAAGACTGCTTTCACAAGCAGAACACGAAGGTAGGAAGTCAACAAACCATGTCTGAATGCATTGCAAGTGTATAAAAAAAGTTTCTGAAGGCTCTACTTTGTTGCTTACTGTATAATATCCAACAATCCTGTGTATATGGATCAACCATTAACGGACATTGAAAATGGCATCTAATAGAGTGACTGAAATGTTTTAAATGTATTGACAGGAAAATTAGAACTGTAGACAAAGTGAGGGCTGCACCTGCACAATATATCTACATTAATGTCGCAAATGTGCATATTGTGATCAATGTTGGGTAAGTTACCCTAAAAAAGTAATTAATTACATCTTCAACAGACTAATTAGATAAATATACTCTCTCTAAAAAGTATTGCATCACTTATTACTAATTACTTTCTAAATTCCATATCAAACTTGACCAGTTGAACAATACAAGGATAGACATGAAACTGCTCTTTTAATTCTTTCAAATAAACAATACTAAATTGCATAAATTATTCTTGAACTGAACAAAGTATTAAAAGGGGAAAAGGTTACAATAAAAATATACATTTTAACATTTAACATGATAAATTTTGATGTTAAATCCACTAATGTTTTTTATAGAAATGTTCTATATAAGTTCTATAATTCAATTACATCAGAAGTAACTGTAATTTGCAGAAAAATTAAAAGTAATTTTTGCGCTCATAGCAAACACGTCATCTGAAAAGACAATATTTTACACAAAATAACATCAAACATGTATGCTGATTATACCATTTTCAGTTTTAAAATATCTTAAGTGAACATGAAAATGTACCCTATTTTCTAAATGTCTGTTATTAATCTTATTGTGAATGATTCACCCATGTATGCATCTCCTTAATAAAATGTGTTTTGACCTTGTAATTTTTAATCAAAATGTTATAAATCAATCTTCCTCTCTGTTGGTGTATGCCAAACTTCTCAAATCATATAGTGTGCTTAAACCCATCCATTTCTTACAATAGAACGCAAACTCATATTCAGATCTGCCTCCATCCAATCAATAATTGTTGGGTAAAACCCAGTCCCCGCTCAACATCTTTTTCCTCTTACAATATTCTTTCACTCAGATATACGTCACAATAAGAAAGAATAGATGTGTCTCAACTTCCGTTACTTTGCAACTTTTTAATTTCAATTGATTTTGCAAATTGCATGATTTAATAAATTATCACGTTTCTCATCAATGTTTTGCAGCACTTTATGGTATTTTGGAGAAACCTTTGTAGACACTGACTGACTGCCTCAGGTTTCTAATTGGAAAGCAGATTTTGCCTGCCTTATAAAACTGCAAAAGGTTGCTACAACTTCTGGCAAACTAGAAAAACTGGCTTTTCTTAGCTTCAGGAAGTGTGATGAATGATTTAGAGCATTCTGAAGAGACAAGCATCTGTTAGCTTTAACATCATGTTTTCAGCAGGGGAAGGAAGAGCAAGCACTGGTGAAGATCACACTTAATCGCATCTATGGATTAGGAGCCAATTCATTAGCAGCATCCACAGCAAACTAATGACATTTCATTATGTTGACCAAATCGCTGCAGAGGTTGCAGGGCAAAAGGGGGCTAAACTGTATGTTGCTAATCAAATCGAGCGACTCGCTCTCCGGAGAGAGATCAGATTGCCTTTATCACCTAGAATGCCTGAGGTGTGGCAGATGGAGTGAATGATGGGAGGTGAGAACGGATATTGGCTGCTCTCACAGAGATGTCCTTTTGTTTGCCCAGGCCTTCGACAAGCTAGGTCAATCGCAAAAGAAATTGGAATAGATTAGCTGGGTCTAAAAATCAATGCCAGACTGAGGGGTGCAAAAAAAAAAAAAGAGAGCTGTCAAGGTCTCTCATGAAAACACAAGAAAAAAAAATACAGTGGAAATAGGGGTATGCGATATGTATCATCTACGATATATCATTAGCCCCACTTCCCCACCCCCATATCACCCAAGCGAGATTGCTGCTTTTCCCAAATATCAGCATGATTGTGAATATCATACTGGTTATATAAAACAATTCAATAAACAATAAGTTAACAATTTGAGTTACATTATAGACACAATATTGTGTTTTTGCTTAAATCAATGACAATTTCCAAATGATTTGTCTGTGCAACTTCTGCAGTGCAAAGATGAATTTAGCTGATACTGATTTTGTTTGAACAGTGCCTTCCCATTTTAACTGAATTTATTAATTAAATATTAGAACTTGACATTAGATAGGGTAAATATCTAATAAGGTTATTTAAAAAAAAAAAAAAAGCCATTATAAAAGGTAAAAATCTCCAGGAAATCAATTTAAGGGGGGAAAAATATCACCCCTCAATGGACATTTCTGTCACTGCTGTGAACTGACCAGGAGTGTATTCCAGAAAGGAGGTTTAACAAACTTTAAATTAAAGTTTAAATTTGAACTCTGAGTTGACTTGAGTTTTTGGTTCCAGAACAGCTTATTTGAGTTCAATTAACTCTGAGTAGGTTGACTCTGAGTTAATGCACCACGACTATGAAAAGCCATGATCATTGGAGCTCCGATATATACGATTCACCATGGCACCCGTCAAAAAGACGTCCGCATAGTTTCAAGTCAATACAACTTATGTTCTTATCACTGTTATAATAAAGTGAAAGTGAAAACTGGCAGAACAGTAAGTTATTGAACTAATATTCATTTTCATGGTATCCCACGGGCAAAAAAAAAAAAAAAAAAAAAAAAAAAAACAGGGTGCAATAATAACAAATAAATAAATAATATGTATTGTAAATAACTGAAAATATTTATTATAATTATAAATACTTTTATCATTATTAAACTTTTAGAAAATTTTCTTTATTTTTATTGAAAATAAATTCCTTTCTGATGTGATGGGAAAAGACAGAAAAGCAAGCCCCGCAAAGGTCGGACTCGAACCCGGGTCAATCGCATCAACTTAATTCTACGCACCTTACAAGATACCGACTACACCACTGAAGCCGGTGATACAAGTGTGTCTTTTTTAACCTTGTGTACATTGGTGGGCGGAGCTAGTGTAAACTTGCACTTAGTAATAGACACTTCTCATCAATCTTGTTTTCCGTTTGCATTAAGATTATTTTTATTACCACACTGCAGATAATTTTACTTAAATGCACTTAATTTAGATCTTGAAATAAGACAAAAATACTCAATAAGAAAATTATTTTTGCAGCGTGAATGAATGAAGTATTTAAACATAGCGCATACTTTAAAAAGGGGGAGGAGACCGAAAGAAACACTGGGTTTACTGAAGAAAACCAGGGTAGGTTCACAGAGTAAGTTACTATGGTAACTTACCCAGAGGTTTAGTTTTGTGTTTTACTGGAACCAAAAACCCTGTTTCCCCTTTTCTGGGGTTAACAAACTTAAAAAAACTTAAACTAAACCTATGAAAAATATGAAAAGCTTTGGGAGTCAGCATACTAAGCAAAATATTATCTAATTATCGTAATCGACAAAATTCCAAAAAATAAATTAGAATATTTTGTCAATATCGCACAACTTTAAGTATGAAACGTGTGCCATACCAAAACATGTTTTGGACAATCTTTATGACCAATACGCAACCTCCATATATTTAAACGCCAAATTTGTGTATGGAATAACAATTTTCCATGATTTATGTTTGCAGGAATTCTTCAGGACAAGCACACTGTTTGCCAAAGCAGAGAAATCTCTTAGTGACCACCGACAGATGCAAAGTATTTATTATTTACACAGCCTTGTGCAAAACTTTAAAATATGCAAAGATGCACCCTTAATCCCTTGAACTTTCAAGCGGGCATCAGACACAGTGCTTTTGCATCAAAAGAAAAATTCAGCAACTTGAAAATGCATTTAAAAGGAGAGGTTTTAATCGGCTAGTGTGTGAATACCTGCAGCACAAGAGGTTCAGGGTTGAATGCCAACGTCATCAGCAGCTGCATTCGCTCCGTGTCTTTAAGGTTCTTCAGCAGGAAGCTTCCAGAGTCCTTGGTCTCTGCATACCTCCTGACCACTCTGTCCAGAAGCCTCTGCGAGGGGCAGTGCACTAGATCCGACCAGCCCTCCACCACCTCTGGGGTCAGCAGTCTTACGTCCCCGTTAAGTCTGGCAAACTCCGTTTTGTACATACCCTGAATGAGATCACAGCGTGGTCTTCCAGTGGCTCGTTTGCAGATCTTCTGATCGATCTCTGCCAGCTCTTGGTTGGAGCCCAGGCGCTTGAGCACGACCCTGCGCGTTCCTTCCCTGGGTTCTCCGTATTGAGCAAAATAGACGTTCTTTACATTGAAAAAGTCTAGGAAACGCAGGCGACCCCACATCTCGAAGGTCACCTGGCCATTCATGAACTTGCGGCACCAGCTAGTGCCGAAGCAGGCCGGACACTTGTTGAGGCCGATGAATCGGCGGTCAGTAAGCTCGTTCCTCTGAAACGAGGCGAACAGGTTGTGAGTGTTCATCAGCAGAATAACAAAAAGCGCTACGATGAAGAGGAACTTGCCACATCGGTAGACGCGGCCAAATTTGAGCGACCGCAGCATGCTGATTGGCTGCAGCGCACTGAAGATAGATGCAGTTAATCTTCGTCAATGTGGGTGTTCCATCATTGCTATGTGTAATATAATTATCATCCCCATCACTTTCACATTAGTTAGAGTGGTCTATGCTGGCAGCAATGTTGCCTGGTAAGCCCATCGGTTTCAAGAGCCCCTCTCACCATGTTTTACAGGAGGGCTTTCTGGTTTTATGTTGAGTTCCGGCATTAAGCTGCAACATCAGTAATCCACTCTACCTGAAACAGATAAATGAAATCATATTAATAAAGCCATACAATAAAGTCATACGTGTTGATGATGCAGTTATATTCTTCTTTCAGATGTATTTACGAGAACAGATTGCTCTAAAGAGTTTATTGGGGAAACAGATGAACAATCCATCGCCATGTTAGCATTTTCTTGTGTCAGTTTACGTTTCAATCTTACATGAAGCCCAGCCTTGTGGGGAGAGCAACAATGTGGGAATTAAAAATTTAAATGTCACTGTGACTTTTTAACACTTCAAATTTAGTGATGTATACTACCAAGGGCGTAGATTTGGTTTCAACATTGGGGGGGGGGTTTAGTGTTGGTATGCTGCCTGTTATTATTTTTTTAATATATATATATATATATATATAAAAAAAAAAAAAAAAAAAAATCAGTTTTATGTGTAGCGTTATTGGATCTATCTATCTATCTATCTATCTATCTATCTATCTATCTATCTATCTATCTATCTATCTATCTATCTATCTATCTATCATAACTACATTCATCAAATTCTAACATAACGGAGTGATTCTAAAAAGAAAGAAATTATGTTAAATATTGAAACCAGTAGGTGGCAGCGATTCGACGTTTTAATGAGTGAGCTACTTAAATCGTTCATTCAAGCCAATTCGTTCAAAAGTCAGATTAATTAAGGAAGAAAACAAACACCTATGTGAATACTTTTTTCATTGATAACTATTGAAAAATGAAGTAACAAAACAGACGGCTGTTTTGGTAACTGGTTACAGTTACACTGATAGTTATGGCTAAATTGCAATGGATTAGATAGCTAAAATATATGTGGAGAGTAATTAGCTATTACAATGTTTTCATACCTCCTAGAGTATATGCTTTATTCTTTTTAACGTCCCTCTTTGAACAGAAGTTTAATACAGTTGGCTGGGCAGCGGTTCTCTTCATTTTTTGGTGCTACCCGTGCTCTCCATTCAAACATTAGAGCTCCACTCGCATTGTTTTGGTGAAAGTGCGACGCTCATTGGTTGGGCGTTACCAATCGGTTCAATGGAAGGGGGGTACTTTTTTGACTAATTTATTATGACAAACTCATATTCGATTAGAAACAAAATTATTGTTACAAAATAAATGAATTATACATATGTTAGTATAGATCTACTGTGATTTTCATGTTGAAATATTGGGGGGGTTGTAACTGATGGATTTGAATATTGGGGGGGTTACCTCCCCCCCATCCCCCCGCAAACTACGCCCCTGTATACTACCATTCAAAAGTTTGGGGTCGGTAAGATTTTCTTAATTATTTTGAAAATAGTTTCTTATGCTCATTAAGGCTGCATTTATTTGATCAAAAAATACACTAAAACCAGGAATATTATTACAATTTAAATAAAATATATAAAAACAGTCTAAATTTAATTTATTCCATTGATGGCAAAGCTGTATTTTCATCAGCCGTTACTTCAGTCAACAGCGTCACGTGATTTTTAAGATTCTTCGATTAACAAAGTTTAAAAGTATTTATTTGAAATAGAAATCTTTTACAACATTATACATGTATTTTACTACCCCTTTTGACCAATTTAATGCATCCTCCTTGCTAAATAAAAGTATTAATTTCTTTAAAAAAAAAAAAAAGAAAGAAAGAAAAAAAATCTGACCCTAAACTTGAACTTTTGAGTAGTGTATATTTCAAAGCAGCTTAGACAAAGCCAGATTTACATAGAGAAAGGTTCATGAATTGAACAGCATGTTAGAAATGTAATATTTTTTAGCCCATTAGAATAGTTCAGACAAACATTTGTAACACATTAAATAACTAAAATGCATTTATAGGAGGCTCTGGATGTCATTTGATGTCCAGCAAAAACTTCTCTATGATAAGACTCTTTCCAGAACAATGTGTGATGAGGCTCCTATAAAAATTAAAGAGCATGGTTCTGAAACATCATCTTTACACTCATAAAAGAGAGAGCACAAACCAATAAATTGCAGCTTAGTATATAAGAAAAGGGAGTGTACTTAAGTGTCACCTGACCTTTTTTATGCCTTTGATTCATGAACTAATTCAGTTAAAAGAATGTATAAAAGGAACCAGCAATGTGTCACATGTGTAATCCTTTAACTCTTTAAGCCATGAAGGCATTTTTAGAATTGTTTTTTTCTTTTCTTTTCTAAATGACATACACAAAAGTAAAGACTCATAACTACAAAACTCTAGCAAGGAGAGTCAAATGGTAGGTATCGTTTGATAGAAAACGTTTTAAATTTGTTAAAAATATTTATTACATGATAACTCAGGGTAGAAATAAGGTAGGAGGAAAATTTTGGTGATTTTGGAAAATGCGAGTTGCATCTGGTTCAAATTTTGTGGTGATAGCATAAAGTAATCAAAAGTTACAGTATTTGGAACCAATGTAGTCTTTTTGTTTAGCCCTTGACACCAGGAAGGCATTTTTAAAATTGTTGTTCCTCTGTGAGGAATATCTCATGATTGACACAATTGATTATGTTGATTTTGCACTCATTTCAGTCGGGCGCATCCACTGTAAGTAATGAAGTGACATTTTCTACGATATATGCATGTTTCCTGAAGTTATAAGCAAAAACGCCATGTGAACACTACATTTGATTTTACTTAGCTATGTCTATGTTTACTTAATTTGTCATGACTCCGTGAGAAATATTTCATTATCGGCGCAATAGATTATGTTGATTTTGGACTCAATTTAATCGACAATCTGCTGTAAATAATGTTGTGCCATTTTCCATGATCTGAGCATGTTTCATGAAGTTACAAGTGAAAACATGGCATGCATGCCGCATCTGTATTTACATATTGGTCTTGCGGGCTTCACATACAAAAACATTCTCAAGTTTAGTCAAAGCACAAAACAATTATGCTTCTTGTATTCTATTCCGTGAGACCTTTCAAATGACATTAGACACATGACTATCTGAGCTGTGTGATGTTTTTGACATTCCAGTACATAGTACAAAAAAGTATTTCATAAACTATAAAAACTTTTTTTATTTATCAACAAATAACTCGGCACTACTCAGGAGTTAATCGAATTGGCTACATACATTGTAAAGTTCAGACTCTAAGCATTCAAATGACACCTATTTGTGTTGATCAAGGCAGTAGTTTGGAAAAAAAAAGATTATTATACTTTTCATAGCTAGGTGGTGCCCACAGGTGGTACACTCAGTTTTAGAGGGACTACTCAGCACTCAATAACAGTTGATCAAAATGGTTAGATGCATGAAAAAGCAGATTTTTAAAGTAAGTAAGTTTTAAAATGATACATATTTGTATTTGTACATATTTTCACATGGGGTATACCACCATGCAATGACTGGGGCGATAATGTGAACATAATATTAACTATAATATAAATACTAGGTTATACATCTCAGCTCTAATTTAGAAACAAAGAAACATAACTCAGCCGCTGCATTCTCTGGTGATAGTCGCTAATATTGAGGTTAGTGTGAAACTCTTGGGTATAATGTTCAGGAATCATAAATCATTCTGATTTAGGGTAAATGCAGATAAATTTTTCACAGAAAGGGGCTTATAAATTCTACTTTACATACTCTTTAAAAAAGACAGAGAGACAGAAAGGAAATGAAGAGAATTGTACAGTCAATTTGCAGGTGTAGCAGATCCAGGCATGATCAGGCTAGTCAAATGTGTCCGAGTCAAACGAGATATGACGCAGTGATTACATCACTAACTTGAATTCAAAAGACTGTTTCAAACAAGGCAGCAGCATGCACACTTTGAATACAGTATTTGACTAAATATTGGATAGAGTAAGACAGTCATTTTTAATGAAAGCAAAACCTCCATTAATAAGCACACAAGTTCATACTCTTTGTACACACTTTCATATCTAATAAAAGTGTTTATAGGTGTTTGGCACAGTTGTTCTATTGGTAGTCTCATGTAGCCAGACTTTTGACTACAGTGGCATAAAGTCAGGCCTACTTTGAAGCTTATACCAGTAAAACACAGACTTAGACAGGAAGAGACCAACATGTAAAGCGCTCAACCACAGTTTTTGTTTTTAAGTGTCATTTAAAGTTGGGTTGATCTGAATTAGCTGACAACTCATTAATAGACCAATGGGGGGAAAACTTGTTCAAATAATGGCACAGTAATGTCAGCCCATGATCAACTACTGCACAAAAGAAAAGAAAAGAAAAGAAAAGAAAAGAAAAGAAAAGAAAAGAAAAGAAAAGAAAAGAAAAGAAAAGAAAAGAAAAGAAAAGAAAAGAAAAGAAAAGAAAAGAAAAGAAAAGACTAAAAATTTGGAAAACATGGATAGATTCTTTACCCAAAGGTAATAAATACTGATTATTTCATAGACATAACTGCCTGGACACGTGTATTAAAACCACATTGCTTATGGCAGCTCTGCTTATTAAAATAATTATGGTAATCTGCAGAAAACACCTTGTCACATAATGACAAAACAATATTTTTGATATTTTTGTACTTTCTGTAACAAAGCCTATAATAATGAATCTACAAAAAAAGCAACAACCAAAGACGTGTGTCTGACACACAGACAGATAGAGAATGCCATGTCATGTGCGAGAGAGACGACCGACATACGACTATCAGGTTTTGTCGGATCACTGCGTTACCCTAGTCTGCGTCTGTTGCCGTTGGTTAGCTCTCATTTTCGCCGACTGTAGGTTAAATCACCGTTTGTCAGGTCTTGAAATGTCTGAAAAGTGACGTACTGTAATCTGGTGACAATCGGTGTCTCTCTGTGCAGTGTGAATTGGCCTAAAGACATGAGCGCAACAATCAAACACGTCTGTCTAGCGCATGTTTACATTGAAAAACAATGGAAAAGTAGTGCAGTGGAATAGAAAAACGTGTTTTGTGTGAATGGCCCCCAAGACTGGAACATGTATGTTAATAGTTTTTCATGGGGTTCTTTGAGGCTTATGTGACTAAAGTTGTACTCATTTTCTGCTTCTCCCACAGCACTTTACGAGCGGGGAAAAGGTCCAATAAAAACCACACCTCATCATGAAGAGAGAGCTCTGATAACTATACAGCTTTCTCACCGGACATGTTTCCCATACAGAAAAAGACACAAAGCTCTCACTGCTCACAACTTTTAAGACTTAGTATAGAGCGCAAAACTTCTTCTGAAGGGATAAGGCACATCATGCACAGAGGGGTAAACAGACCTGGAAAATGTCTGGCAGATGGTGACGGTTTTCAAGATGATTCATCAACACCAGTTTCAAAGCTCCACAACAAACCTGAGCTCCAACACTGCAAAGTAATTCCAGTTTCTAGTTAAAATGTTCAACATTTACTCTCACAAATGAATTTAAACAATGATGTTTGGGAATGCCAATTAGCCCTGTCACACTATGCAAACTTTTTTCTACTCCCTCACCAAATTTTGACAATTTTCCAAAAGTCATAAGAAAACTTTTGGTTTTTATATACCAAAATGTGTCAAAAGTATCTCATTAGCATCACACACACACACAAACACACACACTTCAGTGCTGAAAAAAGTCAACAATGACTGATTCAAAATTCCCAACATAGACTCAATTTGAAGACATAGAATAAGTAAATGTAAATGAAATGTGAATGTCTTTAAAAAGATGCTCTCTTACTTTTATAAATATTTAAATGATTTGTGCTAGGCCATTTATCATGTTGCGTGCTGCTTTAAGTTGCACTCCTCTGTGGTATTGAAAATGAAAAACCAGAGTTATCACAGTTGACTGCTCCAGTCAATAATGTTTGATCACACAACGTGGCCGAGCCACTATGCTGCAAGTACAACAGTCACTAACCAAACCAGATAAAGAGCTATAAATTACCCATCCTGTGCGTGTAAGAAACCACTCACAACAGGAGCTAAGCGCAAATGTGAGAGGGGGCAGATGTCAGCTTGCACTTTACACTCTTATGATTGATAGATGTAGTGTGCGAAAGCAAGTGGGTGACCTACATGAACAACCCTTAAAGGAATAGTTCACCCAAAAATGAAAGCTCTGTCATCATTTACTTCATATCCAGTGCTCCAGACTAACATTTGAGAGCAGTAGACACCAAGTTCTAGAGAGTTCAGAAGGTGGCATAAGCACCTGATTTGGTAGCACCAAGAGTAATTAATAACCGTAATAAAACAATGTCTCTTAGTATAATTGTTAGCTGCACTAGTGCAACCTCTTACGAAATGTAGTTGCACTGGCATGGAAAAAAAGGTCATTTTCAGTCGCTGTCTGTAGCCCTGATATCATTCCAAACTCATTTGCCATGCAATTTCTGTCAACAACACAAAAAAAGAAGTAGCTCACCTCGACCAGGAGCTGTCAAGCCAAAAAAAAAAAAAAAAAAAAAAAAAAGCATAACGAAAGGTCATGCACTGTTTATCTCTAGTCTCTAAATCCATAAAATAGCTTTATAAAGAAAAAAAGTTACATTTAAGTTGTTATTCACTTTAAATCTTGTTCGACAGATGTGGTCACCATTCACTTATGGAAGAACAGTTACTTTAACACTGTAAAGTCTATAAACATCTCATTTTGTGTTACACACACAAAAAAAAAAAAAAAAAAGTCATGCAAGTTTGAAGCAACACAACGGGTGAGTAGACCATTTTTGGGTTAACCACCTCTTTAACACAACTCGTCAAATGTGCATTCACTAATGTAGAGTTTTAGGCTGTTTGGTAATACACTTAAAAAGAAATTGTCTTTTTACTCAGCTAATAGGCTTCCGGAACGAAACAGCTCAAAGAAACTTTACTTGAGTTTTGTTTGAAAGCTCCGTTTCACCCACCTGCGTATTTTCGTGCTGTGAGCTCACTTAATGTTGTTAAATTGTCATGATACTCACTGGAGACGCCTGAACAAACAACGTAAACTGGTTTAAGTTCTCTTTCTTTAGAGATAACGTTAAATTATAGCTAGTCACAAAAACAAAGTCTGCTTTTAAAACTATATCACCAGCTGACCGCTCAAACTCTGACCGCTGGAGTCAATGGTCTCGCCACGTCAATCAGGGACTAGAAGACTATTATACTGCGGACAATACAGAGTATAGCAGCAGGTAAACAAGAACAACGTTCAGTCTAGTAACTGCTGTGAGGCGATTAATGCACTCGGAAACTTTGACTTTGTTAGCGCAGTTGTATATTTAGCTAACATTAAATGACAAACGTGTGTTTGCACGCTAAATGGTCACAAAACTAAATTATTGTTGTTTATCTCTTAATTTTCAGCGCTGGTGATCGATAACAAAAAAAAAAAAAACGATATAGCTGAATGGTTATTGTAAAGATAATAATATTCATTGCAATAATAATAATGAAAAACATGACTGGGCAGTTTGTGATCCATTGTCTTCAGTGCAAAACAGAAAAGTTTCTCCATCCATTCAGTAATGACACATTAATCAACTGAAGTTACTTTAGCCGTTTCGATATATAAGTTCATACAAATTTCATTGTAGAAAACATTGGAAATATGAATATGACCACGTGGAATTATGACATGCAAATTCATCAACCTACCAAATAAAAATGTGTGAAACTACGGATTTATTCCACTCGCTCGAGGAAGCGTTCGTTGTTTATTATGAACTCCTGTCTCTTAATACCAGCCGCGTGCATCGATGCTTTCCCACGTTGTCCATGTGTTGCGTGCACATTCCTATTCCCTTTTCTTTATTCCTTCAAAAATTGCAAGGGTTGTCTTCTCAATCTCGAGACAAGTTCAGTCTGCGAGCGTTGAAGCAGCTGCACAAAAGATCCGACTTCGCGGATCGGGTTTCGTATTTACGACCCTTCTGGTCAGTTTACGTTACTGGTTACTAGGTGATTGTGTAGTAACTCCTCCCTCTATCTCAGGAGCGGTGCTCTTCTAGTCCTCGTGCAGGAGTAAGCGCGTCCTCAGGTGTATTATCCTGACCTGTGTGAAGAAGACTTAAAACGTTTTAGAAGAAAAATATATATTCATGGTGTAGAGCTCCTACTTTTGACCATTCTGTCAAATTGCAGGTGAAAGAAAATCAGTGAATATCCACCGAGTTGAACGCCCACATAAACACTTTCATACAGTTTCACGTAGTGATTGCAACTGATGAGAGTGAAGAGATTGAAAGCCACTTCTGTCAGTTTATCGCTTTTCCCACGCAGTTATTTTGAGTTCCTGTGAGGACGTGAACATGTTATTCATTTATGCATAGAAAATCAAACTCTATGGAAATCTCAAAACACATTTCATACAATTTTAGTATTATTAGGCCTAGCTATATATGACTGGAATTAACAGGAATATGCAAATACTGTATAACTTTGAAAAACTGACTCCAGTTAACCTTATATCAGAATATTTAATGAAAGCGTAACATTATATATATATATATATATATATATATATATATATATATATATATATATACATATATAGTTTTGTTTTTTTAAGAAGCAATGTAAATTTCTTTGGAAACAATTAGAAACTCATGAATTGCTCCTCATCACAAAATAAAGAGCTCTCTAGCACAGTGTTTCCCAACCCTGTTCCTGGAGGCACACTAACAGTACACATTTTCCAAATCTTCCTAATCAAACACACCTGATTCAACTCATCAGTTCGTTAGTAGAAACTCCAAGACCAGAAATATGGTTCAGATAAGGGAGACATTCAAAATGCGTACTGGTGTGCCTCCAGGAACAGGGTTGGGAAACACAGCTCTAGCAGATACTCTGGTGACATCTAGTGGTACTTTGAAGAATAAATTGATGTTATGCAGTGGCCTTAAAAGCATTTGGACACTTAAATCACACATAAAAATTGTGGGAAATGTCAGAATTTCATTGCATTTGATAAAACATTAAACTTTTAAATACCAAGTGACATATGCACACAAATGATGCTGGACTTTTTTCTCAGAATTATTAGCTTTTTCTGAGAGATTTTACAATGACTTGAAACTGTGTTGAAGTGATTTTTAGAAAATGTATGAAGTTGTTTAATCTATCATCATTTGAAACCATACAAGCATCTTTAAAATGTCTGCATGTCTTTCTTTAAAACAATGCAATAGCAATTTAAGTAGTGTTAAACCATTTTTGGAGGCTATATTATAAATATAGACTTATCATACTTTTTAATCATTCATATTTGAATTCTGTAATCTGTTATGTAAAAAGTAAGAATAGCCTAGCAACTGCCATTATCAATGTAGCCGAATTTGACCTATACACCATGACTGCATTCGAAAGGCAGCTTTCTTGCTAGAAATAACATCAAAAGTGGAAAGTTTTGGTCAAATACGTACATTTACACACAAACTAACCAGCAAACGCAACTTTCGGACGCCATCTTTATTTTATAGCTCAACTGTCACAGAATGGAAAGCACAGGATTGTGGGATATCAAAGGCAGCAAAGGATACATCTATGCTGCCTTCAAAGATTGATCAGATGAAGGTATCTCAGGAAACAGGAAGTGAAGCTAACATTGGATTCGGACGTGCCTTGATGCCTTCCTTCCTTGAAATGTGTCCTCCGAAGGCAGCATTTTACAGTTTTCGGATGCAGCCCGTGTCTACTTGTCGCATCACACTGCATGGTGCCGCATTCAGTGTAGACAGCATTGGTTGTTACTGATTATAATGGGTTCTACCAAAGACTATAGATATAGAAAGATGGTTCACTCCTATAATGAATGTGAGAAACTGCAACACGCAATATGGCGAAATACATCCCGCCTTCTAAGTAAAAGAGCCAATCTCTAATTGATAAAGTCATTGCATCACTGCAGCTGCCATTAGAGACTCCAGTTCCCATAGAAACCTGAGACTCGCGCTTAGGACTGCACATGCGCATTGGCTCATCTAGCCTGAAAAATACGCTTTTTTGATGTTATTTGAGCATAAGAAACAACATTTATGGGACAGTTCATGTCAGATTTTGTTGCTGATTTGAAATGTGATATTTTATTGTGAGTTCGCCAAGCAGTTTTTCAAATTTCAGGATTCCCCCATTCAAATAGTTAGGACTTGGTCTTGGATGCCTGAAATAACTGCCCGGAAGCGTTGCAAATATGGCCGCCAAGTGAACAGACTTTCCTTGAAAGGGACTTTGGTTCTACTTCTAGAAGACAGTTCACTACCAGTTATGAATGGGAGAAACTGCAATGCACAATATGGCAAAATATGTCCCGCCTTCTAAGTAAAAGAGTCAATTGCTGAAGCTCTGGTTACCATAGAAACCTGAGACTCACGCTTTGGACTGCACATGCACATTGGATTGTCTAGCCTGAAAAATAAACCTTTTTAGCGCTATTTTAGTATAAAAAACAACATTTATGGGACAGTTCATGCTGGATTTTGTTGCTGTTAGATTTGACATCAAAGTACTGCAAGTGTGATTCCCCAAAGAACCTTTCAGTGAACAGTTCCTATAAAAAGAATCATTTTTAGTGCAAATAATTTTAATAACCTAAAGAACCTTTACCCATGTAAATACCGTTTTTTCCAATGGACAGTTTCCAGGGATGTTAAAGGTTCTTTGTGGAACCATCAATGCCAATAATTTTTAAGAGTGTATGGTGCTCCAAATCCCAACCCTTAAAATCTTTCAAATAGTAATCTTAAAGGACAATATATCTGAGTATGAATGAGTTCTGCCAAGGCCATTTGGGGACTCTCTGTGGCACGACCCAATCAGAGTCATTAGCCTGATGTTCCAGATGAGCAGAGACAAGAATGATAAGAATATCATCCCATTACTGAGTCCATTAGGAGAGCCAGAGGAGGGAGAAGATCCATGCCGTCGGCAGTCAAATTTCATTCACCACCAGCGCACAGAGATAATTAGTCGACAGATGAGACAAACCACTCATATAAACAAGCACACACGTCCTCAGAGATCCAACTCATTATACTGGATGACTCTGGCTGTTAAGTAGCTGCTCCCTTGTGTTTTATTTGTATTATTTGTAGACTGAGCCCACACTGACATGCATATATATATATATATATATATATATATATATATATATATATATATATATATATATATATATATATATATATATATATATTTTATAGTAATAAGAAACTATGCTCAGTGCTATGCTCTGAGATACAGCAATAACCAATAATCCTACAAAGGAAAAGACCAGACAAAGAACACACACAAGGGTTTAAAGGGAAACATTATTAACAAGGTAACGAGACACAGCTGAACATAATCAAAACAATCATGAGCACAGACAAAGGACACTGGGATAGAGCACAGGTGTCGAGAGGAGTGCCCTCAGGTGAAAATCAAAGGCACTCCACCTGGTGGATGTATGGACAGTGCTGGGTAGTAACTGATTATATGTAATCTGGATTATGTAAACAGATTCCAACAGTTAAATTACATTACATTACATATATTACATTACATTACATTACATATATTACATTACATACAGTCCATTGCCGTGGGAGTCCTCGTGGAGTTCGATCATGGAAGTGAGCCATGCCCACCCTCCCGCCACTGAGAGTGAGTACCAGCCAGATGTACTGGACATTTTTCAAGAACCCGGAGAGTTGGATCCCTTTTACCCCATGAACTCACCTGTATATCAATCATCTTCTTCAGTCAAGTTAACCCCGCCCAGCCTCCCTCTCCCACCATCTCTCCTGACTGCTGTTGGTAGCACGTTATTTTTCATTGGATTTTGCTCATCTTTCTATGCCCGTCCTCAGTCCTCAGCCACTGATACCACCCAGTCGTCATCATCTCCCACTGGTCCCTCTGTGTCACCTCCTCTCAGTGGCGTGGTTCCACCTTGGACCTGCGAGGAGCCAATCCCACCTGGGCGGTCTGAGCCCGTGACTCCTCCTCCAGCCTCAGAGTGCTTAGACTCACCTCAACCCGTCACCCTGGCTCCTGCACCTGCGCTCCTTCCTCCCTCAACTCCAGCGTTGATCTTCGGCCATTTAACCTCGCCGGGCTCCCTCGGACAGTTGGCTCAGCCTGGGTCAGACCTCACCACGCCTCCGCTGCGGACTTGCGGGCTGTCCGCTGCCCTCTGGCCCTCCACCCCTTCGGCTCTGGCTAGCTCCGCCTTCCCTCAGTCTTCACCTCCGCCTTCAGTCACACCGGTTCGTCCTCAGCCCTCAGGATCCCACTTCCTTCTCAGGGGGTCGTCGCTGTGGCTCAGTTGCGGTCACCAGGGTCATCGGCGCTTCTTCACTCCCTCGGCTCTACGACTGCGCTGGGGGCTCTTCTCCCAACGGCTGCCCATATGTCGATCATCACCAGGATGATGCCCCGTAAGCCACCATCATTTCTTCTCCCTCAATCTACTCTGCAGTGGGCTATCGTCTGGGTCGGCAACATCTGCGCCTCCACGGTCCAATCTGCCTGCTTCTGCCATCCCAACACCTCCACTTCTCTCCAGCCCTTCGCCACATCCTCATCCTCCTCCTAAACCTCCACCTTCTCTCCATCCATCTTCATTCCACGGTGCAAGGACACGCCTTGCCGGAGGAGGCATACTGTCACGTTAGTTTCAGTTTTCATGGACTTTCAGTTTGGTTTTCATCTGTCACATGTTCCTTTGTTTGTGTTCCCGCCTGTCTTCCGTCTCCATGGTCACCCTCATTATGAGTTCACCTTTGTCAGCTGTTCATCATTAAGCACCTCATCTGCACTACTTAAGTTCCTGCCTGTCTGTTGTTGTTGTTTGTCTGGTCTCGTATCTAGTTATGTGTGTGAATCCCTATGCCTGTTTTGATTCCTGTTTATATTATTACATTAAACTGTTTGAACCTGACTCGTCTTTGTCCTCGTCTGCCTGAGCACACACCGTTACAGCCATACAGCATAAACAAACTGATAGGTCAAAAGTATAAGAAAAAAGTAGTCAGATTATATTACTTAAAATGTGTAATGTAATAATTACATTTCTAACTACAATTTTTATCATGTAATTTACATTCAGTAAGATTACAATTTGAAAGTAATCTACACAGCACTGTATGTGGACAGACAGACAGATAGTTTTTTTTTTTTTTTTTTTTTGTTAAATTAACAAACGCCTCTGAAATTCAAATAAAGTCTGTGCAAGCTTCAATTATTTCATCATATTAAATGTTTAAATAGAGGATTTTTCAGTTTTCCGTTTATGATGTCATTGAAATTAATGTACTTTGTAAAGAAGTTCATTGTAGAACAATATTATGGCTTAATTTGAAATAAATTGTAAATTGTATACAGTGATTAATAATTAATCTGAAGGTTTTCTTTGATAGAGACCGATAGTTAAACGATAGAGAGTATTTTGATAGAGACCAATAGTTAACTGGTAGAGAGTATTTTTAATGAAGAGAATAACCACCCTGCCCCCCTTTTGTCAGTCATTTTGATTTTTACTACATAATGAAGCACTGGATTTTATTCTAGTAATGCATGTATTAAAAATAGCATCAATGTGAGTTCTGTGTTGATTTGAAAAGATATTCAGCTGTAGACACAAATGAAAATACATGTTTATTTAATGAGGAGTTTAGTTGTATAACAATGACTTTTATATATTTAATTTCTAATATACTCATATGTGCACTACTGGTCAAAAGTTTGGAATAATTAAAATTGTTATGTTTTTAAAGGTCCCGTTTTTCGTGGTTTTTTGAAGCTTTGATTGTGTTTATAGTGTGCAATATAACATGTGTTCATGTTTCGCGTGTAAAAAAACACAGTAGTTTTCACATAATTTACTTATCTGTATACCGTTGTTTCCACTGTCATAAAAACGGGCTGATGACTTCCTTGTTCTATGAAGTCCCTCCTTCAGAAATACGTAACGAGTTCTGATTGTGCCAGCGGTTCCTGTGTTGTGATTCGACAGCAGCTTAGCGAACCTTGCCCGGAAAGGTCACGCCTCTTACCATAACGTGGAGATGCACGCGCTCAGTGTTATTGTAAACATGTCTTTAATTTTACCCTATCAATTTGAGCCGGAATCAGACCCGGTGATTGGACTGCGGGATGAAAATAACAGCGTTTCGACGACATGGCGACAAACACACTCTACAAACGCAACTCTTGTGTATTCCTGTGGGCGGAGGTTAGTCAAAAAACTGTTTTAGTGACGGCATTAAAGAAGGAAGTAGAGGGATGTAGTCCAAACTGGCCGTTCGATGTAGGCGACTTCTGTTAAATAAAATATCTCGCTTGGCATTGAACTTTGAGCTTTAAAATTTTACAGATTTTATTTATACTCTAACAACAACATTACACACTAACTAAAGTTTGAAACATGGGATCACGAAGAACGGGACCTTTAAAAGTCTCTTATGCTCACCAAGGCTGCATTTATTTGATCAAAATTACAATAAAACAGTAATACTTGGGTTTTCATGTTTTATGGGGGCATTCCATAGACATAATGATTTTTGTATTATACAAAATATTCTATCCCCTAACCCCAACCCTATTTCTAAACCTACCCATCATGTAAAACTTTCTACATTTTTACATTTTCAAAAAATGTCACATAGTATGATTAATAAACTGTTTTCCTCATGGGGACCAAAAAATTAAAAGGATTTTGGATATTGCTATCTTTGTGGTAATACTTACAGTATGCACAAGATGGCGTCCAACATTGAGAGATCCATTCCAACATTGAGAGATGCTTGTTAGGACTATAACTTTTTCCATTAATGTTGATATACTGTACTGTTTGTAAATAGTGGTTTGTGTGGACAGTTCTACACTCAGGAGTTAGTAAAGAAAAGACAATGACAAAAATATACGATCTTGTGAATTTAAATGATAGTTACTTTTTTTAGTACATTTGCTCAAAACTTCCCCACTGCTTATGAAAGTGACCCAAACCTGACCTAAACCTCTGTCCCTAACCTGAGGGATAGTAGGAGGATATTTGAACACCTCCCACATTCTAAGTTAATTAAGGCCTGCAGTCTTACCACTGTTGTGTTGCATTCTTTCCCTGAGCAGACTAGAGAGGCACACAGATACACAGAGGTCACGGTAATAAGTGAAAAGCAATTCTTATGTGGAAGAGATATTTTTAAGGGTACAGTAGCACCCAGTCACTCAGTCAGAGTTCAATGACCTCTAACTGTGAGCAGTTGACTGCATTCAATAGACTGCTGACAGCACTTTGAGAGCATGCTTTATTTAGATTTTCACTGACCTACAGTATCTTTCAGGCAAATGCTCGATATCACTTAAAATAGGCTTGTCGCAAAGAGCATTTCATGAAAAGAAAGACAGAAGAACATTGCCTTCTTATTGAAAAGAAACTATTCTAGGAATAGCTGATGGAAAGGGCTGACCACATAAAACTGAAATGACCCTGACAAGAAATAGACCAAAAAGGCCAGCTATATCACTCCTCCAAGCCTCCAGAACTAAAGATTTGGCAGGATACAAGCATGACTGTAATTTTCCATGGAGAATTACTGTATATAATGTTTTTTTTTGTGTGTGTGTCTGAAAATATGTCTGTGTTATAATCCTCAGAACATCTGGTTTAAGTAATCCTTTTGCAATGTAGACTAAAATATTTTTGGATGTGTAAGTATTTGGATGTCTTGGATCACCCTTGGAAATTATGGATGAAACAGTATTGCTCTTGTTTCTTTTTTTTTTTTTTTTCTTTTTTTTAAGCAATTATTGTCAGTTTAACTTCAAAAAAGAGGCTTTGGACTGGATCAGATACCAAATTAAAGCTTCATTTCCATCTGTGCTAGGGTACTGCTTTTTGTACTTAATTTAAAGTAGTTTTGAACATTTGTAAGCTGATGCAGGAATGAGAGTGAAATGAAAGAACAGAGCCGACCAATTGAATCACTATGTCACTTTGTTACCTCAAAGGCTTAAGATCACAGAACACAGAAAGCTTCTTTTTTTTTTTTTTTTTTTTTTTTTTCCCTTGGTCTTATTGTACCCAAGGGATGCTTTATTCACTGGTGAATGTATTTCAGAGTAATTTCAATGCATTAAATGCCTGGTTCAAACACACAACTGCTCATTGTAAGAATAAGACACAACGCAGGCCTTCACCAAAGCTTGGTATATTGGTTTTGTATGGAAGAAAAAAAATTTAGATATTCATAATAGCTGACATGATATCTGCTCACTTTACAATATAAAAATGTATATGAGTAAAAAATAAAGAGGGTTTGGACATTGATTTAATTTGAAAGGTGACATTTTCAGGTAGCTTATGTTTATACATCAGAGCTGACAAAGATGAAGATCAAGCCCATTCTCAAGAGTTGAGCCCTGTTGACAGCTTAATGGCACATCATTTAAATGAGTGCATAAAATGTGCTGTAGTTGCTTTGTTGCCTGTAGATTGAGTCTATTACCAAGAGATTTCAATTATAGCTAAGTGCCCCTTTCCTCTCAATGAGCCTCTGTTTAAACTCTTTCACAATGTTCGGTTTTGTTCTGCATTCACAACCATTGTATCCCATTACAGGCTTCAAATGCACTCTGCTCTTTCATTTGTTGTTTTAAGCATAAACTTTGCTTAGTTTATTTTTGTTTTATTTCTGTGGTGTGTTAAATCTGAAAAGCTATTCATGAACCACCAGCTGAAGAAGAAAAAAACAGTTAGCAGCATTAATATGAGGCAGATTTGAACGAACCAAGAGACAAAGAAAGCCCCAGCTATCCAAAATATATGACAGTGCCTCATATGACTGGAACATATAGGCTACTGATAACATAATATGTATAGCCTTGTTGTGGCAACACGCTGTGACAAGTGAAAATCTTGGATTTGTTGCTACAACGAAGGATTGTGATGTTAGTTGTGGCAACGTCATGGATCAGTTGTTGTGTGTTGGTAATCATTTGATAATTTAGATTTTTTTACATTGGCTATAGCGACATTTATAGTAACAATTTATGCCCTAATTTCCGCAAAACTAATTTAAATGCTATATCAACAGGTAAGGAATGCAACTTTTTATCTCACAATTGCGAGTTTAGCCTATATCTCGCAATTCTGACTTTTTTTCTCATAATTGTGTCATATTTACTCGCAATTCTAAATTTATATCACACAGTTGCTAGTTTGTATCTCACAATTCTTAGAAAAGAAGTCAGAATTGCGAAATATAGGCTAAACTTGCAATTGCGAGAAAAATAAGTTAGAATTGCAAGGAAAAAGGTCCGAATTGCGATGAGATATGACTATAATTCGCAATTGCAAATTTATATCTCACAATTTTGTAAACTCACAATTGTGAGAGAAAAATGTAAATTGTGAAATAAAAAGGTGCAATTATCTTTTATTTTTTATTATTTTTTTGTTATTCAGTGGTGGAAACAAGCTCCCATATGGCTTCCATTTCCAGTAGCGGAAATAAGTGGAGACAACGGGAGAATTATTACCTGTATGGCCAAAGAAACTGGAACCGTGTGAAGCCACAAGACACTAAACACAAATGTAAACATACACAAGGTGGAAAGATCCTGAGAAGTTGTTTCTGTTTTGTTGAATAGGTAAGTGAATGAATTATTGTGTAGCTGTAGACTATCCAAATACCTACACTTGCGGTCTTTGCATTTGACCACTTGTCTATTTACATAATGTATTTCCGGAGTTAGGCCAAAGTGGTCAAATGGGTGTGAAGACCGCAAGTGTTTTAAGACTTTCATTTTCTCAATGGGACACACTTAACCAGTGCGTTATCGTGGTGCTTCATTTGCAAATGTTTTACAAAATAATAATCCCTGCAGTCTCCACACTAGTAAAATGTGCAACACTTAACATTTTACAACCAAAATATGTATTATATAGTGACGCAACGTTGCAGGTGGCGCAACTGGCGCTGCAGGTCACATGATAATGACAACATGGAGAATTTATACATCATTACATTCATGCTACACAAATTCATACTATATAGAATGTACTTTTTAGCATGTGCAAATTAAGTACTTATTCAAAATAAGTACCAACTCAAGAGAGCATGTGATTTAAGGCACAACCATTGTGGATTTAGTGTGTGTTAAGTGCTTTGGCATTTTTCAGAGCTGGAACAGTCTTGCACACTTCCTGTTGCATGCACAGGGTTTCAAGTGGCCAAGACTGCAAGTCTACACTTAATTTAGACTAAATTTACATCTCTAATACTGCTTAAAGGTGTCATGTCTAGGAAAACTTTCTAGTGTATGTTAAATTAATTAGATTTTACATATAATTTGGTTGTAAAATGTGGACTTGCACATTTTTAATTGGTGCAGAAACTGCAGATATTATATGTATTTATAAAACGCTTGCAAATGAAGCACCACAATCATGCACTAGTGTCCCACTGAGTAAACAAAAGTCTTAAAACACTTGCGGTCTTCATGCTTACTTGAACACTTTGGCCAAAATCTGGAAGTATGTCATGTAAGTAGACAAGTGGTTAAGTGCAAAGACTGCAAATGCACTCAAAAAAATAGCTCTTTGGCTGAACATGATTCAATCATGGACAGTGGTTCAACGTGACCGAAACAAGTAAAACCAAATAGTATCAACGACATACAACTAACTAGAATCAATGATGTTCATTTAACTTGATTGAATGGTTTTAGTTTATCTTAAATAAATGCTTTTCATTTAAATTGACATTCAAATAATACTTCCTGTTTAATCCTGTGATTTACATAAACTGAATATAACTTTTCTTTAAACATGTGACATTGTGTGTTGGCAGTCCAGAAGTGATAATAATTTTCACTCAGAACATTACCATAGTGGTGGTAGTTTATTTTGAAAGTGTTATGAATTTCTGTTCCTCAACCCAATCACAAGCTTTACCACAATGGGAACCCCCAAAACACAAACATAACAGAAACTTTTATATTAAGTGGCCTTAACTACTGTGTTCTTACATCAAAAAATAAGTACAATGTACTTATTGGGTTCATATTGAATTGCAAAACACTTTTGCTGCTGTTGAGGTGGGATACAGGTAAGGTTAGGGAAAGCTTTGGTGGTATGGGTAGGTTTAAGGGTGGGTTAAGGTGTAAGGGAACGGTCAACAGTGTAATTATAAATGTAATTACAGAAATTAATTACAGATGTAATTACATGCAGGTGTTTTTAAAATATAAGTACAATGTAAAAACTTGTATGTACACAATAATTTGCATTGTATCAAATGATTCATTTAAATGTAAGTACATAATAGTTAAGGCCACTTAATATAAAGTGTGACCACCTTTAAATACCAACATAATAAAACATTATACATTAACAAGTCTGCTCCTTTCTGGTTCTTACCACGTACTCGCTGAGGTCCTCTGCAGTCACTAAGTGGATGAAGGTATGTACATTTTTCTTCTTTATGCTATGGAAAGCTTTTCTAACAGTTCTGTACAAACAAGCATTAGTCACATCAAGAGATCCACTTGTTTCACTTTGTTTCAGTATTTGTTCTATCACATTATACCCGATGATAGGTCTGGGCACACATTAAATCTGCAGTGGTCAGGTGGTACAGCGGCCATGTGGTATAAGTCGTAGGTCTCAGAAAAAAAAACGAGTTTACATGTTGTAATTACAACTTCTTCACGCATGTGAATGCTTTGGTTACATTCTATTTGGTTACACATTATTTGGTTACTATTTATTTTAAGGTGTTTTTGTTTCACTGCACTTATACATTTATGTACTGAGTAATATTAAGTAACTACATATACTTATATGGATTAGGATTAGGGTTTGGTTTGGTTTAGTGTTAGTTGCATGTAATTATGCATAATTTACTTTTATTACTATAGTAACTGCGTGTAACATATGTAACAATGACACTAAAATTAAGTGTTACCCTTTATTTTAAAGTGTCAGCATTACAGTGTAATTATACATTTAAGAACTGAGTAATAATAATCAACTGCATGTACTTACTATAGGTTAAGGGTTCGGGTGAGGATTTGGTTTGGGGTTAATTGCATGTAATTATGCATAATTTCTAGTTATTACTACAGTAACTGCATGTAACATGGGTAACAATGACGCTGTAAAATAAAGTGTTATCACGACTTGGCATGAACGCACCTTTATGTACCAGTTTCCAAGAAAAAAAGAAATCCCAGAGCTAAAATAAACTAGTCATTAGTCTAGAAATTCAGAGCTTATCCAAAGTAATGCCAAAAATGAAATTTCCCAACAATGTTTTACTAAATATCAGTACTCTTGGAATGCCTCTGACTGACCAGTCAACTTAAAAGACTTTTTTAACTGTCAAAAATATTCTTCTCATTTTGGTCTAACCAATGCCACTCAAAACATCCAGTACTTCTGATATAACTGATTCCATTTCCTGTAACATAAATGTGACACGCAAAATCAGAACCATTTAGTGTAAATACCTGAAAAAAACTAAAAGCAACATAATGATGCAAAGCTCTATTCTGATTCGTCGATAGAATTCCACAGCTTTAAATCATTAAATAAAGTGTATTGACTCAGCTTAGCAGACTCAGACTCTTATAATAGATGCATGAGAAAACCGAAAGCTCTGGATTTAATCGTGATGCTTTTCTGCTGAGCACTGACCAAGAAAGCATGAACACATCAATCCTTGTTCTAATTCAGTCAATAAGACCCATTCTCTTGGCCCACGCCGGCTGCTGTCAGCTCACATACCCCTGATTCAGTGTACTTTATTAATATAATGTAATAAAAGTGAGCAATAACCAACAAAGCATTATTAAGGTTCCTTCATTACCATAGACAAAGAGGAACGCATCCTTTATGAGCATGCAGACTGATAAATCTAAAGCAGGAGAGTAAATATTCTCTCCCTGCACTATATGACTTTTCAGGAGATGGAGGTGGAGAGATCCTGGGTGAAAATTGTCCCACATTTGTTTATTAATTTATAAAAAGAAAGAATGATGCTTAGTGGTCACAGACATATAAAGCCAATTCTATTAAAATGGTAGGCCTATTTGTTGTTTTCTCAATTATAGATCCTATTTGCAAGGGAATAGGATGCTTATTTAGAAAGTATGAATTTTAATTGATGTCTTCCAATTCTCTCCCCTTACAGCACTTCCTCTTTCTCGAAGCTAATTCATTTCATGTTTATAAATACCATGGAAATGATCGTTTTCTTGAAAAAAAATATAAAAAAAGAAATATATTTTTCTTCTCTTCATTAGTTATTTTTTGTATTATTTACAAACCTTTTAACAATTACCAATTCACCTGATATTCACCGAATTCACTGATTGTGGACTGTTTCAAAACAGTTTAATTTGGATATTCTATAAACTTTTCATTTTTATTATGCCCAGGGTTGCCAGGTTTTCACAACAAAACTAGCCCAATCGCGTTTCATGGGAGGTCCCACAGTAAAAATCGCATTCCGGGGGGTAAAATTTGTGTTTTTGGTGGGGCTCCCCAGGCATTCCAGGGGTTAAATATCATGTTATATGGGGTCGCTTCAACCCATGGACATGAAAAACAACCCACGGCAACAGTGTAAAAGTAGCCTGCAGAAAAACCTCAGACCTGGCAACACTGATTATGACTCTGTCCCAACTATTTTGGAGTGTGTTGCAGCCATCAAAATCAAAATGTGTTTATATTAACATAATACAATTATTTTGGTCAGTGAAAACATTGGAAATATTTTCTTTGTACTTTTGTCAATTAAATAAAGAGTAAGAGAATTAACAAATTACAGATTCTTTATTTTATTGCATTTCACAAAACGTCCCAACTTTTCTGGAAATGGGGTTTGTATGCTATCATTGTATGTATTTATCAATATCTTTACAGTTTTTAATGCTTTTAATTAACAATAACAACACTTATTAACCAAGAAACCAGCCACTGCTTTAGAGAACTAAATCTTTAAAGCAATGCAGTAATGAAACTTGACTATAGCACATGAGCCTCAAACCACAAGCTCTCATATTAAAACAGCTGTAACATGCTGTTATTATTCAGTAAAGAGCTTTAGTAGTTGTGCTGACCCACAGTACTCTGAGTAAATAGGCACATACCACAGTTTTTTTTTTTTTAGTTTTTTTTTTTTTTTTTTGCAGACTGTGAAGAAAAAAGAAAAGAGTGTCCATTAGTTTTTAACAGGAATAACCAGATGACCAGCAGAAAGGTGAAAGGACTTTTACAGGTGCATTAATGTGCACATTTCCTTCCATATTTCCAGTAAAATATCTTGGAGCATCAGCCATAAATGAGCCCTGCACTCAATACTGTGCATATTGTCCATAACAAAGCATCTGGACAAACAGCAGTGAGCTCAGAGAGCCTGAGGGTTGCTGGCATCTGTGGTGTGTGTCTGGTCACAGTAGACTGACTGCCAGACATTTGAAACTGTGATTAGGTTTGTGTGTGTGTGTGTGTTCTTGTATATATGGTTTACGAGGACACAAATGTGTATAACATGGGTATTACACTTCCTGTGTCCTCGTAAACCAAATGGCTTTAAAAACATACTAAACAGTGTTTTTTTTTTTTTTTTTAAATTAAAAAAATGTAGACAGTTTCCTGTGATGGGTAGGTTTAGGGCTAGGGGTAGTGTAGGGGGATAGAATATACAGTTTGTACAGTATAAAAACCATTATGTCTATGGAGAGTCTCCGTAAAACCATATATACAAGTATGTGTGTGTGTGTGTGTGTGTGTGTGTGTGTGTGTGTGTGTGTGTGTGTGTGTGTGTGTGTGTGTGTGTGTGTTTATAACACTGAAATGTTTGGGGTTTAAGAAGTTGCAATCAGTATTTTTATATATATATATATATATATATATATATATATATATATATATATAAAAACATTCTGAAAACAAGATCAATTTATACAGTGTACAATGTTGCTTTACTTAAAAATAACAACATAAGATCACAAGTCTTTGGGTTTTAGAGCATATGTCATGATTAATGAATATATAATTTACTTTATTTTTGTCATGGCTTTTTCTTTCTTTTCCCACAAAATTAAACCAAAATAGGTTTTTGTTACAATGCAGTGGTCGCAGCGAACGAAGATGAACAAATAACAGTTTTTATTAAACCTGTGTTGACCAGTGGCGACAAAGGAGACTTGAGGCTGGGTGGGATCAGTGGGGATTTTAGACTCTGGGAGCAGACATTTTTTCAAGTCATCGAATATTTCAATGGGGGACCAAGTTCAGTTCACTTCAGTGGCGGGAGGATGAGCGGGACTACATGCCCTCAAACTCCACAAACACACCCTCAGTGACTGATGTTGGTGCTGGCTCTCATACCTTGTCAAGATGGACTTGGGCTCCGAGACTCCACCTCGGCCCACCGGTATCGGCTCCAATGCTCCCTCAGCTCCACCGTGGTCCATCCGAAGATGGCCTCTGGCGTTTGCTCTGGCTCTGGCTTCACTGTGGGTGCAGGTTCTGAGTCAAACAGCTGGTAAATCCATAGCAGCTGGCTGGTTGTTTTGTTACAATGTGGTGGTAGCAGCGCAACAACAAGACAAAGAAGATATAAATAACAATCTTTATTAAATTTAAACACTCTGAAAAACACTACAATAATCACAGAAAATAATCACACCCTATACCTATACAAACTGGAGAGTAATGAGTAACCAAAGAAACTAAACAGAGCAGGGAAACAGGAACTAAAGAAAACTGAGCAGAATGTCAAACCAAACATAACTGTTACAGTGTTTTTTTGTTTTTTTATAGGAAGACAGATACATAGCAAGGTAGTTAAATTGTGAGGTAGATAGACAGCAGAGTTGGGGAGTAATAAAATACATGTAATTTAGTTATGTATTTAAATTATATATAACAATATAAAAAGTTTGTAACTGTATTTCATTACATCAGTTATATTTTAAATGGGTGGTTATTAAATTACAGTTACATCCGAAAGGTATTTTAGATTACCAAAGTGATGACTTTGACTTTGACTTTTAATGTAATTTAATCATTAATACTGTGACGGACAATTAATGGCAATTGTTCATTCTCAAACTCTGCAAAAGCATCCTAAGCTGCATTTCTGCTCACAAGTTTCATACCCCTTGCAGAATATGCAACATTTCAATAATTTTAACAAAATAAGAGGGATCATAAAAATGGCAAGTTATTTTTTTTTTAGTACTGTCCTGAATAAGCTATTTCACATAACAGATGTTTACATATACTCCACAAGACAAAATGACAGAATTTATAAAAATTGCCCTATTCAAAAATGTACATATTAAATCTTAACTGTCCTGTCATTCATTACCTGGATGATCCACGATTGTTTTCATGTTTGGCGATAATTGTTTGAATCCCTTGTAATTGTAAAAAAAAAAAAAAAAAAAAAAAAAAAGGTAATTGCGACTTTTTAACTTACAATTCTGATGTTTTTTCTCAGAATTGCAGGATTTTAACTCACAATTGCATTTTATAAAGTCAGAATTAGGAGATATAAACTCATAAATGCAAGTTACTTTTTTTCTCAAAATTGCGAGTTTATACAGTATCTCAGACTTCTTTTCTCAATATTGCAAATTTATATCTCACAATTCTGACTATAACTCATGATTGGAACTTTATATTACACAATTCTGAGAAAAAAAGTCAGAATTGTGAGAAAAAAACTCGTAATTACCTTTTTTGTATTACATACTTATTAATATTCCAAATTATTCTAAAGTATTTACATTAAGTTACAAAACTTGGGTAATATAACAAAATACAAATTACAAATGACTTTTTAAAACATGTATTTTGTAATCTGTAGTGAAATACATTTTAAAAGTAACCTACCCAGCCTTGATAGTGAGGTAGATAGATAGCATGCAGAGATATGCTCCACCTAAGCTGCTGAAGAGAGAGAGAGAGAGAGAGAGAGAGAGAGAGAGAGAGAGAGAGAGAGAGAGAGCGAGAGAAGCCCAAATGTGTCTTAACATGCACAGCAGCTGGTGAATCAACCTCTGAAATGCATTTTATTGAGTAAGAGAAAAGGGATTGCTAACCTTTATTTTGTATGCCCTAACATTTCTTTCCCCTGGCTTTTTCTTCATGTTTTCTGTTTGTCAAATAATTATTGCACTATGTTTTAAAAGTGGGTTTTAAGTAATGAAATATTTCATGCAATTCTCAGAAGATTACAACCCACAGAGCAGAAAGGAAACGACGGGAGAGAGAGAGAGAGAAAAATAGCTGCTGTATACCAAATCTCTCTCCAGAGATCCACAATGCACTTCTGTTAACTGGAGTGTTCTTGTGTCACGTCAAACGGGCATTTATGAGTAAGACAACAAGACAGACCCAGAGGGGTAGTAGACAGAAGCGGTACTAAACAGGGTGTGCCAGTTCATTGGGTGTGTGGTTTTTTTTTTTCATAGCACTGATGCTTTTGGGGTTATAGAAGTTGCAACCTCATATTTTTTTTTTTTTTTTTTTTTTTTTCAAGAATCCTCAGACGTCAGTGATTGCTAGATCAGGATGAGGATGATGACCTTTGCTCCTTGGCTTCCTGACATTTGCACAAGCTAAACTGTTTTATTTCTTTTGTTGTTTATTTGTTGTTAATGCCCTCCTGGGATTTCACATTCAGCACAGCTAAACCTGTGAATACAATGGGGAATGGATATTTAACCTATACTTACAAATGTCTGAATGTCATTGCATAAAAGGGATAGTTCCTCATGTTGTTTCAAATGACATACACAGAAGACCCTAGTATCTGCATAACAACACCCTAGCAACCAACCATTATACCTTACCAACCATAAAGTAACAACCCCATCCATCCACCCATCCAGTTCTTTCTATAAAATATCAGGTGTATAACTTAAATGTCACAATGCAAGTACAACTATCAGGAAATAACATCATGACTATCAGATGAGTTCAAAAAGAAATGAGGAAAGAGAATCAAGCATGATCTCAACACAAAATGCTTTCCAATTAGTCTTTGTTAAAAAAAATTATTTGTAGGTATCAATCATTTCATTTCAAAACAACCATCAATCTCTCAAATCAGTTTTGCAACTGAGGCTGAATTATCAATCCTGTGAAGGGACATGCAGACTTAATCTGCATATTTGTCATCTCGATCTCAGTGTGAGGTCCAGATGTCCCTATTCATTTTGCGCTGGATTTGTGCAGAATGATGTTCTGCCAGAACTCATAAACAAGGTTAATATTCACAGACATATGAGCTACGATTGCTTCCAGTTTCCAAGGCCTTCATTGTTCCATTTTCCTGTTGTCTTTACTGTGGTATCTGCATTAAGGAGAGCAATAGCAAAATAACTCACATGCCTTTCGTCAATCAGAATATAAAAATATAACTTTAAATCTGAGTCAGTTGAATCATTAAAAAAAATTAAAAATTCTGATTCATTCAGGAATGAAACAAGTGTCTTATACTCGTCTCACTCACACACAAAAACAGATTCAATATTCCTCAAAATAAATAATAGTACATAGGGTAATATTTAACACTGTATATTATGCAAACCTGCAGTAATTAAATAATAAGTGTATATTATTTGCATACTTCTGCACTATTATGATATATTGTAGTATAAATAGTGAGTGTTAACAATTAAAAGAAAAAAAAATTGTAATGCTTTAGATTACAGCCCGGAAAGTACTGCATAATTACAATGAATTTACAGCGTAACTTTTGGTAATTATTGTGTACCTATAAAGTAAGTACGTGCAGGTATAGGGGAACAATATGTAAAGTCTTGGGAATAAAAGAGTAACAACCAGGAAAATAACAAATTATTTATACTGTAAGTATTTTAGAACTAAGGGGTACTTATACTATTACGATAGACAACAATCTTACGCTTGGGAGCAATTTAGAGAGAAAGTGCACTGATTAAGTTGTTTCAAGGCAAGTAGAAAGAACTATTGCAATCTTTTTTAATACATTGGTATATATGCTTTTGTTTCATGTAGTTACAGGGTAAGTATGACATTGCGGGCCATAAATTAAAGTGGTGCTTGTTACACTCTTATTTCATGTACTAGGCTAATTAAAAAAAAACAAAAAACAAAAAAAAAACGCAAACAATCTGTTATCACTCGGAAACCTTCATTTGAAAAACAACTTATTTCAAACAGATTTAAAGTTACAAAAGTTACAACACTTCTTATTAATTTCTCTTGCTCCTCCTCTTGTTCCTCTTCTTCTTTTTCTTAACACAGCATTACTGAAGCATTACATACTTTTGCTGTGTCCAAAATCACATACTCTCTGAATAGGAGTAATCTGGATGTACTACATTCCATTACAGTTAACTGAAACTAAAGCCTAATAAAAAGTTTTTTTGTTGCTTGAAATAATATATATAAACCTTAAACTTCTTTTATTTCAGCTACAGGCAGTATGTATCATTTTCGTTTAGTTCAACTTGATGTACTAAATTAATTAATGACTAACTTCTTAGCAGTTTATGCATCCCTGAAGAACTACATTGCTTGGCTGAAATGTAAATATAATAGCATTACATTGCATTACACCCGAGGATTAATGCTTTAATAATAATAATAATAATAATAATCACATCTATTAAAAAAAATTTTAATAGATGTGATATTGTTTGATTATGCAAAGCACATTGAGCTTCATTATATGTACAGTATGAAAGGTGCTATGTAAATAAATAAACACCTAATACATATCAAATATGTCAAACAAACAACATGTCAATAACAAAATACTGAACATATAAGGGACAATTTATTTACACATAATTCATATAAAACTATTTAAATACTGAAGTAAAAAGATAGAAAAAAAGAAAAAGACTAAAAGACTAAAAATACTATTTAAATACTAAGGTAAAAAAGTTTTTCATTTTATTTTTAAAATATTGAGCAAACTGTTTTCCTTAATATCTATTGGTAGTGTATTCCACAATTTTGGAGCATAATTTCCAAAAGCCGCATCTCCAATTACTGTTCATCTGTTGCTGGCAGCACTATGATCTTAAAGTTCTAGATGGAATATCATCAACGAGAGAGTTGGTTATGTAGTCTTGTTCTAAAACCAAAACAGAGATAAAAAAAACAATGAAATATCATGATAAGAGGAACAGCAGCTACAACCATCTCCAGGGTAAGCCCTGTCCCTTTCATCCCGTTGGTATGGAGGACTAATTTTCTTGGGCTTACATGGGGTGCTGGGCAGGTTACAACTGAGTAGATGGCAGCTGCCAAAAGGGCATGCTACAGCTTGCCAGCATCTCCGTCTTCGACACTCATAACACAGTTCAGACGTTCTTCTGCTATTCAGAATGGCAGCACAGTTGAAAGGTGTGTTCGTGTCATGCCCTCTATTGTATGGGTGCGATGTTTCCATTACCCTAATGCATATTCATTTCGCTTTTGATGTGAAGGACTATTCATCGATTAATTTGTTATTTCGCTTTTTTTCCCGACAAATACACTACTCTTCCCTCACAATGTTTTCAATGTTTTATTTAGGGTTTTAATCTGTATGGGGTGTTAAAAGGAGCTTTTTGACTGTATAGTATTTTTTTAAAGCATCACATTGCATTAGTGGGTTCTTCTCTTTTTCTTTTTTCCTTTTTCTCAAGCTATTGTACTAATCATATTCTACCTGACAAAAAAAAAAAAAAAACCTTAATGAAAGTTTAATGG
Source organism: Megalobrama amblycephala (assembly GCF_018812025.1). NCBI lineage: Eukaryota > Metazoa > Chordata > Actinopteri > Cypriniformes > Xenocyprididae > Megalobrama > Megalobrama amblycephala. Next base: position 17,543,394 of record NC_063060.1, on the reverse strand, counting down.
CCTTTTCATGAATATATTATTCATATCCGACTCCTGATTGACAGACAATTACAAAAACACAGATGGTACATTTTTAAAAACACTTTTGAAGTGCATTAATGAGCTGCCTGCTAATTGAGTTCTATGCTTAGCTAAACGTATCTTGTTTCATGTATGACGACACTCACTGTACTATTATAGTAATCGAGGGAAAAGTGTTTTGACTCTAAGAGTGTATCGTTACATAATGTATGAGTCAAAGGGATTGCAGCAGAAGCTCAGAGGTGCTTTGAGAGTTATGAGTTCAAAGACAAAGGGCAATCTCATTGTCAAGTGCTCCTGTGAAAACTATAACACATTAATATACTGGATCAAACTCAAATGCTTACCATGATTTTACCAAATAGGACATGTTTCCAGATGAAAATCCTTAGATTTTCCTGGAATTATATTTCTGGGTCATTGACTAACAATAAAGTGAGGGGTAAATAAAAATCACGTTTTAAAAATCACTTTAAATATATGTTAAGTTCTTAGCAATGTACATTTTGTATTTGTGTGAGCTTCATATGGTTTTGAAAAACTTTCAGGAAAAGATTAAAATGAATGACTCTAAAAATGCCATATAAAGTAATCAAATATTTTCCTTACACACTATCTGTGTATACATATGAAATACATCTGCGTATACAGTGTATACATCTAAATCATTATTATAAAAAAATATTCAAAAATATTTTTCAAGGTACAAGCATTTTTTTTCTTACAAATATAATCATAAATATCATTATGCTTTTATGGATGACATTTTATAAACTTAGGGTATGTTTATGCAACGATGTAGTAAATGTTTTTCCTTTGCATTTTTGAAAAGTTTTGTGTACAGATGGCAACGTGTTAGGCCAGTACTTGGCGATGATACTTTGTAAAGAAACACTATGCGCCTATAGACCGAACACGTAATATGCAGTGCTGGGTAAAGCTACTTTGAAAAGTAATGCATTACAATATTGAGTTACTCCATAAAAAAAGTAACTAATTGTGTTACTTAGTTACTTTTTATGAAAAGTAATGCATTAAATTACTTTTGCATTACTTTTTTCTCACCTGGGCTTGTTTGTTTGATTTTTAATAACAACAACAAAAAAGTTATATTTTTGGCAATTTAATTTAATTAAAGGCCCTTTCACACTAACAGTGAAATTAATAAGCCTCATGCTGAATGAAATGTACACTGCTAAAAAAAAATTAAAAAAAAAATAAAATAAAGGAACACTTTTTAATCAGAAAATATAATCAAGTCAGTTAAACTCCTGGGATATCGATCTGGGGTGCGTTTCCCAAAGCGAACTATGGTCGCAAGTTCCGTCGTTACCAATAGAGTTCAATGGGACTTACGACCATAGTTGGCTAACGATGCTTTCGGGAAACTCACCCCTGGTCAGTTAGTCAGTAGCAGAGGGGGTTGTTAATTAGTTTCAGATGCTTTGGTGTTAATGAAATTAACAACAGGTGCACTAATTGGGCAACAATGAGACGACCCCCAAAATGGGAATGGTTTTACAGGTGGAGGCCACTGACATTTTTTTCCCTACTCATCTTTTCTGACTGTTTTTCACTAGTTTTGCATTTAGCTAGGGTCAGTGTCACTACTGGTAAGCATGAGGCGATATCTGGACCCTACTGAATTTGCACAGACAGTCCAACTCCTCCAGGATGGCACATCAATGCGTGCCATTGCCAGAAGGTTTGCTGTGTCTCAAGAGCATGGAGGAGATTCCAGGAGACAGGCAGTTACTCTAGGAGAGCTGGACAGGGCCATAGAAGGTCCTTAACCCATCAGCAGGACTGGTATCTGCTCCTGTGAGCAAGGAGGAACAGGATGAGCACTGCCAGAGCCCTACAAAATGACCTCCAGCAGGCCACTCGTGTGAATGTCTCTGACCAAACAATCAGAAACAGACTTCATGAGGGTGGCCTGAGGGCCTGACATCCTCTAGTGGGACCTGTGCTCACTGCCCGGCACCGTGAAGCTTGATAGGCATTTGCCACTGAACACCAGAATTGGCAGGTCTGCCCTGTGCTTTTCACAGATGAGAGCAGGTTCACCGTGAGCTCGTGACAGACGTGAAAGGGTCTGGAGAAGCCGTGGAGAACATTATGCTGCCTGTAACATTGTTACAGGCCTGACCTAAATCCAATAGAACACCTCTGGAACATTATGTTTTGGTCCATCCGACGCACGCCAGGTTGCACTTCAGAATGTTTAGGAGCTCAGTGATGCCCTGGTCCAGTCCATATCAGTATAGATATCCAGCATGATATTTTCCCCATTGAGATCTGATGTGTTTTCAAAGTGTTCCTTTAATTTTTTTTGAGCAGTGAATATATTCACCTGTACAGTAGAAGGTGCAGCTCAATCCTTTCTGCTGTGCTGCTATGGATTAAAGAAAAATAGGATACAGGAGAAGGAAGTTCAACACTCTTATTTATAAACCTAATCTAAAGTATTTTTTGCTTATTAGTATTGATGAATTAGATCATTGAGCAGCAAAAACATGCACTTTGAAACCCGTTTTCAAAAGAATTCTTTTCAGGCTCCCAAAACGCTGTTGTCGTGTAAATAAATGGTCAAAACGCATAAAATGTTTTCAGTTTTTAGTTGAAAATGGCATTGTGTAAACGCCCCCGTTTATTAACCTTGCCTTGTTGTTCATTTAATGTGTATTTTCTCGTTGAAATAACTTAAAAATATTATTTTTTTCATTTAAAGCAAACATTAAACTGAATTTATTAATTTGATCAGAGCATTTTTATTAGATTAAGCATTGATTTGCACATGCGCATTGTTGAGTTGAAAAAAAAAAAAAAAAAAACATCCGTCGTTGAACTGTCTGTGAAGAACAACTAATCTGTTGAGCGGCGACCGTGACGGTAACGTACACTTCAACAAACGTCAGACCCCTCCAGCCAAGCTGCGACACAGAACTACGAGCAACATTGATACTGGTAAGGTAAGCTTTGTCTACCGTTAATGTTTTTTTCCCCAAGTATACCTGACTGGCCTTGACTCTGGGCGTAATTTCAGCGCTCACATTTGATAGCATGTAAATTATAAGATAGCACTAGAAACGTTAGCATTCTTCATTCAAACTATACCCAGATAGCAAAAATCATCTGGCCCAGATCTGGCCCAGACACTTCTTAAGATCTGGGCCAGATCCGTGAAACGGACCTGGGCCGGTGTCTTTTGGCACAACGGGCCAATACCGGCACGGATCCGTTTTTCCTCATCTGGACCAGCACTGGGCCAGCTCCGGACCAGATGTGGATTCCTGTATGCCGATTTGGCCCAGATGTGGGCCAGATCTGGTCCAGCTCTGTTCTGGATCTGGCCCAGAACCATGCCGGATCAGGGCCAGCTCATTTTGTATACAGTACCCGCTCCCCCCTCCCCCCTCTCTAAATAGTATACATATCTAGAATTTCAAGAATGTTCTCATAAATATTAAATATCTTATTGTCTGATATTTTTTCTGTTAAGTTTTAACATTAAATACTTAGGCAATACAAAGTTTAAAGTACTGATTTAGATTTATAGACAATTAATGTACTGAAAACTTTTACACTAAAATACCACTTTATAATCTATTGTTAGCACTACCTCAGCAGCAACTACTTTACAGTAAACATACATTCAAAATACAATTGAACAGAGTAAATTTGACATAATCAAGGGCTTTATCTTTTGATCCATCTTCTATTTAATAGGCATATTAAAACAAATACACAAAATGCAAAACAGTGGATCTTTTCTTTTTATTTTGATAATTTTTGCACAAGTACTAAAAGTTTATATAAAACACTTAAGTGTCTCTACTTGCCATTAAACTGTTAGTTCACTCCAAAATAAAACATTCTGTCATTATTTACACTCTCATTTTGTTCTGCAACCGTAAGACTTTCATTCATCTTCAGGACACAAATTAAGATCTTTCTGATGAAATACGAGAGCTTTCTGTTCCTCTGTTGACAGCTATGCAACTACCACTCTAATGCTCAAAAAGTTCATAAAGAGATTGTAAAACTAATCCATATAAATCGAGCGCTTTAGTCCAAAATTTTCTGAAGAGACACAAGCGCTTGATTTGATGAATGGATTGAATTTAGGATTTTATTCACATATAAGCATTTATAAACTGACACATCAGTTGTGGTAAAGGGAAGCTCAAGCATGTTCACTGATGTGCGAGAACCAATAAAGTTCATTCTCGTGTTACACAACACGCTTGATCATCAGCAAGAGGTTTGTTCATCATATAAAGTGATCGTTTAATCCAAATTTGAGACAATTCAAACTCAATTTATATGGATTAGTTTGGTGATCTCTTTATGAACTTTGTAGTTGAAATTCATGGAAGTGTAGAAGTGGTAGTTGTGTAGCTGTCAGCACAGAGACAGAAATCTTTCAGATTTCATCAAAAAGATCTTCATTTGAGTTCCAAAGATGAAAGAAAGTCTTACGAGTTTGGAACAAAATGAGATGAGTAATTAATTTTCATTTTTGGGTGAACTATCCCTTTAAAGGATTAGTTCACTTTCAATGAAAATTACCCCAAGCTTTACTCACCCTCAAGCCATTCTAGGTGTATATGACTTTCTGATGAATACAATCGGAGATATATTAAAGTATTAGACTTGTAAAGAAGTAAAGAAGATTTTTAGCTGAAAATGTGGTCCTTGGTGATTTGTATAATATAAAAGTATAATATAAAAGTCAATGGCTACAGTTTGAGAGTCAAAAAAAACATACAGGCAAAACAAAATGAATACCTGTGGCTCCGGATGATTCATTGAGGTCTAATGAAGCAAAAAGATTGGTCTGTTTCGCTTTATAAGACCTCAATGTATCGTCAGCATCAGTCACAGGTATTAACTTTGTTTTGCCTGTAATATGTTTTAATGACTCTCAAAGTGACGGTAGCCATTGACTTGCATTATACGAATCACCAAGGACCACGCTAAAAATCTTTACTGTTCAACTGAAGAAAAAAAATGTCACCTACATCATGGATGGCTTGAGGGTGAGTAAATTAACAGCAAATTCTCATTTTCCGGTGAACTATACTTTAAAACATTGATACACAAACAGTTAAACAATCTCACGACCTTTCTTAATGTATAAGTAAAGAAGAAAAAAAAAAAAAAAATAGAAGAAATGGGGAAAAAATAAACATACAAAAAATAATTTCATATAATGAACCATAAACACATCAAGAACCAATCGGGACAGGTCGGAAAACCATGGTATTACAAACCACTTCATATGTGCCGTTTAATTCCCATGAGGCATCTGCAGAAAAAAAAAAAAAAAGAAGAAAGCTGTTATTCTTGTAATTGTCCCAGTAAATCAAGAATCTGACGGTTGTGAGGCTTGTCTATATGAGCCTCTACTATTGCTGTGTGTAGTCATCCCTGATGTTGGTGGAGATGTTAGCCTCATTCAGACTGTCAGTCCAAATCCGATTTTTGTGCATATCCGATTGGAATGTGATCATAAAGTGTGAACCACAAAACAAAATTACACGAAATTACATGTAATTTTTACTAATCTGCTTTGAGCTACATTCACATGTGGTTTGAAATCATATTCACATGTCATTTCTGGAAATCAATTTCAGTTTGACCGATCTGATCAGATTTTGCGTGATTTATGTCACTTTCTCATGCCATGATCAGATTCCAATCGGATACACCAATAATTGTATTTAGACTGACAGTGTGAACATAGCCTTTGACACATCAGACAGGCTGTGTACTTTGTCTTTCAATTTCCCCTTCTCAATCTATGTTAAAGCACACCAAAGCAATCTAGTGCTATTGGTCTGATCACTCTGCTTTGGCTGAAATTTTGTTGACACTTATTTACGTCACACAAATGAACACCAACTTTAAACAACTGCTGCAAATTAAAGGATTAGTCCACTTTCAAGTAAAATTTTACTGATAATTTACTCACCCCCACATCATCCAAGATGTTCATGTCCTTCTATCCTCAGTCGAAAAGAAATTAAGGTTTTTGATGAAAACATTCCAGGATTTTTCTCCTTATAGTGGACTTCAATGGCCTCCAAACGGTTGAAGGTCATAATTACAGTTTCAGTGCAGCTTCAAAGAGCTTTAAACGATACCAGACGAGGAATAAGGGTCTTATCTAGCGAAACAATTGTCATTTTCGAAAAAAAAAAAAAAAAAATTAATACAACTGTATATGCTTTATAAACACAAATGATCATCTTGTACGTGCTTCCGCTTTCCTTATTCTTTAAAAAGCTTACGCTGTATGTCCTACACCTTCCCTATTCTACTTACGGAACGAACGCGGCGCCAATTCCGTTTTTTTCTGTAAGTTGAATAGGGAAGGCGTAGGCCATACAGTCTGTCTGGAACCACTGGAAGTCCACTATAAGGAGAATAATCCTGGAATGTTTTCATCAAAAACCTTAATTTCTTTTCGACTGAAGAAAGAAAGACATGAACATCTTGGATGACATGGGGGTGAGTAAATTATCAGGAAAATTTAATAAAGTGAACTTATCCTTTAAAATTACCAGAATAAAAAAAATTCACTCATGTATGTATAATTGTGATAAAAGTCTGTTCTCCTATACACATTTTTCACTGTTGTATCCAAGTAAAAAATCTGTAAATTTCTCCTTATGCTTTTCTCATGTACAATTTGAACTAAATATGAAGTGTCTTCAAAATAATAATATAATGCTTTTCGTATAATGTTTTCTAAAAAAATAAGACAAGCCCAGTCCACAGAAAATAATCTCTAAATGTAGAGATAATACTGTTCAGTATTATATAAATAAATGTGCTGCAACTGGGCTTGGCATACACTAACATGTGACAATATAAACTCAACTGTCCCTTTTTTCTTTATGAAGTCAGCTACTATTGCTTATTGTAATGGTATGGTGATGAAACACAACCCGCCACTAGGCTGCTTCTATCTGAAATTTACCTCAGTTAAGGCCTCTTTGGCTTTGGCACATTTCTTCTGGTCATCGCCACAGTCAAAGGCAAGAATCTGCTGCACTGGTAGAGGACTGGTTATTCCTTACAGCTCCTGTTGAGAAAAAAAAAAAAAATATGTGCAGTAAACATCTCCAACCTCCAGACTAATAAGCTCCTGAATCCTGATTGAAATCTCATCTGTAATGTAGATCAGTTAAAGGATAAACAGGTATATAAAGAATTTAAATAATAATTTAAATTTAGCAGAATCATTTAATATGCTGATTTGGTGCTCATGCAAAATTTCTAATTATTATCAATGTTGAAAATGGTTGTGCTGCTTAACATTTTTGTGGAAATGGTGATACTTTTTTCAGGATTCTTTGATGATTAGAAAATGTTAATTAATTGAATTAAGTTTAATTACAAAATTTACTAAATAGAATTTTTTTTTGTTATAAATGTCGTCATTTAGGGTTGACTGTCACTTTTGATCGATTTAAAGTATCCTTGATGAAGTATTAATTTCTCTTTTTTAATCTTACCACAAATGTTTGAATGATATAATTGTTTCCACAAAAAATATAAAGCAACACAACGGTTTTGAATACTGATAATAATCATAAATGTTTCTTGAGCATCAAATCAGCATATTAGAATGATTTCTGAAGGATCATGTGACACTGAAGACTGGAGTAATGATGCTGAAAATTCAGCTTTGTTCACAGGAATAAATTATATTTTACTATAGAATGCAGGTTAATAATATTTCACAATATTACTGTTTTTACTGCATGATTGATTAAATAAATGCAGCCTTGGTGAGGAGAAGAGACTATATCATTAGTTAGCATTAGTTGACATGAACTAAGAATGAACCACTTCTACATCATTTATTATAATAAATGATGTATTATAATTATAATCATTGTTAATGTTAATTTCAACATTTACATATAATACATTAAATTCTAATGTTGTATTTGTTAACATTAGTTAATACACTGTGAAGTAACATGAACAATGGACAACTGTATTTTATTAGCTAACGTTAACAAAGATTAACAAATAACTATGTAATGTTAATGGTTAGTTCATGTTATAAACTAAGAAATGATGTTATAAACCCTTGCTGTAAAGTACAGGTCTACGGTAGGCCTTAGCTAGATTACGTTAACACTAGCTTATTACTAGCATTACCACGCAGTTAATACTTTAACAGTGAAAATTAAAGCAGTTAAAATTCGTCAGTTAACTTATATAATTATAATCCTCTGGATCGTGTTAGCGTGCCCTCTGCTAACATAAGAGTTAACTAACATTACGATTCAATACCGATCTAATAAGCAATAAAAACTCCAAACCTTAAGTTTAAACTTTAAGCCAACGAGTACACAATATAATTAATAAGAAATTAATTCATTAATAGAACAGTATGACTTACTTTGGTGATGTTTTTGAAGTAGGATACCGACCGAGCACCGTCTGCGTCTGCCTCCTCTTCTAAACTCCAGAAAAAAATTCGCGCGCTCGTTTCCGCGGATACGGGCCGAATCTGCGTTGCGACTGTTGTTCCCGCCCACGGAAACCGGGACCGGGCTGGATCCGTTTTAGAGCAGTGAAACGGAGGTGACTGTAACGCGGATTTGCCGGTTTGAAAACGGATCCGGCACGGAGTCACCTGCTGTCTGGGTAACGTTAAGTTACGTTAGCCGCCCTCTGGTCATGGGTGAGTAACGCTATCACAGGTTGCTAGTTAAAGCAGAACTAAGTAACTTTTTTTACCTTCATAAATAGTTTTCTAAGTCCTTACAATGGTTAATTGAATTGTAGTGGTGTGTTTGAGGCGAGCACTAACCCCCTCTGGCACGTCTACGCCAGAAAACAGCACTTGCAAGTTGAGCTGCATTGACCCGACACAATCTCGCCTCATGTTCACATTCACGCGAGAGTGACAAAATGCTTTACGGTAATTCAAAAACAATGTATATATTATGACTTTATAAGACAATTTCGAAAATTACCCACCTCCATCGAGTAATTTGCAAATTACCCAACTCCTCTTTCTTGTACTGTATTTGCAAAACTACTGCGCTGGTGAGCGTTGTAGTCCAGAGCTGCGCTTGGAGTATTTATGACAGTTTGATTCACTGAAGGAAACTGTAGGGGGAGCTTCGCAAATCTTACTGAGTTCCACTTTAACTGGCTAATAAATGCAAACTATTATTTCTAAATGCATTTTGTGGGGGCACTGACGTTAGCTAAAGTTACCACGTGTAAGTTAGTAACTTTAGCTAACGTTACAGCTAATGTTAATTCAAATGCATTTGTTCTGCTGGGTGTTTTTAATAGTTAACAGTGGCGCGAAGAGCCTACAAAATGTTTATTTGTCGAGATTACTGTCTTTTAAGAGCTCTGCGGGCTCTGTTTTAAAGCTAGTTAGTGAAGATATCAGTCAGGGTTGCCAACTCTCACGCATTTGGCAAATTGCCAAATCCGTTTTTGATATGAAACAAAGTACAAGCTTTTACATTTTTTAAAAGTTTTAATACGAAATTCCAGGATTTTGCGGGACTTTATTCAGATTTTTGTGACCTAAAATGACTGAATTTGCGGCGGCTTTTCTGTTTTCATGGTTTCGAAGAGACCCCCTGAGATCGCCCCCAGTGGTGAAACACTGAAATTTCAAAATGTTTTGAAACACTTCTGACATAACAAAGCCTTATTTACTGAAATCACGTGACTTTGGCAGTTTGACACACACTCCGAACCACTGATTTGAAACAAAAGATTCGTAAAACTTCATTAAGCAGTGTTTTGAAATCGCTCATCACTAGATATTGTTGAATAAAGTTATTTTGTTTTTTTGCCAAACGGAAAGTATTCTTGTCACTTCATAACATTAAGGTTGAACCACTGTTGTCTCATGAACTGTTTTAAATATGTCTTCAGTAGCTTTCGGGGCACTGAAAGTGTAAATTAACTTGCTGTCAATGGAGGCCTCACTGAGCCATCGGATTTGATCAAAAAATATCTAAATTTGTGTTCCGAAGATCAACGAAGGTCTTATGGGCGTGGAACGACATGAGGGTGAGTAATAAATAACAGAAATGTTGGCAGTGCTGTGAGGACTGACAGAAAAGCACTGAGCTTGAGTTGAGATGCAGATAATATTAACTTATTATTATTATTATTATTAATAAATATTAAAATATATATATATTAGGGTGTGGAAATGGCTAATAAGTCAATCCTCTGCAGCATCTAGGCTATACAGTGGTAATTTATTCTTTTTTTATTTCTGAATAAGTGTTTGCTTTCCTACATCGTGAAACTAGTTTTACAAATGGGGACAAACTATTAAGTATAAACAAATAACGTTTTGGACATCACATTAAAAATAACATTCAAACTGGGCATTAAAGCTTTTAAGTGCTGGGAAAAGTCGTGTGAAGCACTTAAAAACACTCGAAAACATTAGACCATTTCTGCCACAAATTATTTCTGTTAGTGTCACAATGTTTCTCATGGTTTCCAGATTACATGTGCGCTGGGAAAAAACGCTTGCATTCACCACAGAATTAATAATATCGCCATTAAATCTTGTGAGAAGCGTTCACATTCGCAGCACCGTTTGATCTGATAACTGTGGTTTAACAGAGAATTCTGCGAGGAATGTGAACGCTTCTCACAAGATTTCACAGCGATGTTATTAATTCTGTGGTGAATTCAAGCGGTTTCTTCTTAGCACACGTGTAGACAGATTGTTTTGTGATGGAGATCGGCCCACTGCTCTGAACTCCATTCGCGACGCGCTGTCTATTAATGGTCCGAGCTGCGCAGCACAAACATGCATGTTGCAATGACCTCACGGGACGTGTCTAAGCCCAAAATCTGCAGAAAATCTGCGGCAATTAAGAAAAAATGCAAGATCCTCCGATTACTGCGGAGTTTACTTGATTTTGCGATAAATTCAGCGATCGCAGAAACGCGAAATGCTGGAGGGACTTATAAATACCGCTTTGGCGCACTTAATGTTGAAAAACAGAGTTGCGACAATACTTTCATCTCGTGGCGGCGCACGTGGTTCACGGAGCTCTGTCTGAATAGTTTTAAACAAGCCAATAGACAACAGCTTCACTATACAGGTATTTATTTGCAGCAGTTTTTGGTAAACAGTACATCATAGTGTGCATTGGTTATTACGTCAACCACATTTACAGTATCATTTTATTATGGAGAGTGATGGAGATGCAACATTGTTAACATTAATGTGACGCTGATCATCCAGTTACTCACCGGCCTCGCTTCGCTCTCACGGCTCTCACTCGTCACACGCCTATTCAAGTTCAGTTTAGAGTGTATAAGAGCTTGGCACATTATGATCTAACATTAAATCAAGAGATTTTTGAAACTATAACGTACTTATTGTCTCTTTCTTTTTTTATGTAGGAAAATGAGGTTGAAGAACTGGAGCAGACAACCATGGCGATCTTTATCACTGGGAAAGAGGATCCTCTCCATCCATCAAAAGACATTAAAATTGTAATTGAAGGAACAGAGGTCCTGAACCAGTTGCCCTTGGTTGCAAATTACTTTCAAGACTTTAGATCCTTTTGTAAGAGTTTGCACTTATAAGGCTGTATTTTCATAGCAGCATTTACAAGTGTGGCTGCCCAAGTTTGATGGCTACCAGCCTCAAAGGCCAAAGTAGGCCAAGTGTTATGGACAACTGGAGAGACTGATTGCAGTGTTTTCAGCGTATGCACAGATTTGTATGAAAGAGTTTAGATTTTCAAACCAATGGAGAGGGCCAGGAGCTTGCTATTGCATATAAATTAGTTGTATTTAAATATAGAGCTTACAGTTCTGTATCAGAAACTCTGTCAGTGTCTTAGGCTGTTAATATTCATACATTTGTAATGTTCAATGTTAGTTTATTGAACAATAAATATAAATGTGTTCTAAAAGAAAGTGTTATGATAGTCATTGATCAAAATGTTTTAATAGCATTTTTTTAAAATTTGATTTATTATACATTTCAAATAATGACAACTCTTTTTTTTTTTTTTTTTTTTGAGACAACCTAAAATAATTAATTTACTTGGACCTATAAATATTAGTTTGTTTTAACTTAAAATAATCAGTTTGTTCTAACCTAAAATAATTAATTTACTTTAACCTATACATATTAGTTTTGTTAGTTTGTTCTAACTTAAAATAATTTGTTTGTTCCAACCTAAAATAATTTGTTTGATCAACCTTTAAAAAGTGGTTGCATGGATTTAAACTTTTCATATTAAACTAAATTAAATTATTTACTTTGAGTCAATGTCAAATATTTTGTGTGATTGATTACTTCCATTTTTTTAAGTTGATCCAAGGTTTTTATTTTTTTCAGTGAAAGGTCTAATTGTCTGATATTTATACTGACCTTGACACACAAGTACTCGTCTCTGTTATATAATTTCTTGTTTTTTTTTTTTTTCCTTGCATGTTGATTGCACCACATGACCTTGATTGTTCACACAAAAATGAAAATTTAGTCATCATTTTTTCACTTTCATTTTGTTCTAAGCCCATACAAACTTCTTTCTTTTGTGGAAAAGAGGAAATTTTGAAGAATGTACTGGTCACACTTTTCCATACAGCAGCTAGAATGAATGGGGAGCTTTCAAACTTTATAAAGGACTCAAAAGCCATTAGAGTAACTTAAAAGTCCATATGAGTTGTGCACTGTTTTCCGGTCTTTTATTATGAAACTTTTATGGTCCTTTTGAAGCTTGAAAGCTCCAGTCACTAGTCATTTTAATCACACGGAAAAATGACTACAATATACAATTACATTTTACTTGTTTTGTGTTCTACAGAATAAAGAATGAGTAAAAATAGTTTGGAATTATATTAGAGTGAGTAAATAATGACAATTATCACGCACTAAATGCTTACAATGACAGACTTGCAGATATAAAAACAATCCACCCACTAATTCACACTTGAAAATGTGATATATGATACCAAAATTACAAGGCGCTGATGACACTTCACCCACATCCCCAACCTCACCCATGAGTGTTCAGAACTGGACTGTGAGATAAAGTCTGCTCTTTACTGCAGACTGTGTCTAATAGACATAGATTACGTTTGAAAAAAAAAAAAAACACAAAGAGAGACTGCTGTCTGGCTTCCCGTCCGTTTTCCACTTCAGAGGCAAGACTGAACCCTATATTCATTATTCAAAGGCACTGCACAGATAATAACACGTCTGCATTATGAACGGAGAACAGTGACACAAACAGAAGATGATATGAGAGGTAATGGCAGAGGAAATGTAGTATGGGTGACATTAGTGCTGTTTATATTTTTGAAGCGTGTATATGTGATTTTGTGTGCTTCAAAAATACAAAGTTGTTGGAAAACCCGGGCTATTTTTTTCTCGAAACTGTCTACCAGCCTTCGACTTGCCCTTTGATGTTGCTGTGCCCGAGGGCTGATGTTGTTTGCTGCTTTGCGTCAGATGGGTCTAGTTTAACCCATTTATTTAGGTCTGTGCGTCATTGCTGATGGTCATGTCATGAGAGTCCATTTTTGTGTTTTTTAATAATTTTACTTTTATTTATATTTTGTTGCTCTGTCATGCATAGTACTTTGACATATCATTGTTTATTAAATGTGCTCTATCAATATATGTGTCCAAAGGTCATAAGCAGAGAAATGTAAAAAAAAAAAAGAAAAAGAAAAAAAAAGGAGGCTATTGTAGTTGAGCGCTCTCCACACTAAGATAAGGCCATAGACAATAGATCAAACACATCATGTGGCAAGTTGCCAGCCTCACCCTTTTCCTTTCATTCTATCAAATTAATGTAATCTGCATGGAAAGAGAGTATAATTAGGTACAACTTAACATTAATTAATTTATTTAATAACAATAAACCTTATTTTATAAGGAACCTTTGAAAGCAGCTTCTCAAAGTGTGGATTTAGACACTCCGGCTAAAAGGGCATTACAAAGGGCAGAACCAATGAGCATAACTTTGGTTTTACCACTGTTCAGACACAGGAAATTATTACTCATCCATGTTTTTATCTCAGTAATACATTCGTAAAGAAAAGCAGCGTCAGGGTGCTCATCAGGTTTTGAATGTATATAAATCTGTATTTTCAACATACAAGTGAGAATGGAGGCCAAGCGATCTCAACAGAGGGTCAAGCGGTGACTGATAAATGCTAAAAAGTAAATTCCGTATCTCTTCATTTATTAATATATATTTTCCCCCTTTTCAAGGGGTGCAAAAAAGACTGGAATGATTTTAAATCAGTTTTGTTAAACAAGAGATAACTTTGAAGGTTAGCAATAAAATTTTGTAATTAATCCGGTAGGGAACAGGAAGACAGTGGAGCTGAATGAGAAGGGGTGTGATGTGGTCCGTTGATCTTTCAACTCTGCTGCAGAGTTCTGAATGGATTGAAGATGATGCAGAAGTATATTTGGGGTGCCAATGAGCAGGGCGTTGGAATACTCAATACAGGAAGTGACCAATGTATGAATGAGGACCTGAGTATTATGTTGGGAAAGAGAGGGGCAAAGTCTGGAGATGTTGCGGAGGTGAAAATAAGCAGTGTGAGTAATATTGCTGATGTGAGGGCCAAAAGAAAGTGCACTGTCGAGAATGACGCCAAGACTTTTGACACGGGAGGAAATAGGAATCGGTGAGCCATCAATTGAAATGGTGAAATGGTTGGGTTTTAGAGAGTGTGACCTTTGAGCCAATGAGGAGGACCTCACTTTATTTTCCATTGAGTTTGAGATAATTGAATGACATCCAGTTACTAATAGTTTGAAGACAGGAGGTAAGGGCAGAAGGGGGTAAAGAGGTGTTTAGTTTTGTGGAGATGTAAACTTGGGTATCATCGGCGTAACAATGAAAATTGATCCCATAATGTCAGAAAATGTTGCCAAGGGGTAGTATGTAGATGATAAAAAGCAGTGGTCCCAGCACTGAACCCCGAGGGACACCATGAGTAACTGTGACAGTTATAGATGTGACATTTTTTCCCTGTATAAAATGCTTTCTATTATGTAGATATGATTTGAACCAGAGTAGTGCATTGTTAGTGATCCGGATGTCAGCCAAGCATTCCAGAAGAACTGAGTGTGAGATGGTGTCAAAAGCTGCAGTCAGGTCAAGTAGGATCAGGATGGATAGAAGGCCATTGTCAGCTGCCAGTAGGAGATAGTTGGTGATTTTTACCAGAGCTGATTCAGTGCTATGATTGTGACGAAAACCCAACTGAACAGATTCAAAGAGGTTATTGTTGTGAAAGTGAGCTTGAAGTTGAGTTGTTATAGTCCGTTCCAAAAGTTTAGTGATGAATGGGAGATTGGAAATGGGATGGTAGTTATTTGGATCAATACCAGGTTTGATCCAAACCAGGTTTCTAAAGAGTTGGAGTGTCAGAAGCAGTTTTGAGAGATACAGGGACAGTGGCAGTATGTATAGAGGAATTATGGATGTTATGATAGGTACAATATAAACAATCCCTTGATTTTCCCAGACCTCTTTTAACTCTGACATTCTTTAAGCTAAGCCCTGGCTCTGCATTCTCTGCTGTAAACACTGACTTAATCTTGGAAAGGAACAGTCCATTCAGCACAGTATGATTAGGTCCATGAATCCGTTGGTCAAATGAGTTCATCAGCTGGTCAAATTATAAATGTTCTGATATATTTTCTGTAAAGACAGACTTTCTTCATTATAATCAGCATAATGTACTTGTGTAGAAGGCAGTGTCATACAATGACAGTGCGTTCCACAATATGATTTGCATTTTACTTTGAGTGGTTGATGACTAAGCATTTTCACAATGTCATATTTCAATATGTTAAAGACTTAATGGGGCTCAGTGAGGAAAAATATTGAATATTTCTGAATCTGCTACATGAGCAATAATCCTGAAAAGTTCAAAAAGAAAACTGGCTGTTTATGAATATTATTATTTATTATTATTAATACAATTATTATTATTATCATTATTATTATAAATACATCAATCAAACAATCAATAATTAATTATGCAACTTTAAATTATTCTGAATTTAAATGGGTTTATCAATAGAATTTTTTCTATTGATAAACTCATGGGGTTAAGACCATTGTATTCACACTTGATACACTTAGACTTACACAGTGAGTCACTAGTTGCTAATTTGAAAAATGTATGCTTAAATTTGCTTAGTAATTAGTTTGGACTTACTAAAATATTAAGATTCTCGCACAATATTGAAATTCATTAAATTGATCTTGCGCAAAATTGAAAGTGAAATTCATACTCATTGGCATATTTGCAATATTTCGTTTCAGCTTTACCACAAGTTGAACTGCTGTGAACCGTCCCACTTCCTGCCTGAACAGAAAGTCAAAGCAGGGCTTTGTTAAGGAAATGCCTCAAGGCTACCAGATTATCAGATGTACCCAGCATTCAACAGTCTGCTAGTGCTTTACCAGTTCTGCTCCAGAGAGAAGACTCATTAGTTGCTCAGTGAGGGAATGCAAGTAAATGGCAGCTCAATAACACGGCTGGTAACAAAGGCTGTTGAAGTGCCCTGAGTCTAATCACTGAGTCTTAGATCCCACGTGCTTCTGCGCAATAGTGACTGGGGTCAGAGCATTTGAAAATAACGTCATTATCTTCACTTTAGCTTGTTGACGTGGGCTGATGTATCAAGTGAAGCCGTGTGTGCACACATGTGATGGTGTGTGTGTGAGACTATAGGGCAGAGGATATTCTGAGATGCAGCTTTAAGACTCTTAAACTCATGTCTTAAGCACTTAGAGCCTTTAAACCAGCAGCATTTTGCCCCCTAGTGTGTTTCCTTCATTCAGACCAAAGAGTAAATACAGTCTGTACTCTAGGAACATTGAGTACACTTAATATGCTCATAAAAAGTTTGGCAACAGTAAATGTGTAAGCATTTCATGACAGGACCTGCTCAAGCAGCATGTAGTAATGCTAATCAAGTCCACGTGAAATTAAAATTTACCATGCACGACTGATATCACCAGGCTTTTGTATTTTTTAAACATTAGTGATCTGGGGCCGTATTCACGAAACATCTTGAGGCTAAAAGTAGCTCCCAACTTGCCGATTTAGGAGAAACTCTTAAAATTAATAATGGGCGTGTCAGTCCTAATTTTAGGAGTCCTAAATTTTTGCTCCAAGAGTATTTCAGCGCTAAAACTAGCTCCTAAGTCTGTGAAATGTTAGGAGTAGTCAAGAGGACTCCTAAGTCACTAAGACCAAATCACAAACAATCCTAATCCACCTAAAGACACTGTACACCATTGAGGCAATAGCGATAGAGCCTAGGTGCTCAACTTTTTCTTCATAAATGCAATACATTTTGATTTATAGATTTGAATATAGATTTTGAGATGCCAAAAATAAATCTTTTACAAATAAATAAATATTGCCTGATTACATGTGGCAGTGGTTTTCATGAGTTCACATTTACAAATGATTGAATCGAGTAAAAAAAAAAAAAAAAAAAAAAAAAAAAAAATTAATACGCGTATTTGGTGTGCTGTCTAAGGGGATCGAGGGCTCCGAGCTTGAAATTTAGCCCAAACCCAAAGTTCTCCCCATATCCCCAGCCGAGAGTGAGGAGCCGGTTGGTGGAGAGATGCAGAACACTGTTGAAGTAACTATAGGCGAGTCGGCTCTCGTCTGTGTATATATTACTCCTCTCGAGCTGATTAGAAAGACCGTTTGAATGTGTTCCTCCCAAACTTTGTTTATAAAACATAATTTGTCGCTTGCATTTTGCATTCTCTTGAGATGCAGACATCCAATTAGTTATTTAATTAGTTTTAGTGACATTTAGCCTACATTTTAAAACCTTTATTTGAATATGGCAACATTTTTATTAAAAATATTTATTTGAATAGGGCAACATTTTTATTAAAAATATTTATTTAAAACCATTATTTTAATACGGAAACATGACACATTCTACAATATTTCTATGATTAAATTGCTGACTTCAGCCAATCACTGTGTGTATACTCCATAGCAACGAGGTCAACCCCGCCCTTACTCTTAGCTTAAGACTTCAGTCTATTCCTTAGTAAAAGTTTGTCTCAGCAGCTTTGTGAATAGGTTTTAAGAGAAAACTCTTAGCTAAGAACTTTTACTGCTATTTAGGAGAACTCTTAGTGGTAAGATAAAATGTTTTGTGAATACAGCCCCTGACATATAGAGACAACTTTTCATAAAATTAATTCTTGATAAATAATCTAAAGTTTCGCTTGCTCTCTAATATGTAAGTTCTAATATAAGTTCTTTTGAACTTTCAAAGAATCATGAAAAATGAATCATGGTTTACACAAAAAATATTTAAGCAGCACAACCATTTTCAACATAGATAATAAATAAATGTTTCTTGAGCAGCAAATCAGCATATAAGAGTGATTTCTAAAGGATCATGTGACACTGAAGACTGGAGTAATGATGATGAAAATTCAGCTTTGCCATAATAGGAATAAATTACATTTTACAATAGATTCAAAAAGAAACATGTTATTTTTAACTGTAATAATATTTCACACTATTACTGTTTGTATTGTATTTTTGATCAGACAAGTGAGCATAAGAGACTTCTTTATAAAACTAGACAGAATTTGTATTTTTTGGGTAAACAATACCTTTAAGGTGCTATATAGTAATTATATTATATTATATAACTATGAGAAGATTTGTGTCAAATCACACTCTTTTCCTTGTGCCACATTCATTAGAAGCAAGAGGCTCAGTTTGGACAGTGTTGTCCCAGATAACTGTGAGCTGAATCAGTGTGAAAAGAGAAGAGACAGCTCATCTGCTGTCAGGCTGTTGTGTGAAGCTTTGGGACGATGTGAACTTTTGCTTTTCCTTTGTTGCCGTGTCTCATGTGGCAGGCTCAGTGGACTCTTTGAAGGAGGGTAACATACATCTTCAAATCTCCCATTCTCAGCAACTTTTTCACATTTTTATTGGCAGCCTCAATCCTGCCTTAACCTCTAGTTAAAGACAAAAAAAAAAAGGTTTCATAAAAAGCTGTATCATAATATTTAAGGATTATCCATAACCACAACCCTAAGTTCTAATAAATGTGACCCTGGACCCATGGTGCGATTTGTGAAAAAAAACAGAGGGGGGGGGGGATGTTTTGAAAAGTTTTTTTTTGTTGTTGTTTTTTTGTTGAAAATTTGTTAAAAACCACAGTAGAGCTATATATATATTTTGGCAGCTGTTACAGAAACATTTTTACAAAAAAAAATCCTATGATTTAACTTTGAGATTTGAAGTTAGCTGAAGTAGCTTAGATATTTGCAACACTACAAAGACACTAATTCTTAATTTCTGATAGAAATGCAAAATCAATCGGTAGTTTATAACGAGACACAAACCTTTACATTTAATCTTGTTTGGTCCCATTTATTTTTGATCACAGTGCATACACATACAAACTTTTAGTCCAAAAGTGCGCACATTTGGAGAAATGCACATTTACCTCAGATTTCTTTAGATAGAATAAGCCGGGCCGTACGAAGGGGTTTAATAATTACCGAGGTCAGAAAATGTTGTTTGCTAGGGGGGTACGGGGGCATGCTCCCCCGAGAAAATTTAGATTTCCCTGGTGTACATATGTGCATTTTTAAGACGTTTTAAGGCCAACAAATTGGATAACAATTTAAAACCATGTCAACAAATAAATGCATGCACAGCTTTGAGGCAGAACTGTGAACAATGACGGTGCACGGTCGTATTTTCTTTTGCGCTTTATTTAAGCTAAGTAATTATGCAGCGCACGCCGGCGCATTTGCGCATGCAATTCGAGTGCGCGCCACGAGCACAGTATAACGGCTGATTGGACAGTCATGTTAATTTTTAGGAGTTTTACCGACATAGCCTGACATCATCTCATCTGACCCCAATTCACTGTTGTTCAACTGAAGCTCCCTCGTCGTCACCTAACGTTACCTTTTCCGCGCTCGTTTGACTTGAGCCTGGCGCTGAGGCGAAGTCGGAATGCACCTCTGAAAAGTGTCCCGTTAGTTGTGGTAGTAAAGAGACAGTTCTATATAAACGCAGCGTTTTACTTGGTGATGTTTTATTTAAAAAAAAGATTTTTATTTTTGGTATTTTATATGCTCTCATGGTGGTTTGTGGAGTAGCATCACCAGGGGGGGGGGGGGGGATATTTTTTTATCCCCCCCGGGGATAAAAATAATTCAGCAGAGGCGGGGATACATAGACCAGAAGGGGGGAAAATCCCTCCCTACAAATCGCACCCTGCCTGGACCACAAAATTAGTCATAAGTCGCACGGGTATATTTGTAGCAATAGCCAACAATACATTGTATGGGTCAAAATTAGCAATTTTTTTTTTATGCCAAAAATCATTCGGATATTAAGGAAAGATCACGTTCCATGAAGATATTTTGTAATTTTCCTACAGTAAATATATCAAAAATTTATGTTTGTGAGTGGATATGCATTGCTAAGGACTTTATTTGGACAACTGTAAAGGTGATTTTCTCAATATTTTGATTTTTTTGCACCCTCAGTGTAATGATGGGTCAACAGCATGAGGATCCATTTGCAGGGTCTTTATGAAGACAAAACAGCACAGTACAAACAGCGACAAGGCAGTATCGTAAACAGGGACAGGCTTAGGTCGAGACAGGCGGCAGAGGTTCAAGGTCTTACAACAGGCAGAGGTCATGGCAGGCGGCAAGCAAACACAGTCCAGTAAACAGGCAAGGATCAGGGTAGGCAGCAAAGGTTCACAGAGATAAGGCAGTCCAATCGGTAACAAAGTAGCCTAACGGTCCATAGAAAAACGCTCAGAAATGATCACCAAGGCAAATCAAGACTTCACAGCGTATGGATGCGTGTGTGAGTGTTTTATGGTGTGAGTGTGATGCGGTGCAGGTGTGTGCGCAATCAGTCCCAGGAATGAGGGCCTATGGGAAATGTAGTCCAGATGGGAACATGTCAATATTCCGGTGACGGCTCCCTCTGGCGGCCGGGAGGAAGAGCCGCGGGAGCCGTATTCGTGACACTCAGATTCCAGATTTTCAAAAAGTTGTATCTCGACCAAATATTGTCCTATCCTAACAAACCATACATCAATGGAAAACTTATTTATTCAGACTTCAGATGATGTATAAATCTCAGTTTCAAAAAATTGACCCTTTTGACTGGTTTTGTGGTCCAGGGTCCAGTCAAACCAAAAATTATTCAGAATTTTTTTTTTTTTTTTTTCTTCATATTTTTGATATATTTTTACTAGTGGGTGCAGGCTAAGTGAGGATGGCAAAATAAAGGAAAATATGACATATTATACCCAAAAATTCTTCATACAGTGGACTACCAGTAAAATTGATAAAAAATCTGGAACCAAAAATTATTCATTCCGTTTGACCTGACCATGTTTTGCTTAAGTGTTATCTGACATGATTAAGATTATTTTTTTCTGACAGTTTAACTCTGAGATCTTGTCATATTTTATTACCTTTTTTTTAAACTATAGTGAGTAAACTGTATTAATGAATGAAATGTTCAAGGTGTCTGAATACATTTTGGTTTGACTGTATATAAAAATGAATTTTACACATATTTTACTGTAAAATAACATGAAAAATATCGCATTAGATCTATTAAAGTTTTTTACTGTATAGTAAGGAAGGTGTAAGGGTTTTTACCATAGCATTTTTATGATATATTTATATATATAGGGTTCCTGTGTCACATGTTTTCTTTTGTCCTCAGTTTTCCCGCCACTAGTTTGTTCCCTTGGTTACCCTGATTTAGTTCATTAGTCCCAGCTGTGTCTTGTTCATTAGGCTCATTTGCCCCTTTCTTTGACTTGTATATATTCCCTGTGTTCTCCCTCAGTCTTTGTCGGTTCTCGTCTGTACTGTATGTTTGTGTTGATGGTGTTTTCCTTGTTTCCTGGATTGGAATTAAAGTCTTTCTTGCTGCATTCCTCCTCATCGTGAGTGATTATCAACCATGGCATGTGACATATATATACAGTTCACAGTGATTTCAAACAGTTAATAAATATCAGCTTTGGAAAAGCTGCTCGGCCAATCAGATTAGGAGCACTGGTGCTAACTCTTGCATATATCAAACATGAAATACAGTGGCATTCAGTGCATTATGCAGAATAACTGAGGCATTTCTTCTTTCAAAACATTGCATTTTTGAATCATTGGCCCAAACCCAGAAATAGCACTGTCACACTGGAGATACTGTTGAGGAACAATACATTTTGTGCCATGACTGCTTTGCTGGAAAAGGGGGAAGAAAAAAATCAGCTGCACAATTGTCACACAATGGTGGTGCCCTCCACAATCACTAGTCATCCTAACAAAAAGCCCTCTGAAGCACTTGGTGTATCAGCTTGTGTATTCAGGTTACGGGATGTTTTTAAACAATGCAGGGCATTGGTGGTAACCAGAGACAGGAAGCAGTGGATTAGAAGCAAAGTAAGTCACTCTCATTGAAGTGGATATTTCTAGGGCACATCCCAAGATACGTATTCCTTGCTATCTGGAAACTAAATCCCCTTCCAAGCCACCCCATTATTAGACATATTTATGTCAAATTCCCAAATGAGAAATCAGTTCTCTTTCGCAGACTTAACAGCACATTATGATTATGAAATGTGATTGTGTATTATCTGTGTGCATGGTTACAAGTTACAGTCTAAGGCTCCAGGAACGGTTTGAAAACCTCTGAAATATACAATGTGCAGAGTAAACAAAATGCACACTGTAGCCAAATGAGAGGGAAAGACTTGTCGTGTATTTTTCACTGTCACTGTAAAATAAATATGATCTGTGAGCATGACATATAAGTCAATAACACATGGCCTGAGGACTTTCAAAATTTTCTTGTGCATACTTGTACTCTTATTTATACAGTAATTAACAGATCCAAATACACAATGTCGTGGGAAATTTCCATTTCAATATCAAATGTTTCCATTTCAGCTGTTCTTATGAAATTTCTATTCATCAATGAATTCTGGAAAATAAATAAATAAATAAATAAAATAAGGGAGAGAACTGTTCAACATTAATAATAATAATAAGAGGAAATGTTTCTTGAGCAGCATATCAGCATATTAGAATGATTCTGAGGGATCATGTGACTCTGAAGACTGGAGTAATGATGCTGAAAATGCATCACAGGAATAAATTATTTTAAAATATAGAAAATGTTAAATTATAATATTTCATCAAACAATTGTTTTTATTGTAATTCTGATCAATTAAGAACAGCTTTGGTGAACATTTGATTTTAAAAACACTGAAAAAAATCATACCAGTTCTACAGATGTGTATAGTGTATTTAAAAATGTATTTGCTGTCATATTGCTATAGGTGGTCCAGGAAGTCGATAGAGTAAAAAGCATGATAAATCATACATTTCAAAGGCTTTCCAGCCTATTAGAATGCTGTATAGCAATTAAACCTCTTCTTGTTGGATTTTACTGTTGAGGATTGGTATGCAGTTAAAAATAGAAGTGAAAAACATGGCTTAAACTTCAGCTAACTTTACTCTGGGGTCAAACAGCTGACTAAGCACAAGCAGACACATACTCCCTCTCACAGTTTGAACTCATATCATTTAATGCAAATATAGAAAAGTCTTCTGAATTAACTGCATGATACATACTGTACTTTACATGGTTGTTGTTAGTTTTTCATTCAGATAAAGTGCCTCCCTGCCCAATCTTCGCAATGAGAAAAGATCTTCTCTCTACTCACTACTTCTCTGAAATACGAAATATCTCATCACAGAGTAAAAGAATAGTTCATCAAAAAAAAGAAACTTATTTCGTTATTTAAGGCCCGTTCACACTAAGAAAAAAAAAAAAGATTATTTGGAATATTACAAATTTTCTTGAGGGGGAAAAAAAAATCTTTCCCTACTAATGCTGTAAACTATATAGGAAACCTTCTCATTTGCTACATTGCTAAAATATTAGAGGTTAAAATTAACAACAGAGCCTAAACTATTATATTCAACTGCTATTGATTTTTAGATATAATAATTACACTCAAATAATAACTGAAATGTTTGAATATAATAAACTCTTGTCTTCATGACAAATTTATTCAAACATATAATTACCAGTAAATATGCTCCTCTCTGGTTAACTAATGAACTATGAACATTGAACACTGGATAACCTTCCTAAGGTAAATGCATTTCAGTTGTACTGTAGCTTTCAACATACCTTTTGATGTTCATGCATGTTTTTTCATGCTGTAACTTTAATACATGAAAGGGTTAGATCACCCCAAAATGAAAATTCTGTCATTAATTACTCACCCTCATGTTGTTCCACACCGGCAAGACTTTCATTTATCTTCAGAAAATGAAGATCTTTTTGATGACAAAATGCTGTCAGATTTCCTTCCATTGACTGCCTTTGTAAGCTCAACCTAACTTGAATAACGCACAAGAACATACCTCTTCCGGAAGCTCAAACGTGAACGGCACACGTTGGTTATGCTGCACGTTTGAGCTTCTGGAAGAGTG
The DNA here is from genome assembly GCF_018812025.1 of Megalobrama amblycephala. Classification (NCBI taxonomy): domain Eukaryota; kingdom Metazoa; phylum Chordata; class Actinopteri; order Cypriniformes; family Xenocyprididae; genus Megalobrama; species Megalobrama amblycephala. The sequence continues at coordinate 17,518,791 of NC_063060.1, read as the reverse complement.
CGTTTGTGCGTTATTCGAGTTAGGTTGAGCTTCTACTTATGTTCGCTGATCAATGGTTACATGCGAGTAAAAGCCTAAATTAAATCTGTTCATCATAACAAGCGATCGATTCTCTTCAGAAAATTTGGACTAAACCACTAAATTCGTTTTCTGATCTCTTTATGAAGTTTTTGAAGTGTCAAAGTGGAACTTACAAAGGCAGTCAATGGAAGGAAATCTGACAGCATTCTGTCATCAAAAAGATCTTCATTTGTGTTCTGAAGATGAACGAAAGTCTTACAGGTGTGGAACGACATGAGGATGAGTAATTAATGACAGAATTTTCATTTGGGGGTGAACTAACCCTTGAACATCAAAAGGTATGTTTTTTCCTTAAATATTTTTTTCCTTAAGTAAATCGGTAGAAGAATAGACTCGCGCTCCGTGCTGCTGAGCCAAGAATTTGCCTAATATAGGCCCGGTTTCACAGACAGGGCTTAGCGTAAACCAGGATTAGGCCTTAGTTCAATTAGGATATTTAAGTAGCTTTTATAAAAGTACACTAGAAAAAAAAAAACATTACTGGTGTGCCTCTTGAGACAAATCAATGGCACGGACATATTTTAAGATATATCAGTATAAGATGTTTTCAGTTAAAACGGCTCAAACATGCATTTTAGTCTAGGACTAGCTTAAGCTTGGTCTGTGAAACCAGGGGATATTAGGTGAAAAGCAGTATGTGAAATGAGTAGTATGTCTGAATTCACAGTGTTCATAAAACAGTAGGCAAAAAAAGTATCCGGATGACCTCCTACCTCTGCCACGATTAAAAAAATCACATCAAAAGGCGCTTTACTATTCATAGACCATGGGAGAAGAGTCATGAATGGCAACTCATTCTATAGCTCACATGACAATGCTAACATGGAAGTGGATACATTCAGACTGCATTCATACTTCTACACACATTCATGCTTGACAATACTTAATTCATACTATACACATGCATACTTTTTTCACAGTCATGGCATTCTCAAATGTAGAACCAGCTCAGTATGCAGTTGATGAGTACAGAACGGGTACAGGAAAGGACAGTTGAAGGCCCAAACAAAGGAAGAGGTGCAAACTCTGCCCAAAAGTTTTGCTTAATAAGGTGCAAATATATTGTAAAAAGTTCTGTCTCTGTCTGAAAAGATAAGTTTCACATTGTCTGTGAGAAATGTGAGGTTCAGACTCTTCACTCCCCACATTTCAGGATAGATATAAATTATTTTAAAGTTTAAGAAAAAGTTTCTAAAATAAATCTTATTTTGCAATGCATAAGGAAAGTGGACAGATAAACATGTTTGATATATTAAAACATTTGTGTATTATCAAATTATTTTTATTATTTCATTAAAATGACATCTAATATTTATTTTATTTTTTTAATAAGAAAACCATTAATTCTAATACGGGTCATCTTGACCCCCTTTATGCATTAGTGTAGGTTTTTTGGTCCATGCGTTCTAGGGTAAAGAGCGGCAATTTTTTGATAAAATGGACAGAATTTGAAAGCTGAGACGTTGATTCTTATCAGAATAACAATGCACAAATCTTTTTGTGATTATTGGATGGGAGGCACACTTCAAAGAATGTTTGGTGTAGGGAAAAACCACAGACCCGGCAACTCTGGCTTGAACTACGGGTTTTTCATATAGGGTCAAATAGAGTCTCCTTTAACGTCACTATTATTTTTAAATGTTAATGCATTATTTTGGAATTGGCCAATTTTAGGCCAATACATCGGTGCGTCCCTAGTTTATAGTTATTGTTATAGTTAACATTATTGTTGTGAATGGGCCATTAATCTTCCTCGTATTGTTATAAAAAACTGTAATTTTTCTGTGGAAAACAAAAGGACAGTTTTTGAAGAATGTTCTTGCAGCTCTTTTCCAGACAAGGACAGTTCATAGTGACCACCAGGAAAAAGTCAAAAAGGAACAGACCAAAGTTTAAGTTGTCATTCTTTCACTACACAAAGCTATCATACAGCATTATAAAATTTATTCCTTTTTATATTTAATTTTTTTCCCTTTTTTTTTTTTTTTTTTTTTAATCTTGACATCTGGTAGCTATGAACTGTTGTGTATGGGAAAATGCTGTGTAAAGATTCTTTAAACTGCATACAGGTTACTATTCAAAGTTATCATGCTGCATCACAAGAATTGGAATGTTCTTTCTCAGAATATTCTTTAAACCGCATACAGGTTATTCTTGAATTTTTTTTCTTGTGTACTTTTTGTTTGTTTTCTTTTCAACGAAGTGCTATGTTTAAATGTACAGTATGGTGTTGAGGGACTGCCACAAATGGGTTGGTAGTTCTTTATACGCACATACCTGTACTAAATCACAAATTCCCATGTTCAAGATGAACTTTCAATGTGTTTGCTGTTCACACCCTGACGAAGGCAATAGCCGCAAGGTGTGCAGCTTGTGTGTATCACCTGTTTTTAAGTAACAGCCAAGATGAAATAAAGGCTTTTTAACATTACTTTTCGCTTGATTCGAGTGCCTTGGATTACCTACTATTATAAGTATACATTTTTCCCTCGTATCCAAAGAGCACCGAGACTGAATTTACACCTCGTGCAGCACATCTCTTGCATTATCTTTTTGTGTTATATATTTTTCCTTTTTTTTTTTTTTTTTATCTTGACATCTGGTAGCTATGAACTGTTGTGTATGGGAAAATGCTGTGTAAAGATTCTTTAAACTGCATACAGGTTATTTTTTTGTCATTTTTTTCTTTTCTTTTAATTTGTTTGTCTTTTCAATTAAGTATGTGTGTGAGTTCTTTACGTGCACATATCTGTACACTATTCAAAGTTATCATGCTGCATCACAAGAATTGGAATGTTCTTTCTCAGAATATTCTTTAAACCGCATACAGGTTATTCTTGAATTTTTTTTCTTGTGTACTTTTTGTTTGTTTTCTTTTCAGCAAAGTGTTATATTTAAATGTACAGTATGGTGTTGAGGGAGTGCCATAAATGGGTTGGTAGTTCTTTATACGCACATACCTGTACTAAATCACAAATTCCCATGTTCCCGTGTATACTAACTATCTATAGTTTTCTCTGCAGCAGACCTCGAGGACCACCAGGACAATTAAAACTCCCAGCCCCCCTCGCTCATTACACAGACTTCTACTTTGCTCCATGGGGAGCTGAACTCTGTAACCTCTACGACAGAGAGAGAGAGAGAGAGAGAGAGAGAGAGAGAGAAAGAGAGATGAATAGGAAGAGGAATGTATTTGGATGTCACTTGAAAGTTTTTTTTTTTTATTTTTCTCTTACTTTGAAACTAGCTTGCCAAGCTACAAGGTACACATTAAAGTAAATTACACACTAAAAGTACACATTAAAATTACAGTGAAGCTAAGACTGGTTAGATATTAAGTGAAATCAATAAATAATGAGGTTTGTTCTCATGCATCAAGCAAGTGTGGTTATGCCTCCGTTTACCATATTTGATGTGCTCTATGTATGCAAGTTGATCAGTGTTTATATGTACTGTAAATAAATGTTGATGATACAGTATTTTGCTGTAAAGACATACATTTTTCCTTGTTAAATATAATTGAAATCTATAAATTTAATTAAATCTCTCAATTTCTCTGAATTATGAAGTAATTCATAGATTTAACCTCTAAAATATTTCACAGTCTTTTATAGTATAATTAGCCTATCCTACCATTAAAATTGCTAACATTCTGTAAATATTTGTGTGTGTGTGTGTGTGTGTGTGTGTGTGTGTGTGTGTGTGTGTGTGTGTGTGTGTGTGTGTGTGTGTGTGTGTGTGTCTTTTTGGTTGCTTGGCATTTAAGACACATACAGCTTTCATTGTAAGTAAGAGGTGGGACATTGTGTCTATTGAGCTCTTTTGTGTGTCTCATAGTAACGAAAATAATACTGGGTTGGAATGGCATGCGGTTGCATAAATGGTAACAGTGTTTGTAAACAAACTCTCATATTTTAAAGATATTGCCAAGACAGCAATATCTGAGATGAATAAAATACCAGGACAGCATAAAATGTTGTATTGTGGAACACACCCTGTAAAGACATAACGCTGTCATTCAGTAGGTGTTGTCATGGTAAATTTTATTTATTTTTGCAGAGCAAGTTAGGATCCACCCAAAGTTGACATGCCATCGAATAAATAAAAATGCCTACAATGCTATTTTAACTGATCAGATTTCATATGATCAAAGTTTCATCTGTATCTACAGTAAGTCAAACCGGTCTGTCACAGGACAGACTATAATCTAAAAAGCTGGATTTCGGCTGTGTTTTGCCTTTGTGTGATATGATAGTAGCATGTAAATACTGGTGAAGAATCTGACCGATGTTCTGGGAACAGTATTTAAAGGAAGTTCTCCTAAAAATAAAAAAAAATATTTCATTACTCAACCTCATGTTATTTCAATGCTGTCTGATTTTTTACTTAGAACACAAAAGACGATGTTAGCCAGGTTGTTCATGCTCTTTTTCCATACAGTGAGTACTGAAACTGGCAAGCCAACAAAACAAAAATTCAGAGATTCAAATTTAATTTTCATATATTCAAATGTGGATCATCGGCATGTCAAACTAGACTATGATGTTTGTGATGCAAATGCCATTGCTTCTCATAACTGATCACAAATACATCAAGATTAAATATTCGTCTTTGGAAATAATGAAATGAGAAGGTTAATAATAACATGGATTAACAGAGTTATTTTCCTGTCCCCATCTCAATCTGTTGAATACCATACTAACACACTATTTTTAGAGTGTGAATCAGAACCACTGTAACACACTGTGCAGTATTATGTAAAGCAGTAATCTAGTATTCCATTCTTTCCATTCTGAACAGCCTCAGAATTTCAAAACAGAAGACAGCACGTATATCTTTCTATCAGTCTCTTATCTGCCCTATTTTTTTGGAAGGCATCTCAGACAGTTTTTTTACAGAATGAGTGTTTGATTGTTCAGTATGACATGTATATTGTTATATAGCTAATTCTCATTTTTGCAGAATAATCGTAATAAGAAGCAGTTTTGTTTAATACACATGAAGTCGTCCATTTCTGAAAAGATTTCCTTGTATCTTCTGAGCCAACTGGAAAACCACAGCAAATTCCTGGCTAGCCTTATATTCACGCGCATCCCGCAGAGAATCGGATATAGGTCATGATGCCATTGTCGCAGCTTGAGACACACTCTCACTTCTCCAGTTACTCCGTCCATCTCTATCTCTCTCCTTCAGAGCCACCTGCTACTCAGCCACTGTCTATTGTGGACTGGCTTTGAGCTAGAGTGGCTCAAAGGATCATGTCATGCTGTGTTACTCACACCTCTGTCTGTCTGGCTCTGAACTAAAGTGAAGTTTCAGCAGATGTAATCTTTACTTCCCAGACCCTATTCACACTCAATAGACATTTCACAGAGTTGAATTGAAGTGAGTTTAGGCTTCACAAAAGAGACTGCTAAGGTTTTCTGCCAGTACGTTCATTTGAAAACTTGATATGAGGATATTTTTCAGGGTGTACTGTTGGATGTGTGTGCATTTGATCACAGTGTTGTGCCCTGTCTTGGGGTAAAGGATGCAACATCAAATGAGAGAGTGGAAGCAGAGGATCTTTTGAGGGTTTTAATGACAAAACTGAAAATACAGAAGGAAATAAATAGGGAAATTTACTTTGTGAGCTGAAGTGGCCAAAATAACAAATGAAACTCTTTAAAAAAAACAAAAAAAACAAAAAAAAAAAACAACTCTTACTTAAACCCTAACCAAAATAAAATAAAATAAAAGTACAATATACTAACCTAACTACTTAGCCAAAAACAGAGATCAAAAAGTATATGAACAATAACACTCCAAAAAAAAAAAAAAAAAAAAAAAAAAATTAGTGCTATATAGTACTAAAAGTGGTTCTTTGGCTCGTAATCATAGGGGAACCACTTTAAGTGCCGTATAGCACCAAATCTTGGTGCTTCAGTGGTTCTTCAGAGGTTCTTCACTGGTTCTTTGGGATAACTGAGATGCTATATAGCACCACTACCATATACAGAACCTGTTAAGCCCCTGTATGGTTCTTCAGAGGTTCTTTTGGGTGATTAAGGTGCTATATAGCACCACTGCCGTTCAAAGAACCTGTTAAGCTCCTTTAAAGGTTCTTTACGAGCCAAAGAACCACTGTTGGTGCTGTTTAGCACCATTTTTGTTGAAGAAATAAAATGCGACATGGCACCTCTTATGGGTTCTACATAGCACCTTTTGACAAAGGTGCTGTAGCGCACTTTTAAAGTTATGGTGCTACATACCACCAAAAGTGGTTCCCCTATGATTACGAGCCAAGAACCACTTTTAGTGCTATTTAGCATCTTTTTAAAAAAAAAAAAAAAAAAAAAAAAAAGTGAAAGAATAATGGTAATAATAAATAATGATGGTGTCAAACTCTTTACTTTCCCAAACCCTCAAAATTTACAATGATCTCAAGCAACTTGTGAAAGAATGAAAAAGTGAATGAAATTGACCTGGAAAGCTACATTAGGTGGATTGTAATGGATTGTACAGAAGTTTGATTTTATCATTTTAATGACATTTTAAAATCATTCAAAGCTCCAACAGCTGAGAAACACCCACAAATGAAAATTCTGTCATTATTTCCTCACAGGGAATGATTTCACCAAATACAATATGTTCCTGGAACAACATCTTTGTTGATCTTAGAACAATATTCCAATCAACCAATCAGATTTGAGGACAAGTTTAGTTTATGTGAAGTTTAGGCTTATAACCAGGGTTAGGTGCCCCTACATTGGTGTAATTCACCTATCATTTCCCTCTGGTTTTAGGGATTAGTTATGGTAGGGTTAGGTTTATGAGTAGGGACAGAAATTTTGGACAGAAATCAAAAAAATATTTTGCTAAAGGTTTTGTACCTTAAGAATTGCTTACTGCAGCCCTCTTTGGAACTATTATATAAATAGGAACCTTTATAAGTATATTTATATCATTTAAACCGCATGAGAACCGTATGACACATAAATAATGATCATGCTTTCGTAACCTGTGGATCTAAGATCACAGGGTCCCCAGTCAAATAGTTTCTCATAAATTTTTAATCACGGGATAGGTTGTAAGTAGAAGCAAAGCAGTGAAATTACCATATTCAGAGCAGGCAGTATGCTAATTACAACTCACACCGAGGTCAGCGGAGAGATGAGCCGATGCATATGCATATCTACATCTGAGATGAGACTCCAGTCTTCACTAAAATATGACTGAGGAGGGAACAAGAGCTCTGCTAATACATTTATGGCAGTAAAAACCCCATGCATTAACACTTGGATGATTCAAGATGTATTTACCAAACCAATGCTGCTAATGATTGCTCAGCTGCCAGGAAAAGACACCCAATAATATGGGGGAAAAAATGCTTCATCATTTTTATTTATTTATTTATTTTTGCAAGAAACGAGGGGATTGGTGTAAATGGGGCTTATTGGGAATTAGCAGGGATTTTGTTAGGGAAAGATTCCTTTTGCATCCTTTCATTCCCCCAGGCCATCTAAATACACTCCATCTTCTCAGCTGTCCTTGTCTACATGGTCACCATCTGCTCCATTTGCATGATGGGCATCACTGACCAAGTAACCATGACAACTGCATAGAGGACTGTCTCTGTGGCCTTAGCAATGAGTGTGGAAGTAGTTGACAATGAGACTGAATGTGGAGTGTTAACATCATTTGTGCTCACAAGAGCAGTTAAACAAACATAGTGCTTTTGCAAGAATTACCACACACAAACCTCGTGTTTATAACATGCTTGTCTTAGTTTTTTGTTTTGTCTTTACAGTGCTGTCACTTGATCGATGGCTGTTTGTTTTGGCTTGCTATTTTTACTTCTCAGTCTCTTTGAGCTTTTTTTTTTTTACTTCTCACTTCTCTTATCGTTATTAGTAGTGACAAACTCAGCATTGTCAAAACTATTGTTGCCATTTTTGAATATTTGGCCTACATTCCCATTTAAAAGTTTGGATACACTCTCTTTAAAAATATATAATATAAATCATATTAGGTGTCTATATATTATGTGCTTACATTAAATTTAAAATATTTGATACAATTAGTGTGCACATAAGATTTTAAAAAGTTTTGGTTAGTGAACGAAGAGATGTCATATCAATCACAATATGGAGTACCGCATGGCTCAGTACTAGGACCGGTGCTGTTCACTCTGTACATGCTACCCTTGAGAGATATCATTAGGAAGCATGGTGTTAGTTTTCACTGTTATACCGATGATACTCAGCTCTATATTTCTTTGCGCCCTGATGAAACTTACCAATTCACAAAATTAACGGAATGCATAGCTGATATCAAAAATAATAATAATAATAATAATAAAAATGGATGACTAGCAATTTCCTACTACTTAATTCTGAAAAAACAACAACAACAAAAAAAAAGAGATTCTAATTATTGGACCAAAAACCTCTGCATGTAATAACCTTGAATACTGTCTAACACTTGATGGATGTTCTGTCAAGTCTTCGTCGTCAGTTAGGAACCTGGGTGTGCTCTTTGATACCAATCTTTCATTTGAAGGCCATGTTTCTAGCATCTGTAAAACCGCATTCTTCCATCTTAAAAATCTATCTAAACTACGACATATGCTCTCAATGACAAATGCGGAACAGTTAGTTCATGCATTCATGACCTCAAGGCTAGATTATTGTATTGCTCTACTCAGTGGTTGCCCTGTACGCCTAATAAACAAAGTCCAAAACGTCCAAACAAAGTCCAAAACGCAGCAGCTAGAGTTCTTACTAAAACCAGGAAGTATGACCATATTAGCCCAGTTCTGTCAACACTGCATTGGCTCCCTATTAAACATCGTATAAATTTTAAAATCTTGTTAATTACTTACAAAGCACTAAATGGTTTAGCTCCCCAGTACTTGAGCGAGCTCTTAACACATTATAGTCCTTCATGCCTATTGCCATCTCAAAATTATGACCAGTTGATAATACCTAGAATATCAATATTGACTGCTGGCGGTAGATCCTTTTCCTATTTAGCACCTAAACTTTGGAACAATCTTCCTAGCATTGTTCGGGAAGCAAACACACTCTGTCAGTTTAAATCTAGACTAAAAACACATCTCTTTAACCTGACATACACATAATACATTATCTACTTCTATAATTCAAATCATGTAAACTGTTTGGCTGCATAGATTAGGTCAGCCAGAACCGGAACACTTCCCATAACACCTGACGTACTCGCTACATCATAAGAAGAATGGCATCTATGCTAATATTAGTCTCTCTCTTTTTATCCCGAGGTTTACCGTATAGTCTGCCAGATCCAGGCCATATCCAGATGAGATGAAGGACCTATGCCTAGACATGACAACAACACAGCCTTGAAGGGTCAACTAAACTATCCCCTGCAAAGGCCTACTTCCCTTTCCTTTCCCTATGTATAGATAAAACGTTATAAAAATGAGTTTGCATGGATTTGTTGAAACGACTAATAATTCAGTATATGCGGGCCAGACAAGTATTTTGGCGATGTCACTTTGTAAAGAAAGACTAAGCGTCTGCGCACATACACATTCAAACACGCATACCTATAGACTAAACGCGTAAATGGATGGCAAGAATGCATTAAAAGTCTTCTGTTTTAAGTTAAAAAGGTGTCATTTAAGCAGCCCCTAAGTTAATAATTAACAATTTTTACAATGGAAGTAATTCAATCAAAAACTTACTTTAGCTCGATTATAACTTTGTCCTAGAGTTGCTGTAAAGTCAAAACAATCTCTGTCCATCAACTATCATATTATCACTGTGAAGCTGCTTTGAAACAATCTGTATTGGAAATAGTTCTATATTGAAGATGACTTGACTTGTGGATAGAGACTCCAAATAACACAATACTGTATATGATTATTCAATGTGAATCTCACAATATTTTACACACAACAAGGTTTATTATATAACCACTCATCACCTCACTCTTCTTCTCACTGTATCTATTATGATTTTTTTATTTTTTTAATGCAAATATTAGGTTCTGCTTAGCATAAGTTATTATTTACACTGGGTGCAAATTAAGATGCATATTTCCAATAGTAAACAGAACAGAAGCAACCTTTTGAACAGTAGTATAATGTACAAACGTTTTGTGTTGGTAAAATTTAAGGTTTTTGAAAGAATTCACTTATGCTTACCAAGGCTGCATTTATCAGATTTAAAAAAAATACACTAAAAATAGTAATATTATGAAATATTAGAGAAGGTGCTCACTGCAGAGCAAATGGGTGAAGCTTATGTTAGCTCCCCCTCACTAGACATCCAGCGAGGAGAAGCGAATGTACAACCACACCCTAATCCTACCCTAACCCTACACACAATTTTATCTCTCCATCCCATTCAACGTCCAGACGTCCCACTGGACGTCCAGAGGAAACCTTGAGGATTCTTTATTTAAAAGAGCAGTTATTTGAATCTGAAAACATTAACATAAACGAATAACAAATGTCTTTACTGTCACTTTTGGTAAAAAAAAAAAAAAAAAAAAAAAAAAAAAAAAAAAAAGCCCATTTACATAGGCTACTTTAGTGCATATCGCCACCTATTTGGTGTTTAATAAACTTTAAACAGTGTGAATAAGAACTATATTGTTTGTTTGATGCTAATTATATAATAAAAAGAAAGACTGATTAAAATAACAGCCTTGCAAAGATAACATGGCTGTAAAAGGTTTTTTTTTTTATGTTTAGTCATTTTGCTTCGACATTGCTTGAAAGGTAAGATATATTATGTTTTTTTTATTATTATTATTATAGAAATGCATTGCATAGAAATAGCATAGAAAATTTCCTGTTGCAAAAAATAAAATAAAAAAAAACATCTGAATGCAGATCAACGATGTGCATTCAGATGTATATATATATATATCAATAGGGCACTGCACTTAACACCTCTGAAGTAAACTAACCCTGGTTGCTATGACTACTTACATACCCTGAAAGTTACGTTTTTGGAAGCGAAAGTTATCAGCTTATTTTGCCACATAATCAGCTTTCTGGAAAACCACCCTGATTTATATCAATGTTTGAAAAACATTGTGCTGCTTAACCCTTTACTATAGTGTAAACTATGGTGTATGGTCATTTAAAAACTACTCAATGTATTTACAAAAGTAACATTCAACTAAAAATGCATTTTAGTATGTCATATGACATCCCCTTCAGCTAATAAAATTAAAATCTATGTGCCATGTGCTAGACATTTTTGTAAACAAGGAAGTGAAGAAGACATGAGCACATGTTAGGTCACATGCTGTCAAGGCTCTATTGTTATTTTAGACGAAATTCAATACAATTTAAAAAAAAAAAAATCATAAATTCAATTTTATTATTTTATTTATTTTTTTTTTCATTTTTTTTTTTTGATAGTATGGAAGAGGATTAGGGCCAAGCAATAATAAAAAAATAAAACCATCTCGAGATTAAAGTTGTTAAATTTTGAGAAAAAACTCGTTAAATTTCGAGAAAAAAGTCGAGATAAAATGTTGAGAATAAACTCGTTAAATTATGAGAAAAAATGCGTTAAATTTCGAGAAAAAAGTTGAGATAAAATGTTAAGAATAAACTCAACATAAAATGTTGAGAATAAAGTCATTAAATTATGAGAAAAAAGTCGTTAAATTACGAGAACAAATTCGTTAAATTATGAGAAAAATGTCGTTAAATTTTGAGAAAAAAGTCGAGATAAAATGTTGAGAATAAAGTCATTAAATTATGAGAAAAAAGTCGTTAAATTATGAGAACAAATTCGTTAAATTACGAATTTGTTCTCATAATTTAACGACTTTGTTCTCGTAATTTAATCACTTTATTCTCATAATTTAATGACTTTATTCTCAACATTTTATCTTGACTTTTTTCTTGAAATTTAATGAGTTTATTCTCAACATTTTATTTTGACTTTTTTTTGTTTTCTCGAAATTTAACAACTTTAATCTCAAGATGGTTTTATTTTTTTATTATTGCTTGGCCCTAATCCTCTTCCGTATGATAGTACTGCAGTGCACCAAAGAAAAAAAAAGGTCATAGAAATAAAGGAAGAAGTTGAAGATCAAGGAGGATAGAAGCAGTGAGGGTCATTGGTCTACAACCAGAGGTCAGGGTAGATGCCACTGCCTGTTGGCCTGTGTGCCTGTGTGAAGTTTCAGCATCCTCATAATTTACCCTAATATGAGAAATTCTGTTATAAATGATGGCACCATAAAAAGGTCAAAGGTTAGATTTAGAATACAAATTTTGGAAAATGTTTTTAGCCTTAAATATATGTAAAATATAAAGTTCCAAAGAGGGATATTCTTTCATGAATAGAAAATTCAAAATAACCACATTATTTTATTTTATTTTATTTTATTTTATTTTATTTATTTATTTTGTAAATAATACTGACCCCAAACTTTGGTATATGGTAAAAATTTTAACAAAATAATGATCATGTGTTTGTAATATAATTATATATTATAGTGTAATTGCATTAGAAAGTAGTGGTAATACTAATGAACAACATGCATTTCGGTCAATTTATACTGATAATTTACTTGATTAACACCCAGTACTTGTCATGAAAATATGTTAATATTACATTTGGGTTTAATAAAATATTACCTTTTTAAATCAACGAATATTTTCAGTAGCATATTAGGTTGTTTTGATAATACTGAATTTAACTGATATGGTCATAACCAGGGCTGGACTGGGACAAAAAAATGGCCCTGGCATTTTTGCTCAGACCGGCCCACCACAATCGGTTGGACACCACCCACGAGTACACCTTCCTTGCGGTCCCTGTAAATATGCATACCTACTGTTTCATTCCCGAAAGCCCCTACAAAGCTGAGTAGTAAGTGCAAGTGGACCAGTGTACTCACTCTCTCTTGACTGACTCTCTGGTGATCAAAGGTGGCAGTGGAGTAGGGCCTACACACCAATGGACAGCAAAGATCAGGAAAAAATTCTTATTTTAAGTGTTTAACTTTGCATTATATCTTAATTCAAGAAATCTTGGCAAGTGAAATTGCTGAAATTGTGAAATCTTGCTGCATTGACAGATAATTTCACTTATTTTGAGTATCTTTTCCCTTAGTGTTTTTAATCTTGTTTTTAGACACCCCTTTTTTGCAGTGCATATTTTATACTTACTTGCATGGCCCTCTGAACACCCTCAAAAACTATGAACAATGAACCACAATAATGAGGGCATCCTGAGAGAGAGAAAGGGAGAGGGAAGAGAATGATAACTGAATGAGTTAAATGATCACCATACCAGTATCTTTAATCTATAACAATGTGTAGATAGATGCACATATTTTATAATGTGCTACATGTTATAAGATCTACTTAACCCTTAGAACATGGATGTAAAATACTGATAATTCTATAAAGAGATATTTTTTTTCAATGAAACAGCAGAAAAACTATAATTTACACTTACAAATATACTTTGTTTTAAAGAGCACAAACCCCTCTTTAAGTGTCAAACATTTACCTCTCATTCTTTAGATACTCCCCATTAAAAACAATGAAAAAGAAAACTATACTACCAAATTACTCACAAAAAAACGTCCTAATAAAGTTATATTCATGTTATTCACTTGTCAAATCAAGTCAAGTGTTCATACCAGAGTACAAGAGCTACAAAACATAACTTTTTATAGCTGAAAAGTGAGATCTAGTAGACCATCATCACGACTAACAGCTATAAATAGACACCTATAGTCTCGTTGAGAAATAAACACATCATCAGTAATATTACATTATAATAATAACCTGAATATTTTTTATTTTTTTTTTTAAATCAGATTGCATCATTTCAGGTTTTTCTAGTTAATGAGAAGGGCCGTTACTGCATAAGTGAACTCTGATAGCTACAAGGGCACACTGCTAGCTACAAAAAACAGTGCAAAATAGCTTTTGATGTGCTATTTGACTTTAGCTGACTGAGTGAACAGTGCAGTAGGTGACAGTCTGACTTCATAATAACGACGACGATTATGTTGTCTTATAATATTCATTAATTTAGGTAAAGCATCATCATTGTTGTCGTCGCATCGTTAGTCCCTCGCTCCCTCCCTCCCTGTTAATCATGTAACTACCCTGCTTACCGCTTCTATTATACTCTCCTGCTTACTCTGTCCCTCACTGACTTCACTGTCAGACACCTGCTGCTCCTCTGCCTGACAGGTGTCTCCATGTTCTTCTATGTTCACCTGTTTTTGCACGTCGTCAGGTACTGTAGGTTTGGAAACTGAAGCTACAGTAACCGCACTAAACATGTCAGTAATTTTTGCACGTTTGAGGCATCGACCTCTACATTTTTAAAAAAAAAAATTTGCCCGCAACTTCTCCGCACCCCCTTGCACTTGCGCTTTTGTTTCTCCATACTCCTAATCCACAGATGTTTTGGCTCTGAGCCACTGCATCTGATCTGACCTGACACACGAAACAGAGGGGACGGGGTGGAGTCTGTTAAGAGATGTGATTGGGCCAGCCCAGTGTCAATATGGAAAATGAACCAATGGGCCGCTGTCCCTGCTTTATGGGCCGATCGTTGGCCAATTTTATGTTTATAAAAAAAAAAAAAAAATCATATCATATCGCGGCCCCGCCCCCAAGCGCGTCGGCCCACCGGGCATTTGCCCGGTATGCCAGATTACCAGTCCAGGCCTGGCCAAGGACTGCCCAAGAGGATGTTTGACTGACATGTAACGCAACCAATCACAGTTTGTTTTGTTCTGCGTCATGTTTACGGGCGTTAAAATGCAAAGTTGATGTCTCTACAATAACAGACCGGTGTGCATCTATAAATTATTAATTCAAGAACGTTGTGCAAGTTTACAGCAACAATGGAGCTGAAAACTTCACATACTTTTGAAAATCCAGCATTTAGTTGATCCCCGTAAGCGCTTGTAAACACGATCGCGTTCTTCTTCCACGAGGAGTTTTAGCGTCACGGCATTTGTTTCCAGGCTGACCGTTAAAGAACGCGACACACACAAGTCTCCTGAGGGCTGTTTCATAAAAGATGCTAAGAAAAGCGAGGATTAAACTCCAAAACCTGACTTGAGTTAACCTAACAAATGAGTTTGGGCTAAAACGGTTTCATAAAAGGTAATTGAAGTTCACGCAGTCCCGCTAATTCGATCCAGGTTTACCTAGTCAAGATAATTTCGCGTGCGCGCTTTTCTTAAGCAGCCCTAGAGGTCGATCATGGATCAAATCGATCCACCATAGGAAACAGCATACATTTTGTGCTATTTTATGCGTTTGAGACATGGTGTTTTCCTTAGTGCATAACTTACTTTTCACAAGTTTATTCTCCATCTGTAAATGTTAGAAAGTAATGCAAATATTTCCATTTTGAGGCTAAACTTCACATTGAACGAGCGCTGCTGCGCGCATGCGCGCTAAACAGATTGGACGCAATAGAAGCGCAATAATTCTAAAATATACATTTCGCTAAAATATTTGATGTTGGACATTAAATGTGCCTTATGTACACTTTCAAACCTACAAGTAAGTGTATTTTTATGATAGTAACTGTAAATGGACTATTGTAATGGGGTAAATCAATATACTTTGGGACAATTACTGAGTTTAGATTCATCTTACCAATTAAAATTTAGTCTGTGCATATTAATTTTAACTTTTAATTTTGTGATTTTAATTTCTGCTCTTCTAATAACCATAAAGAGTACTACTGCCAAACAAAACCAGAGAGAAATGTATTCATATATTTTAAAACAATCTAATTAAATATTGGGCACAAAACATTTAGCCAGTAAGAAAGGAAAACACACACATATATATATATATATATATATATATATATATATATATATATATATATATATATATATATATATAATATAAATATATAAATATATAAAATTCAGGTTGATTAGGACACTTTTTCCCAGTCATTTCAATAGCAAAAAGTGTCCTAATCAACCTGAATTCCATATATATATATATATATATATATATATATGAGACCAGAGTATAGATTAAATATGGGCCTTGGAAAAGGCTAGCTGACTCTTGTGCTCTTGTGCTTTGACTACAGTGGGTAGTTTCAGTGTGGACAACAATCATGCATGCCACTTCAGCAGGCTGCATCTTACTCTGTCACTCTTCTCATAGCTTTTGCTGGCTCTGAAACACTCACTTGGTATTTCTCCTGCTCTTTGTCTAGCAAAAAAATCACTCATCACTTAATGAAAGCTTACAAATGAAGGCCTGATTGTTTCAGGGGCCTTGTCACAGGTTTATTGATTTTGAATTTCTGTGTTACTTTTGCTATATTTTCACACTTAAAACAATGATTTGGTAATCCTCTTGTATTCTTCTGTGCTAAGAAATAAGTCTCCTGACAGTTCTCTCCCAAGTGCTTCCATTGTTGTCAGTATTAAGTCTGAGAATGATTCAGTGGGCTATATAACACTTAATTTTTAAGAAATTACTTCTCTTTAAATGTTTTGTTTCTCATCATACTTACCTTTTAATAAAATATTAAAATAATAAAAATGTCTTAAACTTACACCAATATATATTTTTATTTAGCACAATTTAGTAAATGTGTGTATATATATATATATATATATATATATATATATATATATACACACACACATAATAATATACACATAATACACACACACACACACTATATATATATATATATATATATATATATATATATATATATATATATATATATATATATATATGTTAATAAAGTCAAATAATTGTATGTGAGAGAGTCAGTTGTAATATCATTGCGTTCCTATTGGTCAGTGTTAGAGGAGCTCAGCTTAGCCTGGTTGTTAGCCTGCTCCGGAGCAGGCTAGCTGCAAAGTGTAAATCTCCATAGTAATTTAATGTAGATTAATTTAGCCTCCCTTCATGCAACCGAGTCAGGGCTAAATTCAGCCAGGATAACTGGAAAATCCCAGCTTAATCTCTTATCTTGCTTTTGTGCAATACCCCCCTGGATATCCTGTAGAATTCAACCAACCAGATGATGACTTGGAAACTGCTTAAGTGTTTCCAGATAAATGTGTCATATGCATCAGACGTTCAGCCAACAGTCCGTGGGCATGACGTCTGAGGCTGAGACTAGGTGTGTCCAAACATTTCACTGGAATTGTGTATGTTAACAGCAAACTCATCCCTGGGTCTTATTAAACTTGACGAAGACATTCTGTATTACTGGAAGTGTAACAATGTTATCAGGAGGCCATAATGTTTATTTCCAGTTTTTCTATCACCTCATGTTCCGTTTACAACAGCAGGATAAGGGCAAAGACATGGCGACAGGCCAGGGCACTTGCCGGACCCAAAGTGAGTGCCAACAGTTCTTAAAGCCCAGCTATTCAGCACCCACTCCACATCCGGCCTCCTGCTCCGACCCCTCAGGGGCCTCCCCACCAGCAGCTGCTATTTGTGGAAAACAGAAGCCGCTCTCTCGCGATTTCCTCGCGCTCAGTCGCTCACACACGGTTGCAATAGCAACACCAGAGAGGCTGCAGCCCACTTCAAGGATTCAGTCACTGGATACTCCTGGGAGACAGACTGATTGTCCGGGATTTGTGGTCTGCTACAGTTGACAGTTTGCCACCATTTAAATGTCTCTACTGTAACTGACGTGTTAGGAACAGAGCTGCTGCCATTCATATATCTGCCGTTTGGCTCTTAAAATAGCTTTTGCTCTAGTACAAATGCCATATATATAAATATATATATATATATATATATATATATATATATATATATATATATACACACACACATATGAAGACTTCAGATGCAAAAGCCTTTAAGTGCCGTCTGAAATTTTCTTCTAAAATGAGCATTTTTATCAAGCTTGTATGTTTAGGTTCAGTAGTTTCACTTTAATGGCAATTAATAGGTCATTTTCATTGTCATTAAAGTGAAATAACTGAACATAAACATAAGCTTAAAAATGCTCATTTTATAAGAAAATTTCAGATGGCACTTTCGTTTCGTCTGCTCACCAAGGCTACATTTATTTAATTAAAAATACAGTAAAAACAGTAATATTGTGAAATATTATTACAATTTAAAATAACTGTTTTCTATTTGAATATATTTCACAAAGTAATTTATTCCTGTGATGGCAAAGCTGAATTTTCAGCATCATTACTCCAGTCTTCAGTGTCACATGATCCTTCAGAAATCATTCTAATATGCTGATCTGCTTGAACTTTCTATTCATCAAGGAATCCTGAAAAAAAAAGTACACAACTGTTTTCAACATTGAAAATAATTATAAATGTTTATTGAGCAGCAAATCAGCATATTAGAATGATTTCTGAAGGATCATGTGACACTGAAGACTGGAGTAACGATGCTGAAAATTCAGCTTTGCATCACAGGAATAAATTACTTTATCAAATATATTTAAATAATACACAGTTATTTTAAATTGTAATAATATTTCACAATATTACTGTTTTTTACTGTATTTTTAATTAAATAAATGTAGCCTTGGTGAGCAGACGAAACTTCTTTTAAAAACATTAAAAATCTTAGTGGTTCCAAACTTTTGGACTGTACTGTATATATATATATATATATATATATATATATATATATATATATAAACTGTTCAAAAGATTAGGGTGTTTAGGGGTAAGAGGTTTTTTATGTTTTTTAAAATAAGTGTCTTATGCTCAGCAAGGCTGCATTTATTTCATAAAAAATACAAATATATTGTGAAATATTATTACAATTTAAAATAATTTATTCCAGTGATGGCAAAGCTGAATTTTAAGCATCATTACTCCAGTCATCAGTGTCACATGATCCTTCAGAAATCATTCTATTATATTTATTATTAGTAGTAGTAGTATATAAATTATTATAAATAATAATACTTCTTAAAAAAAAAATCAAAGAAATGCTAAGGTACTATTTACTACTTTTTCAGCAAAAGTTTGTTGTATTGAAGCAAATTTGAACTTGCACAGTGAATAAAAACTTCCAGATGTTTGCATTCCCACTCTCCTGCATTTGAATGGAAGTGAAAGGAACATTAAGCGTAGTGTGGCAACACTACCAGTAGAGGATAAACAAAATCCATAGTGAAGCTGTCCAGATTTTCAGCAGAGTTTAACTTAAATGAAAGAAATGCAGATAGTATGATAAAATCTATTTGCATACTTTCATACAAGGGAGGCTGCATTTTTTTAAGATGTTTTCATGTCTCCCTACCAAACCACAGCAGATAAGACAGTAGTAGAAATGTTAAGCATCACATAATCACAAGTTCATTTCCTCTTTGTTTAAAATAGTCAAATGCCAGGAAGAGAGCTAAATTCAAACCTGCCCGATGTGTCTTAAGAATGCAGTACTACTGGCCACATTTCAGTCAGGGCCCAGCAAAGAGTATTATTCTATCAACCTTGTATTGATGATAAAAAAAATTGCATTTAAAAAAGGGAAATTCAGACATCTTGTATGGTGTTAAAAGTAGAACTGAAAGAAAATTTAGGTGGGAGCGAGTTCCTCTCAAACCCTCTTACTGTAATGTGAACCACATTAATATACAGTGATTGGGTCATTCCTGTTATGCAGTACCCTTGAAGCACTTGTAAGAATTTCTATTAAAGCGTGTAGAAGATTGTTAGAAATATTTTCAGGTCAAGCTCAAGCACCTAAAATGTAATTGTAATTTGCATAACAGGATGGAAATGAAGAGCTGAAGTTATCCATTGCTCAGAGAGACTGACTGTGAGTTAGCTTACATAAGGGCATCAACTTCAGCCATCTTTAAAAGTATTGATATTATAATTTCTGTAATTTTATCACTCAAGATGGAATATTGAGTGAAATAAACTGAATTATAACACAATACCAACATCACAGAATTCATCTGCTGTTGTTTTCCTGCTGAAAATTGTCATTTCATATAGGATTAAGGAACTGATAGTCATTAAGGAACTGGCTTTTGTTAAAGTGATATTACAAAATAAAACAGGATGGAAAGTGATAGTCAGACAGACAGACAGACAGACAGACATACAGATAGATAGATAGATAGATAGATAGATAGATAGATAGATAACCTTATTCTACATTCTTAATCCTACCCATTAATACCTAAACTTAACAACTAACTTACTATTAATAAGCAGTAAATTATGAGTTTATTGAGGGAAAAGTCGTAGTTAATAGTGAATACATGTTTCCTATACTAAAGTGTTACCATAGATAGATAGGTAGATAGAGAACATGTTTTTTAAAAACATTTCAGTTACAGAAAGGAAAAAAAAAAGAAACATATGGAATAGTGAACTTCTGGAAAGTTCTGCCATCGTGACATGACTTTCTTCTGTGGAAACCTGTATGACTTTCTTTCAGACTTTTTCTTTTTGAAAAGTGTTTCAACTGTTTTTGACTATAGTGAATGTATTAGGGATCAAAAATTAATTAAAAATTATCATTATTATCATATTTTGCCCCATAAATTAAGACATGATGGGGACATGAACATGTACTGCATAACAAGAATGATATGTTTTAGTGTGTTAACCCAAAGTCTAAAGGAACTATACAGCACATCTCAGATGATTCAATCAGAGCTCCACGCATCTGAATTAGACACACAGGACAGTGAGACTATTGCTATTTAGATAATCTCTTTAGTTTGTGCAGTGCTGAAAGCAGTGAATGCAAAATCTAAATCATTAAATAAATATCTTGGCGTACCTTTAATGATCAATGACACGTCATTCACAAAGTATTTTTTTTTCTTTCTTATTTGATCAAACAGGTGGTGATGCACAGACAAACAGTAAGTGGCTGTGCACAGTATGATGCAAACAGATACATTCCACCGAGCCATTAAGCATTGAACATAAATAACAGTTTGTACAGAACGATGAGTATCAGGCTGTTATTAGCACAAATGCAAAACATCAAACGTCTTTGGCAGTGATTCATATTTTGGGCACTGTCAATAGCGGTCTGCTCAAATCCTTAGCCTCGCCGGCCGTGCGGACGCGCAGGTATCCCAGCAGAGACATCGCGTGCTGACAATACTCCTCCACCTGTCTGATCTGCTGGTAGTTCAGCACAGTTCTCCAGGCGCTGGCCGCTTGTGTCGCGTTCCTGGAGGATACGATGAATGGTTTGGTGGAGGCGTTTGGTCCTGTTGTCATATTCATAGCAAAGATCTCAATTTCGTGATTGGCTGAAAGATTAACAAAGCGATAAACATTCCGAACAGTTTTTATGGGGTTCTCCACCAAGTCCTCGTAGCGTACCGTCATGTATTTGCCTTTGAACCAGTTGGGAGGGTGAAGAGCAGTTTTCAGAGTTCTAGACATCTGTTCACAGATCACCTCCATGGCTCCGATGGAGTGGTAGTCTGAACCGTCTTTTTTGTTCATTTTGTGGTTGGGGTCCACAAATGGCACACGACGAAGCTTGGGGTCTCTGCTGCGTACGACTTGCAAATTCTCCCGAATGAGTCCATGTCTAGATTTAATCCTGGAGTTGGCCACCGCCCTGGGGTCTCGAACCAGGTGGATCACTTTCAGATTCAGAGAGGGGTCCTCCATTAGAGGAGCCAGAATGTTAACGTCCAAAATGCGAACTCCCTTTATCACTATCGTGTTGTATTTTAAACACTCTTCCTCCAGCATCTGAAGGCTCTGTGGAGGGCACTTTCTACAGACCTTTTCATCCACCATTCCCACCACATCTTTCCTGTAAGACGAACAGAAGGGGTAGGAGCAGATGACCTTATTTATGGCAGCCCCAAACAGTCCAAGAGAGGTTATGTTCTTCCCCCCGGGACTGTTGTACAACTGAAAAACTGAGAAATCACACCTGTAAAGAGAGCTCAGCATGTCCCTGGCTGCTCCTTGGAGGGACACCGCGTCCCCCGGGTACAGCTTCTGCCAAATATGCCACATAGGCTCATACAAGAAAAAAACATCTGGGTTTTGGTTGAAGAGCTCCCCGAAAAAAGACGAGCCGGACCTCCAAGTGGTCAACACGTACACCAGCTGCCTTTTCTTGACCTGCGGGGCTTTGTAAAGGTAACGGATGTCTGATCTGCTTTGGAAGTTCACTCCCTGCACTGGCTGGTTGCATTGCTGAGGCTCTTTGGTCCATTTGTAATTAGCCAGGTTCAGCATGGTCAGAGCCACCAGCAGAAAATAGGCCAGAAACATGATTATCTTCTTCCGCCGTAGCACTTTCATCACAATTCCAGGGTTGGCTATTATTTTGGTATGACTTCTTGTGCAAGACTTGTGTTTCCTTCCAAAGCCAGCATTCTTCTCCCATGGTGGTGTGAATTTTAGAGGGTAGGGTTTGTTTTTCATTTATGACACAGAAGAACCAGTAATGTCCCAAATAGAGCTGCAGTGTATCACATGCAGCAATGATGGCATAGAAGAAAGCGTGACATCTGCCCCAAGTCCATGTAATCGATTATCGATTAGGTAATGCGTGGGAGAGGAGGGGATGCCCGACGCTCCAAAACACCAGACGAAACGAAAACAAACCGCACCGCAATGCGCAGCGTTTCATTTGGATACCATACAACGGTTCGTATTATTTAACGGCTCACAAAGCGAACTCAAGCACATTTCGTTTTGCTTACCGATGAAAAGCTACGGGGACTCATCTCGATAACATTTTTCGTCCGGGCCACCGGCTGGGGTAAAATGGCGATATAGATGCGTGCGAGATCATTTGAGCTCAAAGAAAAGAGAACACTGTAAGCATAAAGTTCCTTTAAAACACACGGAATCCAAAGAAAGGCATCTCCCAATGTGGTACCCAGCCTCTGCTCTGTTGTCCGGGAGTACGCTATAAACGATTGGTGCTGCACGAATTAAATGGCAAAAAAACGGAATAAAAGTTCCACCTCCTTTAAGCGCTGAATGGTGGAATCAGGAGCGTCTTGGCGTTTACTAATGACGCTATTGGTTCGTGTCTACGTCTGTCAAATCTCACTGGTCACAAGCCTACAAAGCAACATGATGCTCTAAATATCACGAAGTATAACATTTGGAGAGTTCGCAACGGCCAATAATATCTTAAATTATGTATAAATATTAAGTGTAACCTATCTCTTATACACATTTTAAGACGCTAACGTTACCTTAAACTGTACACTCTCAGAACAAAAATGTTTAAAAATTGTACTTTTGGGGGTACAACGGCTGGGGCAGTAACCTTAAAAGGAAATCTTACCTTTTTAACCCTAAAAGCTGCATTTTAGTACGTAAGAGTAGCAATATTTTAAGATAGGCTACTACTATGAACCATTTAGGGGTTGATAAGGGTCCTGCCTCAGTGACAGCATGTGGCATATACCCTTAAAAGTAAAACTTTTTTTCTGAGAGTGTATGGATGCTGTGTTCTGTAAGGAGATCTGCCTTGAAAATAAAAGCATGCAGGAATTTTTCCTCAAATATTTTTGTGCAGGGTATTAGATTTAGGCTACATTTTTAATTATTTACGCATTTGATGTAGCCTACATATTATATTATACATTCTATAATTGATGTATACTAATATAGAATGCTACCTTATGGTTCTAATTACAGTTTTAATAAAGCATTATCAAAGCCTTTATTTATTATTCGGCTGGGCTGGAAGAGGGTCTTGGTGGGGGTTTCCTTGGTTTGTAAAGGTTGGAAACCGAGTATTAAAACAAGGATTCTTTGGGATTAAAATCAGGAAAGCAGATTTTTTTCTGTTATATAACTCAAGAACAATGACATAGGGATAGTTAATTCACGACAAACACACTAAACAGTGCCTGTTCTGGTAGCTATTCTTTGTAGTTGGCGCCACCTGCTGTTTGTTTCTCTCTTTCGTTCACTGTGCTCTCCACTTTTAGCCTATAGGCTATTCACAGGTTTACACAAAACATAATGAATAATTGGCGATGAATAAAATAAGGTTAATGATGTTATTCACTCTCTCGCTCTCTCAAATGTTTTTGAAAGGAGATTAGGATAATACAGTACACAGGCCATTGCAGCAGCGCATTAGGCTGGAGTCTTGCCATATTGTGAAGCAAGTTATTGCTTAAACCCAAAAAAAGTTGCATTGTGTGGGAATGTTGGTGCACAGAAGGGTTAAACACTGGTCTAGGTGCTGCAGGCTTGTTTCCCTCTCTTTCTTTCTCGCTTATTCTTTAAGACATCTCTCATGACACTGAGCGCATCAGTAGGTGTCCATTCGCCATGATCAGTGTGTGATCTTCATGTGATTTCCAGATCTGTGGATTGTTGTCTGATATTTTAGTTGTGTAGAACTGCATTAGAAGAAAGCCATGGCGCTTATCACAAGAGGACTCCGCAGGCTCTTTTTTTGGACCAAGAGAGGAAATAGCACAATTATAGGTGAGGTTGTGGCTGTTTTGCTTTGTAATTAATTTTTATTAACAGTATGATGGAACCATATGATAGATCATTTATTATTATTATTATTATTATCTGATATATTATGTAATGATATTTTCCCCTCATTGCTATATCTACTGAACTCTGTTAAAGTCCCTTTTCAAATCCTTTTAATTTGTGTATCACAGGGTATTAGAGTTATACTGTAATTTGATATGATGCTGTTACTGGCAAGGGAAATTGCCTGTCAGACAGGTCTGCTTGTTGATAGATTGTTGAGTGCATCCATAGCTCAGGGCAATACAGACCTGTTTTACTTTTTGGAACTTACATTGCATGTAATTAATAATAATAATAACAATACTACTACTACTACTACTATTAATAATAATAATAATAATAATAATAATAACTATTGTTGTTGTTAATGCTGTTATTACTATATTTACAGTGTAACATCATCATGCAGTTAATGTAATTTTAGAAGAAAACATACATTGGTTATTATTATTATCATCATCATCATCATCATCATCATCATGTTTTGTCCTAATTACCTACGCTTTTCTTGCCAGTGGCAGCATAAACTATAGTTTAAACTATCTTCAATTTTATGTTTGTGCTATGGGCACTTGTGGCCTAATGGTTAGAGAGTCGGACTTGTAACCCGGAGGTCACGGGTTAGATTTTCAGTACCAGCAGGAAATTTAGGTGGGGGGAGTGAATGAACAGCACTCTCTTCCACTCTCATTATCCACAACTGAGCCCCTAATCGCTCCCCAGGCGCCACAGGAAAAATGGCTGCCCACTGCTCCGGGTGTGTGTTCACAGTGTGTGTGTTCAATACTCACTGCTGTGTGTGTGCACTTGGATGGGTGAGCACAAATTCCGAGTATGGGACACAATAAACAGTAAGTTGCTAGGTTTCATTGATATGGGAAAAATAGACTGTTTTGCAAATGATGGGATGCTTTAACTGTAAGGTAAAAAAACATGCCATTATTATTAGTAGTAGTAGTGGTAGTAGTAGAAGGTCTGGTAGTAGTAATATAAAACATTGACCTCCGTTTTCACAGACAAGGCTTAAACCTAGTCTCAGACTAAAACGCACGCTTGCTGTTTTTAACTAATTGCTCTGACATTTCTTAAAATATGTCATTTTTGCGTTGTGTTCAGTTTAGTGTTTTCCCGCCACTCGTTCACGGTTACCATCATGATTAGTTCATAAATGTCAGCTGTGTTCTATTAATTATCCTCAGTTGTGTTTGCTATTTAAGTTCCTCCTGTACACTATGTCTCTGTGCGATCTCCGTCAATGTTAAGTGTGTGTTGCGCCTGCCTGTTTGCCTTTGCTGTAATATCAAGGATAATTGTTATTAAAACTCATTGTTGGATCTTTAATCATTGTCTTCATCTGTTTGCCTGCAACCACCCGTGAAAGAAGAACGGGCCTCCCATAATAGATGAATGGGGAAAGTTCATCACTGTGGTTCAGGAAAGCCACGATTTCTTGGATTACTCAAGGGAGTTTTTCTGGCTTGCCATCGCCAGCTCCCTCGACGATGAGACCCTGAGGACCTTGTTCCAGATAGGGGCAACATTCAGCCACCCCATCGACCTTCCAGACACCACAGGACTCGACTGGAGGGAAACCTTAATTCGGGTGTCTGGAGAGCGTCGCATCCCAGTCCAGAATTAAGCCAGACCCAAAGCAAGTTCCACCACTGACGACCACTAGGGAGTCACTTGAGCCCCACCCCCCCACCCCCAACGCCCGCAGAGACGGAGGAGTTATTTGCGGCAATGAGTGAGCCAGTGCCTAAGAAAGGGAGGACAGCATCCACCAACCCGCCGGAGGAGAAACTCCCCGGAGAATCTGACCAGGAGTGTGAGCCAGTGACATCAGCAGCCGAGGGAACAAAGACGGAGGACTGGCTGATGCACTTCAACGGGGACTTGTTGATTCCCTCCCTATCCCACCTGGTATCTGAATTTTTTATTATGAGAACCGTTGGGACTTGAATCAGTCTGTCTGTTTAGATTTACCGCTGCTTAATGACAGCACTAAGGATACTATGAACTTTGATTTTTCTGTCTGTTCAGATTTACTGCTGTTTAAAGACAGCATGGAGGATTTTATCGACTGGGAATTACTTTTTTTTTTTACTGACCTGTATTGACTGTGTGTTCCTGACTGTGGCCTTCTCAAGTCTCTACGCCACCTCAGTACTCAGCCAGTCCTCCAGCCCCATCGCTACCGGTGGTTTGCAGCCCTGCAACATCTCCGTGGAAGCCCCGTTTTGACATTGAGCGCAGGTCACGCAAACACCAGCAGCGCCTGCGAATCTGGATTCTACGGCTTCGCCTCCGGCCTCTGATCCCTTCACTACACCTCAGCCTGTCAACCTGTCGGCTCTGTCTTGGCTCCTCCCATCTTCGGCTCCATCAGAGACCCGCGGACTTGTGGCTCAGCCGGGTTCCCTCATCCTGTCAGCTCCCACTTGGTCAGTCGTCCCACCTCATCCGCCACAGACTTGAGGGCAGTCCGTTGCACTCCGTCCCTCCACCCCTACAGCTGCAGTGGTTTTCTTCTTCCCTTCTGTCCTCTGTCACACCATCTTCGCCCCAGCCCTCGGGATCTCCAGCTCCACCTATGTCACTTGTCGCCACGACTGCGCCTTGGTCTCCAGTGCCAGCAGCTCCACTCAGTACAATCGGTCTTCCGTCTGCGCCTTTGAGTCCACCAGCTCCATCTCCCACGGTCGTCCCCCAGCTGTTGTCAGCCACTACGCCACCTTGGCTCCTCCCTGCCTCGACTCCACCGTAGGCAATTGGCTGTGGGGAACTCTGGGTCTGTGCCCTCCATCATCTCCTCCGGGGTCATCCTTGTCCGTTTCCAAAACCTCCCCCACTGCTCCCTCCTACTTCCAGTTATGGCGCACCTTTTCAGTGGGGGTGTACTGTCACAGTTGTGTTCAGTTTAGTGTTTTTATGGACTTTCAGTTTGTTTTCATTTGTCACATGTTCCTTTGTTCAGTTTCCCGCCACTCGTATGTCTCCCCGTTTACCATGATTAGTTCATAAATGTCAGCTGTGTTCTATTAATTATCCTCAGTTGTGTTTGCTATTTAAGTTCCTCCTGTTCACTATGTCTCTGTGCGATCTTTGGCAATGTTAAGTGTGTGTTGCACACTTCTTTTTTTTTAAAGCATGTTTATAAAAGCTACTTAAATGTCCTAATTGAACTATTGAAAACCTATAATCCTGGCTTAATCTAAGCCCTGTCTGTGAATCCAGACCTAATAATAACAATATTATTTTATAATTATATTATAATTATATTATCTACTATATATTGTTGTTGTTGTTATGTTTTAATCTAATAACTATAGCATAATTTGCAAACTACCCAGTTTGTTCCATCTTAATACAAATATAAGGTATATAAGGTGTCTTTGTTACAGTGTAATTATACATTTAAGTACAGTACTTGTACTTACTGTAGGGTTAGGATTAGGGCTTGGTTTGGGGTTAGTTGCATGTAATTATACATAATTTACAGTTAACTACATGTAACAAGGACACAAATAAACTGTTACCAAAAACTAGTTTAAACAGTGGTTGTAAAACTCTTGTTTGAGGTGACTCATGACTCATTCTTTTATGTTTGTTGGCATCAGCAGACACCTTGTTGGCTCAGTAAGGGAGCATACAGGTAACCTCCATAACATGCACTGTCCACTAAAGTAAGATTAAATTATACTAGAGGAATTATGGATGGTAACCTATGTCCTGCTGCAAGGGCCTTAGAGATGTGGTAACTGATCCTCTTTTCAGAGCAATCAATAATGCAGGTGGCAACCCAGAGGCCGATGAGTCTCTTAAAGGAGTGATCTCAGTATTAGGTATCAGTGAAACATTCTTGGGCCTCCATACGGCTGCTTTTCTACCTATTTGTTCATCCAAAATATATATATATATATTTTTAACTTTTTTTAACTAAGGAAAGTATCTGCATTGCTTCTTTATTATGGATTGCTCAAAGATCTTTTAGTGCATGGCAACTGTTACCTGGATCCCTTAAAAACAGGAAGTGAGTAACTTTGTAAGTGGTAAGCTGATAATGTGTTGTTTTCTAAGAGTTTCAGCCTTAATAAGAATACAGGTATTAACATGATGACTTTTTATTTCCTGGAATGATTCTTGTGGTTGTTTTTCTAAATTTGCATTAGTTTTTATTCCTCCTATTGTCCATGCTAACGTGTATGATCCATCAAAAATATTGTTATTTACAGTGTAGCCTACTTATGATGTTCAGGTTGTATTGCAAAACACTTTTGTGGCTAGGGACTAGGTTAGGGACAGGTTTGGTGGTATAGGGTGGGTTAAGGGAAGGCTCAATAGTGTAATTATAGATGTAATTACAGCTGTAATTACATACAGATATATTTTTTATATATATGTACAATGTAAAATACGTATTTACACAATAAGAGCATTTGTAGAGTATGTTTGTAGTGGTTCTATCGTGAAATTAAGTTTTACAATGGATTTTTTACATTGTCTTACCATGAGCAAATGCTCATGCTTAAAACATGAAGGTCTGCTGTCAAACATCTGTCAGCTGAGGTTTCCTGTTCCGCCTCCAGTGAGTTCAGCAGCACAGAAGAGACACTCCTGTGGAAGAATATTACTTTTCAGCACATTCTTCTGTTTTATGGGTGGTGATTCCCTCTTTCCCATCATCAGGTCAGCTGATAAGATCTAATTACAAGGCTATCATGAGGTGCTCAGAGTGTGTCTCCTGTATCATAGCTGTACATTCATTCTGCTCTTGTATAGTTGCTCTAGTTATAAGACCAATTAAATGGCTTAATTTATCATTTATATCTTTTATCAATAAGGTCTTCTAGATTATGTGTTTATGGTTTTGTTTGTGTGAGGGCATCAAGCTTGTTATGTGAGCTTTGATAACAAAACCAATGAAATGTGAAGCTGTTTTGTTAGGTCACAAAGTTATTTGGGTATAAAGTATAAAGTATACTCACATGTCACAGTTAGAATTAGTGCAAGAAATAAATGTCATGACAGCCTCAGCTGACACAGCAATGGGTTGGGCGTTAAACGTTAACTTCGGATCTGTGTTAGTACGAAGCCCTCGCCTTTAGACATCACAGGCCAAAGGCATTACAGACCAAAGGTCTCTTACCATACCACTATCTCTATGAGCTCAACATATGCTGTATGAGAGGACAGACGTCACTGCAGTGGATTCGATCGGAATAGCTGCGTCTTTTCGTGAGTCGGGGAACTTTTTAGAAGAAAGGTAGCGTTTTCACAATGGCAGCATTCAAGCTTTGATTTTACTCTTATCTCATCAAAACATGCTGACTTTTTTTGTGTTCGGTAGCTTTCATTTTCTGATTATTCAACTAATATTTCTGTTATTGATGATAGAATACTGTTGATTCAGTGAGTTTGTGCTTGTAACTTGGGTGACATGAAACACTGCTGGGATGTTGACATGGCCTGCGGTGTGACATGCTACACTAGCATTGTGCTAATTCATTTATAGCTGTTTTTTCCTGCAACATTTTATGGTCTCATATTATTTGAAAGGCTACATGGAATATTTGTACTTTTAAAATTCATTTATGTTAATTATTTTTTAAAACTTTTCATTTAAACAAAGAATCATGGTTTCCACAAAAATATTAAGCAGCACAACAGTTTTCAACTTTAATAATAATAAGACATGTTTCTTGAGCAGCGAATCATCATATTAGAATGATTTCTGAAAGGATCATGTGACATGGAAGACTAGAGTAATGATTGTGAAAATTCAGCTTGACAGTCACATGAATAAATTAGATTTATTACTTATTACTTACATATCAAAATAGAAAAGTGTAATTTTAAATTAACATTGTAATAAAATTGTAATAACAGTTTTTACTGCACACTGTAAGAAAAGTCATTTTACAGAAAAAAAATGGCAATTGTGGTTGAGCAGATAATTCTGTAAAAATACATTTAAAATGTAAACATATTTGCTGAATAACCTGTAAATTTTACCATTTAAAACAACTGAAATTTGCAAGGTTTTTACCTTTATAATATACTGACCAGCATAATAAAACTGGTTATAAAGAGAAAGCCACATGATGAATCAAAGTTCATCACAATAGCTTTTCCACAAGGTGAGGTAAATAAGAATGCATTGAAGGTGTTTTACTGTATTTTACTGTACAGTTACATGAAATGTAAGGTTAGATCTATTACAGTTTTTCCCTGCACAGTAAGGGAACTTACTGTTAACCTATCAACATCATTCTTTACAGTGGATCAAATAAATGCATCTTTGTTGAGCATAATGTATTTTGTTCCAAAACAAAAAATAATAAACTAAATAAAGTAAATTCTCACCATCCTCAAACTCTTGAAAGGTACTGTACATCAACTATACCCATTTATAACTGCATTTTGTGAAGTATTTTTACCAGTTGAGTTAATTGATTTGCTTATCATAGAGATACAGCGTTGGGCAAACATGGTATATAGAGCACAAACTCTCTGTGTGTACCTATTTTTCCAGGTCTTTTGCATGGTGAGAACTGCTGTGAGGAGAGCAGCATGGAGAACAACGTCACACAGATCTCCCGAGAAGATTTGGAGGAACTGAGAGAGGCTTTCAACAAAATCGGTCAGTAAAACTGCATGAATATCACTGTAGGTTTAGTAAATTATGCATTGGATCATGTTAAATGTGCTTGAATCATCTGACTTGGTGCTTGTGAGGTGTCAAACATTATCGATGAGTACATAAACGTATCACATGGTTCTATATACATAATTTATAATTTTTTTATAGAATCCTGAAGTATGGCGTCAAAGATTTTCTGCAATGAAGAATTAAACTAGTATAAAATCTATTACTAAAACTGTTTTTCATTCTAGATATTGATAACAGTGGCTATGTAAGCGATTTTGAACTTCAAGAGCTATTTCGAGAAGCCAGCTTTCACCTTCCGGGATACAAGGTACGGGAGATTGTGGAGAAGTTCATTGCTGGTGATACCAACAAAGATGAGAAGATCAGTTTTGAAGAGTTTGTTGTGGTAAGCCTGACTATGAGTTTTTGTCTTATCTTGAAGTGTTAATGGGTTGTTAATGGTCAAAGTATGCGTCAGCTGCTCACGCCTCTGTCGCACTTTGAAAGTTCAGATCTCACTAAATTCTTCAGATATACCAAGAGCTAAGAAGTAAGGAAGTGAGAGAAACTTTCCGCAAGTCCATCTCCAGGCGGGATGGGATTCGTTCATTTGGAGGAACATCAAAAATCTCAAGTGAAGGAACGCAGCATTCTTACTCAGGTGGTGACATATACATCCCCTACACTCTTAAAAATAAAGGTTCCAAAACAAAGGATGTTTTTGCAGCGATGCCATAGAATAACCATTTTAAGTTCACCAAAGAAGTTCTTAAAAGAACCATTTTTTTTTTTCTTAGTGTGGAGAACATTTTAATAATCTAAAGAACCTAGAATCTTTTTTCACTAGAAAGGTTCAGTGGATGTTAAAGGCTCTTCATGGAACCATCAACGACAATAAAGAACCCTTATTTTTAAAAAATGTAGATAAAATTGAAATGTTTCTTAGTTTCATTCTTAACTCTTTCCCCGCCTGCATCGAAACATCAATAGTCCATCAATACCAAAGCTTGCACAGTTGTATACCTCTCTGTGGGTTCGACATTTCATTTGATAACATTAGGCAGATTGATTTCTATGCTGTTGAATGTTTAATGATTACATTAGCTTACTTGTGCGTAAGCAATGCTTCTATCAGCTCCTTCTGGGCTGCGTTTAACTCCACTTTTAGACATACACTTGCAAACTTCTCTAATCACTTCCCTAATCCCCTCCAACATTTTGAAGTGCATTCAACTTCGTCAAGTGGGCGAGGGAAGTTTGTCTGGACAGTCCCTCAACCTCTCGATTTTGGTGTGAGGGAGCGAGTCTACTCAATATGTACACTTCAGGCAGATCCATAGACAACAATGCAACATGACTGTGACGTCACAGCAGATCGCGCTTAATTTACCCCCACCCCACACAACTGTATGAAGTTGAAGTTATTTTAAGTTCCTTTAAACGCATAATACTTGTAGCTACCTTAAGCTGACTGTTTTTTACATAGTTATAGTTGACTGTATTGTTATCATTTTAGTTTGTGCAATTTTTGTAATTTTCTCTAATAGCCCAAGCATACACACAGGCCTATAGAATGCTGCATAATAAAACTGTAAATAATAAATATGTTCTATTGCTGATTCAAGATAAAGGGCTTAAGGCCCCGGTATACTTCAAACGAAGTTCTTTCGTTCTTTGTTTAGGGGTAAAACGAAGTTCGAAATTTGTGACCAGTGATATACTGTAAAGGAACATCTGACGCCGCCCACACTGCTAAGAGCGACGGTTAGATGATGTAAATATGTGCCGTACACTTTCTTCTCAGTAACAAAATAAACACAACAAGAATGAGAAAACGGCAAGCATTTATTATAGAAAGCATAAGAAAAGCGTCTGATCATAACAGCATGGGAATGTTAGCATGAGCTCTGCAAATTAGCACTCCAGTCACGTCACGTCTTCATATAGCACTTTATTTAATAGATTGCTTAAAATCAAGCAGCTTTACAGTATCAAACATGAAAAACAGTGTTAGTGTCTCATTTTTTACAAGCACAACTTCATTTTGTACTATAAAGCGGCTATCCAGTGTGTTCATGTTTTCACCCGCGGAGATCTTACCTCAACGAACTCAACAGATGAAATGAGTCAGAGTCACTCGCGTCCCAGGCGAGTGACGGCGGAGCCTCAGCGCACACCTCCTGTCACGTTATCGTCACTGACCAATTGTAGTACAAAGGTGTTTTGCAGCTGGAGCGAACTTTTCCTGAAATTTCGCTTTGGCAAGCCGTTTCGAACTTCCAAAAAGAACACAAAACGAACTTCGTTTTGGCCTGATTTTGTCCGAAATTACGTCACATCAGTTCGTTCTTCGGTGTCGTTTGAAGGGGCTTTTAAGGTCAGAACACACCAAGCCGATGCCGACGAAATAGTGGCGACGAAAGCAGACTGCTGGGTTGGCTCACGTCGGCAGCGTCTGTGTCCAAAGTTGGCCTGACACACCAAACCAACGCTAAACAGCTGACGGCCAAGTAGCACGTCCGTTCTGCGCCTGCGCAAGATGAAATGCCTTTCCGTACCAGCAGGTGGCAGTAGCTGAACAGCCAATCAGAATGATCAGATGGCCCGACGGACCGACAAGCTCCGACGGTGATTCAACGGCTGCATCCGAAAACCTAGGTAGCTGTCTTGCTGCCTCGCTGTCTTATAAGAGAATGACTTGTACGGCAGCGTTTATGCATGAAGGCACCTCGCGAAACTGATTTCGGACAGACTTCTGAGGCAGTGTAACAGTTTAATGATCTACAGCAATATAGCGCGAGCTTTGGTGAGAACTAAACAAATATTTAATTATTACAGTAGTAATTTCTCGATAGAAATGATATCAAAATTGAAATATGTTGGTCAAAATTGTTCATTTATACACAAACTGAGCAGCAAACGCAACTTTCGGACGCCATCTTTATTTTTCTAGCTCAACTGTTACAGAATGGAAAGCACAGGATTGTGGGATATCAAAGGCAGCTAAGGATACATCTATGCTTCCTTCAAAAATCGATCAGAAGAAGGTATCTCATGAGACAGGAAGTGAAGCTAACATTGGATTCGGATGTGCCTTGATGCCTTACTACCTTGAAATGTGTCCTCCGAAGGCAGCATTTTCCAGTTTTCGGACGCAGCCAACATTTCGAATCGGCCGGAAAAAAAAAAAAACAACTTAAGCCGACGGTGCAGAACACACTGAGAAAACTTAGTCGGTTGACGAACAAAAACTGCCCGACGGCCGACCGTCGGCTTGGTGTGTTCCTGCCTTTAGGGTGTTCCATTTAAACATATTGCAAGGGGTCCGCCAGTAGTGGGCACTAAAGCAACGTAAGCAATGACGTACATCCAACTGAACAAGACGGAGGGAAGTTAGCGAGGGAAAGGCATAAAACATTGGACTTAAATGCAGCCATTCGTTTATGCAGATCTTATTCTTAGTTTGTTTTTAGATCTGGAGATGGTTTACTATTTCAGAAGATGCATAAATACACCCCCTGCCTTATAACAGTGAATACAGGGATTTTAGGAAAAACTCAGTGGCGAGAAACTGTTTTCAAAAATGACGGAAAATCTTGTCAATGGCGGGGAAACAGTTAACGCACATTTGTTTTGTTTTTTTCCAAAACAACAACAAAAAAGGCTTATCTGCATTCTTCAAGATGTAATAACTTGATTTGCCTTATTTTGGGTTGATATCATAAATCTCCTGCCCACCTCCATTCTGCCATGTAATGCCCCCTTTTCACCATCCAATGAATTCCTGTTAAATGAATCAAGTCAGGCTTCATCAATATTTTCTTATTGAATATCCTGTTTCACTTGGAAACACATAAAAATCAAGCCTCTGAGCAGTTCCTGCTGTGCTTGAGCCCTGCTTTAGGAGAGTCAAACTATATTTGAACAGTTTGGAGTGACATTTGTAAATTAACGATCCCTGACACAAGTGGACCAAATGTAATTTTGCTAATGTTTTGTTTTTATAAACGGTTCTCAGATGAAGAAAAAGTGGCCTTTGTCAACTGGATCAATAAGTCCTTGGCAAAAGATCCTGACTGCAAACATCTGATCCCAATGGATCCGGGAACTGACAGTTTATTCAAATCCGTAAAAGATGGAATTTTGCTGTGGTAATATAAGAATAACTGGTTTACTGTGTAATGTTTTTGTTTTGTTTGTTTGCTGTTCATTACACTGCTATTAATAATTCATCACATTTACTGATAAATAAGAGTTCATGTTTAACAACCTCTTGGTCGTTTCTTTGCAGCAAAATGATTAACCTCTCACAGCCAGACACCATTGATGAGCGGGTGATCAACACAAAGAAATCCACTCCATTTACAATGACTGTAAGTGCGCTCACTTTTGAAACCCAACAAAGAGGTGACATCAGAATAAAGATCTTTGAAAACCTCACCTAATGAGTGATTCTCAACCCCTCCTAAAAAAAAAACAAAAAAAAAAAAAAACCTTTTTTACAAAAAAAATTGACAATTAAAGGTGCTCTAAGTGATGTCACGCGTTTTTAGGCCAAAACATTTTTTGTCACATACAGCAAACATCTCCTCACTATCCGCTAAAAAAATGCGGTCTCTGTAGTCCCTACCATCTCCGAAAAAGGCAATAAAAACAAACTGGTGCAGCCTGGCCCACGAATCATAATAAACATGCTCCAGCCAATAACCAACAAGAATGATTTTAAATGCGCGTTCATGACTGTTTCAGGAAGCACGGAGAGGAGGAGAAGGAGGAGGAGGAGGAGGGAGGGTCTAGCTAGCCTCTGTTTTGTTTGACAACACTTCGAACGTCAACAGGAAGTTACTCCACCCAGGATCACTTAGAGCACCTTTAATGGCACAATGTGATTAATTCTTATCCCTTAGGAGTCGTTTACACAGCATCGTTTTCAACTAAAAACATGTTTAGGCTGTTCATTTACATGACAACTTCATTTTAGGGACCTGAAAATGCAAACTTTTGAAAACAGGTCTCAAAATGCACATTTTTTAAAACGATACTATTATCGTCTCTATGTAAACTATAAAAAAGTGAATTTGTGAAAACGGTGACGTCATGCGCATGCATTACGAGTTCGGTCTATAGGTGCATAGTGTTTTTTTCACAAAGTGTCATCGCCAACTACTGGCCTGGCATTAATAATACAGGCTTTTGGTCATTTTCATGGATCCGTGTGAACAGGGATCATTTTGACAATGGTGTCGTCTGTACCCAAAAGAAAAAAAAAATTAGTACATTGTTGTTGTGTAAACGTGCCCTTAGTCATTGCCATTATTTTCAATGCATTAACTAATTAACTAATGCTAACAAACATTAACTAATGCTGCATTAACTAAGATTAGCTAATGTTAACTAATGCTAACAAATGGAACATTATTGTATAAAGTGCTACCATCTTTTATTTATTCAGAATATACAGATTTAACTATTATTATAGTCTTATTACTTTTTATTTTGGGTCACATATAACATGGACATGTTCTTGGCAAGTTTTGTGAGATTCACTCCAATGCACTTTATCTTTATTATCTTTAAGACCCATTGACACAAAGAATGATAGCTATATAGATAATGATAATGACTATATTAGCAAACCACCTCACCACATGATAACACTCTGTTTATTATAAGCATGTGCTGAAGTTATGTTGTCTGCTTGAGCTCATTAAATCAAGCGGATTATGATTGGCTATCCATGTTTTTAGTGATTTCAATAATTTTGTTCCTTTGTGTCATTATTTTTATAGTTGTACCTCCCTATTCTCATAGAAGTACAATGATTATAATAATTTTATAGTTATAGTTGTCAGCATTGGTGTGAAAGGCCTTTAGAATATTTATTATGTGTATAGATGTGTGGATTAAAGACGGATATTTTGACAACAAATAAAGTTCAATTCATTTCTTTACTGCCCTCTTTACTATTACAGGAGAATTTGATGTTGGCACTTAACTCTGCTTCGGCTATTGGCTGCACAGTAGTCAACATCGATGCACAGGATATGAAAGCAGGGACCCCGCACCTAGTGCTTGGCCTCCTTTGGCAAATCATAAAAATCGGCCTCTTCGCTGACATTGAGATCTCACGCAATGAAGGTCATTACTCTGCTGTAGTAGTCTAAATTGATTTTTGGTAATCTTGATGCCATCCAATGTGGTTACTAATTGCTGCCATAAAGAAATAAAAGCATGCATGTACGTGAGTGACTGATTTATGTCTCTTAAGAGGTTTCAATAACACGTGTCTGTGTATTTATGTGTGTGTAGCTCTAATTGCATTGCTCGATGAATCAGAAGAGTTGGACCAACTGATGTCAATGTCCCCTGAGGACCTTTTGCTGCGATGGGTCAACTATCACCTCAAAGCTGCTGGCTGGCAACAAATCAGAAACTTCAGTGATGATATCAAGGTAGTTTATGCTTCATCAAAGAAGACATCATCATCCATTCATCGTTCAGTCATTAATGATCATTCACATCACTCCATTAGAACTAGGCTTTGGAAGTTTACCATACAGCTTTTTTTTTCCCCCTGACCAAAATATATTTCAAATACACTACCATTCAAAAGTTTTGGGTCATTGAGATTTTCATTTATTTATTTTATTAATTTAATTAATTTAATTATTTTTTAAAGAAATTAATACTTTTATTCAGCAAGGGTGCATTAAATTGATCAAACATTACAGTAAAGTACGGAGCCCCTAAAGGGACAAGGGGTGGGGTGAGATGGGAGGAATGATTATGCATTTTGCATTCCCCCAAGAAATTCTGCATTCGCTCCCAAAACTTTTGTGACACAAAGGCTCTCAGGGGAACACAAAACATTTTGCAAGCGTAGCAAAATTTCTCGGGAAAACGCAAACATTTTGTGAGCAAATGCAAAGTTTCTTGGGGAAACGCAAAACATTTTGCAAGAGAATGCAAAGTTTCTCAGGGAAATCCAAAACATTTTGCAAGAGAATGCAAAGTTTCTCAGGGAAATCCAAAACATTTTGCGAGAGAACGCAAAGTTTTTTAGGAAAACGCAAAACATTTTGCGAGAGAATGCAAAGTTTCTCAGGGAAATCCAAAATATTTTGCGAGAGAACGCAAAGTTTTTTTAGGGAAACGCAAAACATTTTGCGAGCAAATGCAAAGTTTCTCTGGGGGAACGGCAAATGTTTTGTGAGTGAGTGCAAAGTTTCTCGGGAAAACAAACATTTTGCACAAAAACGCAAAAGCATTGACAAAGCATTTTTTTTTTTTTCATGAGCAGCAAATCAACATAGAATGATTTCTGAAGTATCATGTGAAGCTGAATACTGGAGTAATGATGCTGAAAATTCAGCTTTGATCACACAAATAAATTACATTTTAAAATGCATTCAAATAGAAAACAGCTGTAATAACAATATTAATGTTTTTACTGTATTTTTGATCAAATAAATGCAGCTTAGTAAGCATAAGAGACCAAACTTTTAAACAGTATATGATAAATATACGTTAAAGGAGTGTAGATTAAGGAAGTATATTTATTGAAATTTAAAGTATATTTAGTTTAAAACTTCAAGTGCCAAAAAAAGTGCACTTAAAGGGATAGTTTACCCAACAATGAAAATTCTGTCATCATTTGCTCAGCCTCAAGTTGTCCCAAACCTGTATGAATTTCTTTCTCCTGCAGAACACAAAATAAGATTATATTAAAGATTGTTGGTAACCAAACAGTTGATGGGCCCCTTTGACTTTTTTGAAAAAAAAAAAAAAAAAAATGACTATGGAAGTTAATGGGGTCCATCAACTGTTTAGTTATCGACATTCTTCAAATTATATTCTTTTGTGTCGGCAGAAAAAAGAAATGCATACAGGCTTGGAATAACTTGACTGTGAATAAATGCTTTTCATTTCAGGGATTTTCATTTTTTAACTATTCCTTTTCAGGGGCAAGAAAATGCATTTCCAATCTTAAAATTATAAATATATACAAATAATTATATATATATATATAGATATAGATATACATATGCAAAATTTCTCAGGAAAACGCAAACATTTTGTGAGCAAATGCAAAGCTTCTCAGGGGAATGCAAACATTTTGCAAGAGATATAGTTAGATATAATATAGATAGATAGATAGATATATTTATATATAGATATATTTTTATTTTTTTATTTTTTTTGTCAGTTGTTGTATATTATGAAATACTGCATAGGTTATGCTGAGTAAATTAATGACAGACTTTGATAAAAACCTATAAAAGGTTTTTGGCCAGGCCTTTGGTCTGGTTTGACATAAAATCCTTTGAGCTGTTATTTGCATGTTAGTTGATATTGACTTATATAATGCTCTCAGGACTCCAGGGCATATTTCCACCTGCTTGGTCAGATCTCACCTAAAGGAGACGGGGATGATGAGATGAGGATTGACATTGACATGTCTGGTCTGAATGTAAGTCAATCTGAATGTTTCATCAACAGCCTTTGCCTTTTCACTGAGGAAGTCAACATGCTGATTTATTTCCTGTGTCAGAGTGTTCCACCACTTTATGACACAATTTAGTGCAGATAAGAAAGAGGGTGACATTTTGATACCCAACACTGACTGCTGTCACAACAAAGTTAGGGGAAATATGTGAACAAAAGACAACCAAGAAGGGACATCAGACATACAGCAAAAATACTACATTTGGAATGGAAACCAAAAATATAAAAATAAAACTGGATAAATAAAAAAATATTTCAATGATGAACACTGAATGGAAGTGCAAAACTTTTACACTGAATGGAAAGCCAGTACAATAATATATTTTATATTATTGTACTGGCTTTCCATGTGAACACTGTCTATTTTTCAAGCTAAATAAAGTATCTTAGAATACTGAATGAGGTTGTAAAATGTAATGTTTGTACAGTTACGTCCTCATATTGTCCTATCATCGTGGCACAGCACAGAACAGCCATTAATCTTATTTTGGCAGATGTCTTCTAGATAATCTTCTGCTTTAGAGCATAGTTTCAGATCTTTCAGATTTAAGCATAGTTATTCAGATTGAATAACTCTCCCCTTTAGGAGCGTGATGATGAAATGCGAGCTGAGCTGATGCTGAGGCAGGCAGATCGCCTAGATTGCAGACAGTTTGTCACTCCCCGGGATGTGTTGGCAGGAAACCATAAGCTCAACATGGCCTTTGTGGCCAATCTTTTCAACATGTACCCGGCCTTGAACAGACCCACCAACAATGGCATTGATTATGCAATTGAGGGTGAGTTGCATTATTTTATGTGAATGTGCTAAACACGTACTGAAAGAAAGGTGTTATGTATGCAGTTTGGAACCCTTTAGAATATCAGAGAGGATTTTGACTGCCTGTGATAAATGATGCTGCATTACCTTTGCTTCACATATGAGCTCACATCCTGTCTGAAATACCAACCAGAAAAACAAGAAAGATACTCAAACCGCAAGATCCATGAAAGTATTCATAATACATTGTTAATGGCTTATAACCGTTGATTGTTTGAAAGAAATCTATCATATTTTAATCTTTATTTTGTGATTTATCTGACTGTCATAATGGTAGGGTTATCGTCACCACCAACTTGAAGTATTTTCTGAAAACAAGATTTAAAATCTTGTTTTCATCATAGTTGATGTTCATTTCAACATTTACTAATACATTTTTAAAAACAAAAGTTGCATCAGAAAAATAATTTAATTGACCTGAGCATTGTTAGTTATTGTGAGTTAATACTTTAACTAACATTAACTAATGAGACCTTATTGTAAGGTGTTGCCAATATGTTTTAAGTGCAGTTTTCCATAAAATACAAAATGGGTTGTTTCTTAGGATATTTCTGAGCTCTATTTATTTGTGTGTAGGAAATGGTTGTTTTATAGAGCCTGATAACAAATAGGAAACATCATCTATGTAAAGAAGTCACTTTAGATAATAGGTAAAGTTTCAAGATACTCTGTCCGTTAAAGGGTTGCATTTCTTCCAATGCATACATGAAAGACATGCAGTACATATTGTTCTTCTCAAGACCATTGACAATTTGGTGCTTTTTGAGTTACTTCAACTATCTGCAGTGTTATCAGTGAGCAGCAGGGGGCGCCTGTGGCTTACTTCACACATACAGTAATGCATGTGTACAGTATGTGTGTTAGAGGATCACATGTGACATCAGTAATTGGGGGTTTATCTCACTGTCTGTTTATCTCTCTTCTGTCCTCTTTATCTGATTGTTCTATTTTCTTTTCCATTCCATCTCTTTAAATACAGTATGTCATCAGCCATACAGATACACATACATTTGCCAGAACCCGCTTAACTGCCTTTTTCCCATTTACATTGCAAAGGGAGATAAATGATTATTTTACCATCATGCTCTTGGCTGCATTCATAACAATATTAATTCAGTCTGCAGCCTGATGTTATTGTTAATTAGGGTAAAGGTCTATTGTGCAAACTAAGAGAATATGTAGCTCAGGATTATGCAAACATTATGTAACAGACTATCATCATGTAATCATTCTGGTGCACTTTAATCATTTGTATTTAAAGGGCTTTATTAAAAATGTATTTACCAGGAGCATATCATGGAAAACAGGATTTCCGCTGTACAATATAGGCATACAAAATATTCACAATACAAAGCTTCCTCCCTAGTCCACTTATGTAATGTATGAAAACTTAACTGCAAAAAAGCTCAGGAAATAGTTTTACATATGACCACCCACATTTATATATCAATGTCAATCTGTTAACCTATTCAGTATACAGCAAATTGATCCATGATATACAGCAGTGTAAGTTACAGGTACACAGACATATAGAAGTCCTAAAGGGACAGCAGCAAAAATAGCCAGTTTAATTCTCAGAGGGTGGACAGTTTTTTTGGGTGGATTTATAATGTGAGGTCAATATCAACATGGACATCCAACTAAAATAGTATTCAAAAAATATTCAAAAATAAACTGCATCTACAGTCCATAATGATCCTCAAAATAAATGGCAGACATAACACATTGGTGTGACTTTGGCTAATAAATGATGCCTCTCTCTTTTGACAGGGGAAACAAGAGAGGACAGGACATTCAGAAACTGGATGAATTCTCTGGGGGTTTCTCCGCATGTCAATCACTTGTACAGGTAACACAGCCATTTGTTTAGCTTACAGTAATGCTATAGTTTTCTACGGTGACAGTGGAACTATCAGGACTGATTCTGAAATCAAAAGCTAAAAACAATATGAAACATAATGAATCATTACACAGCAAAATCCCCAGAGTTAAATCAACTCTACTTAGAGTAGATTTGGTCCCTCTCTAAATAGTGTTAAAATAACACTGAAGCAGAGTTAAAGTTACTGAGATAATTAAGCAATTAATTAAGTGATGATTGAGCAATAATGATAAACACCTGTTGTTAACAAGCAGAATCAGTGAAGAAAAGAGAAACGAACTACAACGGACTTCAGTCATAGCCTTAGATGAAATCAACTGAAGATACAAATTGTTAAATCTCTGTAGATCTGATTAAACAACTCCAGAAACAGCATTACCAGCTTCACATTT
The DNA here is from genome assembly GCF_018812025.1 of Megalobrama amblycephala. NCBI lineage: Eukaryota > Metazoa > Chordata > Actinopteri > Cypriniformes > Xenocyprididae > Megalobrama > Megalobrama amblycephala. Next base: position 17,475,982 of record NC_063060.1, on the reverse strand, counting down.
TACTAACCAGATTGATTTTATTTTCAAAAATCTACAGAATTAAGAATTAACAGAGGTTTATTGATAAAGAAAAGAAAAGAAAAGAAAAGAAAAGAAAAGAAAAGAAAAGAAAAGAAAAGAAAAGAAAGGAAAGGAAAATGACGGCACCATGAAGAAGATTAGCGTTTGCTTAAGTTGGGCTCTTGACCCTTGACTTTCTATGTTAGATTTTTCTCTGCAACAATGCGTATGCTGTTGTTGTAAAGCCATGAGGTCAGTGCCTTACAGTGAGCAGATGTTAGCTGCTTTTATATGATGATATAGTCATTGTGAGATTCCTGGATTGCATCCAAAGCAACTGCTCATATATTTTGTCATTTATACTTTTTGGTTTTACATTACCAGCCCTGTGAAACTACAGCATGATGAGCATTGCAGCAAACAGACATATTGAATAATTTTAAAACCGTGTAGTGCATACAATTTTTTGAACTACTGCATCACCTAGACACACACAGACATCAAGAATCAGCATATGAATCTCAACAATAGTGATTAAAAAAAGAGTTTCCCGCTGCAATGCATGCTGGGTATCACCATAGGACAAAACCCCCATCATGCACTGCAATATGAATAATTATTGTCACCACTGTTGAGGATTGTATGCTATATTTTCATGCATAAGCCAGAACGCTAATAGTTGCTCATTTTTAGCATTGAAGAGTTATGATGGCATTTATTTAATGGAATTTCTAAGTCAATTGTAGTTCTTGTGTTTCTCTTTTCTTCAGTTATTCTGCTTGTTAACAGCAGGTGTTCATCATTAATGTTCAATCATCACTTAATTAATTGCTTAATTATCTCATTAAATTTAACTCTGCTTTAGTGTTACTTTAACACTATTTAGAGAGAGACCAAATGTACTCTGAGTTGATTTAACTCTGGGGATGTTACTGTGTATAGGTTCATGGTGGAAGGCAAAATAAATTTAACCCTCTATGGTACAGAGTTGCCATATGGCAACAATTAATTTCTACTCATTTCCTTGTCATTCAGAAAAAAATACAATATATTGCACTTTGGGAATTAAAAGGATAGGCCTTAAGGTTGCCAATGATGTGCTGTTTTTAATTCCCATGACATTTGAATGTCCCTGTAATACTCTCTTTCCCACTGTCACCCTCACACGGAAGACACCTGTTGAAGTGCTCCAGAAATTGCTCTATTTCATCTCTTCTCAATGGGGATTTTTTTTTGCAGCAGCATCTTTGATAAAATAAATTAGAAAGTTTTGTCTAACATAGTTTTACTGTAAATTTAGAAAATATCTAGGTTGCCATATGGCAACTCTGTACCATAGTGGAATTGCAGTAATGTATTTCCCCATTGGGATTTTTTATAGATAGTAGCATCAACAATATGATTGTGGTTATTTATTTATTTTGAATTGTTTATTGCAGTATAGTTGTATTTATGTATAAATAACAAAGTTATTTCTTCTTTTCTGAAAATGAATATAGCAATATTTTATGGAAAGGGCAATGGGAAGAGTGCAGAGTTAGCTTTTCCATGTGATGAGTGTGAGGATGAGTTAGCCGAATGATAGGGATTAAATGATAGGGATCTACTTATAGAGTTTCAAGTATATAAATCTATCAATTTCTAAAACAAATGTGCATTTAAATAGAAAATAAAATAATAATTTTATAGAAAAACTACTTTTTGACCATTTTCCATTGTGGTACAGAGTTGTCATATGGCATCGTTCCCCTAAGTCCCCCCCAAAAATTTTTGATTTGCATAATTGAAGCTATTTCATGTAATAAAAACTTATTTGAAAATAGATTTCATGGTTAGAACATAATGCGTACCATAGAGGGTTAATAAACAAAAATGTATGCATGTATATTGATTTATTTATTCACATATTTTTAAATGCATTAACACCATTATTTTTTAAAATGTTTAACATTTAAAAATGGAAATATAACTAAAAAAATATAGAAATAACACTATAAAATGTAGAAATAACACTATAATATGATATTATTTACAAAATATTGTCATATTAGTGCTCCACTAATATGACTAAGGCTATTTCTTAAACTTAGGTTTGTTCTAAACCTCCTTTCTAAAGTATTACATTTAGGCATACACTGTAACTTGTGCATACATTTACATGTATTAATTTAGCAGATGCTTTTACACAAAATGACAGATAATAGATAAATTAGGAGTTATTATTATAGATAGATAGATAGATAGATAGATAGGCAGGCAGACTGATTGATTGATTGATTGATTGATTGATTGATTGATTGATTGATTGATTGATTGATTGATTGATTGATTGATTGATGACAGACAGACAGACAGACAGACAGACAGACAGACAGACAGACAGATAGATAGATAGATAGATAGATAGATAGATAGATAGATAGATAGATAGATAGATAGATAGATAGATAGATAGATAGATAGATAGATAGATAGATAGATAGATAGATAGATAGATAGATAGATAGATAGTGCTTTGAATGAAACCATAAAGATGGCTGTTAAATGATTAGACAAACGTCAGCTATAAAAAATAAATAAATAAACCTTTGAATAAGGGGCCTGGGCCATATTCAGAAACCTGAATATCAGAGAAACTAAAATTAGAAACCACTTAGCAAAGCCCTAGCAACCTCAAACAGCTAACAAAAATGTCAGAATCCCCTTAAAACCAGAGCACACGCCTAACCACAAGGCCACAGCTCTGACATGTTGCTTTTTGTCTTTTATTGTTGTGCTTTGGAGAAAATTTGCTGACAAATCAGTGGTGGTTTGTACATTTAAACATCATTTATATTGATTCATTGTACAACATAAAACATTATAACCAAAAGAGTTCATAATGAACATCTTCTTCTCCAGCGATCTGCATGATGGTCTCATCATTCTTCAGTTATATGAGAGAATCCAAGTTCCTGTTGACTGGACTAGAGTGAATAAACCTCCCTATCCAATACTGGGCTCCAACATGAAGAAGGTTTGTACAAGTTCAGCTTTGAGTTTCAAAAGGTTACAAGTACAAGGAGCAAATAACTGAGATAAAAGAACTGGATCACCTTCGAGTCACACACACACGCACACACACACACACACACACACACACACACACACACACACACACACACACACACACACACACACACACACATTATATATACATACATACATATGTAAATGTTTGTTTCTGAGAGCAAATTAAATATGCCTGTACTGCAACATGTTGGATTTCTGTCTCTGCTGAAATGATTTCCACAGCTGCCTCAGGGTAGTGACTCAGTTTAGAATTCAAAATCAACACTTTATTCATCAAAAATGCTATTTATGTATGCATACTGCTGTCGTCGGGGTTAAATTATACATGTCATGTTAATTTGGCTGACATATGTTTGTTTTGTAGCTTGAGAATTGTAATTATGCGGTTGCACTGGGCAAAAAGGAAGCAAAGTTTTCCTTAGTAGGAATCGGTGGTGAGAATATCAATGAGGGAAGCGCCATGCACACCCTGGCACTGGTCTGGCAACTAATGAGAAGGTACTTTATCTATACATAAAGATTTCAACATGCTTTCATGACAATTCTAACTACTTCACATTGTGAAATACTTTTACAATTTAAAAGAACTGTTTTGTTTTTGAATGAATTTTAAAATGTCATTAATTCCTGTGATGCAAAGCTACATTTTCAGCATCATTACTCCAGTCTTCAGTGTCACATGATCCTTCAGAAATCATTCTAATTTACTGATTTGATGCTCAAGAAACGTACTATTATCAATGTTGAACACAGTTGTGCAAAATGTGAAGCATATTAATTACCTTGTTTCTTACAAACAATAACTCTTGCAGATACACATTGAAGGTTCTGTCTGACATCGGTGATGGGGAAATAGTCAGTGACCAAATTATTATCAATTGGGTGAACAACACCTTGAAACAAGGCGGTAAAGACTCGTATATTAACAGCTTCAAGGTGAATCCCATTCGACACAATGTTTTAGCAGTACTGCTTTCCTACTGTACCATGAAGTGAATGAATTCATATTGGGATTCAAATAATATCAAACATGTCTAAGTTTAAATGAAATGTAATTGTATATGATGTATTGTTTCAGGACAAATCAATCAGCACTAGCCTGCCAGTGATTGATCTGATCGACATCATCATGCCCAAAGCCATTAAATTTGAGATGGTGAAGAGTGGAGAAATGACGCCAGAGGACAAGCTGAACAATGCAAAGTAAGTTCCCCCACGGCTCCTCATAAATTACCCTGATACACATCTGACGGCAAATTGCCTGTTGTCTCGCCACCAGCAACCTTCTCCGTATCTCTGTTTCCCACTCACAGATATGCAATCTCAGTGGCACGAAAAATTGGAGTAAAGGTGTACGCCCTGCCCGATGACCTTGTGGAGGTCAACCCCAAGATGGTGATGACGGTGTTTGCATGCCTCATGGGAAGAAGCTTGAAGAAAGTCAATGGCTGACCTTTCTTAAAGATGTTGTCAGAAAGCACAACCCTCACGTTGCACTTTTTCTTCCCCTAACGTCCCTTCTGCCTTACGCACCAACACTTTAATGCAATTCTTGTTGTTTTTATGAATATTTCCTCATGAATTCACCTCCTGTTAATTGCATCGAAATATATTTCACTAATCATTTCATTTCTACTAGCTAAGATACTATATGTAGATGCAAGATTATTCAAAGATAATGTTATTTTCTTAATATCTGTGAATCCTTTATTTCTTCATTGACTCATTAAAACAATTATTTCGGTTGAAGCCAGATTGTAAATAGCTGGATATTTTTACGTTGCGTAAATAAAGGTGCTCACAAGAAATATTTGAGCCATGTAGATCTGCACATTCATTCAGTTGGTTATTTAATCAGGCTTAGAATCAGCTGACAACCTGTCCTGGCTTATAATCATACATTTTGTCTAAATATTTGCTTATCCAGGGAAGCGCATTGTAATCTAGAGGAGGATATTTTACAGCGAATGTGTGTTGAAAGCAGAAAAATGCCACAATTGGCAGAAAAAAATCATTAAACTAGCATCCACATCATTTAACAGTGGCCAGAATTCCAAACACTTTCCTGGGCTCTGCCTCCTAATTACAGTCATCTCTGCCATTGTCGAATGAGTCCAGCTCTCTTTTAGAGGGAGTTTCTCTCAATGTCATTGTGAAATTCCAGATGTGTTTGAGTTTCTGGGATAATTTCAGCTGAGCTGAGCGTTCCCCTTTGACAGTTGTACCATCACGTAGAGCTACGCTCTGTTTCACCCAGGAAAATATTCGAAGCCCCCTCTGGGCACAGTGGATTCACTTAACAATGTGTCTCATTCTCTGTACTGCATTATGTTACTGTACAGAAACACTATAGCAGATCTCAGTATTTGAACGAGTTTGGAAAAATATCAATATTGCTACCCAGTTCCAGCATTAATATGCCAATTCAAATGCTAAACTCTTGTGAAAATGAAGTGTGCTTAATTGCACTTAACGGAATGTGCACTAGTGTACTGTAAATCTTATATTATTTTAAAAACTGTACTTGCAGATAACAATATTAATGAAATAAAAGGCTATAACGAGAGTATGACTGTTTCTTACACTTAAGTACACTTTTTAAAAGTGCACTTTGTAATAATGTCAAATTAAAGGTTTTTCTTTAGGAAGGAAGTACATTGTACACTTAATTTTGATGTGTTGACTAACATACTAAAGCCCATGTAAAGTACTTAATTATAATTTAACTGTAGTGTGTTTTATATTTGATATTTTATTTAAAGTTATATTTTAAATGTACTAACTTGCAACTTCACCATTACAAACGTCCAATTACAAATATATGTATATGATTATTATATTTATATGGCATACATGTTTCAATAAATTGGCATTAAAGTATATTTTAGTTTACCATAACTATTTGTTAGTACATTCAGCAGTACACTTTAACCATATTTCAAAGACAAGAATAACATCATAATTTTATACATCAAAATGTACTTAAGTCCTACTTAAGTGATTCAAAAAATTAAACTTAAAGGGTTAGTTCACCCAAAAATGAAAATTCTGTCATTAATTACTCACCCTCATGCCGTTCCACACCGTAAGACCTTCGTTAATCTTCAGAACACAAATTAAGATATTTTTGTTGGAATCCGATGACTCAGTGAGGCCTCCATAGCGAGCAATGACATTTCCTCTCTCAAGATCTATTAATGTTCTAAAAACATATTGAAATCAGTTCATGTGAGTACAGTGGTTCAATATTAATATTACAAAGCGATGAGAATATTTTTGGTGTGCCAAAAAAAAAAAAATAAATAACGACTTATGTAGTGATGGCCGATTTCAAAACACTGCTTCCGGAAGCTTCAGAGCATTATGAATCAGCGTGATGAATCAGCGTGATGAATCAGCGTGTCGAATCAGCGTGATGAATCAGCGTGTTGAATCAGCGTGTCGAATCAGCGTGATGAATCAGCGTGTTGAATCAGCGTGATGAATCAGCGTGTCGAATCAGCGGTTTGGAGCACCAAAGTCATGTGATTTCAGCAGTTTGGCAGTTTAACACGAGATCCGAATCATGATTCGATACGCTGATTCATAACGCTCCGAAGCTTCCTGAAGCAGTGTTTTTTGAAATCAGCCATCACTATATAAAGTCATTATTTTGTTTTTTTTGGACCACCAAAAATATTCTTGTCGCTTTATAATATTAATATTGAACCACTGTGCTCACATGAACTGATTTAAATATGTTTTTAGTACATAAATGGATCTTGAGAGAGGAAATGTCATTGCTGGCTTCGGAGGCCTCACTGAGTCATTGGATTTCAACAAAAATATCCGAAGATGAACGAAGGTCTTATGGGTGTGGAAGGACATGAGGGTGAGTAATAAATGACATTTTTTTCATTTTTGGGTGAACTAACCCTTTAACACTCTTAAGTTCAACTAATTGCATTTAAAATAAATAATACATTTTATTTTAATAAATAATACAACTGTAAGTAACATGCAATAAAGTGTCCAAAAACATTATATTCAGTTCACACTTGAGTATATTCTTTTAAAATATTTTATTTCCATAATAGAAGTGAGCTAAAGTATACTTCTTTTTCACAAGGGAAGTTTGCAGGCTTTGCAAAGCAAATCTCAAAGCTCAGGATTTTGACAAACATAATTGCTACTGTGCAGTACACCTGCATGTCCCCTTGACATAATATAATAATAAAATATATTAATAATATATTATATAATAATATATTATTAATATATTATATTTTATTATTATATTATTATTAATAATATAATAATATATATATTAATAATAATATTATTATTAATAATAAAATATTATATTACTTTTACAAAATATAGTCGTTTTTCTTTGCAGTTAATATCATGATTAGTTAACTTTAAATCAAATTTTCAATAGCTGATTAAAAATGATTATATATGCTAAGCTTTTCATTTCAATTCTATTTTCATTTCATTGTTTGAATAATCAAAGTTATAATTTTCTGAGCTGGACAAGAACATACAGTGTTTTACACTGTTTAAATCACTGGTTTTAATACTGTTAAAGTATTAAATATAAAGTTTAAATACTGCAAAGCAGGAATGACTCTGTAACCTCAGCTGACATAATACCAATTTTACAGTGCACTTCATTTTGACAACATTTCATTTTGTCATCTTCAATCTTCGTTCACTCATTACAACACTAGATAGATTAGATAAATGTCAGATTCAAAGGCCAACATGTCCACAGCTCTCGTAAATGTCACCACCCCCCAGCTACTGCAAATAACAGCTTGTTGTATGAGTGCCTTCATTTTTCACCATACTCTGCAACAGTTCAGTTGATCTCTTGAAAGAAAGTGCTTTTTAGTATAATTATTTTTAAAATTATTTTGAGGGAGTTACTGATTTATGCGTTCCTTAAAAAGTTCCTTAAAAAAAGACACACAAGCAAAAACTTTTTAAAGGTTTTTTAAATGTTCTATTTGGAAAATGTGCTACAGAAATGTCCTTCAAGTATGAATGTTATTAAATGCACATACATCAAGTGAATCATACAAGTCATACAAATCCAAACTTGGAGGAGGTGCCCTGTGCACATTAGCAATGTATATTCTTCAGCACTCCCAGATCCCGTTGCTTCTTGGTTTTAAAGGCCATCACAAAGTTATGAGGGGAAACAATACCCTTTCCCTGTTCATCTGTCTGTCCCATGACAATGTAGTTAAGCCCTGAAAAACCAAAACAAATAATTTATATAATATAATATAATATAATATAACAAGTGACATTAAGAGAGTCATTTATTCAATCAATTCATTCAAAACACTAATACTTTCCAGAATGAAATACCACTATTGTTCTGTGTTGCAGCGGTTCTGTTTTGGCTTTATTTGGTACTAAAAAGAAGTACTATATACATTATCTATGTTTTTTTGACTGTACTAAAGCACAAAAATACAATAATATGTTTGCAGATATTTAGGAACCATGCTAATTTAACATACTTGTTTCTCTGAAAAACAAAGCTACAGCCAGTTATTCTACATTGAAATGTGTGTTCCATGTCAGAATGCTTGTTTTTGTTTTGGTCTGTGTGATCCCACCCACTGCCAGTTTACCCAATAGTATTTCGACACCCGGGGTTGCCAGTTGGCAAAAACAACCCTCTCCAATATTTTTAATTTGGACTGCACTACCCATTTCAACCACTAGCTGTCAATATTACATACTGCACCTTTAAGAGCAAACTGAATGTAAAGTTTTCAGGCACTTAATTGCATGTTAGTTACAACTGTAAATGTATTATAGTTTAAATTTGTATTAAACGCAATTAGTTGCAATTTACTACATTTTAATATATATTAACTTTAAATATAATATCAAATAACACACTACCATTAAAGTTTTAATTAAAGGTACAATATGTAATAAATTTGTTCGCTAGAGGTCGCTAGAAGCCTATTCAAAACAAAGGCGTAGCTTGATGACGCCAAGTTTTAGAGTGGAATCTTGGGACATGTGGTCTCCATCTCAATGGACAGTGCAAAAGAATAGGGATAGGACTCGGGAAGAAATCATGCTCATGGATGCGATTATTAACGTTACTGTAGTATGAAGCAGAGCAGGAGCGAGTGTTTTGGGAGCTGAACGAGGCCGCTGGAGCGATTGCACAACAGCAGAACTTTTATTATGCCACAGTCGCCGGCACCGCTTCCGCTTTTCCGGTCATTAGTATAAGGTAACTGTCAGACACAGACGAGGACACAGATGAGGTAAAGTGCAACAGTGTTTATTGACAGAGGTTTCAGACACAGGTGATAACACAGGTTGGGAATCTTGACACGTAGAACAGACAACTGGTATAATAATGATAACTTTCCTTGACAGATGTAGATGATGACACAGATGATGATGAAGGACTCAGGACTGGAGACGAAGACGATGAAGACAACAGGTAAGTACAATGTCCAGGTAGTAAGAGGTCGAGTGATGTGTAGGGATCGGTGCAAGACCAGACAATGAGTGAATGGGACTGGTGTGCTTATATGTGGCTCTGGTGATGATGCACAGGTGTTCAGTATTCCGGTGATTGTGAACGAGAGGGCGTGGTGTAAGTGTCCGTGTCTGAAGGTGCAGGTTGTGTAGCCGTGACAGTACCCCCTCCTCCACGGGCGGCTCCTGACGGCTGGGAACGACGGCGGCGACGGGGTCTACCACGGCCTCGAGGAGCGGGACGGTTGGGATGTTCTTGGTGGAACTCTGTAAGTAGACTGGGGTCAAGGATGTCCTGGCGGTTGACCCAGCATCGCTCCTCTGGGCCGTAGTTCTCCCAGTCCACTAGGTACTCCAGTTGGGACCCACGTCGCCGCGAGTCAAGGATAGCTCTCACCCGGTAGATGTTGGAGTCTCCATCGATGGCAGGAGGAGGAGGTACGGCATCATCACCAGGCTCTGTGGAAGGAGGAGACAAAGGGTCAGTGAAGGGTTTGAGAAGTGAAACATGGAAGGATGGTGAGATGCGGTACTGTGCTGGGAGTTGGAGACGGTAGGTCACTTCATTCAGCTGCCTTTTGATGGTGAATGGTCCGATGTACCGGGGACTCAGCTTACGGCAAGGCAGCCGGAGGCGGATGTCCCGAGTGGAGAGCCAAACTTGCTGTCCTGGTTGATATTGAGGAGTGGGTCGTCGGCGGGCGTCAGCTTGCTCCTTGTGCCTCCGGACTGCCTGCTGGAGGTGCACGTGAGCTGAGTCCCAGACCCTCTCGCTCTGTCGGAACCAGTGATCTACCGCTGGGATCTCCGAGGGCTCACCCGACCATGGAAACAAGGGAGGTTGGTATCCTAGCACACACTGGAACGGGGTGAGCCCTGTAGTGGACTGCTGGAGGGAATTCTGGGCGTATTCGGCCCAGGGCAGATACTGGCTCCAACAGTCCTGGTTACAGTGGCAGTAGACCCTCAGGAACCTCCCGATTTCCTGGATTTTCCGCTCAGTCTGGCCGTTGGTCTGAGGGTGGTATCCTGACGAGAGGCTGACGGACACCCCTAGGAGGCGGAAGAATGTGGTCCAGACCCGGGAGATGAACTGTGGCCCACGGTCAGAAACAATGTCTTCAGGTAGACCAAAGTGGCGGAAGACGTTATGGAAGAGTGCCTCTGCCGTTTCGAAGGCCGTTGGTAGTCCTTTGAGAGGAATGAGTTTACAGGATTTCGAGAATCTATCCACCACAACTAGTACACAGGTGAATCCTTGAGAGGAAGGAAGATCAGTCATAAAGTCTATTCCAATGTGGGTCCAGGGTCGTTCTGGGATGGGCAGAGGCACAAGCTTTCCTTCAGGCAATCTCCTAGGGGTATCCGCGATGGCACAGACTGGGCAACCCCTGATGTACCGGGAGATGTCCTGAGGCATGGATGGCCACCAATAACGTTGTTGAAGGAGCGAGAGGGTCCTTCTCCTGCCTGGGTGTCCAGAGCCCGGAGATGAGTGAGCTAAGTCCAAGAGGGTGATACGGTGATGAGGTGGAACATACATTCTACCCTCTGGACCTCCCGGCGGAGCAGGTTGGAGAAGGTTCTCTTGTTGGATCTGTTGGTTGATGGTCCACTGGATAGGGCTTACGATCATGGCTGGAGGGAGGATAGGCTCGGGAGTTTCAGGATCGGGATCTGCTTGATGGAGATGAGATAGAGCATCAGCACGGTTGTTCTGATCTCCTGGACGGTAGGTGACTTTGAAGTTGAATCTGGTGAAGAATAAAGCCCATCTGGCTTGACGATGGTTGAGTCTGTTAGCGTCTCGTAGATATTCAAGGTTGCGGTGGTCAGTGATGACTTCAAACGGTAACTTAGCCCCCTCCAGCCAATGTCGCCACTCCTCCAAGGCGAGCTTGATCGCCAGGAGCTCACGATTGCCAATATCGTAATTCTGCTCCGCCGGGGATAGCTTCTTGGAATAGAAGGCACATGGATGGAGTCGTGGAGGATCCCCCTGCCGCTGGGACAGTACCGCTCCGACCCCGGTGGAAGAGGCATCCACCTCGACGATGAACTGGCGGTTAGGATCAGGATGGACCAGGATCGGAGCGGACTTGAAGGCGAGTTTCATCTGATGGAAGGCGTTCGTGGCCGCGGGGTTCCGGGACAGAGACTTGGGCCGGTTACGGAGAAGAGAGGTAAGTGGTGAACTGAGCATGCTGTAGTTATTAATGAAACGGCGGTAGAAATTAGCAAAGCCCAGGAACCTCTGAAGCTCCTTGATGGTGTTGGGTTGTTTCCAGTGAGTGATGGCTTCCACCTTCCCCTGGTCCATCTTCACACCATTGGGATCGATGACATAACCCAGGAACTGGACTGAGGAAGTATGGAATTCGCATTTTTCCAGTTTAAGGTAGAGTTGGTGTTCACAGAGCTTCTGGAGGATGAGTTTGACATGGTTCACATGGTCTTCATAACGATGAGAGTAGATGAGGATTTCGTCGATGTATACAATGACGAACTTGTTCAGGTAATCTCGGAAAACTTCATTCATATAATTCTGGAACACAGATGGACTATTGGACAACCCATACGGCATCACCTGATATTCGTAGTGCCCGGACGGGGTGATGAACGCTGTCTTCCACTCGTCCCCCTTCCGTATGTGAATCAGGTTGTAGGCACTCCTCAAGTCCAGTTTTGAGAATATGGTGGCTCCACGTAGTTGTTCCAGGGCAGCTGGGACCAGAGGAAGGGGATAACTGAATTTTACTGTTTGTGAATTGAGATGGCGATAGTCAATACACGGCCGCAAGCCTCCGTCCTTCTTGGCCACGAAGAAGAAACTCGACGCGGCAGGGGAAGTCGATGGTCGTATAAATTCCTGCTTAAGAGCTTCTTGAACGTACCCCTCCATGGCCTTCTGCTCCGGGATGGACAATGGGTATACTCGTCCCTTTGGTAACATAGCCCCAGGCAGGAGGTCGATGGCGCAGTCCCATGGCCGATGAGAAGGAAGTTGGGTTGCCAACCGCTTGCTGAAGACATCCTGGAACGCCCGATAAGCTGGAGGAATGGTTACTTGGACTTGGGTTTCTGGACTTTCAACGGAGGTAGATTGGACCGGTAATGGTGGTTTTCTGGATGAAGAAGATGATTGAGGAACTTTTACAGGTAAGGTGATGCAGTTTTCATGGCAGTTCTTACCCCACTTGAGGATTTCACCAGTTGGCCAATGGATGTAAGGTTGGTGTAGGTTTAACCACGAGCGTCCCAGGATGATGTCAGCGGTTGACTCCTCCAGCACCATAAATGTGATGTCCTCCACATGCAAGTGACCAACGCGAAGGACGAGTGTGGGGGAGAAGTAACGGACATGACCTCGGCCCAGCGGTTTTCCCTGTATGGTAGTTATTTTCAGGTCGACGGGGCTGCGTTGACGTTTGGCATTCAGGCGATTGAGGGTTTGTTGGCTGATGAAGTTCCCCGCCGACCCGGACTCGATGAGGGCTTTACTGAAACAGAAGATTGACAATGTTTTAGGTTTACCCAGGTCTTAGTTAAACACGCAGTTTGAGGAGGTAGTTGGATGGTACTCACCGCTGGACGAGGAGGTCGAACTGGACAGGTGGGTAGTTGATGTCCATCTCCCCCACAATACAAGCACAACCGTAAGTTGATGCGGCGTTGTCGTTCTGAGGTGGTGAGATGGTATGTATCAACTTGCATGGGTTCAGGTGCTGGAGGCACGACAGATGGTGAGACAGGCGGAGGATTTACAGCGGGAGCGATGTGACTGCAAGCAGCGAGTCGTTGGGAAACCCGGATGGATTTTTGGATCAAACTCTCTAACCCCAGGGAATCTTCATATACCACGATCAATTGTTTAACTTCTTCGCGTAATCCATGACGAAAAGCTGTGATGAGAGCGGTTTCATTCCAGCCGCTTATATAAGCGAGGGTGCGGAAGCGCACAGCATAAGAACTCACAGTCTCGTTCTTTTCTTGGCGAATGTTGAATAGTTGATCGTGAATGGATAAGTCAGCTGTCTGTTGGCCGAAGACTTCCTTTAACTGGGAACAGAATGAGGATACAGAACCAATGATCGCAGAATTTGCTTCCCATAATGATTGGGCCCATTGCAGGGCTTTACCTGATAGTAGATTAATGATGAATGCCACCCGGCTTCTTTCGGTGGTGAACAGATGAGCATTGGCTTCCATGTAAAGAGAACATTGTAGTAGGAACCCGCTGCAATCCTCCGCCGCGCCGCTGTATGTCGCTGGTTTGGCCATGGGACTCGCAGGGGCAGCTGAAGAAGTGACCGGCGGTGTAGGTGTTGATGATGACGGTGCGGTGGTTGTAGCAGGTGGTGTGTATTGGACGTCTTGAAGGAGTGAGGACCGTACAGCGTTGACCAGTGTCAGGAAGGGATCCGCGGTGCGGTCCTCGCCTGTGTCTGAAGAGCTCTGCATCTGGTCTGGTCTTCTGTCAGACACAGACGAGGACACAGATGAGGTAAAGTACAACAGTGTTTATTGACAGAGGTTTCAGACACAGGTGATAACACAGATTGGGAATCTTGACACGTAGAACAGACAACTGGTATAATAATGATAACTTTCCTTGACAGATGTAGATGATGACACAGATGATGATGATGAAGGACTCAGGACTGGAGACGAAGACGATGAAGACAACAGGTAAGTACAATGTCCAGGTAGTAAGAGGTCGAGTGATGTGTAGGGATCGGTGCAAGACCAGACAATGAGTGAATGGGATGTTTATATGTTTATAATGGTGTGCTTATATGTGGCTCTGGTGATGATGCACAGGTGTTCAGTATTCCGGTGATTGTGAACGAGTGGGCGTGGCGTAAGTGTCCGTGTCTGAAGGTGCAGGTTGTGTAGCCGTGACAGTAACGCAGCTCTGTTTATCATATTAGATACATTTGAGTGTGTTGAAAATGTTATAACGTTATCATCTCATATAAATCATATCATATCATATCATATTAAATATTGGATGGCTTGTGTTGATAAATGACATGCAATTAATTTTAAAACATATTGTATGATGGAGAAAATTATGTATTACTGTTAATAAAAATAAAGCTGCATCTGATTATGCTATGTTAGCTATTTGACAAAATAGTGTTTTTCTCTGAGGCATGGTAAAGCATATGGTAAAAAAAAATTTATTTAAACAATAAGACTAAACGTGTTGAGCTATATAACAACAATTCATTTTCTGTCTATAAATATATCAAAACAATTGTTCCCTTGTCTATTAAAATGTGTAATATATTAAAGCGTCATTGGTGTTTCCATGGTTTCTACAAAATAAAACAAACCGGAAACCGAGGGTAACGAGGGTGTGATGCAATTGACAGGTGACTCCTCACACGTCCCGGAGCTTTGGTTAAAACTGCAATTTTCTCACAATTTACTAATAGTTGCAAACATTTGAGATATTGTAAGTACTCAAGTGAACAAAATATATAACACTGGCCTACTTGTTTTTGGATATTTTACTGCAAAAATATTACATATTGCACCTTTAAGTCCTTAACATATGCTTTAGTATGTTAGTCAACACATCAAAATAAGTGTATACTTCTTTTGACAAATGATTATTAAACTTAATGATTTAAAATGTACTTTAAAGTAAAAAAATAATAATTTGACAATGTAACAAAGTGCATGAATGTTCATGCTCTTTTAGTACAATTAAGTGGCCTTTTAATTCATTAACATTATATTATCTGCAAGTACAGTTCTTAAGAAATATACTTTTAAGATATGAAGTATACACTAAGTGCACATTCAATGCTTTTTTAACTTTTTTTTTTCATAAGGGCAATCTATTGTTGTTGGTTCTAAAGTGACGTTTTTTAATTAGTAACAGAGGATTGGCCACATTTAGAACTAGCAACTGCACATTCCAAAGCGTGGCATAAAAAAGTTGTTTAGTTTGGTGTTTAGTTTCTCCTTACTTATTTTTTTTCATTTAACCTTTGCTTGTGTGCCTTTGCTTTAATATAATGTAAGCCAAAGCAAATACTATTTTGTTTATTCCCTTGTTTTTCATTTCAACAATAAAAATTCCACCGCAAATGATTAATGTTAAACTGTTCCTCTATACCGCCAAAAACAATTCCTGCATATTTTAACGCAAATTCTTCTATGGCACATTTCTAGAAATTTCCCTCAAAACAAAACAGTTGCTTTTCAGAGTTTCCGAGCAGTGGCTAAGTGAGCTGAGGTAAAGCATGGCACAATAAAGTCACATACCATCCATGTGGTTGAAGAGAATTATTATTCTAGCTGTCCATGATTCAAGGAAACCAACTGAGACCCTCTCCTGAGCGAGCTTAAGTTACACACCGTGACGCTGAAATGGCATATCCTGCCTGAAATATCTCAACACTACAAATGGAGCCAAAGGACTTTGGGGGAGTTTGAGATTTGCAAACTATCACCTTCCAAAATCCACCTCAATCAACTATAAACATCTGCTGGAATTGCTGGGTGCTAGTGTTGGCTGTGCTGGTTTCAATTAAAATGATTAAGGTTAGAATTTTTGTAGATCAAGGTCAATGTAAAGATACTCGCCTCTTCTGACCAGAGGGCATTTTTTACAGAGGACCGTGACTTTAGTGCTCATGGTCTTCCCAGCCTGTTGAATGGCTAAATTTCCTTCCTTATAAAGGTGTATGAGGGAAAAGGTGGCGAGGACGCTGTGGTCCCTCATGGCCGCTGAGATAAGTGTGGCAGTAATCACTGTGGGGGGAAAAAAGACAGAATCAGGGTTTCTTCTTTGAACAAATGCTTAAAATTGCATGTGCATGGTAACGTATAAAGTATGTATAGTGCTGCTATGCGTGCTGCCATTTTAGTGTGCTCAGCAGCTTTACTACCACTGCAATTAAAAAAAAAAAAAAAAAAGAGCTGAGTCTTAGTATCGGCCTGAACACATTTTTCATCTATAAGCATAGAGACGGTGACTGAGAGCTTTAGTTAACTTTTAAAACTCGCATAGTGAATTATTTCTGTGAATTAAAATAGGTTTACACTGATTTTGTATACTTTCTATATAACGTACTTGGAAAATATACTTGATCTTTATCTGATTTTTGTAAGGGTTAATTTTGTTAAGGGTAACAATTTGTTAATTAAACATTTTCTTATACCAAGTTATAAAACGAAACCAATATTTTTTCCTCAAATATCAGTTTGATAAAGAGTGTTACAAATGTATAGACTTTTTGTTTGTTTGTTTGTTTGTTTAAGAATAGGATATTCATTGCTAGACTAAAGAAGAGTAATTCGTTTAATGCCTTTGTAAAAACCCTGAAAGTGTGAAAAAGTCAGGAATGTGGTGAGGGCTGATGCCTGGAGCTGGAATATCAAAGAAATTCTCAGAATTCCTGCTGTTATTTGGGTTTGCAGAAAGCAAAAAATTGAAACCAAACAACGGTCACTTACCAAAGTTACTAGAGCAGTAATGACTTTCAATTGTTCCAGTCCTTTTGCATTTTTGCTTGCAAAGACCTTCTGAATATGTAAGGGCTTTATGGAAAAGAGAGATTAGTTTTAATAATGACCAACTAAAGTATGCTCTTATACACTAAAATACAGTGTAAAACACAGCAAAAGTCACATACATTTATTTCTGTTAAAGCACTTTAGTAACAAAATAGACGCACGTTAGTCTTCCCGTGTGACTGAACTAATGCGTTCCATATGAACCAAACATAATAAATCTTCAATACATTCCAACGTCATTACCTACACACGTTTATTCCCATAATGTACGGCAGTTTTACACCGTGCCGCTACTTGCATTTTTCATTTGAAATGAAACCTTCTGGAAAGTGGGCTGTGGACTGACCTACGGGTGGTGTAGTGGGTGGTATAGTGCTCATGGAGGTGAGAGGGGCACTGGCTGTGCTGAGACTCCTCGATTTAAACCGGTAATGGCCGATGAATCCATCCGCAGTTAGACTCAGGTCAGACAAAAACATGATGAGGAGATGATTGCCATCCGAATAAATTGGCCTACAAGACAAAATAAATAAATAATGTTTGAAATTACCATTTATCCTTTAAAATACCTCTCTAAAACAAAGTTTTATGGACCATGTGGATACACTTTATTGATCATAAAGCGGTTTTTAAGTGTACCTAAAAGAAGAAATTGCATTGACTTATTTTAAAAGTAGGCCAAATAAGCTTCTGGGGAAATCATTTCAATATATCACAATATGATTAATAGTTAATGCAGTATTGTTTTTCATGTAACGTTTATTTAACATGTACTGTACAGTAGTAAGATATTTTTCCAATGTATATGTTTACTTAAAGGGATAGTTCACCCAAAAATGAAAATTTTCCCATGATTTACTCATCCTCAAGCCATCCTAGATGTATATGACTATCTTCTTTCAGACGAACACAATCAGAGATATATTTAAAAATATCCTTAGTCCTACAAGGTTTATAATGGTTGTGAATGGGGGGGCCGCGTTTTGAAGTAAAAAACAATGCATCCATCCATAAAAAGTAATCCATATGGCTCCAGGGGGTTAATAAAGACCTTCTGAAGCAAAGCAATGCATTTTTGTAAGAAAAATATCCAAATGTAAAAATTCAAATAACTAGCTTCCGGCGGACGACCGTTGATTTGTGATGGAAGAGCAACCTTTGATCTGATGCACAACGTAATGACGAACGCAGAGGCGCAGAAGATTCACCGAAGATTCAAATCACCGGTCATGGACTATAAGTCTAAAACTATCATTTTTAAGGAGAAATTTCAGAGGATTTTGATAGAAAAGAAGAGGAGCTTAAATTTGTTGCACATGCTGCCCGATTTTTTGAACCGCGAGAGGCATCTAAGCTTACAATACTCCCTTAACCCCTTGGAGTCATATGGATTATCATGGGATAATTTTCATTTTTGGGTGAACTATCCCTTTAAGACATAATGGGTGGGACATATCGAACAGCCCCTCCCCTTTTTTAAAATAGCCAATAGCGTTTCGTTTATATCACAGCTTGGCCAGAGCCGTTAGCTTGGTAAAGCCTCAGTTTCCTATGAATCTCTAGCCGTTTCTCATCCTAATCTCCTCTATATCGTATTAAAATAGAGATACATTTTGTGGTGCACCGACTCGTGCATATGATCCGCTCTGTGCTCTCGTGTCTCTGGACCGGGAGCAGACTATGCGGACGCTGCAGTAGTTCGTGTGACACTAACATGAAACCAAACTTCATTCACCTCAATGGAAAGCATATAACACTGTCTTAATCGTTCCCTGTCCCCAATATAGTGCACTATGTGCCATTCACCATGTAGAAAATAGGAAATGTGTGAACAATTGACCGAGTTTAGCCGCAGCTTCAGTGTCTATTTATAATGTAGGAGGTGGCATGTTTTAGATTCTAGACGGCATTTGAAGTGAGAGATTGTAAGTTTTGAATGCTTATTTCTCCTTAATGCAAATTTTGTCATTGTTTTGGAACACAACAACTTACTCAAAACCTTAAGGCTAACATATTCATACTAAAAGCTAAAAAATGTAAATTTTGATTTCAGGAAGACTTTAATACTGTAAAGCTGGTGTGTTAAAGCAATCTATTGTATAAAGTGCTGTATAAATAGTGTGACGTGACTTGAGTGGAGTGCCGAATTGCAAATCTGGAGCAAACATATCCACATCACTATGACAGGATGCTTTCTTAACTGCTGCTTTCTCACTGCTGTCATTTTTGTTGTTTTTATTTTACTAATGAAAGGAAAGCATTCAGCACATATTTACATATTCATCTACACAGCACTCTCAGCAGTGTGAGAGTCCTCGGGATGTTCCCAAACAATTTACTGCTGAAAAGTTATTTTGAACTTCTTTTTACCCCTAAGCGAAGAATGAATTAAAGGTGCTTAAAGGTGCCCTAGAATGCTTTTTCACAAGATGTAATATAAGTCTAAGGTTTCCCCTGAATGTGTCTGTGAAGTTTCAGCTCAAAATAACCCATAGATTTTGTATTATATAATTTTTTTAACTGCCTATTTTGGGGCATAATTATAAATGCGGCGTTTCAGCGTATGTCCCCTTTAAATGCTCGCGCTCCCCGCCCCCAAGCTCGCAACTCTATAATACATTGCATAAACAAAGTTCACACAGCTAATATAACCCTCAAAATGGATCTTTACAAAGTGTTCGTCATGCAGCTAATCAGATCATGTAAGTATAATATTTATTTGGATGTTTACATTTGATTCTGAATGAGTTTGATAGTATGCTCCGTGGCTAAAGCTAACATTACACACTGTTGGAGAGATATATAAAGGATGCAGATGTGTTTATGAATTATACAGACTGCAAGTGTTTGATAATGAAAATAATGACATGGCTTTGGTCTCCGTGAATACAGTAAGAAATAATGGTAACTTTAACCACATTTACAGTACATTACCAACATGCTAACGAAACATTTAGAAAGACAATTTACAAATATCACTAAAAATATTATGATATCATGGATCATGTCAGTTATTATTGCTCCATCTGTCATTTTTCGCTATTGTCCTTGCTTGCTTACCTGCATAAAGTCTGTGTGCTGCTCCGAACGTTAATAATGGCTTGTCTAATGCCTTGAACATGGGCTGACATATGCAAAAGTTAGGGGCGTACATATTAATGATCCCGACTGTTACGTAACAGTCGGTGTTATGTTGAGATTCGCCTGTTCTTCAGAGGTCTTTTGCACAAATCAAATTTACATAAGAAGGAGGAAACAATGGTGTTTGAGACTCACTGTATGTCATTTCCACGTATAGAACTCTAATTATTTAACTATGCCGAGGTAAATTAAATTTTCAATTCAAGGGCACCTTTAAAGAACAGTGTATTGGTGCATGTGTGATGGACTGAGGGTCTCACATGGGTGGGCTGTCTCCGCAGAACTTGCCGATCTTCCGTGACTCATTCATTTCTCCACCATTAAACACAGCCACATGGTCATAGCGGCAGTAGCTGTCTCTCTCCACATCAAACTTCTCAAACGTCAGCTCAATGATCTGAGGGGGGGGGGAGTTACTTTGCAATTTAAATAAGATAATTATTCATACTCATCCTGTCAATGTGCTGTTAGTGATGCATGACTTGTAACATGATCTGAAAACTACAGAAATAATAAATTAACACCTGGTCCTGAGGAGCAATAATATGCCAGGAACATGTTACTCCAGCTGGGTAGTCTTTTTCTGGCCAGTTAGGTGTCTTTATTGTCCCAGAGGGCTTGTCTAAAAGACCCCCACAATATCGGTCACCTGCCATGGACAATCATTGGATATTAGTCTGATGACATGGAATCAATACAGATTTATTTGAAATACTGTGGTCTGTAGTGCTGCATTTTGAAATAATTGGAGAAAAACTGAGTGTGCATTTACAGTGCAGTAAACAGACTGTATACCCTATTTTTTAGAGGATTCAAAAAACCTGATGAGCAAAACAAAACACTGAGCTGAATTTAAAGAACAGGGAAGGGCCACTTTCTATATTTGGATAGTAATAAGTTGGTAGTCTCGTTACCTCTTTCATTTGGGTGAATCGCTGAGTATACAGCAAGGAAACCACTCCCAGCTGTGTTGGCGTCTGACACCATGACCACTTGCATCTTGTTTCCATTGGTGACCAGTGCTCCGGGTTTGGAAGTACCACAGAAGCGGCCGAGACGCTGCCCGTTGATGTGGCCACTGTATACATCAACAAAGTCATATCTGCAAAGACTATCGCTCTCAAGATCCAGAACCCGAAACAAGAGGGAGACAACCCTCCCCTCAGGGACCTGAAGACGGTTAATTGAGAAGAGTCAACACAATCCCATGGCAGTTTGAAAACTATTTTACGTTTTGGCAACTTGGTGGATAATATCTACAGATTTATCTCATTCATATAGTCTGCTTATGTTACTTTTAGGGTTGAGGTTACTTTAAAAAAAAAAAGAGAGATGTTTTCACATGAATCAAATTCGCCTCCAATTCCACAAAATGTAAAATTGTTACGTTTTCTTATGAGATCAAGGGTGCATTTCCCATTCAATGGCATAACTACTAGAGATGTAACAATATATCGTGCCACAACATATCGCAATACAAAAATGCCACAATATGTATCATGAATAGTGACAATATGTATTATGTATAGTACCCAAATTGAAAATTACTGTGTGAGAAAAAATTCAAGTTTAAAGAGTTTTAGTGTCAGTACTACATTACAGTACTATATATAATGTTGAATATATCATAATGCAATGGGGGAATATTATTGTTAATGGGGTCCTGATAATGCCAAATGTTTTATGTTACCAGTAAAAAGTGGCTTACATTAATTTAAATGTATCTATTCAGTGACAGAGTGCAAGCATATTTGTCTAAATTATTCTAAACTATTCTGGTGTCACCATTGTCCTATTCATTGGGTTACCAGAACCAAGTCCAAGCCTGTTCATTTCCACCCCCAGTGTAATACCAAATGTAGCATTTTAACCAACAGTACATTTTTTGTTAACCATTTACCATGTCTTGGAGTATTCGCAATAATATCGTATTGTGAGTTCAGTATCGAATCGTGATATGAGGGTATCGTTACACCCCTATTAACTACCATAGTGTGATGCAATGAGTAATTAACTAGCTAGTTACGACTGTTTCTCGAAAACGAAGTAACATGGTCACACCTCTGTCATCTGAATGACGTTGCTTTAACAATATACTGTCGTAAATGACGTCGCACACAGGTGGTGGTGTAATAACTTCTGCTAATTAATCAATTCGCAAATCGCAATTAATGTCAGTTTATTATCATTCATTTAGCCGAAACATCAGAAAGCCATTTTTTTATCATGTTTACATGCAGTATGTAATTGGTGTACTCCCATAGGCTATATATCTGGTTCATTCAGTCAAACGTTTTCTCCACAACATTTCCCCAAAATGCTGCTGTAACGAAGATGGCATCTGAGAACTATTTTGCTTTTTTTGATCCCTGTCATTTTGCTTTATTTGATGTTTGATTCATCAAGGGTTCCGAAGTCAAAATTTGTTGACACTGAAATATATAGAATTAAATGTATATATATTTAAATGGAATGAAAGATACACTGTACAGACAAGCCAAAATATTATGACCAGTCTCAGGAGAAGCGAATATTGTTGATCATTTCCTAACAAGACCACATATTAAAGTCTGGGTATTATATGGTAAGCAGACAATCAGTTCTTGTAATCAAGTGTGTTGGCTGGCAGGAGAAATGGGCAGGAATAAAGTGTTGCAAGACTTTGACAACGGCCAAATTTTTTATGGCAAAGCAACTGGGTTCAGAGTATCTCAGAAACGTCAAGGTGACTGGGTTGCTCCCGGTCAGCAGTGGTGAGAATTTACCAACAGTGGTCTGAGGAGGGACAAACCAACAACCAGCGACAGTGTGTTGGGCCCCCAAGGCTCATCAATGCACAAGGGCAAAGATAGCGATCCTGTCTGGCCCGAGCCAACAGACGGTCTACTGTGGCATAAGTCAAACTAAATTTTAATGATGGTTATAGGGGGAATGTGTAACAAAACAAATTGCATCGCACTCTGTTGTGTATGGGGCTGCATAGCCGCAGACCAATCAGAGTGTCTGTGGTGACCCCTATCCACCATCAATAGTGCCTGACATGCAAGCATCGGAACTGGACCTTGGAGTAGTGGAAGAAGGTCGCCTGGTCCAATGAGTCCCATTTGTTTTTACATCACGTGGACGGCCGCATATGTGAGCACCATTTATCTGGGGAAGAAATTGAATCAGGATGCACTGTGGGAGGATGACAAGCTGATGGAGGGATTGTGATGGTCTGGGCAATGTTCTACTGGGAAACACTGGGTCTGGCCATTCATGTGGACATAAATTTGACACGTGCCAGTGCCACCTACCTAATCATTGTTGCGGACCAGGCACAACCCTTCATGACAATGGTGTTCCCTGGTGAAAGTGGCCTCTTTCAGCAGGATAATGCACCCTGACACACTGCACACATTGTTCAGAAATGGTTTGAGGAACATGATGAAGAGTTCAAAGTGTTGCCCTGAACTTCAAATTCCCCAGATCTCAATCCAGTTGAGCATCTGTGGGATGTACTGGACCAACAAGTTCCATGGTGGCTCCACCTCACAACCTACAGGACTTGATGGATCTGCTGCTAACATCTTGGTGCCGGATACCACAGGACATCTTCAGGTGTCTTGTAGTGAACCGGTGAACCGTTTTGGCAGCACACAGAGGATCAACAGTATATTAGGCAGGTGGTCATAATGTTTTGGCTCATCTGTGTAGAATGTACTGCATTGCTTTGCCTACTGCACCCAAGAGCACAATCCACATGTCATACTAACAAAGAACCTATGCTTCTAACCACAGGTTCGAGAGCTGTAGTTTCAACCACACAAATTTGCAATGCTATTTGCGAATGTTTGCTGGATCTATGGTTTCGGGGAACGCTGAATTGATGAATGTTATCGATGGAACTTGCGACAGTATTGGCTAACAGTGCTTTTGGGAAACGTATCTCAGATTGAGAAGTGTAAAAAATAAAATTTTAGTATGAATACCCAGGTGAAAAAAAGTACACTTCTATAATGTATTTAAAGTGCTCTATTTTCACACACTAATTTTGTACTTAATCTTAAGAACATGTAAGTGTACTCAACTGTGCTATTTTGAGACACCATGAAATATTAACTAAAATGTGCTTTTAATATACTATCTCTGTATTTAAAAGATGTATTTAGATACCACTTATAGTACATTTGAACCCATAGTTTACTACAAGAGGTAACTAAATACATTTTTTAAATACAGAGATAGTATATTAAAAGCACATTTTAGTTCATATTTCATGGTGTCTCAAAATAGCACAGTTGAGTACACTTAGAAGTTCTTAAGAATATATTAATAAGTACTAAAGTAGAATTTTTAGTATATTAAGTACAAAATTAGTGCGTGAAAATAGAGTACTTTAAGTACATTATAGAAATGTACTTTTTTTTTCACCTGGGTATTTTTCCACAATGAATCTATTTAACTTGGATTACTCTCCAAAAATGTTATTAAGTCAGCTGATTTTCAAAAATACATTTGTAGTGGAGCTCATGAGTAAAATATTTTTGTGCTATGGACGTGAATGTGATGTTGCCAGTAATGTTGTTAATTTTCTAAGCAAAAAGTATTTTGCCTGATAAACGATAAAACAGGCAAAAATTCTATAAAAATACATTGAAAGAAAAATGATATAGAAATACATTGAAAGATACATTGAAAGATAAAAATATCATAGAGGCTTGGGACAGTAAGCAACCACCTAGACCACTCTACAACAGCCTAGCAACACCCTAGCAACCAAAGAGTAATGTGATAAAAAAAAAACACTACTATTGTGAAGGTGAGTTTGTGCACTGCTAAGCTTCTTTGAGAGAGAGAGAGAGAGAGAGAGAGAGAGAGAGAGAGAGAGATCACAAATCACAGAAAGCAAACAGATTTATGGTGGGAAATATTTTCTTTGACATAAAAGACATTTAAAGACTGATATCTCCCACACATCTGTCCTTACTGTAATTCTCCACACACATTTGTTGCTGGGTGGGTAGACACCGGGATACCCCTGACTCCCAATCAGTCCTGTGTCTCCAGTAAAGTTCCCGCCACATGTAAAAATGGGTCTACAATTAGGGCAAATGGGAAAGCACATAGTTTGAAACTTAAAAGGACTTCAAAATTATGTGCTTTATTAGTTCTAAGTAAAACTAATAAACAGTATAATTAATTAATTTGTATTAGTACAAATTAGTCCAATTTGTATATCACAGGAACTAATAGTTACGAAGCAAACAGCAAACAGGATTCAACATATTTGTCTGGCATTCGATTTAAATGCTTTATTGATCATATACAGCTTCTAGATATGTATTTTAGTTTTATATTCCACATACCTTCGATGTCGTTGGGTAAAAATGACGCTGAACAGGAAAGCGCTCGCGATGCTCCAGATTATAATCCTCATTGTATGAGGCGCATTTGAACAAATGAGACATTCAGAGAGAAAGAGAAGTGAAATCTCCAGAGATATTCTACTGCTGACTGACCGACTGCTGCTCATGAATGTGCTGTTTGTTCAGCGGGAGTTGATGGGAGCAGTTTCCCTTAAACCTTGTGAGGGCAACTCGTGTCACTTTCACGTATATTGTGACTGAAGCATGCTACTGCTGTAGTTTTCTTAATAAGGATTCTAAATGCGAAGAATACGTTTACAGTAGATTATGCAAATATAGCAATTGTTTTATCAGAATTATCCGAAGCAGTTATTCCACCTGAATGCTATTTTTCTTCCATATACAGTACGATACTTCTTTTAAAGCACAATTAGATACTTTTAAAGTCCATATAAATGAGCAGCGCGTGTTTTTAATCTTCTGATTCACCACATTTTACCTCACGCTGATGGAAGACCACTAGATGTCTACCTTGCACAAGATTTTGTCAAACTTGATGAGTATTTCTTAGTGCAGGGGTTTTGAAACTATGGCCAGGGGACCCCCGGGATCTAGGGAGTCAATGGATGAGTTTAGAGAAAAATAAATAATGTTTTTGATTTAAATCAATAAATTATTTAAATTAATATAATGCTTATGCTTAAAAATGTAGATTTAAATATCTAAATAACTATTAAAACAAATTACAATAAAACATCTAACAGTATGTGACCAGAAAATAAATGTAGGCTAATAATGTAATTAAATACAAACTAAATAGCATTACAAACAGTATTTTACACTTGTTTATAATGTTAATTTTATAGCATAAATTGTGTCTTTATACATGACAATATATCTCTCTTTTAAATTTTAGGATAGTGAGTCCCTCGTATTAGGATGATCAAATTTGGGGGTCCGTGGCATCTAAAATATTGTGTATGTAGGCCTATGTGAGAGATAAAACAATTGACAAAAGTTTCTGAAATTGCTTTCCAATAAATCTCTTTGCCATCTAGGAGAACCTATTAAGATATTAAAAAGATGTAATTTATGAGTTTCTCTCCTATGTGCTCTTCTAATTCTCGGCATATTGAAACACAAGGCACAGCATGCGTTCCTCTCGGAAAATCAACAACCCTTATCATAGAGCAACATGTGGGAGGAATTCTCTGAATATTACATACAGATTTAAGCAATTTCCTGCTGACCAAACGTTTGTTGATTGCCCTCTGGCATAACTTGGCCCACCGCAAAATGAGGATAAGTGATTTTTACGACGCACTTACAAGGCTTTATTTATTGTACTTGTCTCTGAGCCCTGGCACCGCCTTTGAATCGGCCTCTGGCACCACAGACAAGGGCTTCCATTTGGGCTGTAGCCATTCTGTGGATTAATATCAGGCTTAATGGAACGAGATGTGGCCGTACAGCCAAGTGGGTGACATATAATTCATTAATGCAAACTGTTGGCCCAAGGGAACGCACTGACCTAGTAATATTTACTCAAGCGTAAATTAGCATCTAATGACTCCACTACAGGTATTACGTGCAAA
The DNA here is from genome assembly GCF_018812025.1 of Megalobrama amblycephala. Taxonomy (NCBI): domain Eukaryota; kingdom Metazoa; phylum Chordata; class Actinopteri; order Cypriniformes; family Xenocyprididae; genus Megalobrama; species Megalobrama amblycephala. The sequence goes on along the minus strand of NC_063060.1, from coordinate 17,448,792 downwards.
AGGGAAGCAAACTGACAGGAATCAGAGCGGGCAGCGGGGACCTTTCGCTATGCCCTCTACCTTTGAAATAAGATCAGATTTCAGTGTTTTTCTGAAGTTTTATCCAGATGTGGATTCTTCCAAAGTCCACTGGCAGGCTCAGGATTGATATCAGCCTGTCTTTATAGGAAACAACTCTGTAAACAATTTACACATAAACAATTACAGGCAAATTGAAGAAGCCCTTACCCTTGTCCAGGGGACTAGAGTTTCAAATATGCACATGGAAGTCATGAAGACCATTACATGGTTTGTTTTTGTATGCAAGAGTCCAAATATCATATGTCGGTTCATGCTTCTGCTGGAGTCTGTGTTATGGTGAAGCCAGCTTTTATTTCCCTGGATAGTTTGTGAGAGTCTGTCGGTGTGGCAGTCATATGGGTAAAATATTCCCGTGCCCAACCCCCCGGTAAGCTGGTTTTCATTCACACTGTTATCTGAACCCACTCCCAAAAGACGCACAGTCAAGCGATGCCAGACCCTGCTTAGTGTTTGATCTACAGCTTTAATTGATTGAAAACTATGATGGTGCCTTTGAGGGAGGCTTGCAAAAGCAGCGTTAAAATAGGTTCAGGGATAGAAGGAGACATGAACTCGGATTATTTAGTTCTTATACCAGCTGTTATCAATTCGGAGAAAATGTTTCAAAACAATGCAGTCTCACACTGAATAAATAGCAAATGGAAACTCAGCAAGCAGGAACATTTATTGAATCGCATGTTTAGCAGCAACCCTGATGTCAGTTATTGAGTTGCACCTGTTCAGTACCGGGATTTAGTTTAATAAACTGGCTGTATGTAAAAAAATAGAAAAAGAGAAGGACTTGTGCCAGTTACTAGTGTTTGGGGATTTAGTTATAATGAAATCTTCTGTAAAAATCTTTTTTTGGGTTATATTAAAATTAAAAAAGGCAGCTGTGAACCCATGAAGAAAGAAAATCGTTCAGTGCTATATTAGGAAAAATGCTGTCTCAATACTTACTGTTTATAGCAAAACAACAGGAAAAAAAAAAAAAACTGTCATATAGGGACAATTATTAATTCAGAAATATATGGTTTAGTTCATTTAAAATGTTTTATTGGACAATGTACTCAGAAACCTTTTACTCAGCTGGAACAACAAATCAAATCTATCAAAAATTAAGGAATTGGTTTTGTGCCATGTGAAATTCAATCATCCCAATAAGCATGAAACTGCTTTTAAATGTCAGTAGAGATTCAATTGCTTCCATTTTAGTAATTGGTCTAGTACATTTTCTGTGATTTATTCTGCAGTGTCTCAAAAGTTAGAGGTCACTAAGATTGTTTTTTAAAGAAACTAATATTTTAATTCAGCAAAGATGCATTAAATTGATCAGAAGTGACAGTATAAAAGTCAAGACTTTTATATTTTTACAGAAAATCAATTTAAAATAAATGCTGTTCATTTTATTATTTATTCATCAGCGAATCATGAAATACATAAAATACATACATACATACTGTACATACATAAAAATAAGCAGTACAACTGTTTTCAACTTTGATAATAATAAGAAATGTTTCCTGAGCAGCGAATAAACATGTGACATGAGTACTGGAGTAATGAAGTAAAATTCAGTTTGGCCATCAAAGGAATACATTTCCAAATGTATTTAAATAGAAACATATTAAAATTGTAATAATATTTATTTTTCTTTTTTTTAAATCGTAATCCAACCTTGTTGACATCTTTCAACAATATTTAAAAATGTTCCATCTCCATATGTTTTATTTTCAGTATATATCCATATCCTGGAGTTTTACACAAATCCTGATAATTGGCCAAAAATCCTGCAAATTTAATTTAAATGTGAAGACTGCTATGAGAAGCTACAGGGATCGGAAAACTCAAACCGTAATCCCACTTGAACTAGACGGAACTTCATTCAAATTCCCACACAGGGTAGATTAGTAAAAAGAATGGTGTAAAAAGTGCTAAAACCCAAACATAATTTCCTCTCCACAAGGACCTACTTAATCAATGCTACGGACAAGTGCAGACAGGGGGAACACTCTCCAAATGGAAAATGAATTCTGAGTCAGCCCACTGGAGATTAAAAACGGACTGCAAATGAATAATGGAGGAAGACCATGAAGCAAAAACAGCACGAAAAAATGTGCCGAATCATCAATATACCTTATTGAGATTGTCTCCCAATGAAAAAGTACTCCTAATGGAAATGTTTTCGGTTCATTTTTGTTGTCTAGTTAAGGGATCCGTTCCTAAGGTAGAAAACTGGCCGATGAAGAGATTCATATAATCTATCCTGGACTCATTTGTATAAAGCGTCTCAAAGTAAAAGTGCTGATATAGGATATCTGCCAAATCTCATTCCGCAGGAGAAGACCAAAACTAATCCAAAATCACCACCCCTGCCTTGAAACCTGACAATTGTTTACTGGTGTGCGGCTCTCATGACAGTCCTCTGAGCACAGAAGACAGAGCCTGCTCGAAATCGCAGAGAAGCATGACATAATGTTTGTTTAATGAATATAACAGATTTGAAACATGAAGTCCATTATAATTTATATAATTTACTGACTTCCCAGTGATTAATATAACTCATACAGTCATAAAAATGTGCACATTATAATTAATTTATAATATTGCTTTGCAAAAATCTTAAAGGTGCAATCTGTAAAATTTGGGAGGATCTATTGACAGAAATGCAATATAATATAAATGACTATGTTTTCAGTGGTACATAAAGACCTTACATAATTAACCGTTATGTTTTTATTACCTTAAAATGAGGCATTTCATCTCATACACCACGGGTCCCCCCCTCCATGTCATGTCGTCATTATGCGCCGGCATGTTTCTACAGCAGCCCTAAACGGACAAACACTCTACAGAGCACGTTTCATCTCTATGTTGTTCTTCTTCTAAATCGTTCGTGTTTTTAGACGTAGCTTGCATCGTCACTACGTTGAATACGCACGAAGTAATAGTAGTAGTAGTAGTCTTCTGGTTTATTAGAAGCAGAGACCGTTCTTTGTTAGAAGTAAGAAGAAATGTAATTCTTTTACACAAGCTACTTTCTGCTCTCTCTGGGAACTTTACTTTCCTATTGTCGCGCTCAAGCTTGGACGCAATGAGCAGAACTGAGGTAACAAACAGGTAACAGGTGGGTTTATTTGCAGAATATGGCAGAAACACAATGCATAAACAGGTGGTGATACTTAAGATAGACTTGATTGTTGACTTTGAGTCTTTGTCTTAGAGAATCGTTGGAGCACACACATAGAGGGAACAACATTGAGACTTGACACAGGGGATGACTGGAAGACGACTGGAGATCGACTTGGATGAGGTAACAGCTATAGCTAGCAAGGTAGTCAGCGACACAAAGCAGATAAGTATCAAGGTAAGTAGGCTGCTGCATTAGACAAGGTCAGACAATGACTGAGGAAGTGTGTGTGTGCTCTAGTGCTATAGAGGGTATGCATCGACGTCACTTTCCCGCCGGAACGCACTCCCTCAGCTGGACTGAGTGGCAAAAGTACCTGCTGCATGACTGGATTTAATAGGGGAAACTGCGAGAACTCGAGTAAAACAAACAATTACACTAAAGGTTGGACTCAAAAGTGTTCCTTAAAACTTGTCAAATAAACCTAATCCATGGATATTGACATGCAGCCAGGAGTCGTGTTTCCTGACATTTATATGTGCCTGATTTCGATGCCGGGGAAATACAAAAAGCAAATCGGCCTGTGAATATTTTATATAACTACAATATAGGTAGGTTTAAATCCGAGTAATCACTTATATCAATGTTATATATATATACATATATGTTATATATTGTCCAGCCCTATAACTTGTATAGTTTTTGTCAGTGTTTATTTAAAAACACCCAATTATGCAGAATATAGGATGGTAAATATTTAATTGATGAGATGTCAACACAATATGTAACAATACAATATATACGGTATGATTTTACTTCAAAAACCAACATTTTGACACAAAATGATAACTGCAAATCCATGTTTCTCTGCCTGGAGTCCAGCTGTTTCTGTGAATTGCAGAGATCCATTTGCTGTTTTTTTCTGTAGCTTTCGGCACTCTAAATATATATCTCAGGTTTTGTGTCAAAGCAATTTTACAGTCAATCGCAAAGCTCATTCCCGTTTTGGATGTGTTGTGTGTGTTTTTCGCGACATTCACGCTTTAAACCAATGCTGCCACTCAGTGTTTTGCCACTCAGTGGGCGTGACCGCAGTCATAACGGTCGACGGTGACGTCACGTGCATACCCTCTACAGTGATGAGGCCTAGATGAGTTCCAGGTGTGTGTGGTTAGGTGCCAGGGGAGAGGAGTTGTGAATGCTAAGGGAGTGACGCAACTGACAACGTAAATCACCTGACAAAGAAGATAAGCAGATTTCATCAAACTTTAAAACATTTTACAAGGTGGCGATTTCATATAAATTTGCGTGACTTGATTTGTACGAAAACGTACAATTTTTAAAAGAAACCTAAGCATGAGGTCCCCCCCAACCAGTGGGGCGTAAGCAAATCCTATGAAAAGGTACAAATAGGATTGTACAAATTACCTGCCAATTCACCAAAACATAAAATAATTACGAATTTCTGTGAGATTATGTTGGATTTCATGCTACAAAAAAATGCTTCGTGAAGTTCGTTTCTCATCAAATGTAGTAACAACAGTATGCGATTTTGGATGCACCTACAGTTTTTGACACACAGTATTCTTTTGTTAATGATGCAGTGGCTATATTGGACTTATACTATGCTTGTCATGTGATCTCAACATGGTGGACCCCATGAGGTGACCCTCTGCAAGTAAAATAAAACAGCTTTTATGGGCTACTGGAATCATATATTGTAAGTGAACATCCTTTAAAACATTTTAATTCATTATAATTATTTTGTATGCAATGATTTAAACAATACTAAGTGCACCTTTAAAATGATGAAATGTCTGAGCTTTCCTGTATCTCAAACAGCAGAGCATTCAAATGCATGAACTGGTTAAAAAAGAAAAAAGAAAAAAGAAAATAAAGACAAATGCAAACTATCACTGAAGTCATCCTGTCCTTCGGTGTTACTCTGAAAAATTGACCAGGATAAAGCTATTCAAAATATTGGATATAATGAGACAAAATTGAACCTTGTGTGTGTCCGTCGTTTGCTACACCCATGCTGTGTTGCATGTCAACATTTGGTTCTTATCATTGGCTAGTCCCTAAATGATAGGGGGTCAGTGAAGCTTTGATGATCTCTACAAAGAAAGGAAAACAAAGTGTGTGATGAGGTGTTTTAAATGGAGAGAGGAAGTGGGTCACAGCTATATGGTCTACTGCTTCTGAAATGATCAAATGCTTAAATGACTGAAAAGAAAATCCATTATCTGGTCAAAGTTTGCCAAGTTCAGGGCTAAAGAGAAGAGAGCAGTGACCTTTGCGATTGCATTTACCAGCTCTACTCTTGGTTTCTGAGAAAGCTCAATATTCCTGTGATTCGCAGGCTCAGCAGTGACAAACTGAAAGCTGTTTTCATCGCCACACCAGTCTATTGCACCCGTGTGGCCCGAGTGGCTCTATATTTCAACAGTGTCTTGAAAGCGAGCCACAAAGGGAGAGTGCTTTATCCACCTCTGTCAGCTTACTGTATTGACTCGATGCCTGGCCCTCCGGCTACCTCCCTCTGTTCTCCTTCATCTTTCACTCTTCTTCCTGTCTTCTGTTCCCCAGCCAACCTCTGCCAGTGGCTAACTGTCCAAACACTAAAAAACAAGCTCCTGTTGACATCCGCCACTTGAAACAGATGTGAGGATGGCCAAGAATTTGAAGTCTTGTGTGCGTTACAAGGGTTGAATTTATGTAGCACATGGTGTGATACTTTGATCAATGTCTGTCAGCATTTGCTGGTGAAAGCATGACTATATCAAATGATCAGATGTTATCAAATCCCTGAGATTTAAGAATTCTCTGAACCAGGTAATATTTGCATCATCAAAGATTGTCTTACCCGAAGATCGAAAGCTGTTTCCCTCAAGAGTTGAATTGTGTTCAGTTTACTGCAAATCTTTGAATGATCTCTCCTGATTTCCCAGTTACCATGATGCAATGATTCGGTTAAAGTGTAGTGTAGTACGTCTGCTGGGTTGTATTTCAATGTATGAATCATATATTTTCCCAGAGATTATATCATGTTCTTTGTTGTTGTTGTTGTTGTTATTACTTCAAACTGAAGTAATCACAATGATCTTCCAGCAAGTTGAGGTGTTAAGACCAAACAAAACTTTTTGAAAATTGAGTTGCATCCTGAAAATATCTGTTAAGAAAGTTTTAGCTGCAACTGGGGAAAAGTGTAAAACTCTCATTTGACACATTTATAGATAATTCCGTAATTAAATTAAAGCTGCAAGCAGCGCTGAAAGGGCCCTCGCACCTGTGCCACCACCACCCGGTGGCTTTAGGAAAACAGAGCATGGTGTGCACAATGCATTTAAGTATAAAAATATAGGCCTATGTCAGTCATTTGTATTTGCCACACTTCCTGCTACCAGCTGGTGGTGCGTGCTATGACTATAACTACATTTTGGCATGTAGATGTTTTCATGCCAGGGCACTTATCAAACATGTGAAATTTGAGGCAGATTGGACATTGTATGGTTGAGTTACAACAATTTCCTGTTTCATGCTGATAATAGCATGCTTCAGCACTCAGCTAAGTGTTGCTAGCATGTTTTAGAATGTTTGTAGCATGTTTAGCACTCAGTTGCATATTTCAGTGTTGCTAGTAGTGCATCACAGTGTTAAACACGTCACTTCCTGTTGCCAGTGGGTGGCACTATTACTATAACTGAATATTGTCATGTCGATGTCTTCAGGACAGGACGCTTCTCAAACGTGAAGTTTGGGGCAGATTGGACATTGAATGCCTGAGTTCCAACAACTTCCTGTTTTGTGGCATTAATCGCATACATTAGCACTCAGCCAAGTGTTGCATGATTTAACATGTTTCTAGCATGTTTGGTACTTCATGGCATATTGAAATCTGTTTCAGGGAGTGAATTCCAGTGTAAAACATGCCATTTCCTGTTGCCAATAGGTGGTGCTATGACTAACTGAATATTGTTATATAGATGTCTTTACACCAGGACTCTTATCAAAATGTGAAGTTTGGTGCAGATCGGACACTGTATGACTGAGTTACAACAGCTTCCACTTTCATAGCAAAAATTAGACACGCCGTTCAACGAAAACTCAAGATCTTTGCGATGTAACATCGCTGAAGCCTTAAGTTTAGACTGATTAGACATGCTGTTGATCTGGTTAAATCTCTATGAGGAATTAATCACAGTGTAAAACATGACATTTCCTTTTGCCCGCAGGTGGCGCTATGACTGTAACTGAATATTGCCATGTAGATGTCTTCAGGCCAGGACTCTAATAAAACATGTGAAGTTTGGGGCTGATCAGACATGATCAGACTTCCAGTTTCATGGCGAAACATCAAATTTTGTCAGGCCGCCACGGACACGCTGTTCAACGAAAACTCAAGCTCTTCGCAATTTAACGTCGCAAAGGCCTTTAGATTGTTAATCTGATTAAAACTAAGAGGAATTCATTAAAGTACGTCTGTAAATGACAAAAACTGCAAAAATTTTGCAGAGAAAATTCAAAATATCTCACTTCCTGTTGGCTTTCAGATTTTGCACCCAGGGGCTTTTTTGTAGGTACTGGCCTGTTACATGTGTCTACAGAATTTCATACTTGTATTTCGAGCCATTTTGCCACACCTAATTATAAAACCTATATCAGACGTACATTTTCACCACTTCTGACGTGTGTGCCAAGTTTCATGAGTTTTTGAGCATGTTTAGGCCCTCAAAAATGCAATTCATTTCGGAGAAGAAGAAGAATTGACCGAGCAATTACAATAGGGTCCTCACACCATCGGTGCTCGGGCCCTAATAAATCAATAAAATGACAACACCTGGAACAATGTGACACATAATGGAGTGTTGTTCATTATATTATCTGACACAAAACAAAACACAATGACCAAAAACAAAATCTAAACAAAACATACACTAAATACATCTAAAATGCATCTCTGTCATAGTTTTATCTATGTCCCCAAGTGGCTTTTTACTTGAAATGTATTTCAATTCAATTTTAGTTAATTATACTATATATATAGTTAATTATACATTACTGCATTCTTTGCTTTCTAAAAAAATGTGTCTTATTACCAAGACAAAAGACCATTTTTCATAATCTTACTGTTGTTTGTTCCTTTATGAGTGTTAATTGGTTTTTATAAAGCATTTTAAAATTACTATTTAGACTTTCATGAAAACATAATGAAACAATATATGAAAGACACTCTTTGGATTGATACAAGTGTAGTTTAAGGAATATGTTCCTTCATGTTTCTCTTTTCAAAACAGTTCAAGGTCATTTGTTCATGTGAAACCAAATAAATAACAGTTAGACCTGCTGAAAAATCCAGCTAAAACCAGCCTAAGCTGGTCAGGCTGGTTTTAGCTGGTCTCCCAGCCTGGTCATAGCTGGTTTTAGAGGGGTTTTTGGTTAGCTATAGGAGACTGGGAGGCTTGGAGACCAGCTAAAACCAGCTACTTCCAGCTTAAAACAGCTAAGACCAGCCAACCAGCTTAGGCTGGTTTTAACTGGATTTTTCAGCAGGGATCAAAATGATTCAAGAATGTAAACAGATTAGGTTATTTGTTAAAATGTTGTTGTGTAATAGGTTACATTTCATAAGTAGCATAATATGTCCAGCAATGTGCATGATATCATTCATTTACAGCTTAGAAGATTGTTTACAGTATCCCATAACCTTCCTGTCAACATGCAGCCCATTATTTAATCAGCAGAAAGCTGGATGATGATTTTATTATTGGTGTTGGGTGACTGTTACACAAATATCCTAGTCGTGGCCATTTGCCAAGTCACTCCCTTCTTAACTACAGAATTCAATTCCTGCAGTAAACAAACAGTGAGTGGCGCTGTGCATCAAAGAATACCCATACATTACTGATGTGCCACAAATCGGCTTCTGGGGATTCTTATGCTGTTTTCCTTATAAAGGCATATTCAATAAAATGGATCCAGGTCGATTTAACGCTTCTTTAAAAAAATAAATGAAATGCATAAATAAAATAACTTGGGGGAGTACTTAGTATGTAAGTTATCAGCGGCACCCCGCAGGGTTTTGCCTTGGGACCAATAGAGCTTTCTCCCCCCCCATCATTCCTCGCAACTGACACTCCTCCGTGCAGTCGCAGGGAATCAACAGCTTCTTTCACACTGAGGATGAGGATGATGCCACACATGTAGAAGAGCATCATAGTACCGCGCTCACGAAAGAGATCTTCTGTCTGTGGATTCCGTGGTGCGAATAGTTGTGAATGAAAGACGTGAAGACAACCATACCAAGAGGCGCTGGGCATTTTTCCCAGGCTGTAATTCTCGAGGCGTGAATTCGCTCCTCTAGTCTATGTATGCTGAGATTTAATGAGACTTTCTGTCCCGGTGACATATAGACAAAACACTATTCATGTTGCAACCTCAAGCTTCATGACAATGGATTATTCGCTGTTATTATACAGCCTTTGGGTTCCCGTTATTCTCGCTGTTGAGGGTAAGTGTGAACGCTCTTTGTTACGGGGCTACTCGGTTTCGGAGCTGCTGTTATGGTCATCGGTTGGCTATTCCTTTTATGAAATAAATAAATACAGAATATGTAATTACAAAAAACTGTACTGAAGTGAGCTTGAAATTTGCTACCTACCGCGCGGACTGTTCGGGCTCGAAAACTTCGCGTTCGACGAAAACTTAAATGTCTTGGTGCGATTTTGCCTTTTATTCTCCGGGCACGGATGCAGCTGAATTAATGACAATATTTTAGTGCGTTTAATGTGAATAAATGAAAGAAGAGAAGAGAATACGTCCGTTTAGGTGTAGCCTTTCATAGCAGGGCTTAATGTGTCAGTTTCTGAATAATCATTAAATTAATGTCCCATTATTCTGTAGAATTCTGATATCCAAAGGTCTGCTCTGGGAAATGTTTTATTCCGTGTGGAATTCTATGTCTGAAGCTTTACAGAGAACAGTGAGATGTTCGTGTTATGTTATGGCATGTCCATGACCATGTATTGATACAGACGATGCTGTTTGTCCACATGCTCCGTGCCTTTGTTATTATAACAAACCATAAATCCACAGACTAAATCAATTCTATTAGCTAGTAATCTTTGTGTTAAATGTTCTTTACACATCCAAGCATCTTTTTAATCTGCTTGGAAGTGTTGAGTCTTGTGAGGTTATGATCTGCTTTGATCATTGCTGTATTAAAAATCTCATGTAGTTGTTAAATTTTCACATGTGCTTTGTGCTGCTTGTGACACATGGTTTAGGACTGCTGAAAGCCCCCTGTTGCTCTGGTGTGACACATTTCACCCTAAAGGCTTTTACCCAGTTAGTGATGATAGCAGCATCACTTCAGTGTAATTGCCACACATGTTAATTGACTTGCATGATCACAGCTGTTCAAAGGACTATACTAGGTGAGAAAAGGGAGTTGCTTCAAAGCAACAATGCATTTTGAAATTAAATCCAAGTCAGTTGCTATTTTGAAAACAGTGATGAGGTGAAACGTGCCAACATTGAGCCTAGGTGTGGTTTCGGAAAAGCTATTGATACCTTTGAGGTTTGTTGACTTCACATTACATTCTTATCGAGGACTCTTATGAATAGGTTAGTCTCCCCATCATATGTTCTAGCCCTCAAGCCCAAATGTAATTTAAAATGTATACAAATATAAAGATTTGTAAAACCTATTGTTTGCATATTGCATATATGCATAGAATTAGTCTCAGTTTCTCCTTGTAATTTAATGCTTGATTATTATTTATTTCATATTCAAAACAAATTGCTGCTTGGCAAAGATAAGACTGTTCCTTGTTACAAAATTACAGTCTCAAAGCAGGATTTTGTTACATATTTTTAGCGCAGATACATGCATAGCTGGCATCATTATGCACCTTGGTCATGTCTCAACAATCCTTAACTACAGTGGAGCCAGATACTCCTTCACCTTGGCCTTGACTACCTCGATTCTTCATCAGTTTCAGCGTCAGGATCTCAATCGATAGTGTGTGTGTGTGTGTGTGTGTGTGTGTGAGAGAGAGAGAGAGAGAGAGAGAGAGAGTAGGTGTTTGACTCATAGGCCTAGTTTCCGAGCAGGTTTCTTAACAGACTACATTAGTTACACTTCCAATGGAGGTCAAGTGGGCCAGGCACCTCATGACAAGAGGAAAAGTGTAAAGCTGCATCGAAGGTCCCCTGTGTCAATTCAGTCCATCTGTCAGAAGCCTTCCAGGCACTATGGCGTATAAATATAAAACAAAAAAATAAGTATTTTAGCCCTGTTAGTGGTTGTCATAACTGTGGATTGAAGTAGGGTGATTGTATTTCTGCTTTTGTTATTACATTGTTATTACAAGATAATAACACTTAAATGTTTACATGCACAGCTACATTTATTTTTTGCATTTCACTGCACTGCTTTCCCATTGTTTTTCTATGCTAAATGAATGTTTAACTGATGCGTTCACATCTTGCATCTTTTGCAGCATCTCGTTCATGACATGGTTATAAAAAGGCTTCAACTTTTATTAAAAAATTGAACTTTTGAAAAACGCATCTTTATACTTTGCACTTTTTTCCATTCCACTGCACTGGATCTCACATTTTTAAATGCAAAATCTCTGTGTGAATGGCCCCTTAATCTGACAATCCAAGAATATATTGCTCAATGCGTATACAAATAATTTATATGGACGAGTAACATATCTTGCTTGTGTTGTGTCTGCTGCACATCACTTTTGTATACCCACAATGTTAAGTCCAATTGTAGTCCGACTGACATGTACACATTCTGGACGATGCAGAGCTATAATCGCATATTATCGATTTTGCAAAAACTGAATTTGTGTGATTTCAGTCAGACTAAAGGCTCATTCATACCAAGAACAGTAACAATAATTATATTTTTATCAATATCATTCCTCTGTGACGTTACTTTTATAGTTGTGTTGTGATGTACATGTACTTATTGTAGTAATAACAGTAAATTATGCATAATTACAAGTAAATAATCCTAACCCTAACTGTAACTCTATAGTAAGTACATGTAATTACAATGTAACTACTGCACTGTAAAATAAAGTGTAACCCACCTATTCTCATAGCATTAATTAGTTATTACAACATTATGGTTATCGTCCTTGGTGTGAACAGGCCTTATTTCTGACTGAAATAATTTTTTTTAAAGTGCGTGTTATATAACTTCTTGTATTCCTCCCATAAACACTGCAAAACATGCCTTTAATGGTTGTTTAGTAGTTTTACATTCTGAAAGTCTAGTCGAGTTACAAAAGATTTGAAAGAATAATGAGCTGTTTTGTATATCTGCTGACTGTACAATGCAAAGTTTCAAAGAACATCCTGTACACTCATTTGTGTGAAATAGACTGCGATAAGCTGCTTTGTGTAAGAAATGATGAAAATCCACGATGCAGCCAAATGCACAGATGCAAAGAGCCTTAAGGAAAGACTGAATGTGATCATAAGGAATTGATCAAAGCATCAAAAGATCGGCCCGCAATTTTATGAATATTTCACACAGCGAAATGCCCTTACGGCCATTTCATCACACAATTAACTCTCTCTGTGATTTACAGCACTATTAAAGCGAGGTGTACAATCCACATAAACACCATGTGTACGTTTGCCAGCGTGCTTCGCATACACGTATTTACCGGGGCCTTAATCAGCTAAGTTGATGTTCTGCTCTAAATATTCCGTGGATTTGCTCGCAGATGTGCGTGTGTCACATTAATTTGAAGCGAGCGCTAGGCTTCATCGAACGCCGACTTACAAAGTGAATAAAACATTCGCATGTGCAGTTAATTTGCGGAAGCTGGCTCATGCAGTTTTGCTCCACTGATCGGAGTGTATTTAGAGAACAGTGAGCGCCTGGGATGCAGAATGTCACTGTGCTGCGAGCATCCCTGCGGTACGCAACAGGATCTGTTCTCAGATCAGCCACAGGCCAGAGCTGGAGTGGGTAGATAAATGCGGATCGCGTTATTAGTGTGTGGAGTGAAAACAGTGATTAGGCCTTCCACAGACTATGTAGGGAATTCAAATGAGTGAAGTGCTTTGATATGTAGCCGGTTAAATTACAGTTTTTAGCACGTTGATGCTCTGTTGTGTTTGGAATCGAAGCTGCTGTTGTCGGAGCCTCATTGATTGCCTGTTTTGCAGAGACTCTTATGGACAGCAGGTGGGCAACTACAGAGTTGGCGTGGACCACCTATCCAGAAAGCGGGGTGAGTGTTGTAGCGTTTTCCTGTCTGTAATTGTCCATAAGGATGGATATTAATCAACACATGCATTGATCTTAATCAACAAGACAAATGAAAGGAGGCCATTAACAAGAATGATCACTCTCAACCTCTCTGTTTGCAAGAATGTACTAGAGGCTCACAGCAGCAGTTTATTTTACACATGTGACTGGTGAAGAAATTAACCACAGCGATTCTGACCTTAAGCCTGACACCCCCCACCCAAATCCACTCGCTCCCGTAGTATGATTTGTCTTTGGAATGTGCATGCGAAGTCAGTCAATGGAAATGATGGGTTGCCATGGCAACAATCTTAAGCAGCTCAGCCCTTTCCGCAGGCTTGTGCTCGATGTCTGGCATCTCAAAAGGCATGCATCATCATAAGTAATGTGTTCCTTCACACCTGGAGATAAACACATGCTACCACTCGCTGTGATGCCTCTTAATTGTGTTGTGAGAAGTTCAGGGAACCCGAATGTCACATTTGAGAAAGCATTTCTATTTACCCTAACCACCGACATGAATTTAATTGAGCATTTGAGTCGTTCATTATTCCTACTTCCATTTAGTGCTGCTTTGGGGCACAACTTAAAGTATCGTCTTAGTAACGATCAGTAGATTTTATGATTTCTGTGTTTTGTGTGACATCGTGTCCTAATCAGACATGATGTAACACTTTTCCAGTGAGAATTTGTTGGTCCATGCGAACGCCAAAATGTGACACGATTTCACAGCCAACCTGAAAATATGACGTTTAATATATGGTTCAATGATGAAGATTGTGAAGATTTTATGCCATTTTCAAGAAAAGTTTCCATTTAATGACTCTAAAATTGGCATTTGCTGTAACCATCAAGTAAAAAGTTAATTTTATTCTAACACTTTGAATACATGTGAGTGTACACATCATTATTATCATTTCCAAACATGTTTAAGGCAAAAAAGTAAACCTTTTTGCTTTTACAAATATCATAAATTATTCACCACATGACATTTACAACCTGATCTTGACTTAAAAAGGCCAAATTATCTGATATTTTAAGAGACTTATTGATCTTGACAAATATTCAAGAGTGTCCTCTCTTTTTCCCCTGCATATTTATGCTTGTTGGTTGCACCGCATGACATTTTTTTAATATCAAAAAGCAGGATTTTTTTTTCCCCTAAAAAATAATAATACAAGATTATGCCAAATATGATATCAAGACAGTTGTTTTATCCTGACATTTTTGAAAAAAATATCAAAATTATTTTTAAAAATGACAACATGGTTATTATAAAAAGGTATATTTAAGTCATGAACTGCATTGATTTTTTTTTGTATAAATTTATCGCTCCACATGAAGAAAAACATAAATTGAAACCAAGCAATTGACTGTCCTGTCATAGCTGATTGGGGTTAATATTGAAGATTTTTATCATATGTATATTTATTACATTGTGCCTGGTCAGGACACTATGTTACTTTCAATAGAAACTATATACAAAGAAGGGTTTCACTATAAAGAGTGAGGAAGGTCATAAGTTATACCCTCACTGGGTTCCATGTTTTGCTTGTTTCTTTGGAAGGAAGCAACACAGTAAGACCTTAAATGCTAAAGTATACTTCACGGATGCAGTTACATTTCAAGAAAGTCAGTGACAGAATTTTATGCCCTTCTCAGTGGGAGGAAGTGAGTGGATATGATGACCACTTGAGCCCCATCAGGACATACCAGGTCTGTAACGTACTAGAGCCCAATCAGAACAATTGGCTCCGGACAGACTTCATCCCCCGTCGAGGAGTCCTTCGAGTCTACGTGGAGCTCAAGTTCTCTGTGCGGGACTGTGGCAGTATTCCAAATATTCCCGGTTCCTGTAAGGAGACATTTAATCTTTTCTACTATGAATCTGATGGAGACATGGCCACAGCAAGCAGCCCGCCTTGGAGGGAGAATCCCTATGTGAAGGTGAGCCAGAATAATGGTTTCTTTTAATTTAAGACTTTGCATAATGATACACTTCATACACAATGTTTTGGTGAATAGTGGTATTTTCACTATTTACTTGGGAATATAACACATATTTAAAGGGATAGTTTGGCAAAAAACAAAAAAAATTCTATCATTTACTCACCCTCCCGTCATGGTCACCGTGATTTTGCCAAGTAAGACATGCTCCTGGATCAACATATTTTGTTGATCCTGGAACAACATTCCTATCCGAAAATTTAGTCCTAACCTTTTCCCAACCCCTAAACCTAACCCTACCCATAACTTATCCCTAAAATAAAACACTGTTGTGGAAGCACCTAACCCAAGTTGTAAGCCTAAACTTGACATAAATGGTAAACTTGTCCTTCAAAAATCTGATTGGTTGATTGGAATGTTGTTCCAGGATCAACAAAGATGTTGATCCAGGAACATGTTGTACTTGGTGAAATCACGTTCACCCTCATGTCATACCAAACCTGTTTGACTTTCTATCTTCTGTGAAACACTAAAGAATATATTATGTCAGTGTCCATTTTATGAACATCAGTGGAGTCCAATATTATTTTCTGTGCTCTGCATAAGAAAGTCATAAGTTTAAGGTGTGGTCACGTTTTCACAGGAGAAATCCTGTAATTTCAATAGGAAATCACACAATTGGGAATTTTGTGAGAGGGCGAAATATTTTACACAGATTTAGCCAAAAATTGGCTAATGTGACCGCACCTTTAGTAAGTAAATGATGACAGAATATTTGGGTCCCTTCCAAATGTGATTGGACACAAATGTCCAGCTGAATGTCTTTACCTAATCTGTCTTTTGTCCCAGGTGGACACCATTGCCCCCGACGAGAGCTTCTCCTTGCTGGAATCGGGAATCGTCAACACCAAAGTACGGAGCTTCGGTCCTCTTTCCAAAGCTGGTTTTTACCTGGCCTTCCAGGACCTTGGCGCTTGCATGTCCCTGATCTCGGCCAGGGTCTTCTTTAAAAAGTGCTCCACCACCATTGCCAACTTCGCTGTCTTTCCCGAGACGGCCACTGGTGCCGAGGCCACCTCTCTGGTCATCGCCGCCGGAGCCTGCGTGCCAAACGCCGCTGAGGAATCGGTCCCTCTAAAGCTGTACTGTAACGGAGATGGAGAATGGATGGTTCCCGTGGGAGCGTGCACCTGCATGCCGGGCTTTGAGCCGGCCAAGAAAGACACTCAGTGCCAGGGTAAGTGTTTGGCTTTTTAAATCTGAGTAAAGCGGATTCCAGTTAAAGCTTCTGAGTGTATGCTGGCAGATGCTACAATATGGATTAAAAATTACAGAAGCAATTCAAAGGTTACTTGCAGGTCAGAGAGGTTTTATTATCCTTTTTTATGCAGTCATTGGCAATGCTAATTTTTTTGCAAGATTTTTAACACACATATCTCACACTGAATAGTATTTTTTGTTACATTTTTCATGTAAAGTGATCCTTTCTTAAAGGATTAGTTCACTTCAGAATGAAAATTTCCTGATAATTTACTCACCCCCATGTCATCCAAGATGTTCATGTCTTTCTTTCTTCAGTTGAAAAGAAATGAAGGTTTTTGAGGAAAACATTCCAGGATTGTTCTCCATATAGTGGACTTTAACGGCTACCAATGGGTTGAAGGTCCAAACTGCAGTTTCAGTGCAGCTTCAAAGGGCTCTACACGATCCCAGCCGAGGAATAAGGGTCTTATCTAGAGAAACCATCTCTCATTTTCTAAAAAAAATTAAAATTATATACTTTTTAACCACAAATGCTCGTCTTGCACTTGTTCTGTGATGCGCTACGCATTACGTAATCACGTTGGAAAGGTCACGAGCGACGTAGGCAGAAGAACCAAGCAAGTGTTTACAAAGTGAACATGCAAAGACTAAGTCAAACTGTCAATGTCGGACGATTTTGAAGTTGGAGGAGAAAATGAAATGGTGATTTTCACCCTACTGCGGTACATCTGCCTACGTCACACGTGACCTTTCAAAGGTGATTACGTAATGCGTAGCGCATCACAGAGCTAGTGCAAGATGAGCATTTGTGGTTAAACATTATATAAATGTTTTTTGTTTTTTTAGAGAATGACCAATTATTTCGCTAGGTAAGACCCTTATTCCTTGTCTGGGATTGAGTGGAGAACTTTGAAGCTGCATTGAAACTACAATTTGGACTTTCAACACTTTGGTAGCTATCGAAGTCCACTATATGGGGAAAATCCTGGAATATTTTCCTCAAAATTTTTTTTATTATTTTTTTTGACTGAAGAAAGAAAGACATGAACATCTTGGATGACATAGAGGTGAGTAAATTATCAGGTAATTTTAATTCTGAAGTGAACTAATCCTTTAATATTCGTAGATGATGTGAACTAATTCTTTGATGATTTGAAGTAATTTCAGAGGTTTGCTATTTTTAGATTAAAAATGAGTTTGCATTAATACCCTTAGTTTACATATGTGGCTCAATAAGGATCATGTGACACTGACGACTGGAGTAATGGTTGCTGAAAATTCACATGAATATATTTCTTTTAGATTTTAGATTGAACAGTTCTTTTAAATTGTAATAATACTTCACAATATTACTGCCACAATATAAATGCAGAATTGATGAGCATAAGAGACTTCTTACCGACCCCAAACCCAAACAGTAGTGTATATTTTATAATTATAATACTCAAATACTCTTTTTTTTCCAATTGAGTACACCTTCAAATGCCCCCAAAAGAAGGTTTTATCATATTGCAAATTTGTCTCGTAAGAACACAAAAGTGAACTTAAAACACACATGTACAATTTAAATCACGTATGATGAAAATTCATTTACTATTTTCCATTTAATAAAAGTAAATGGGAATTAATTTGTGAGTAGTCCCATTATCTGCTATTATGAAACAATTATGGTGCTTTTTGGTGTCGTTTTGGACCTCCACGCCCCATATCCCTGAATAAGAGTAGCCAGTACATTCTCTATTTGTATTCAGTAAAAATCCTATGTCTTTGACACAAGTAGTGTTAAGACTATTCACTAATTGGATTCCTCTTTGCATTCTGGGGTTAAAGGAGCAAAACTGCTAATAGGATTTTTAGGTGAATATGAAAAGGCCAGAATTTAGGAGCTGAACAAGGCTAGTATTGCCTGCCAGTCCAGAATCTGGAGTCTCGAGCAGCAAGAACAATGCGAGGATTCGGCCGTACTGATCCACAGTCTCTCCGCAGACCTTATCTGGGCTCAGCACAGAGGAGAGAGAGTCTCAGTAATGGGTGGAGGACTGCAGTGGTGTCATAGAACAAAGCTGCCAACAGCGCAGCCCACAGCTTCCATTGACACATCTGATAGGGTCCTAACAGAGCGATATACCAGAAACGGATGGTGCTGCAGAAGGCGAGACCAATTCTCCAACGCGAGTCTGTGAGAGTAATGGGGAAAATTAAAAGATAGACTAGAGAGAGAGAGAGAGAGAGAGAGAGAGTGGGGGAGGAGAGAGGGAGTGCGAGCAAATGATGAGGTGGGCTCAGAGTAATAAAATGTGAATTGGACGGGCCTCCTGGACTGTTCTCTGGGAAGGAACTGGTGGATAGAGGGGAACTTCCTTTGAGATTGCCAGTATGTGGCGGCTCATTTGTTTCCATCTGGTTGTTCAAGGTTAAGAGCTTGCCTTAAAGGACTGATAAACGACTCTCCCGGGCCGCGCTATACAGCCGTGAGATGCGCCGTGGCCAATGGAGAGTGTGTCTAATTTCCTTTATCACCTTCCAGCATTAATCCGCACACACACAGAAGGGAAACAGCCAAGCTCAGTTAACATTTCAAGTCAGGTTCGGCATGTTCTCACTTTCTTTCTCTCTCTTTCTCTCAAAGCTCTTCCCGTCTAATTCTTGCGCTCGGTCTGAATGCGGAACGCCACGCGTGTTAAGGTTGAGAGCAGGGGCCACTCGCTCGGATTTTCCACTGTCTTATTACACTAGCCGTGAAGCGATATGTGTCATGGGAGGAATACTGAAGATGTTTTTTCTGTATGTGCTATAATTCACCTGCGGTGTCACAAGCAGGAGACGATTCTCAGCATGGTCCCCATTAACTGCAGTGTTTTTGTGTGGAGATACGGGCGTGGTGGATTGTTTACTGGAAAAACAGAGCTTTGTGAAAGCTGCAGATTCCTCAGCCAGACTGTTACATCAGCCATTTTCTTCTAAAAGAAACGGACTGACTTAAGTGCGTCATTATAGCGCGCTTTGCCCTCGGCGGTGCAGTTTGCAAACTAACTTTATCTGAGCTTGGGTGATTCGTTATTGTTATTATTATGGTTCGAACCGTATTCTGAAATGCGTAATTTTTGCAATGGAAAAAATAGTTTATGCCAGTGATTTCCAGCTGGTTCATGACCCAGATTTTATTTTGGATATCAAGTGGCTGCACTGAAAAAAAGTGGTAAACTTGAAGGAATATTCCAGGTTTGATACAAGTTAAGCTCAACTGACAATATGTGTGGCATAATGTTGGTTACTACAAGAAATCATTTTCAAAAAAAGAAAAAGAGTCAAAAATCAAAGTTTTTGTGGCGACACTTACAATGGAAGTAATTAGGGAGTGTAATTTGAGCTTGTAAAGTTGTTCTTGTTATTTTTTATGGTTGTTTAGGCTTTACATTGTCGTGGCTTTGAAGTTACAGTGAGGCACTTACAATGGAAGTGAATGGAGCCCATTTTTTGGAGGACTCAAATGCAGAAATGTGACGCTTACAATATGAAAACACTTACATTAGTGATTCTATTCAAACTAGAGTGTTTATTTGAGCTGTAAAGTAATTTTTATGGTTGTTTTAAGGTTTTAGGCATTTAGTTGTCTTGACAATGAAACTTGAGTTTTAACAGAATTGTACAGTTGTTCTTGTTATTTTTACGGGTTATTTTTAGAGTCTTAGGTGTCATGGCAATAAAATAAACTGGCTATATCTAAGAAAGGTTAGTGATATTTCACACTAAAATCATGTTAACAAACAGATTTTTTTTTTTTTTTTTAGAAGAAGAAAAGTAGGGACTTAGGACAAATAAATGTTGTGGTAACCAGCATTATGCCACAAATGTTGTGGATTTAACTTGTATTTAATCTGGAATGGTCCGTTAATGAGCTAAATGTAAAAATAAAAAAATAAATAAAATAAAAAATGTGTTTAGGCTGACTCAGTGATGTTACTTTTTTTTTCTTTTTTCTTTCTTTTTTTTTTTTTTGGACAAAAAAAAACACCATCCAGTTTGGAAGCAAATGTTTAAGGTTAACCTGTTAACAAAATTAAAATGTATTTCACTTTGCATAGTATTTTTGCAGTTCATTTTTGAAAATGACATAATGTAACACCTTTTTTCTTCCTTTAGCGTGCACCCCAGGGACTTTCAAATCCAAACAGGGCGAGGGTTCTTGTACACCGTGCCCTTCCAACAGCCGGGCCAGCTCTAGGGCATCCAGCGTGTGCCCTTGTCAAAACGGCTACTACCGCGCTGACAGCGACCCCCCTGACACGGCCTGCACTAGTAAGTGTTGATCATCAGTGGCACTTGTTAAATTAAGATAGCTCCCACATTGTGTTAATTGTATGTTGAAAAGGTCTGCTCTGTGCATTCGCCCCGTTTGATGTGCCGACTAATGACACGGAAAAATGTGTTGATAAAAAGGTCATGATCGCTAATGTAAGCCCGTCGGTTCTCAGCATCTAGCGCATAAAGTGTGCGATTATAACTAGTTAGCTTCAGCGCTGTTGAGTCTTGACACATGGATTTAATTGGAAATATCACATAAATTCACACATTGATGCAATGTGTTGCAAAAGCCCCCGGTTGGAGAGCTTTTTTGCAGTGGAGGTCTTTTGAAACATTTTCAGGAAGCCTGAATGTTGTTTGTAATTTATATGTTTAAAAAAAAAAACTGAATTGTGCTGAAGGTATGCAAAATAAGAACTTTTTTTTTCCAATAATTGTAACCAAAGCTTCCAGTTCCTTAGGCAGTTGTGCTTTGAAAATCCAGCTTCTGGATTTAATTAGTTTACATCATGATTCACTGAGCAAGATTCATTGGTTATAGATTTGACCCTGACAATAACTATAGTGTGCACTGTAAATCCTAGTTAGATATTTTTGGAACAAATATGACAACCAATGGCTGTCTAACTTTAAGCATCCTGATTTTTTTAATTAGTGTTGGATTACAGTGTAACGATCTACATAACTAAAGTGTTTTTATTCCTGACTAAACATATGCTGTAGGATATGTGCAGAAAATATTTTTGCTCCAAGATATCGTATTCAGCACTTCACTCGTTGTGTCCTGTCTTCTGATTTGTATTTCCACAACATGAAGATAAGATCTTATGGATTTATTAATGAACCGCTCATTTTAAAATCTTCCTGGTCTACTAACATTTGTTATGACATCCGCATCAAACTCTACAATAAGTAAATTCACTTCATCAGCTAATTACTCTTTGGTAGCGATGCCTTAGTAATATACAGAGCTACCACTAAAACAGAATTCTAAAGATGACTGCATGCTTGTTTCTCTGACGCATAAGGTCTGTAAAACTTTACCGTTGTTTTCCTAGCTGTTCCCTCGGCTCCTTTAAACGTGATCTCCAGTGTGAACGAGACTTCGGTGTCACTAGAGTGGTCCGAGCCACGGGATTTAGGTGGGCGAGGGGACGTGGTGTATAATGTGGTGTGTAAAAAGTGCCTGCACGATGGCGGGTCCTGCGCACGGTGTGACGATAACGTGGAGGTGTCGCCACGGCGACTGGGTCTGGCCGAGAGGCAGGCGGCAGTGAGGAATCTACAGGCACACACCCATTACAGCTTTGAGATCCAGGCTGTCAACGGGGTGTCCCCCAAGAGTCCAGCCTCCCCGCAATATGCCACTGTCAATATCACCACCAATCAAGCAGGTGAGAGATTCATTTTCTATTGTCTAATAAACCAGTAAACCACAGGAGACTGTGCTTATACTCCCCAATCAGGTAAAATCACAGTAAAGCACAGCCTCAAGTGACTTATTGCTTTTATTTAATGGTGGCACATGGGTCAATGACAAATAACACCATCTACAATAAAGAAAAGGAGAAATCTTTTATACATTTAAAACAAATGTGCAAGTTCTAAGAAATGTACTCTTTGTAATCATGTTGGTTTTGAAAACTATACATACTGTATGGTTTGAAAAACTTTTTTTTTCACAATGTTCAAGAAAAATGTAAATTTGATGACTATTAGTGGGGTGAAAAGTAAACATTTAAACATATTTTTTCTATATATATATATATATATATATATATATATATATATATATATATATATATATATATATATAAAAATCAAGTTGTAATTATTTAAGAAAGAATTATTAGAGATTATGTCAAACTACTTCATAAGATTTTTTTTTTTTTTTTTTTTCATTACAACATCAGGACAGTTGTATCACCCTGACCTTTTGATACACCCCCCAAAAAAAGGGGAAAAAGAATTTTAAAAACATCAAAAGGTGGTATTGACCACTGACCCGCAACCAATATGATCAAATTTATTTTTTTAATTATTTAGTTTATTATGCATAAGAATCAAAATACACTATTATAATATTGCAGAATTGTACAATCTCTACTGTATTACACCAAAATACAGTAGAGATTGATATGCAAAGTGTTTTCTTTTTTACTATTTGTATTAAGAATTTTATTTCCCTGCTGTCTGTGAGATCAGACCAGACTAGTGACCCATTTTTGGGTCACGATCCACCAGTTAAAGGGTTAGTTCACCCATTAATTACTCACCCTCGTGTTGTTCCACACCTGTAAAACCTTTGTTCATCTTCGGAATACAAATTAAGATATTTTTGATGAAATCCGAGAGGTATATGACTCGTCCATAGACAGCAATATTATTAAAGGTGCAATATATAAGAATTTTGCAGTAAAATAACCAAAAACAACTAGGCCAGTGTCATATATTTTGTTCAGTTGAGTACTTACAATATCCCAAATGTTTGCAACTATTTGTAAATCGTGATAATTGCAATTTTAACCAAGGCTCCGGGACGTGTGAGGAGTCGCCTGTCAATTGCGTCATACTCGCGTTAACCCTCAGTTTCCGGTTTTATTGTAGAAACCATGGAAACACCAAAGACTCTTTAATATTTACATGTTTTAACAGATACAGCTGTTGTGTAAGGGAACAACTGTTTTGATATATTTATGGACAGAAAATTAATTATTGTTATATAGCTCAACTTACTGTTTAGGCTAAATCTAATTTTAGGTACCATGCTCTACCATGCCTCAGAGATAAAAAAAAAATAAAAATGTTTAGTAGCTAACATAGCATAATCAGATGCAGCTTTATTTTTAGTAACACACTCAAATGCATCTAATATGATAAACAGAGCTGTGTTACCTCATACTCATGACCGGAAAAGCGGAAGCGGCATCGGCGACTGTGTCATAATAAAAGTTCTGCTGCTCGTGAGGTGTGTGTTGCGCAATCGCTCCAGCGGCCTTGTTCAGCTCCCACAACACTCAATCCTGCTCTGCTTCATACTACAATAACGTTAATAATCTCATCCATGAACATGATTTCTTCCTATCCAAATTCTATTCCACTGTCCGTTGAGATGGAGACCACATGTCCCAAGATTCCACGCTCAAACTTGCCGTCATCAAGCTACGCCTTTGTTTTGAATAGGCCTCTAGCGACCTCTAGCGGACAGAAAATATTACATATTGCACCTTTAATATTTTCAAGGTCCAGAAATGTACTAAAGACATCGTTAAAACAGTCGATGTGACTGCAGTGGTTCAACCTTAATTTTATAAAGTGACGAGAATACTTTTTGTGCGCAAAAACAAAATAATGACTATTCAACAATCTCTTCTCTTCTGTATCATTCTCATTCGTTATTTACATCTAGCGCGTCCAGGTTCTACGTCAGAATGCTGACTCATTATTGGCCGGCTCCTGCGTCAGCATCACACGCATACGTCAATTGTATTGATTACATTGCTGTCTACAGACGAGTCATATACCTCTCGGATTTCATCAAAAATATCTTAATTTAATTCTGAAGATGAACCACAGGTGTGGAACGACATGAGGGTGAGTGATTGATGACAGAATTTTCATTTTTGGGTGAACTAACCCTTTAAGAGACACTGCCTTAATCAATCTGATGTTATTCTAATAAAGTTATTCAACTTTTCTCTCTCTCCATCTCCTAACACTTCCAGCTCCATCCGCGGTCCCCACCGTCCACTTAATGCGGGCCACAGCTGGCACTCTCAGCCTCTCCTGGCTGCCCCCAGAGCGGCCCAATGGCGTGATCCTGGATTATGAGATCAAGTACCAGGAGAGGGTGAGGAACTGCTGTGCATCTAAATCACCCCTGACTGAAGAACTCTTGAACCTGAGCCAGATGACATTACACCAGGCACCCAGCATGGGTTTAACTGGCGTGAGCTCAAAGTAACCCTGGCTCGACTTAAAGTGGAGTACAATGGAACAACAGATGGCCACTGGTCAAAACCCAATTGCTAATGCTAAAAAGAGCGGAGCTTAATTCGTCTATAGGATTTACTTGCGCCGCGTGTTTGGATCACAGTTTTAGCCCTGGAATGTCTTTTCAAATACTTTTGATCTGCTAATTGCAGTGAAAACTGTTAACTAAACATTCACTTTAAGCAATGAATGACTCGAGAGTCTAGTTTTGGCCGTTCAGTGTGTATGTTTTTCTTTTTCTCAGGGAGAGTCGTTCTCTCACACGGTCACCGCCCAGCACACCTCGGCCAAAGTGGAAGGTTTAAAAGCTGGCACGGTGTACGTTGTGCAGGTACGTGCTCGGACGGTAGCCGGGTATGGACGTTATAGCAACCCGGTGGACTTCAGTACAAGTCTGTATGGTAAGTACACAGACGTTTTATTTCTTTTGCATCTGTTGCAAAGATACTGAGTGGCCAAGAGCATTTTTATAGGACAAACCATATAAACCTTCCCATAGGAAAGGATTATCACAAATGAGATCTCTGTAATATCCGAATTGTTTCTCCTAGACAGCACTGAGCTTTAATCTCCTGCTTCTCAGGTATTTCTCCTGAGAAGAAGACCCTAGAAATGTTGCATGTGTCTTAAGTCAAATATTTCAATATGAACATTTCACATTAAATTCCTCCAAGCCTATATGATCTGAGCTTTGTCATCCATATTCATTTTATAGTTCTGTACTCTTGCCTTATGTCAACAGCTATGTCTGTTTTTATTGTTCCTGATGTATTTTAGAAGAAGCATTTCATATGAAGCTTTGCCTATTTTTCTGTTATTGGTTTTTTAAATGCATTTAAATTCATCTGACAGATGACCCAGAGCGGTCAGTACAGGACCTGTTGCCGCTCATTGTGGGCTCTGCCTCAGCTGGATTTGTGGTCATCCTTGCCATGGTGGTCATCGCTGTTGTTTGCCTTAGGTAAGTTTTATCTATGAACACCCGTACATGACTTAAGGATAGTTCTGTCATCATTTACTCATCCTCATGTTGTTCCAAACCTGTGTGACACCGATCAGGCATAACATTATGACCACTGACAGGTGAAGTGAATAACAATGATTATCTCTTCATCACGGCACCTCTTATATATATTAGGCAGCAAGTGAACATTTTGTCCTCAAAGTTGATGTGTTAGAAGCAGGAAAAACGGGCAAGCGTAAGGTTTTGAGCGAGTTTGACAAGGGCCAAATTGTGATGGCTAGATGCCTAGGTCAGAGCATCTCCAAAACTGCAGCTCTTGTGGGGTGTTCCCGGTCTGCAGTGGTCTGTATCTATCAAAAGTGGTCCAAGGAAGGAACAGTGGTGAACCGGCAACAGGGTCATGGGCAGCCAAGGCTCATTGATGCACGTGGGGAGCGAAGGCTGGCCTGTGTGGTCCGATACAACAGACGAGCTACTATAGCTCAGAATGATCAAGAAGTTAATGCTGGTTCTGATAGAAAGGTGTCAGAATACACAGTGCATCGCAGTTTGTTGCGGATGGGGGTGCTTAGCCGCAGACCAGTCAGGGTGCCCATGCTGACCCATGTCCAAGTCCAAGCGCCAACAGTGGGCACGTGAGCATCAGAACTGGACCACAGAGCAATGGAAGAAGGTGGCCTGGTCTGATGAATTACATTTTTTTTACATCACGTTGATGGTTGGGTGCATGTGCATTGCTTACCTAGGGAACACATCGCACCAGGATGCACTATGGGAAGAAGGCAAAAAGAAGGTTTTGCTGGGAAACCTTGGGTCCTGCCATCCATATGGATGTTACTTTGACACCTACCTAAGCATTGTTGCAGACCATGTACACCCTTTCATGGAAACGGTATTCCCTGGTGGCTGTGGCCTCTTTCAGCAGGATAAAAAATCATTTTTGCCACAAAGCAAAAGTGGTTCAGGAATGGTTTGAGGAACACAACGAGTTTGAGGTGTTGACTTGGCCTCCAAATTCCCCAGAACTCAATCCAATCGAGCATCTGTGAGATGCAATTGTGGATTTTTTTCTTTTGATCTTGGAGAAAATGGGAATGCAAAATTTATATTTGCTGTCATCTCCAGTTCTCCACTGTAGATGTTTACTCAAATATGGTGACTTCCACTCCTGAAAACTCTGGAAATGTGAAAAGAGTCCATTCCAGTAGGAATCCACACAATCAAGAATTTTGCATGAGGTCGCGTTGACCAACAGAAAGCTGCCTGGTTTGAAAGTGACTTCTGCTTCTTTTTTGCTTGTGAAATCTTCTCAAAATTTTGCTAATGTGACCACGCCTTAACTTGTGGTAAGATAGTAAGAAAGTAAACAGGGTGCATTTAAATATCATGTTTACTTAGCAAAGGGTTATTTGTATTGTTTATCATTTCAATGTCTCAGTACTTGGTGTCAAACAAACTCAATAGCACAACAGCAAAATGAGATCAGATGGGCACTGCAAAACAGACTTCAAAGTGCGTCTGACTTCGGATATTTATGAGGCACTCACAAGATGCTCATTTGAGGCCACTTCGCCCAGATCCGAGCGTAGACTGGGACGTTGCCAATCACTCCAGAGACGGCAGACTGCCACTGTGTCTATTTGACACATTCTTCTTGACTGTGACCGCCTTGTTGTGCCAAAGCGTCTCCTCCTCTCCGCTTCAAGCTCTTTCTTCTCTCTCATTCATGCCCTCTGTGCTAGTATCCTAATGTTTTCTTTGTGTGTGTGTGCGCTGAAGCGTCATTCTTTTCCTTCTGACATTTAAATTGGAGATGAGATGCTAATTAGCAGCAGGCGTCATTGTTAGCACAGGTCAAGAGACAAAAGGAATCCCACAGATGGTGAATTCCAATAGGCCCCTTTGCTCCCGTTCCCTTTCAAACATGCTACTTATGCAGAGTTAGTGAAACAAAGAGATCTTAATGAGAAGGCTGAGATTTAAATACACTGTTCACTGTCTTCAGACACTTGATACAGGCATGAACTGAGCACAGATTAGCATGTATGTTCTGGGCCTGGTTATTTGTTCCTCGCTTAAGGATTCAACCTATGATTTGGTCTTAATTGACTCACTGTTTTTAGAGTATAACCTACATTTTGGCTCATCTGAACCGTGTAATGGAGCAGTTCTGGTTAGAGGCAACGACAAGACAGTCTTGACGGTTGATCTTTCGCGCTGCTTGTTGTGGTGACCCGGCCTTTGAATTCTGCATGTACCATATTGCAATTAGGCGCAAATGACGAGAAATGCCTCAAAAGGTCTAGATCAGGCCTGTGAATCATGAGGGAGTGAATCATCCTCATAAGTTTAGATTGATAAAAAATAGCTTTCTGTGCAATTTGAGGGACGTAATTTATGATTGAAGCACATGAAATACCTAAAGCACTCAAATGTTCTCTTTCACAAGATGCCCCAATTACATTTTTTGTGTCTGTACTGCGTAAATCCAGTCTTAAACCAGACTCTCAGTGTGTGTATAATCTGGTTACAGACGACAGCGTACTGGATCTGAGCTGGAGTATACTGAAAAACTGCAGCAGTACGGTGAGTATGACTGCACCATATATATATATATATATATATATATATATATATATATATATATATATATATATATATATATATATATATATATGCGCTATACATATTTATTGATGTGGCAAGAAAAATTTTGTGAATATGACGCAATGATATAACATATTTAAAAATATATATTCATTATTTTAATTAAATTATAAAGATACCTATTGTATTCACCTAAATAGCCATCTAAATTTCCACTATTACACTGTGAAAATGTTCATAATATTAATAGTTAAAGAATGCAAAAAACACTGCAGTAAAAACCTGTTAATATACCGTGAAAATATATATATACCACATACCATATATATAATGGAAGAAACCATCATTTTGCAATGTATGGTTTTAGAAGTAAAAAAGTGTGAATTACCATATAATTTAGTGTGAAAACTATATCTGTATTCATTAGGATATATGTATTTTTACTGTAAAACATTTGTTAATTTATTTTTGGAGTAAATGCATTGAATTTGATTATATTTTATTTGCATAATTTTGCTTTTTGGTTTGTTTTTGTTATTGTCACAACGCCCCTATCATATTAAAAGCAAAATGCCTATACAACAATAATTAAAAAATACATTCTTCTTTACTTCTATTCGCTTTAGTATCACCAGGCGTAAAAGTTTACATTGACCCTTTCACATATGAGGACCCGAACGAGGCAGTTCATGAGTTTGCCAGAGAGATTGACATCTCATGTGTGAAGATAGAGGAAGTCATTGGAGCAGGTAAACCACATTCCTCAGTATTAAAACCAAACCAGGTCTTTCTGATAAATGGTCATTATGAAGAATGTATGTTTCCCAGCATGCTTAGAATCAGTGGTTTTAAACTGGTTTTGCTTCTAGACCCAGATTTTACATTACCAAAATTATTTATCATACAAAAGTAACAAAAAGTCTTTAAAACCAAACATTGATATTTATGATTATTGCCATATACTGCATAGGTCCAGCAATATCAAAATGTTTTTGAAAGAAGACTGTTATGTTCATCAATGCTGCATTGGTAAATAATAAGGGTAAACATAGCAAATATGCTAAAATATTGTTAACTTTTCTATTTTTAGAAAATTTACAATGTAATTTATGAATTTGCATGAAAATACTGTATAATTTGATTGGATATCCTTTTCTCCTCCCTTTTAATGAGCCTATTTTTTGTCATAACTATGGAGGATTGGTTGCATTTAATAATTTACATTAAGTATTTTTCCCCTGCTGTCCTTAGTCCCTGTTTGAACAGATCTGCAACACACCAGTTGAGAATCACTGCCTTGGACAAAATATTTAAAGTTTTAAAATATTCATTTGTAACAATATCTATTATTTAAATAGCTTAAAGGTATAGTTCACCCAAAAATGAAAAGTCTGTCATCATTTACTCACCCTCAAGTTGTTCCGACGTTTTTCTTTTTTCTTTTTTTTCTTCTGGAGAACACAAATATTTTGATGAATTTGGGCAACCAAACAGTTGCACTCAAAAAAAAAAAAAAAAAAAAAAAAAAAAAAAAAAAACCTTTCACTGTTGTTAGTTTCACTGAATCCATCCTTGTTCACATTACTTAAAAAACTCATGTAACTACATGAACTTAATTTAACTGAGTTGTTTCTACTAAAACTATGTTTATGTTCTATGATTATTGTCAGCTTTACTTAAGTTTTTGTTCAGTCAACTTAACATTGCTGAGTGAAACGCACAAATTAATGTTGACATAACTAACTGGGCAGTGGATCCGTAGTTCCCTGCATGCTTTGCAAGGGATTGTATTTGGAGAGTAAATTTAGGGATTAAAGTGTTATTCTATGTTTTTTCAGTAAAGGGATGATGTTGTTAGTTTATGTTAGTGTTTAATGTTCAGTTATGTTGGACATTTAGAGTTTCTGTAATGTTTTTTGAATTTTGTGGTTACCATGTTTATAAGATGGAATTTCTGAGTGTTCACCTTACGTAGTAAACTTCTATAAATTTAACATAACATTATTAATTAAACTGCACATATAAATATTATGCAATAGTGACAAATTCAAATGATTTATATTTACTAAAAGAAATTATGTCAGCTTCACTTAAATCTCTTTTGTTCTTCCAACTAAATTGTTATTTGTAAAAATTACTCAATATAGTTGTGTGGAACCACTTGACACTGCTTTTTTAAGTAAATCCAATAAATAATCTTTTTTTTTTTTAGTGTACCATCAACTCCTGTGTTTAGCAGAAGAAATAATTCTTACAGGTTTGGAACAACTTGATGGTGAATAAATGATGACAGAATTTTCATTTTTGGGTGAACTATCCCTTTAAACCATTTTTATAATAAACCAAATTCATGGAAGATAACATATAGAGAGTTTATTATATTACTAACCATATGCATGCTGCTTGCTGCCTTTACCTATGTTTTTTTTATTATTATTATTTGTTTATCCCTGTGCTTGTGCTTGGCCACTCTCATGTTTTATGATCTGAACCACTTCTCTCCACCTCATTTCAAACCTTCACATCCAGAGTCCAGGCCCAAAACTCCCACAACCCTTAAATTTCTCTCTCCTCCCTCTCCACAGCCTGTCCTTAAACTCCTCTCTCACCCTCTCTCTCCATCCGTCCCCTGCCTATTCAAACTCTAAACTGTTGCCATCCGCTCTTCTCTCTCTCTCTCTCTCTCTCTCTCTTGCACTTTCCTTGGTCTTTCAGTGGTATATCATTTCTTCCCTCGAATGATTTTTTTATCCTAAGCTCAAACCAATAATCCTCCCTCTCCCTCACACCCCCACCCCACTCCCTCTCTCCTCTTCCTCTCTTTTCCATTCATCCAGGAGAGTTCGGGGAGGTGTGTCGAGGTCGACTCAAACAGCCTGGCAGAAAGGAAGCAACCGTGGCCATCAAGACACTAAAGGCGGGCTACACAGAGTGCCAAAGGCGGGACTTTCTTAGCGAGGCCAGTATCATGGGCCAGTTTGACCATCCGAACGTCATCCACTTGGAAGGAGTTCTGACTAGGAGTTGCCCGGTGCTTATTGTCACAGAGTTCATGGAGAACGGAGCGCTCGACTCCTTCCTTAGAGTAAGACTGAGATCATATTTGATGCAAAACCATTTTACTGCATTAGCCTTACTTATTTAGGTTACTTATTTAGACATTCCTGGTATTATTGTGCGTGATTCCTCAGCATCAGGAACTGAGCCCAGGGGCATTATAGACATCATTAGTGTGGCCCGGCTAAATTACCCAGGTTAACATGTTTCTAACCCTGTTAAATTTGCCCACTGGTACATTTCACAAAAATATATTAAATATATATATTTTTAAATGTTTCCATTATTTATCATAATGGATAACACACTCTCTTCTGGAGCTAATAAAATCCACAATCAAATATATACTACTTTAATAAGTAAAAGTGAGTTCAAACAAAGGCAAACATATAGAATATGATTTCATTGACCAGAGGCCTTTACATCACATTTTCAAATTAAACTGGTAATAATAGTAAATAAAATAAATTATAGAATTATAAATATTAAAGGGGTGGTTGATTATGATTTCACTTTTTTAACTTTAATTAGTGTGTAGTGTTGATGTTTGAGCATAAACAACATCTGCAAAGTTACAACACTCAAAGTTCAATGCAAAGGGAGATATATTCTTTTAAAGGTGCCGTAGAATTAAAAATTTAATTTACCTTAGCATAGTTAAATAACAAGAGTTCAGTACATGGAAATGACATACAGTGAGTCTCAAACACCATTGTTTCCTCCTTCTTATGTAAATCTCATTTGTTTAAAAGACCTCAGAAGAACAGGCGAATCTCAACATAACACCGACTGTTACGCAACAGTCAGGATCTTTAATATGTACGCCCCCAAATTTTGCATATGCCAACCGATGTTCAAGGCATTAGACAAGGGCAGGATGTTTGGATGTGCACAGCTGAATCATCAGACTAGGTAAGCAAGCAAGAACAATAGCGAAAAATGGCAGATGGAGCAATAATAACTGACATGATCCATGATATCATGATATTTTTAGTGATCTTTGTAAATTGTCTTTCTAAATGTTTCGTTAGCATGTTGCTAATGTACTGTTAAATGTGGTTAAAGTTACCATCGTTCATTACTGTAAAATAGCCGTTGCTATTTTCATTTTTAAACACTTGCAGTCTGTATAATTCATAAACACATCTTCATTCTTTATAAATCTCTCCAACAGTGTGTAATGTTAGCTTTAGCCACGGAGCACTATCAAACTCATTCAGAATCAAATGTAAACATCCAAATAAACACTGTACATACGCGATTAGACATGCTGCATGACGAACACTTTGTAAAGATCCATTTTGAGGGTTATATTAGCTGTGTGAACTTTGTTTATGCTGTTAAAGGCAAGCACGAGATCTGGGGGCGGGGAGCACGAGAATTTAAAGGGGCCGCAGCCTGAATCGGCGCATATTTAATGATGCCCCAAAATAGGCAGTTAAAAAAATGAATTAAAAAAAATCTATGGGGTATTTTGAGCTGAAACTTCACAGACACATTCAGGGGACACATTAGACTTATATTACATCTTTTGAAAACACGTTCTACAGCACCTTTAAAGAATCCGCTGTTTAAGGACTGCAACAAACGGCTGGTAGGGACTACAACTAGCTTCTTCCCGGGTTAGTGACATCACAAACCCCCAAATTTACATAAACCCTTCCCCCGAGAGTACGAAACAAAGGGGGCGAGGCCATGTTGGGCTGCTTTAGAGAAGAGGAAGAGTTGTTGCCATGTCATTATTTCACGCCCGGACTGCTTAACAAACAATGGTCAATTTAACGCTGGATTTACACGAAAGAACATGATGGCACGTGCAAGTCGATGAGTTGAATCAACTCCACAGCAACTACATAAATTTATCCACTAACCATTCAGAAATGTCCAGATGCATTCGAAATGTTGTAACTTCTTCCTGAGTCTCTCCAATGTCTGACTCCGGTTTGAACAATATAAGGCTGACAATCATCATTTTGGCTGCGTAAAAATTCCCCAGCTTAGTTGTTGTTGAGCAGCCGAAGCGCGAGCTGTTAAAGCTCTGCCGTCTTCTGAAAAGCAGCCCATAGAAGCAGCTCATTTGCATTTAAAGGGACACACAAAAACACTGTGTATTTGCTCATATCCAAATAGGGGCAAATTTGACAAGCTATAATAAATGATGTGGGGTATTTTGAGCTGAAAGTTTATAGACACATTCTGGGGACACCAGAGACTTATATTACATCTTGTAAAAGGGGCATTATAGGTCCACTTTAATAAAATAAGCCATCTAAACATAATGTTGATTATTTAAAAAAGAAAAAAAAAAGTTTCCAGCTCATTTTAACCCTTTCTGGTTATGATCGTTTTGTTTGTTATGTCATTGAATTCAGTGTAATTCACCAAAAATCACACTATAAAGAAAAAAATATATTATTATTATTATTTTTTTTTTTATAGTGTTCATTTTTTTTAGGGTTTTCTGCTTTCCTGTACAGTAGAGCATGGTGCTAGCAATGCAAAAATGTATTGCGGGTCAAATTGACCCGTGACACAATACATCAATCAAACTTATTAAATCAGTATTAATGCATCCTGTCTTATATTCATCTGGTGGAGGCTTGGAAACTATTTTGAAATCACTTTTTATCCCTAAATCTTTCCTTGTATGCTATTATTGCCATGAGTGACTCGAGAAAATACACTCTGAACGAACGATTGTGTCAGTTTTGAATGAAAAGCAAGTGGCCAGTGCTGCGCATAAAATATACAACTTTAGCTATGACATACAACTAAAAATCATACAACACAGTCCATGTCTTTGAGACCCTGTTCTACACAAATTAAAAGCGTATAGTAAAGCACCCTGTTTATATGGCTAGCGATGCTATGCGACAAACTAAAGCACTGCCATTAGAAGGAAAGAATATGTTGAGTCGTGTTGCATTGCTCACTTGTGGTCTAGATGTGGTGTTAAAATATATCAATCGCATATTAAATAAAGTGCCATTGCAATAAAAATTGCTGCAGTGCATACAGTACATTAAAAGAATGAAAGAAAAAGACCCAGCATTTGAAAAAAAAACAAGCTGGAAAGAACAAACGCAGCTTTTGGAAAAACTTCAGGGCTTCGCCTAGTCACACCCCTGGTGCTAAGAAGAAAGTTTGGCTTCATAATCTTTCATCAAAATGTAATAACTTGTACAATCAATTCCCGATGGATAAAATCAAGTCCCATTGAATATTCTGTTTCAGTTTGAAAAACGTCACATTACTTTACAAAACTTCCCTTGCATAAATCTGCAGCCAGACTCTTGTCAGGAAGAACTTCTTTCGTGCTGACAGGGGAATTTGATAACCCCTCAGCATTAAACAGTTATTCATGGTTCTTCAGATAGAACCTCATTTCACCTTGTGTCAACATCTGGCTTTTCAAAATCTTTAAAACACCAAAGTAAACTAAAGTCTTTATGTAATCCCTCAGCTGAGTAACACTTGAGAAACAGTGTGAACTTCAGAACCTTAACCAACACACACGCAGTCAATGCAAAACACTAAGAGCTTAGACATCCAGAGGTGGGATGGTTTTGCTCTGTCTGACCACCAGCCGATGACACAACTTAAAGCCCACCCAACCAGCCCCGCATCTCCCGGTATCTTCCTATGGCACAGCTTGTACTCGCACAAAGTCCAGCCAGGGACACAAGCACACTCATTTCCACGCATACACACAAACACGCTTCTAAAAATATCCATAGGAACAAGCTTTGGCATGATTCATCTTCAACTTTAGAAGAAGAAAAAAAGCATCAACATCAAAATCTTGTAGCAGAATGTTTATCGTCATTTGGAGCCAAACCAAGTGAGAATGCCTACAGAAGTGATGATGTCCTTTTGCTTCGAGGCTCTACATGAACCATGTGCTATTTGTGAACAGTAGACTTGTGAATTTCCTCTCAGAGGTTTCTTCAGCAGCAGAACTTGGGCTGTAAAGTAGCATTACATTTTTACATTGGACATAAAGCCTCAATAAAAGATAAATGATTTTTTTTTTTGTACAAAAGTATATAGAGAGGGATGCTGTATTAAAAGAAAATGCAGTGAAACTAAAAATTGTGAAAAATTATTACTATTTAAAATAACCATTTTCTATTTGAATCTGTATTCCTGCAATGTCAAAGCTGAGTTTTCAGCATAATTACTCCAGTCTTCAGTGTCACTTCTTTCTAATATGATAATTTGCTGCTCAAGAAACATTTCTTATTATTATCAAACAGTTGTGATGCTTATTATTTTTGTGGAAATCATTATACTTTTTTTCCAGGTTTCTTTGATGAATAGAAAATTCAGTATTCATTTGAAATAGAAACCTTTTAGAACATTATAAATGTCTTTACTGTCACTTTTGATCAATATTGGTTTATTATTTATTTATATATATCTGTTAAACACTTCGCAAACCATCTTTGTTGCACGTGAAGCTGTATTTAATGTCATATTCTAATTTGTGCCAAATATAGTCACGTTTTATGCACAGCCATTGATTTGACAGCAAAAGCTGTTGTTGATAAGCCTATTTATTTTGCTGTCCAAACTATGTACAATAATGTGCTTATTTGGATTTTATAATTAGCATTAGCACTGTTTTATCCCCGCCGTCTGTGATCCTATCAGAACAGACTGCGACCTACCAGAGAAACACTGCTTTAGTTTTTCTCTATTCAGAATATGAAAATGAAAACATGTGGTTTTGATATTCTATGTGAAGTGTGTAATTGAATTATGCTTTCAAGTATTCAGCGCTATTCCAAAGGAAATTCCTCCATAAGGATTAGCTTTTGTGGAGTTTTGTCTTCATAGCATTGGCATTCTGATACTATGAAGAAGATTACGGGCTGCTGCGAGTGGAATTAGTCCAACGGCACTGTCAAAGTCAGGCTGATTAGAACGAGTAGAACTGGGGTGGTGTCATGTTTACATCTGTTAATGTCACTCTCCCTCTTTTATTGTACTGTTCCCACTCAGCTGAACGATGGCAGGTTTACTGTAACGCAGCTGGTTGGCATGTTGAGGGGGATCGCAGCTGGCATGAAGTATCTGTCCGACATGAACTACGTCCATCGTGACCTGGCTGCTCGCAACGTGCTCGTCAACAGTAACCTGGTGTGCAAAGTGTCCGATTTTGGCCTCTCTCGCTTTTTAGATGATAACTCATCGGACCCCACCTACACCAGCTCATTGGTGAGTTCAGATAAGCTCATACTTTTTATATAATAATACAAAGGCAATAATGAAATATCCTTGTTCCAACAAATCCTCCAATCCCCACTAAGCCATTATTGTAGCTTATCTTAAAGTATATTGTCTGTACAAATGTGCAAATTAGTAGTCAGTACATGACTAAAGATGATAGTATAAAATCTTTTATTACAACTATTTCACTCTTTATGTTATGTAATTATAATACCATGCTACTTTGATATCAGTTAATTGACGAATAAGGGTTTTAACTAAAAACTAATGGAGATATATTTTGATGAATTTTGATGTTTTATTAAGTGTTAACAATGAGATTATGAGATTTTATAATCAATTAACACTGGTTTTGTCATTTTTT
Source organism: Megalobrama amblycephala (assembly GCF_018812025.1). Lineage (NCBI taxonomy): Eukaryota > Metazoa > Chordata > Actinopteri > Cypriniformes > Xenocyprididae > Megalobrama > Megalobrama amblycephala. Next base: position 17,411,588 of record NC_063060.1, on the reverse strand, counting down.
ACAAGATGGACCAAATTTGACCAAAATTTCGGTTTTACTGAATGACACTTTTGGTTATACCGAATGACGATATTTTCAAACAATGCTAACAGGCTGATATCTTACTAGCTAGCTAGCTAGCAAAAGGACAATCAATCATTTTATATTTAGTACAAGGAAAATGTAAAATATTACATTTTCCATGTTTTATAGCGGTTGTACCGAATGACCTGATGTTTCGGGACATGCGTATGAGCAAGTGAAAACATGAATTTTTCAAAAAGTTAAGAGAGAGTTAGTTACTTTGCTTCAACACCATGTGGTCCTTTGCAGGTGTCTGAATGATGTCACATCCTGTCACATGATATTGTCCACATGACTTGATCCAAAATGGTCCCTTTATATTGGTTGCTCCGAATGACATCAATGAAATTCATTTTTCTGCACATTTTTTCTCATAACAAAGCAACGAATTCTATGCATAATTCAAATAAAATCATGCTAGAATAAAAAATATATACATTTATTACATTTTAAGATATTATAATCTCAAATTAAATGGCTTTATTGGCCTTTGGACAGTTAAACCGAATGACCTTTTGACACTTCAAACTCTTTAAAATACCTTTATATGTAGCAAAATATAATTAAAGCTTTTTGGATTCAATAAAAGATATCTAGTTGTACTACCTTACATACTTTGGATGTAATATGGCCTTTGGACAAAAAAAAAAAAAAAGACCCGTCACGTCATTTCACCATGATACTGAATGATTACCATAGTGAATACCCTGGTATTTAAAGTACAAGGTAAAGAATTCTATGATAGCTTACATATGCTGTGGTATTTATGCACTTGATACATGTCCAAAAACCATGTTAGGTACTGTTTGGTATTTTTTGTTAGTATATTAACCTAAAAAACTGAAATGAAATAATTGTTGTGGATTTTAGTCCATGTCTGTTAGCTTTGAGTGAATTCAGAACATTTTATCCAGGTGCCAGACAGAAATGTTATGATATCGGTGCTTTACAGATACAGTGTGCATTAAGAATTGATAAGAACAGCCTTGACCATCAGAATCAGGAGTACAGATGGCATACTTGATATGTGGAAGAAGCCTGTCTCTATCTCTGTCTGTTGGAAACATATGGAAGTAGTCAGTACAGTACGTGATGGCTTGTTCAATGTGTCCAACTTGATAGGCTACAGATAAGGGAATTAAATGACTAGAATCCCATTAAATTCCTTTCATTTTATTTTTAGAATCTTTTGGCTAAAAATGTCGAGTAAACATTTATGGGCATGCTAGTACTTGATATTAGTAGAAGTGAAGATTTAGCGCTAGTATGTTCGTTTAGCTCGTACTTTGCTTGGATTACTGTATTGATTAGCTTTCCTGTTCACATTGTCTGTTTCAGGGATAGATCAAACCGTTATGTTTAAAGTTAGAATTCTGCCATCTTATTTTTACTAGTTTTCATCTTAGATTAATGAGCCCAGCGATGGTACCCTGTGGGGAGAAAGCCGTGAGTTGGGGCAGAGTCTTCGCTCTAATTAGGCAGCTAAAGATTCCAGCCATGTCGTTGGTTTTAAAGTCTGTGCTTGAATTTAATGGTGTGTTATCGTGTAGGGGGGAAAGATCCCAATCCGCTGGACTGCACCCGAGGCGATCGCCTTCAGGAAGTTCACCTCTGCCAGTGATGTGTGGAGCTACGGTATTGTGATGTGGGAGGTCATGTCGTTTGGGGAGCGGCCATACTGGGACATGAGCAATCAAGATGTATGTCAATTTTTTATGTGAATCTCATGAATCTTGTGTTTAAGGTCACATTTCAGACCAAAATGACAAGTAAGAAATTAGATTTTGTATAAATAAAAAAAGAAGGTGGATGTTTAGGATATCTTTAAGAGTTAATTACAATAATGTTACAATTATGTAAATTACCATAAATAAAAGGTAGGATTTTGCAGGCACAATGATATTTATTCTGAGATGCTCTTATGAAGGTTTTTTCAACCCTATTAGTCTTTTTTATGGTTTAACTGTTGTAACATTCCAGTCGCATACTGTATGCCTAATAAAACTCTGCTTACTGCCGAGTTTGTCCTAATGGAAAAGGACAGTGTAACTGCTCTGTCTGTTGATGCTGTAGGTAATGAACGCAGTGGAGCAGGACTACAGGCTGCCTCCTCCCATGGACTGCCCCGCAGTGCTGCACCAGCTCATGCTGGAGTGTTGGGTGAAGGAGCGGAACATGAGGCCGCGCTTCGGACAGATCGTCAGCACACTTGACAAGCTCCTCCGCAACGCCGCAAGCCTCAAAGTGCTTACCAGTACACACTCAGGGTGAGCAAAAAACAGCCAGATTAGACACGGGTCAATTCTGGTTTGACTTACAGGAAAAGTCGGATCTTTCTGCTGAAATGTAGTTTGTGAAATCGCAGTTGGCAGAGCATGTGGTGAAGAGTGCATCGTTACTGCTATTTCGTCAAATCCATCATATTGTCAGAGTATTATTGACAGCACGGCATTTTACCCCACTTTACGCAATATATTTAGTTTAAATAACAAGAAAGAAAGTTCTTAGGCCACCATTAGATGTCTTAACAATGGTATAATGACCTTATATAATTATTTCTCAGTCTCTTTATTAGAATATAAAAATCTGAAGAACAAAAAAAGACTTCTATAGGCTAACGTGGCAAATATTTAGTGACGTCCCCTTACTCTTGAGCAGTAACAGGAACCATGGCTCTCTTAAACTTAAATAGAATGGAAAAGAACTGGAAGGCTTTCAAAATCTCAGATTTTCTTCTTTGAGAAACTGGAATAAGTCCAGGAGGTCACACTAAATACTGAAATTTTGTGTACATATTTCCTGTATTTTCTGTTTGTATTGTAATAAAGAAAATTGGTGTTTTTTTTACTTTAGGCAATAATGGCCCAGTTTCACAGACAGGGCTTAGGCTAAGCCAGGATTATGCATTAGTTCAATTCAGGTATTTAAATAGCTTTATAAACGTACCCTAGAAAAAAACATTACTGGTGTGTATCTTGACACAAAATAATAACATTAACATATTTTAAGATATGTCAGTGCAAGTTGCTTTCAGTTAAAACAGCTCAAACATGCATTTTAGTCTAGAACTAGCTTAAGCCTTGTCTGTGAAACTAGGGGATAAAGTTGAAATTACAAGAAATAAAATCACAAGACAAATTGCAAGACAAGGTCACATTGTGAGATTTAAAATGACAATTACAAGAATCAAAGATGCAATTGTGACATGCAGTCACTTTGTAGGATATAAAGTCGCAATTACAAGAAAGTCACATTGTGAAATTTAAAATGGCAATTACAAGTCAGAATTGTGTGACAGTCACTGTACGCGATATAAAGTAAAAATTTCAAGAAGTAGTCACAATTGAACTATTCCCTTTGCCGGGAGTTTGATTGACAAGCGATCTAACCAATCATAACGCCGAATCTGCCATTTTGTCCGACAAAGCAGTCAGGAGTTAGAAGATTAACCTCAGTGGACTTGAACTTGAAAAATGGTGTGTACTGACATCTTTCCGCGTTTGAAACAGCATTCCTTCTCATGTTCATTCATGTTTATTTGATGCTAAAAATGAACTAGTAGGAAGAGATGATCGGTTCACGAGCCGCTTGAGCTGAGGCTATACAGCAATCTGCCATGACACATTAAAGAGCCACAAATTGTTTTTTTATTGCTTGAATTTCTTAAAAATTACACAATTTGAAAGCTGGGTATTTGCTTAAAGGTGCCCTAGAATTGAAAATTGAATTTACCTTGGCATAGTTGAATAACAAGAGTTCAGTACATGGACATGACATACAGTGAGTCTCAAACACCATTGTTTCCTCCTTCTTGTGTAAATCTAATTTGTTTAAAAGACCTCTGAAGAACAGGCAAATCTCAACATAACACCGACTGTTACGTAACAGTCGGGATCATTAATATGTATGACCCCAATATTTGCATATGCCAGTCCATGTTCAAGTCATTAGACAAGCCAGTATTAACGTCTGGATGTGCACAGCTGAATCATCAGACTAGGTAAGCAAGCAAGGACAATAGCAAAAAATGGCAGATGGAGCAATAATAACTGACATGATCCATGATATCATGATATTTTTAGTGATATTTGTAAATTGTCTTACTAAATGTTTAATTAGCATGTTGCTAATGTACTGTTAAATGTGGTTAAAGTTACTATCGTTTATTGCTATATTCACAGAGCCGTCATTATTTTCATTTTTAACCCTTTGATGCATAACATGGGTCAAAAATGACCCGGCTGAGTTTTTATTTTCTATATCTTTGCAAGAAATTAATTTCATCATTCAGTATTCCAGGTATTCCTCAATTAACTTCTTTTTGATCATCACAAATCCTCATTTTATTTTATTTTTTTTTACTTTTTGAATAAAAATCATTTTTCTATCACTACCCTTCTAATGCGCAACATGGGTCAAAAATGACCCGTATTCATTTTCTATGTAATTTCAATCATGGTTGAGTGTTTCTTTGCTGAATATTTAAAAGAAATGTATTTTATCATTCATTTATTCCAGGTATTCCTTAAATATCTTGTTTTTGATTGTCAAAAATCATTATGTTCATTTTTTCTTTTTTACTTTATAAACAAACACAGTTTTTGTATGTCTACATCAATTTTACACACATGGGTCAAAAATGACCCGTATTCATTTCCTATGTTATTTCAATCATGACTGAGTGTTTCTTCACTGAATCTTTCAAAGAAATGTATTTTGTCATTTATTTATTCCAGGTATTCATTAAATATCTTGTTTTTGATTTTCTACAAATAATTGTTTATTTTTTCTTTCTTACTTTATAAACAAACACAGTTTCTACATCAGTTTTACACACACGGGTCAAAAATGACCCATATAGAAATCTTTAATATTTGCAAATTTTTGTAGGAACATATTTACTGCAGTTCATCTGCCACACATTTCACATCTTAACAAGGCTACTTTTGTATATTTCATGGATGCAAGTCTTATTATATTTAATATATAATATTTAATATATTTCATATTTTTTTTATTTTTTGTCATAAATCAATGCAATTGGTCACCCTTTAAATCTGTCAGTGTTCCTGAAAAGTAACAGTTTTGGACATATACAACATGAGTCTAAAGTGACCTGAATGAGTTATTATTTTCTATATCTCATATATTACAATAAATTAATTTCATCATTCATTATTCCAGGTATTACTCAAACAAATCCTTATTTAAATATTTCCTTTCTTTTTGAATGAATTTTTTTTTGTGTCATTATCTTTCTAAAGGCCAAAGTATACTTCTCGTTTTATGCGTACGTGAGGGTCAGCATACAGATTTTTGTAACTTTTTATAATTTTCAGCAGATTTCTGTAACTGTGTATGTGCAACCTGCACATACACATTTAAATTGTGTTCGACTGTGCGCAAAGTATACTTTCAGCTTTTTATTACAGTGATGTCATCATCCACCTCAGTTCTGTTGAGGACCAGCCGCTAACACTCTAGATAAAGAAAATCAAAAGCACAAGAATATTCAAATATTCAAATTCAAATACACTTATTATATATTTTCACTGTTGGACAGAAACCTTGTTCAAAACTGTTACTTTTTAGGAACACTGATAGATGTAAAAGGTGACCAGTAGCATTGGTTTATGACAAAAAATAAAGATTATGAAATATAATATATAGCCTATTATATGATATATAATATGACTTTCATCCATCAAATATACAAAAGCAGCCATGTTGAGATGTGAAATGTGTGGCGGATGAATAGTTGTCTGCAGTAAATATGTTCCTACTTGCGAAAATTTGCAAAGGTTTCTAATATGGGTCATTTTTGACCCATGTGTGTAAAATTGATGTAGAAATACAAAAGTTATGATTTGTGAAAATCAAAAACAAGATATTTAAGGAGTACCTGGAATAAATAAATGACAAATTACATTTCTTTCAAAGATTCAGCGAAGAAACACTCAGTCATGATTGAAATAACATAGGAAATGAATACGGGTCATTTTTGACCCATGTGTGTAAAATTGATGTAGACATACAAAAACAGTGTTTGTTTATAAAGTAAGAAAGAAAAAATGAACATAATGATTTTTGACAATCAAAAACAAGATATTTAAGGAATACCTGAAATAAATGAATGATAAAATACATTTCTTTCAAAGATTCAGCAAAGAAACACTCAACCATGATTGAAATTACATAGGAAATGAATACGGTTCATTTTTGACCCATGTTGCGCATTAGAAGGGGTTTTCATAGCTTGCGCATCAAAGGGTTAAACACTTGCAGTCTGTATAATGCACAAACACATCTTCATTTTTTATAAATCTCTCCAACAGTGTGTAATGTTAGCTTTAGCCACGGAGCATAGCCTCAAACTCATTCAGAATCAAATGTAAACATCCAAATAAATACTATACTCACATGATCCGACGCATACATGCAACATGCATGATGAACATTTTGTAAAGATCCATTTGAGGGTTATATTAGCTGTGTAAACTTTGTTTATGCACTGTTTTATAGTCGCAAGCTCGGGGGCGGGGAGAGCGAGGATTTAAAGGGGCCGCAGCCTGAATCGGCGCATTTTTAATGATGCCCCAAAATAGGCAGTTAAAAAATTAATTAAAAAAAATTCTATGGGGTATTTTGAGCTGAAACTTCACAGACACATTCAGGGGGCACTTTAGACTTATATTACATCTTGTGAAAAAACATTCTAGGGCACCTTTAATATCATAAATAACCTGTTCTGTCTTGTCTGTCGACATGTTGTCAGTGTCGATCCTCTTTACTCCGCAATGTATTTTTCACTCTGTGTGGCGTGACAGCTCCATGGCTTGTCGGACAAACAAACAGTAACTAAGGGGGGCAGGTTATTGTGAAGGGTCAATTGCAAGACAAAGTTGCATTTTGAGATTTAAAAATACCAAGTTTTCTCATGAAACTCTAGATGGCACAGGCTGATGCAACATGATAACTCTTATATCATTAACTACATGGCACAAGCTGAATGGTTCCTGTTGCATCTGCAGCCAATGAGCTTGCTGTTAACCATTTAAATAGTTGATCAGTGTTTGCTGTAGCCGTTTGCTACACCTCCACCTTCCCCAGCTCCACCTGTATAGATCTGCTACAGGTAATTTCATATATGCAATTTGTACAGCAGCAGCAGCATGTCTTACTTGCTGTTTGTGTGTGTATTGGCAGTAGCAAGTCTTTAGTCTTTAGTAAGTCTTCAGTAGCAAGTACTTCCTCTGCCGCAGCAGCAATAATCAGCAGCAGCAGGAGCATAGCAGATCTATTCCTCCAAGACCAAATACATTAACATTGTCAAATCCTTTACCATGCTAAACTCTTCTGAGAGTTGTCATGATAGAATGACTCTAAATAAAGTTGCAATTGTAAGATATAAAGTCACAATTACCTTAATTTTTTACAGAAAAGGAATAGAAATGGTTACATACAGTGAGGGTAATGGGAAATGTTAGTTCATATTGTGATCTCTGACGTTTGATTGATCATGGTAAATCTAAGCACAGTTTGAGACATTACTGAGAGGAGATGTGATATTACTAGCGAGAAACATCTGAGAAGCAGGAGACTTTGCTCTCCATTCCATTTCATTGCAGTCTAGGAGAAATGATCGACATATTAAAAAGAGATCTCTCTTTCCTACGGGTAAAGCACAAGCTGAATTTTTAAACTGAACACGTGCAGCAAAATAGCTATCACCATGAGCTAACCCCTTCCCACGCCTCACAATGCAAATTATTGTTTACCGCGTACGGCTTTCCCCCACCCAAGTACTCACGATAAGCAGTTTCAACCACATAAATTATCCAGCAAATAAATGCAATCTATAACTCTGCTGAGTCTTAGTCAAAATAAGCACGCTCATTTCACTTGCGTTTGTAAACTCGTTGCTTTAGCCTAGAGCGCTCTGAACCGCACCGTCTTGGGAACGGAGTAACGGCTGACTTACACACAGTGCAGTGCCCTTTCCTCTTCACTGGCTGCTGTGTCTGCTCGCTGGGGAAGCTGGTTCAGTTCAGAATAGGGCTAGCGGAGGTGGCGGAGAGAGCTTAATAAGGGAGATGGAAGAGATGCTAAAAGAGAGCAATGACTTTAATTAGTCAGCTAATGAGCTTTTTAATGTGCCGGCAGTGGAGCCTCGTGTCCAGTGGTCGAGTATGTACGCGTGCCGGTGCGTCATGCCTCCGCGTGACGGCGCATGCTGATGGCCTGTGTATGATTCATTTATGTTTGCATCTGTATGCACGAGCAGCCCTGGCCAGGCTGTTGACATGCCATGATCCAATCTCCAGAGACAGCTGTGTGTCTGTGTGCGTGATTACTATCCTCATTTAAATTAGAGCATACATATTTGGCCATCTTTTATTGGAAATTTAAGGAATAATTTTACCCAAAATGAAAATAATGTCATTGTTTAATTTCATGTTGTTACAAACCTATATGCTGTCATGGTAACCATTTATTTTTAGGTTACACTTTATTTAAAGGTGACCTAGTTACATTGTATTGAGTAATATTAATTGACTGCATGTACTTACTATAGAGTTACAGTTAGGTTTAGGGTTAGGGTTTGGTTTAGGGTTAGTTACCTGTGATTACGCATAATTTACTGTTATTACATAGTAATTACATGTAGTAACGTATAATAAGTCACCTTAAAATTAAGTGTTACCTATTTTTATCGTCCTTGGTATGTACATGTACTTACTATAGCAAAAACATTTGAAACCTAAACCCTAAACCTTATAGTAATTACAAAGATATTACCCAGTACTTATTTGTGTAACTGAATTTCTTTTTTTTCTTTTTTTTTTTTTAAACAGAGAGAGAGAAAGAGAGAGAGAATGATAGACAGACAGACAGATATAAATCCTTTAACTGTCATTCATGTTCAAATTAAACATTTGGTGGGGTGTGACAAATTCAAATCCAATTTGAATTCCTCTTTGACATTAAATGATCATAGAATTGCCATGTCATGTGAACTATTCTTCGAAATGAAAACCTTCAGTGCTGACAAATGTCAATGTTTCCTGCAATAGCTGATTTTTTTCTTTGTATTTCCATCTCTATAGTGATCTCTGTCGAATTGGCGGGACCCTGCCGGGCCACCAAAGGAAGAGTATAGAAGATGCACAAGACATGAAACAACAAATGAGCCAAACTCTTCCCATACGGGTTTGACTGATTAAAAAAAACACCTGCTGAGCCTCCAGGCTAGCATCAAAATCTCGTTTGAAGAGCAAACCTGACTGGGACAATCCATAGACAGCCAATGGAAAATTACTGGAGCCAACTATTGCTTGAAGAGCCAATGGAAAACCTGTATACAATTTGGGACAGTGTCGCACCCCTCCCAAGGAGCCTGTGGAAAACTACAGCGTGTCCAATGGAAAACTGTATCGGCCTGACGGGCTGCCTGTGTATGGAGCACCTGGAGAGTGCTGGGAAAACACAGCACATGTTAATTGGAATTCTGTATGATGGTGCCTCAGGCAATCGTCTTTGTTCCTTCCTTCCCTTTTGTCATGACTTTCTCGTGTTTACACTGAATTTTCATTACATGGATTAAATTGACAGCATTTCTACTTCTCAGGTTCAGTTTGCATGTGTGCATGTGTTTCTCTATTGGCAAAAAAACGATCACTCTCTTCCGTAACTCAAATCCCTTCCATTCTTCCTCTCATTTGCCGAGGCCACAAACCATGAGACGGACTTGAGAATTATAAGCTAACTGTAATAATGTTTAAAATATGTATTAAATGTAAGCCGGGACTGTTTGATGTTGGCTTGAGGGTATTTTGCCGCTCTTTATCCCTCAAAAACTTGTTTCTTCTGATCTTTTCTTCATATTGAAGAAAGGAAGAGAAGAGTGGAACACATGAAAGTTTCAAACTGGGCAGGATGGACTCAAACTGTAACTTTCAGAAAGAGACGAGAAAACGTTCAAAGAATGGAAAGTACTTTAAGGGCGAGTTGACTTTAAAAGAAGTGGATTGTTACGATGCAAGAGAGGGGTTTTATTTACCTCTGTTGTATTTTGTCTTCCATGAAACGCTCTTGAGAGATTTCTTCACGTGGAGGACTTCGGACTGTGATTTAAGAATTCCCGTTTCCTCTCCTGGTGAATGAAAGGGGAATTGTATGTGTGTGTGTGTGTGTGTGTGTGTGTACAGTATGCTAATGTGTGCTTGAGTAAGCCAGTCGAGCTCTGCAGCTTTACATGCATGCCATATTCAAAACTCAAACCTATTCGAGAGAGGAGACAACAACAGGTTGACTTGAGAGCTGTTGTTTGATGAATATTCCACTTATTTTAATTCAGTCTGTTTAAATATGCATAACTGTGTAAATAAATGCCTCATAAGAACTGAAGAGTCATCGACATGATTATAATGGCTGATTTACGAGACCCATGACACCTGAAATGTTCCAATCTACTATATTCAATGATTAGTGCAACAAAATGTTACATTGCTGGTTTCTATTGTACATGCAGCAATAGACAATAATCAAATTACATTTTCCCTTAAAATATTCCCTCTCATATGATTTGGAAGTCAAGTTCACTTTAGTGAATTCATTTAAATTTATCCAGTCGTCCCTGCACTCCCTGCAGAGATGATTTTAACTATGTAATGAATTATTTTATTATCCATTAATTTAATATTATTATAGTTAATTAATTAATGAGTTTATTTATTCATGTATTATTAATATTGTTAATAACTGTTCATATAATATATTATTAGTAGTATTATATTAATATTGCAGTTGGTATGAAACATTTGAACAGGTATATGTATATATATATATATATATATATATATATATATATATATATATATATATATATATATATATATACAGCTGCATCTCAATAAATTAGAATATCATGAAAAAAAAAAATTTCTGTAATTTAATTCAAAAAGTAAAACTTAAATATACTCTAGATTTATTAGACATAAAGTAAAATATTTCCAGACTTTTTAGTTTTCATTTTGATGATTACAGCTGGCTGCTCATCAAAATCAAAAAAATCTGTCATCAAATTATTAGAATATTTAATTTCAAGTTCTATTAAATTGTCATTCTCAGGGTATAAATACTGGGTTTAGGTCAGTAATCCCAACAGCAGTCATGGGGAAGTCTGCTGTCTTGACAGTTGTCCAGAAGACGATCATCAAGACCCTCTACAATGAGGGTAAGCCACAGAGGGTCACTGCTGAAAGAGCTGGCTGTTCACAGAGTGCTGTGCCAAAGCATATTCATAGAAAGTTGACTGGGAGGAAAACGTGTGGTAGGAAAAGGTTTACAAGTGAAAGGAATGACCGCAGGCTTGAGAAGATATTCAGGCGAAGCCGATTTAAGAAATAAGGAGAGCTTCAAAATGAGTGGACTGAAGCTGGAGTCAGTGCATCAAGAGTCACCACACACAGACGTCTTCAGGAAATGAACTACAACTGTCACATTCCACGTACCAAGCCACTTCTGAACAAAAGACAAGATCAGAAGCGTCTTACCTGGGCTAAGGAGAAAAAGAACTGGACTGTTGCTCAGTGGTCCAAAGTCCTCTTTTCAGATGAAAGTAAATTTTGCATTTCATTTGGAAATCAAGGTCCCAGAATCTGGAGGAAGAGTGGAGAGGCACAGAAACCATGTTGCTTGAAGTTTCCACAGTCAGTGATGATTTGTCTGCCATGTCATCTGCTGGTGTTGGTCCACTGTGTTTTCTGAAGTCCACAGTCAACACAGTTGTCTACCAGGATATTTTAGAGCACTTCATGCTTCCTTCTGCTGACAAGCTTTATGGAGATGCTGATTTCATTTTCCAGCAGGATTTGGCACCTGCCCACACTGCCAAAGGTACCAAAAGCTGGTTCAGTGGCCATGGTGTTACTGTGCTTGATTGGCTGGCAAGATCAAACTCGCCTGACCTGAACCCCATAGAGAATCTATGGGGTATTGTCAAGAGGAAGATGAGAGACACCAGACACAACAATGCAGATGACCTGAAGGCCGCTATCAAAGCAACCTGGGCTTCCATTACACCTGAGCAGTGCCACAGGCTGATCACCTCCATGCCACACCAAATTGATGCTGTAATTCATGCGAAAGGAGGCCCAACCAAGTATTGAGTGCATAGAAATGAACATACTTTTCAGAAGCCTGATGTTTCTGTTTAAAATATCCTTTTTTTATTGATCTTATGAAGTATTCTAATTTATTGAGATAGTGAATTGGTGGGTTTTTGTTAAATATGAGCCAAAATCATCACAATTAAAAAACCAAAGACTTAAAGTACTTCAGTCTGTGTGCATTGAATTTATTTAATACACAAGTTCCAAAATTTGAGTTGAATTACTGAAATAAATGAACTTTTCCACAACATTCTAATTTATTGAGATGCACCTGTATATATATTTATCTATTCATATGTTGCTTAAACTGGCTCCAGTCTTCTTTTTGATACTTTTTGTTGCTTGACTGTATAGTTTAACTACTTTTAATTATGACTCAATTTTTAATTTGATGATCTAATTTCATTGAAGATTCCTCAATGCTGCCAACATAACGGCATTCCATGTGCACAGTGATGTCCAACATCCAATTATCCACAAGTTCGCCTGATATATAATAAAGTATAATCCCTCCGAATCGCCAGCGCTTATTTCTTTACGAGCAAACTTGGAAGGCAGTTTGTCAGCGTGATCAGAGCTTCTCTATCTCTTGTGTATCTCCCTGATTTCCCAAGTCAGATCTCCCTCCGCAGCAAAGCTCCGCATTCCCCATGCTGCACAAAAGCACGTTTGATCTTTCCAATTACGCTGGCCGCTCTGTGCAAGCCTGCAGATCGGAGAGAACAGCTTGGCAGCAGAATTGGTTGCACATCAGGCTCTTTTACTGGCGGAGTTATTCGCCCAGAGGTTGAAATCCACGTATCTGCCTTTGCTGCTGCCTCATCAAGAGAGAGGGACTGTTTGGGCCAAAAGTGCAGTAATAATCACAATGCATGAACTCTCATTAAGATGGTGGTGGGTTTTGTGTGTGTGGGAGGTTGTGCGTTTGTGTTTATTTGTGTGTATCTGTAAAAGAGGAAGGGAGAGTGTTAGTGTGGGTGGTGGAAATACATTAGCTTTGTTCCAAAACCTAGTGAGCTGCCTCATTGACTACTGTCTACGTAAGCACCTTAATTGTCACCCTGATGTCATGGAAGCTCATGAGGGACCATTGCAGAGCAGTCATCTCTAAATATGCTATAAACAAACCATATTCCACACAGAAATAGAGCTTGATTTGCCCCTGATTTCAACGGTTACATGTTAGCATGTTGCTAAGCTAAACACCCTGAAAGTCATAACCTCACAAGTGATCATTACAGAATGCTTGTAGGTAGCAACACTCGATGTATGCACTTCAAACAGCATTTTGAATGGGATACACACCATTCATTCAGTTCATGTTAGCATGTTGCTAAGCTAAACATCTACATAGGCAGCAACTATGCAGGGCTCGACTTGCCATTGATTTCAGTGGTTTCATGGTAGCATGTTGCTAAGCTAATATGTGTAATAATACAGAAATTTGTTACCACAACTTAATAATTTGTTCCCTCGTTTTAGATAAATTGCAGCCACAATGTACTAATTTGCTTTCTTGTTTTCGTTAAATGGTGGCTATGTTGTAACCTACTAATTTGATCCCTCACTAAAATTTTATTAATTTCATTTAGGTTAAGGTTTAATTCATGCTACATCTACATTAATATGTTAATTCTCCAAGAAATGGTATCTGCGAGGATTTCCAGTCAGGATTTAAACTGTATCATAGTACTGAGACTGCTCTCATTAGAGTTAAAAATGATTTGCTTTATCATCGGATCGGTTGTATCTCTCTTTTAGTGTTACTGGATCTTAGTGCTGCATTGGATACTATCAACCAAAGCATTCTTTTGAATATACTCGAAAATTACGTTGGCATTAGTGGAATCGCATTTGCATGGTTCAAATCACACTTATCTGACCGGTATCAATTTGTAGCAGTAAATGAAGAGGTGTCATAACAATCACAAGTTCAGTATGGAGTACCGCAAGGCTCAGTACTAGGACCATTGCTTTTCACCCTGTACATGCTACCCTTGGGAGATTGATCTGAAAACATTTAATAACAGTTTTTATTAAATTTTTTGGTATTTGCAGTAAGTTGATTTAAATGTTTTCTGACGTTTCAGTGTGGACAAGCAGCTTTTGGAAAACACTTGAAAACGCTACTATGGACAGAGAGTGCTTTGAAACAAAAACGCTATTTTGAAATTTATCCTCAGATAACTAAAACGAGAGAACAAATTAGTAAAATTTCAACAAGATTTAATTAAAATAAGGAAACAAATTAATAAAAACATGGCCACGAATTAACAAATTGTGGGAATGAATTCTTAATTCTACATTTTTTTTCTGTAACTTTAAATTACTAAACTCTGAATTATTAAATTATTAAACTCTGAAATATTTTAATACTTTTCAGTATTTACTGAAAAAAGTTTATATATAATCTGCATTTTTTCTTATTTTATATTTGATTTATTTATCACTACGCTTGCTGAAGTGCATTCTGGGATTGCTTTCTCTGTTAAGAATACATGCGATGCTGCTTTAGAATTTGGCCAAAATTAGACATCTAATGATGCAGTATAATTAAGTCTGGAATTAAGGTTTGGAACAGCCTTCACGTCAGGAGCATGCCCGTGATGCTTTAGAATGCTGCCACCATAGTTTTGGAAAAGAGCAAGCATGTGAGTTTGTGCAAGGGAAAGGAAGATGCAGACAGACAGCCTGAGAGTGTGTTAGCATCTGTGATGTTTGAGAGAAAGATAGCAAAATAGAGTGAATGGTGGAGTGTAACTGCACGCTGAAGACTCGGGGGGTTGTCAGAAACACATCACTGCATGCTGCAGAAGTTGCGTCGAACGTATAACTAACGTTCTCTTGGCACGTGTGTAAGTGGAAGCTGTCAAGACGTGCTTGCTGACTGTCGGCTCAGGCTCGAAATTTCCAATTAGATGGACATGGCAGATTCGCCGTGTTTACTGGACAGAAAACAGCTCGCAGTTTGGTCTCACTACAGATGTGGGAGGATGTGCTGACCTCTTTCAATTTTGATTGGTTTTACACTGATGACAACTTGATTTTTCAATTTTCTGAAGAAAATGGGAGTGGTGCTTGCTGTGCAAGCTGCCATTATGCTAAAGCATTGCAGTTACTAAAGTGTTTTGAATCATTGTTATACTGTTGAGAATTAGTTGCTTGGCTTGTCTGGATGGTTGCTAGGTGGTCTCTATTGGATATTCTAGTCCTTGAATATGGCTAGGGTCTCTCATTCAATGTAAGTCTAAAAGATTTTTTCAGACATCTGCCTGGCGAAAAGTATTTAGAATCACACCTCTCCTCAATAAACTACATGATTTGAGGTATCATTTATGTCTTTACCACAAATAGTGTGGAATGAGTTACAAAACACAGTTTAAAGGCAGGGTAGGCAAAAAAATGTATAAATTTTTTTTTTTCAAAATTTGTTTAAACTTTATTTATATATCAATACATAATTAAAATGTAAGTACTCTGAAAAAGAAAGTATAAAAATCGAGTGTCTGTAGACCTCTCACGACTGTTTTAAAGACAGCTCATTATTTCCATTCACTCCACCCCCTCCCTTCTGGGCTCCTTCCAAAGCCACGCCCCCAAAACGCATGAACGTGCGACTCCGACCACTGAGCTGGAAGACGCGTTATTTACCTGAGACGAGCGGAGAGGAAGGAGCACAGTGCATGTAGTGACATCATGTCAGAATCACATGTAATAAAAATAACTTTATAATTATGAAGATAAACAAACAAGATGTATTTTAGTACTCACTATCAAGCTAGCATATTGATATTGGTAAAGTTTAAAATATATATTTTTTGATTCGCTAACAAGCTAGTTATCTATAAGGCAAAGCTAAAAACAGGTTGCATGATACACGTTTTTCCATTACCATCATTTACACTGTGATGAAGATGAATTTCGTGTAAGATTCATAACATATACGTTGTTCTACAGATCAACAGAGTAACATACACTCAAATATCAACTCACAACTGCATTGCAGACACAAAATAATAACACACACATACAACAAAGTGTGTACGACACACACAGATACAAGATAAAGACATCAGTAAACATAGGTAGAGAATATAAAAACAAAACAAAGGCGAAAAAAAACGTGCAGGTAAACTTACAGGTGAACATGGTAAAAGAGTTAGACAGAGGGTAAAATTATGCACAATTCAACACTATAGCTATCATTATTTATCGTCTCTACTACGGCTCGCTAAGTAATGTTATGTTAGCTATATTACGCAGCTAAGTGTGCTAATGACACATGCTTCATGAAAAAATAAACAAAAAAATACGTATGATCAAAATACAAAAAGAAAGATTTACCTGTCCAGCAGAAATAAAGCCATCAAGGAGTCACTTTTCAGCCCCTTGAGTTCCCTCAGTTCTCGCCATCGCTGGAAAGCCACGCCGATATTAACTCGCGTTTTATTTCTTTGTTTATCCAAAGACTTTTTGTTCATTGCCTTTTCTTGTACTGTTACTGTCTTCCTTTTTTTGCCTGGTTTGCCTTCACTAACTGCATAGGCCGATACTGTGCATTTAGCTTGCTGTTTCTCTGCCATTGTTTTGGTATTCCTAGGATCCATGCCTCTTGGATTCCCCAAATCAAACGTGCGCGCGCAAGTGGGCAGGTCATGTGTGGCAAAAGGGTGGTTGCCATGGTTGCGAGAGAGTGACAGCCGCCTAAGCCAATCCTATGTTTCGTCCCGGATGGAAATAATGAGCTGTGTTTAATACAGATTAAACGGTCTAGAGTCACTCGATTTTTATACTCTTTTTATCAGAGTTCTTACATTTTAATTATGCATGTATATATATAGAAAGTTTAAACAAATTTGGAACAAAATTTCTTACCTACCCTGCCTTTAATACTTAGAACATAGACATGCCTATAAATATATGATCAATATAATAACAGTGATGCCCTAGCAAGTACTGCTAATTACAATTCTATGCACTGCTTCAGTAGCACTGTGTAATTTTCTGTAGCATCCCTCTTCATGGATTAGATGATCTTGCTTGGAGACCGTTTTGCCCCATTGATTTCCTCCCACATACACAGGAGCAACACTGTGACACCATTATACCATCTACTGACATTCATGCTCCTTCACAAGTGTTTATCCAGCGTCTACATGACATGAGGTGTTGAAACAGGCGGAGGTGTAGATATGGTTTGTACTTGTTTATTTAATAACCAGACACAAGAATTACATGGTTGTTATCTGCCACCCATGTAAAGGTGATTACAGTGTGCCCTGTAAAAACTAAAAATGAACACTGAATATTGCATCAATTTGTGTGGGTAACAAGTATGACAATGTAGTGATGGCAATGAATTTGAATTTGAATGACATGTTTATAGCTGCCCTGGAAAAGTTTTAAGACAAGATGAAATAGCATTTGCAACTCATTTTATTTCAGTAATGTGATGTGATTATGTATGATACAGAATATCCAACATGTAGGGAGGGACTAGATTGTATTCTGTGAATTTATTGGATTTATTGGAAACTTATATACAATCAGATCTGAACATGAGTTTAGAGTCAATTTGGGTAGGTGGGTAACTCTAGCCGCGTTTCCATTAACCTTTAAATTGTGCAAATTTTGTTTTTACCGCAAAAATTGCGGTATGTTTGTACAGAAGATGAGACGGGGATGCTTTTCATTTCTTATTTATTCATCTCTTTCCCCACACCTCAGCTTCACCCCATAGATGCAATGGGAGGATGCAAGAAAAGAAAACAAGGACGGGGTAATCGAAGGAAATCTTTTTTTGTATATTGGAATATTCTTGATCCCTCGAGTGTCACTTCAGAGCGTCATCAGCTGCGCTCGATATGGGATCCCTTAAAGTTTGACATGTAATACTAATAGGCCTAGTATTTATCTATTAACAATTAAAAATTAACATAATAGAAACTAAGGTTACACTTTATTTTACAGTGTCGTAGTTACATTGTAATTACTCAAATAAGTACTGAGTACTATTAATTAACTACATATATTTACTATAGAGTTACAGTTAGGATTAGGGTCTGGTTTAGGGTTAGTTACTATTATGCATAATTTACTGTTATTACTATAGTAAGTACATGTAGTAACGTGTAACTATGGCACTTTCAAATAATGTGTTACCGAAACTAATAGTATTAGATGTCTGTGCACTTGTGCATCCTCGGGAAGCTTCCTCACGCCTCGTTCCTCACCTCCATTTATAGAATTGAAATGGCATTTATAGAATTAAAATGGCCTTCAAGATTTTCTTTGATCGTTTTCCAGGTCACAGGCTGGAGGATGAGGAGCGAAGAAATAAGGAAGCATCCAATGGAGAATTGAGAAGCACCCAGGGAAGCATATATGAGGGAGAAGGGCTTCTAGAAGCCGCGGCAAATATTACACTCAAAATAAAGCTCTCAGATAGAAATATCTTTTGAAAAATGACTTATGTTTTAGTCACATAACATCGGTTAATGGAATAGTTTTTTATCGACATTTAGAAAATATCGAAAACGTTTTGCGCAAATCTGTAATGGAAACGCAGCTACTGTCATCTCACAGTTTGTGTCCAGTTTGAATCCCGGTTGAGCCATGCACCAAAGAATCATGTACAATAAGACCAGGAACATGTGTAAATGGGGTCTATTTTGATTCCATGTTGACTTGAAGCATTCCATAACACTTTCACATGACAGAGCATCACATAACCTTCTTTACGAAGCACAGCCTGTGCGTGCCTCACATGAAGTCTCAACCTTTCGTCAAACACTCCTCAGACTATTAGAGTGAACGTCAGGCACACCTAAACCTGCAGTGTTTGAGTCTTCGGGGCACATGGGGAGCTGACCTGAGACCAGCCTTTAAAGGCACATTTAATGCCTGTCATTTATATTTATAGGGCACTTTGACTTAAACACCTAGTGAAGCGCTGCAGCCTTTCATTGTCCGGCTGAATGACTGAGTGACTTTCACCTTAGAAGGGCGACATCCCTCAGTATGGACTTTTAAGTGCTTGCAGAGGGGCTTTCAGGGGCCAGATAAAGACTTTCTTACCACACTAAAGCTGAGTTGAATTTTGGAAAGCACAAAGCACAGATTAGAGTCCCTCTGTTTGCCGATGGGATTGCGGAGGTTCGGGACCCCCCAATGGTGTTCCTGCCAGCAAAGCCAGATTGTAAATCAGAGGAGAGAGGCAAAGAGAAGCAGGAATAAAGAACCAGCTGGAAGCTCATACATTATCCTTGACGTCAACATACAGTAAGGATATAGGCCTTTGGAAAGCACAGTGGGTTCTTCTCGGTGGCCTAATAGGCACACCAGGTCTCAGGGAGCTGCCGAAAAGACCACCCTGCTCAATTTGTATTGACTTTAAGAAAGTAAAGTGGCCCTCAGGAAATCGGTGGAAAATCCAGAGAAAATCTGCACCACATTCCTTTGAGTTTTCCTCCTCCGCCCGCTGCATTTTTCTCCTCATTTCGCTCGTTCCTTATTTCCTTTATCCGAGACGCAAACTGACATTTGCCACCTGAGTCATCCAGACAGAGATGGACCAGATACTCCCTTTCGATGAAGTCATGCCAATGACCCTTGTCCCTCCCCCACCTTCCATTTGTGCTCCTATCCTCGCCTTCAGCAGAGATATAAATAGCATCTGCTCCTGCCTTAGTTTGTTTTCCGGCAGTTGCAAGAATGGTCTATAATACAGTATACAGTGATATATGGATGCTGCATATAGGCTCTGTTCCAAAACATCGTGAGCTGCCCTTATAGGCACTATCCTAAATGTCATGGACCCTACATTAGCTGACATTAGCATGTTGCTAAGCTAATGAGGTGATTCCTTCTTAAGCATAAAATACATACAATATTGTAAATTTTTGAATAACATTACTTTTAATATTTAATGAAATACACATTTATTTATACTCTGGATTTTTTCGCTAAGTTTGTTGCAATGCATTCTGGGATTGTGATTCAATGAAGACACAGCTCTATTGATATGATACTCTAATATGAATATAAATAAATATTTGGTAAAATAACAATTTTTATCAGTACTTTTTATTACTGATTGATATTATAATCTGTTGCCTTGCTTGCAATCTTGGGGAAAAAACAAGATATATTGGACATGAAATCAGAATTCATTCTTTCGGCTTACTACTTGATTTCCAGTAAATCGTGGCCATGTTGTACAAATTTGTTCCTTCATTTTAACTACATTGTGGCCATATTTTAACCACATTAAAAAGTTTAGCCTAGATTTACCTCTTAATTCGTGGCCACAATATCTGTTTTTTTTGTTTGTTTGTTTGTTTGTTTGTTTTTTTTATCATATGTCATGTGCTCCATAGAACTCCATAGTTATGAGACTTCCTGTCGGGAATGCTCCCGCTGGCCTTAAACACAAAGTGTAGGCTTACTTCAGTTTTCCGAACACATACACTGCATCTGAAATCACATTCTGTCTGAGTACGTACTACATTTGAATTTGAATGAACTTCCTGACTTTTAAAAAGTATGTTGAATATAATATGAATATGGGTAGTATGAATGAAATTCGGACGTACTGCATCCACCATGTTGTTACTGTAACGTGACTGACCAGCGTCAGTTGCGTCACTTCACTTCCATTCAAATCCTCTCTCATGGCTTCACGGGATAGTAAAGTGTCCATCGAATGCAAATCTTGGCAGAAGTAGTAGGTCATCCGGTTACTTTTCACCTATTCAGACATACTATTCGTTTGCCGTACTGTTTTTTGAATAAAATATAGGGAAGTACGTATACCCTAGCATAAGCATAAAAATCAAAATATCCACTTTTTTCCTGAGCAACCAATGAGCGCCACCAATGATGGATTCTAACTTCCATTGAACTTTTGTCTTGGTCTTTACAGGAACTCATGTTAATATTGGATGAAAAGAGCAAATTAATTAATCAAAAACTTTTCGAATACTACTAAGCTGCGCTTACAAGCTGGCTGACACAACAACAGCAATAAACTGAAGGAATTCCTGGAAATTACTTGTTTTGAAGCACCAGCAAACCCAAAAAGTATGTCCATGTCTGGCGTCATATGCATAGCATTTTGTGCCAAAGACTGATGAGAAAAAAACTTTTTATGCGTTTTTGGCATTCATTTACTTTTAGGGGCCTGAAATGCAAGCGTTTGAAAACGAGTTTCAAAGTGCACGTTTTTGAAAATGGTGATGTCTGCGTATTTATATATTACATGTTCAGTCTATAGGCACGTAGTGTTTCTTTACAAAGTGACATTGCCAACTACTGGCCTGGCAGCATAATACAGTGTTTTTAGTCGTTTTTGCGGATCTGTGTAAATGCGGATCATTTTGACAACGTTTTCGTCAAGGTTTCGTCATGTCATCTACCCATAAATTAAACTTTGACAGGTGAGGCACAGCCAAAACATTGCATTGCAAAACTGTAATGACTGTTGGAGCCATACTTTTGTTTTTTCTTCTTTTTTTGCCATTTTCATAGGTGTAATGTTTATATAATCATCTAAGAAAATGTGGCAATTTGACTAGAAACACCAGACACCATAAATATAAAACAGGTGAGACTTCCACATTCAGGAAAAAGGTGGACACTCTGGGCTTTAAAATGCTGCCTCCATAGGCAGCTCACTAGATTCTGAAGCAAAGAATTCTGCAAGTGTACCTTTGCTTCTCTGTATTCGGATGAGTCTCAAAACCCTTCCAGCATCATGCCCCGGTGCTCTCTAGATTCATAGACTTAATGTAGATAGGGTCATTATAAAATTGCTGTGAAATTCCACTAAAATGTAATCAGGAACATTGGATATTTTAGAGGGCTCTGCTATACAGGAAAGACGGCGTTAAAATGAATCAGTGGCACAAATTAGTAGAGTAGACCCTAACCCAGGGTTAAATGTTTTTGAGGATGATCCAAAAAGCAATTAAGAAGCATGCGAGAGGAATGCGATGATTGATTGTTCTCCGAGGGCCGTGTTTTACAATGCCCCTGTCCTTGCCGAATGGTTGCTATAGCAACAGGAAGAAGGAGGTGGACTTCAGGAGCAGGAGAGGATGACAGATCAGTTTTGGAGAGTATTGACCCTCTGTTCTTTTCAACTTGTCTTCCATTTGAGGCTGTTGTGTGCAATACTGCATTTTAATCGCCCGATTTAAAATGGGATTCATGGAACGGCCCCAGCAACTGCTGAGTCACGGTTTTCATAAGACAAATGAACTTTCATATGTGAGTAGTAAATGATATGTGCATCAGTGTTGAATGTGGAAAGCGTCTGAGTCCGTTTAATGCTGTTCGACCTCTCAGGGATGTGACGTGCATTCATGAGGGCTGAAAATAACAGCGCACCTGAAGTCACGAATTAAAATGTTTGAGTTGATGCAATGATGACGGCTCTGACATGCTTCTAAGTACATTAAAGTCAATTAACGTGTCTACCGCTGTGACATGGAAGCAAGCGGCAGCATGTAGATTTAAAACAATTATAGATGCAGTTAACCTTTAAAAATGACAGGAATCGAGGGAACTTGAATCTCCAGATATTTCAGTGTACATGTTACCTAATCTTTTTTCTTGAACTAATCACAACCAATTATGTGAATTGTAGCGTTTAATGTACATCGTGACAGCTATACAGTTTAGTACTTGGCCTTATTTGTCTTAATTTGTCTTAAAACAAGCCAATCTAGAGTACCTGTCTGTTTATTTATTTGTTTGTTTGCTTTTAAGGTGTGAGGAGGAAGTGTACTTCAATCCCATCAGGGAAGACCACCCAAACAGCAGCTGTGCTTTCTACCACCCTGAAACTGCCAACACCGTCTTCAAAGCGATGGGACAGATGTGCCCCGAGATTAGTTTTTGGCAGACGAAGAGCGTCTGTTCGGGCGGCTGATCACACAAGGTTGAGTACACGTATTCAGATATGAACTCTTGCTTTCGAGGACCAGGTGCGTGATTGCGACAAATAAACTGACTGCAAATGAATTCCTATTGTCCACAAGCTGCGTCTGGCTATAACACCCAATTACATGAACTGCGTGTGTCGCAGAGAACAAAGGAGAGAGAGCGAAGGAAAGGGAGATATGATCGGAATTGAATATTAGCACAGGATATACTCTATACTAGCTGCTATTTAAAATAAAAATACTAGTATGTGAAACAGTGTGTGTTATGGATTAATAAATATATGCTATTGTTGTCACATGATCTCAGAGCACAGCAGTAAAAATCCCATTTATTTTCTCCATAGAGCTACTTTTGAATGGTGGTGAATAAAGAAGCAGGCTTTTTGATTGTATAATGGTGTACACCATTAAATGGCAGGGATAACTGCTGAAATGCATTGCATTATGGGATACAGAATCTAGTGCGATGTGCTCCTTTGCATACTGCACATTTTGACAAAGGCAATTTGGTTATTCACACAGAAAATTTGCATACAATGTACAATATATGTCCTGCATATTGTAGAAATGGAACTATGCTGCATGCTATTCTGACCACAGCCAAAGGGAAATGTCAAAATAGAAAAGTGAGAGGGGGAAAAAAATCTGTGGGTGTATAAGATGGGGAAGACACATGATGCTTGAAATGCTGGATTTAGTGGCAGCTATTGTAGCGGTATTGTGGTAAGCCTCAGACGCCACTAGAGGAAAAATTTATGACACTGGAAGATATAAGTGTTTGTGCGTCTGTCTCCTAGAGCTCACTTAAAGTCATATTTCAGGTTAATGTCACAGGTGATAGTTTCGAAAAAAAAAAAAATAATAATAATTCATCTCTTAGTTTGAAAAGCAAACAAATCATGTGTACTCTAATGCACTGATATTGAAATATCATGGGGTGATTGCACAGTCAGCAACTATTTCGAAATTACAGACATGAAGATCGAAATTGTACATGCTCAATATGGTTACTTTTGCCATCAGTTAACACTCAAAGTTAATCTTAAAAACAATTGAATACTAAAATTAATCAGTGTAATCCTTAGCCAATCTCAAAATTTGTGTCCATTTTATGTACATTGTGCCTGTTGTTGTGTCTAAATTCACTTGGAACATTTAAAATGATTGATTTTTAATGGTGTTTATTTTATTTGGACAGAAGAGTATAGAATTTTAATATTGGTCATAATGTGAATTATTAGAATGTTTATATTGGTGCATTTCTTGGTAATCATAATCAGATGTTCAAGAAAATGACTCCTAACTAGGCATGTGACGGTATAAAATTTTCATTGTGACGATAATTGCTGAAGCTTTAATCATGGTATATGGTATTATCACGATAGTGAAATAAGTTGCACAAAAAAGTGTTGTCACAGTATAACAGGTTTAACTCTTTTTCTTAAACATTTATTTAAAAAAATTATTAAGTTTGAAACTATCCTATTAAGTCTTTAAGTTTTAAGTATTTGGTGCTGTGATGAACAACATTGTGAATACTGAATGGCTGTTTAAAGCATTGTAAATACTGTTCAGTAGCGCAGCTGCTTTGTTTACAGGGTTTTCGGGGTAACCGCTGCATTTCTGCTATTCCATCAGCACCCTCTGCTGTCAGAGAGTGAACGCGCACTTTCATTCAGCGCAGCTCCTTCACTCGTTCCACCATGTGCTTCTCATGCATGTTGGGCTTCATAATAAATAATCATTCACGGTATTTTGAAGTGACCATGATAACAATACCGTGCATGTTTATTATCGTGATATATCGCATTACCGAATATCTGCACATGTCTACTCCCAACTCGAAAAGAACAATTTAGGCAAGTTATAGATCAAATACTAGGCACTTTTACTGAATTATTCATGTAAAAATACAAGCTTCACATTTCTGCTTTCAAACCCTCCGGATATAGTTATCCATTGTAAGTGCATTACTTTAAACAAGACTTTTTGTTTGTTTTTTAAAGGGAGGAGTCAAATTATTTTCTAAGGTAATTGACAGCATACCATGAATTCTGCTGCTAGAGGTTGAGTTGTATTTAACCCAGAATATTCCTTTAAACAAATCACAGGGGACAGCGTGAAGTCAGTGGGCCCTCGGGGGTGACTTTGACGCCCTTCAAAACGTCAGTACTATCGTTTAACAGCATTATATTACAAACCATTTAGAGCAACCTACTGTGGACCAACTGTGGAGTTGTAGCCCCTTGAATTCATAGCAACGTGTCCTTGAAGAGTTTTTCCCAAGAAAGGAGGCCCTCTTACTTACAGTTAGCAAAAACAGACTGTGAAAGTGACACTGCAGCAGGCTAAATTGGATTGATTATATGATTAATGGTGACACGGAGGTTAGCTGGAATTTTCTTTTGCTCCTGCAGTGACACTGTCATCAAAGCTCTGGCATGTAGACAAGACTGAGGTCCCTTTAATCAGATTTGCTAAAGTGAAAACTCTCCGGCGCACAAAGGCACCATTGATACGCGGTGGGTGTCAACAAAGGAAGAGCTTCGACAAGGGGAACGGGGGGTAGGTGGAGAAAAGAGTGGACTTGGATGGGGGGAGGGAGTGAATGAATGGGTGCATCTCATTGTAAAGTTAACATTTGTATGGGCCAGATGAATCTGCTGGAGGACTGCTGAGGAGCACAACTGTCACTCAAGTACAGGCTGAACATGTCAGCAGTATCTAAAACTGCTTAATAACAGAATGCAGAAGCTACATGCATTTAAGAATTTAACAAGAAACCTATGGAAGACAGTTGTTTTTGTGAATGTTTATTGATTACAGCTTGTTGATTACTTGAGGTGCAGTCATTTTAGCAACATTTTGGCAACATTTTGCAGGCAAAAAGGTCCATTGTCTATTGTCCATAGTGTAGTATAAAGCACAGCTCACACAAAAGTCACTTTCAAACCTGCAAGGGGAAATCCTTTTCCCTCACATAAAATGATCGCTTGCTCAGATTCCTATTGAAATTACTTGATTTGGCATGTGAAAATTTCCCAAACAATGGTAAATGCGACTACACTGAGGTTGAAAAAAACAAGTATTAGGATTTAGATTTAAAAAAAAAATTTATGTACAATACATAAATAAATATTGGTAAAACATTACAATAAGGCTTCATTTGTTACTATTGATTAACTACATTAGTTAACATGAACTAACAATGAACAGTTACATTTGCTTAATGAACTGCTTAATGAACATTTTTATTAACAGTAACAAAGGTTAATAAATGTTGTAAAAAATATATTGCTCTGACATTGCTGTAAAGTGTTACTGAAATATTTAACATATACAGCAAATTTGTAACATTGATCATGTGAACTGTTTGTAAAGATGGCCAGATGTTGTTTCATTGAAGATGCTCTTTGAATCAGTCTCAAATTATGCTGGAGAACATGATCATCAGGTTTTATACAACCTTATGGAGTTCATGTAAATCGAGTGCAGTCATTAAAGCAAAAGCAAAAGCAAAAATGAAGACATTATTGAGACATTAATTTGAATATGTTTAATTAGTATATTTTGATAGATTTTGGGTTTGCTTGCAAAATGTTTTGCATGTTGAGTTTGATCGAAACTCTAAGGTATCGCAAAGTTTCTATAAAAAACATAAAAATTTTATTTTATTTATTTTGTGACAGAACACAAAAGCATTAAAAATATTTTTGTCTTCCGATCTATCATTTTTTTCTAGCACCATGTCAGTAACTATTCACTTTACTAAGGATACGGGCTAAAATTATTTATTTATTAAAGGCATGAATACCACTTGAATTTTTGTTCGGTTAAGCAAATCAGTATTAGTCAGACACTAATATATAGATTTGAGCTCATTCTGCTGTCATAAAAGGGTTGTTTACAGAGAGGCTTATTAACTACAAATTCACCTACGTGCTCTGGACTCAAGCGTGGAAAACATTGCATTTGCCGGTTTCCAAAGTAAACAGCGTGCCTCGCATTATATTCAAGATCAGCTGAGGACTAGTATTCAGCACCATGGGGACTTTAATCCAATTCAGAAAGTCTGAATTCATTGCTTATTTTTCGGCCGCTGTCTCTGTCACGGTATTATGCGTGGTGGCAGGGCGCATACAAGCTGGCCTTTCACAGGAAAAATCACACAAGGCTTTGGAAATGAAGTTACCATTACAGGGACAGCAGATTCAATTAGGGACAAAGCCCTGGACAACAGTGACCTTCCTCTGGCCTATTTCTCTTACTTTGTATTCCAGTTGGGCTGAATTCAATGGGAAATATCCTTAACGTACTGTAAGTGATATCAGATGATCTGTAGCCCAGCAAAAGAACATTGTACAGTTCTTGCGCCAAAAAACCCTCACTGGATGCATGAGATTTGGATTATTGTGAGTTCATTTTGGAATAAGTTGAGAAATTTTCCAGATATTAATATCAAAAAGTAATGATTCTGTAATGATGAGGTCTGGACACTTATAATGTAGGCTATGCAGATTTTCCCAGCTAAGGCAATGCGTGCAAAAATCCCGGCAACGCATAAATGAGATTTCTCAACAATACCTGGAACATCTACCACAAAAATACAGGCTCACTTTGAACAAAATAAAAGGTTTTCAAAAAAAATGGATATGAAAGGTTTTCATCAAATTTGATTTTCAAGGTGCGTGAGTGTTTCAGAGACGCCGACCCCAAAGAAATGTAATTTCCACACTTGCATATTTAAAAGACATGCTTGAGTGAAGAAAGAGAAGGAAGGAGAAGCTTAAAATCTTTGTGGATCCGAAATAAATAGATGTCTATATTGTTGATGCGCAGTGTGGCTGGGATGACAAAGCCGCCTGCACTTCAGGTTCAGTCTTAGTGCCAAGAGTACAGCTGGAGGGCCGCCATGTTTGTGTTAAGGGAGAAATGGTGATACACAATGGCAAATTGGACTGAAGCCCCCCAGCTGAGCCATTGTGTCTCCCACTGAGCGAGAGATTCCTGAGAAAATGACCTGCGCTCACAAACGCACGCACACGCTTGTGTGGAAAGAGGATCAGCGAGGTGTGCGTATAATAAGTCGAATACAAAACCAGACGTGCAGTGGCTTAGACATGCAGAATCCACCCCGCCCCATCTCAGCGGTGTAAGCAAAACCTGTGCTGAATTCGCATAATAGCATACTACTTTTATTTCTGCCATAGAAAGGTATGGTAAAATAGTAAGAGTGATATTCTAGTATGTGGTTCCAAAATCAGCCCAGGTCACTATCAGAAAAAACACAAAACCGCAATAGACTGCATTAGTACCCGCCCACTTTTTCAGCGGCATTGGTTCCAGAAATAATTTTTCCATAAATTCTTCCTATAGGGATTAAAAACTCTTCATTAAAGGGTTAGTTACGGAAGAGGATTAGGGCCAAGCAATAATAAAAAAATAAAACCATCTCGAGATTAAAGTTGTTAAATTTCGAGAAAAAAGTCGAGATAAAATGTTGAGAATAAAGTAATTAAATTACAAGAAAAAAGTTGTTAAATTACGAGAGCAAATTCGTTAAATTATGAGAAAAATGTCGTTAAATTTCGAGAAAAAAGTCGAGATAAAATGTTGAGAATAAAGTCATTAAATTATGAGAAAAAAGTCATTAAATTACGAGAACAAATTCGTTAAATAACGAATTTGTTCTCATAATTTAACGACTTTTTTCTCGTAATTTAATGATTTTATTCTCATAATTTAATGAGTTTATTCTCAACATTTTATCTAGACTTTTTTCTTGAAATTTAACGAGTTTTTTATCGAGTTTATTTTATGAGTTTATTTAATGTGTTTATTCTCAACATTTTATTTAGACTTTTTTTGACGAAATTTAACGAGTTTTTTCTCGAAATTTAACAACTTTAATCTCGAGATGGTTTTATTTTTTTATTATTGCTTGGCCCTAATGCTCTTCCGTAGTTCTCATGTCGTTCTACACCCGTAAGACCTTCGTTCATCTTCAGAACACAAATTAAGATATTTTTGATCAAATCCGATGGCTCAGTGAGGCCTGCATTGACAGCAAGATAATTAACACTTTCAGATGCCCAGAAAGCTACTAAAAACATATTTAAAACAGTTCATGTGACTACAGTGGTTTAACCTTAATATCATAAAGCAACGAGAATACTTTAACGACTTTTCAACAAAATCTAGTGATGAATGATTTCAAAACACTGCTTCGAAGCTTTGCGAATCTTTTGTTTCAGATTAGTGGTTCAGATCACGTATCAAACTGCCAATGTCACGTGAACTATTGAAATTGTGAAACACTTATGACATAACGAAGCCTTGTTTACTGAAATCACGTGACTTTGGTGCTCCGAACCACTGATTCGAAAACAAAAGATTCGTAAAGCTTCATGAAGCAGTGTTTTGAAATCGGCCATTACTAGATATTGTTGAAAAGTCGTTATTTTGGGGTGTTTTTTGGCGCACAAAAAGTTTGTCGCTTTATTATATTAAGGTTTAACCACTGTAGTCACATGAACTGTTTTAAATATGTTTTTAGTACCTTTTTGGTGATATAATCGTCATTGTTGATTATATCTATACAAACAATATCTTTTAAATTTACTGCAAAATATGCATATAAATATTTCAGTTTTTTGAAAATGTAGCAAGACAGACTCAATTACGTCATTCGCTGTCATGGGAGTGGGCTTTTCCTGCAAGCTCTATTCGCGCGATTCGCTCGCCAAGACTCTCTGATCATTGGAAATATTCTGTACAACACCATGGCTAATGTAGATTTTCGCAACAAATTACACTGTTAAACGTTTATTTTAAAAAAATAAGGCTGAAATAATGTGGTTAGATGACTTTAGCAAAAACATATATACCATAACCTCGGAGTTCACAACAGGTCTTTCTTTAAAGGTTTATAAGTTAAAAATCAGTTTTCCTTTGAAGAAAATGAATGATGTTTTTTTCTTCTGGAACCCCACTGTTGTCAAATGAGAAACATCGTTAAGACCCAATGATACATTCGTTCGATTGATTTATTTGGGTGCAATCATATACTTCAGAAGTGGACGAATGGAACCTTTGTTTTAAACAGCCTCTGGATGGCTGACAAAAGCAGATTATGTACATTTTTTGAAGTTTACCCCCTTCGGGCTGAGACGTAGCCGGTCGCTAACTGCTATCTTTGTTATTGCTGAGTAGCACACAGACTGGCTATTGTTTGAGGCAAAAGATAGGATTTGCATGCATGTTAGACAGGATTACACACTCCAGAGTCTGGGTTGGGAACCTGGACCTCACCAACCAACCAACCATCAGTGGGTGTCTACAATGTTCCCTTGTAGACATATATTGAAAGAAAGAGAAAAACAAAAATAAAGCTAAACATTACAAGTTTATGTCTGAAACACACAGAAATTCATCGGTCAATCCCATGACCTTGTTTCGCCAGACTTGTTGATTCGTGTTGTTATGGGCAGGACAGGACTAATCCATTAATCCCTGGTGGGTGATATACATATCAACAGCATTATAATCCCCCACTGCAGGACTAGGGCACTGAACGTTCAACCACTTGCATAATCCATTTGATTTTGTGTCTGCGGTTAGCACGTACACAGTCTATATATGTCCATTTAAAGGCGACAGGATTGCTTTGACCGAGTCTCCTGGTGGTAGGTGTGAATTTGCGAGAGTGCAGCTATTGCTTGCACACCTCTCTGTGACCTGCGGCATTAAATATAAATGACTTTTTAATAATACATTGATACACAGTGGTGAAATATTTTATGCTGTGCTGCTATCTGCATGGGGCCAGGGTGATTAGTGATGGTGTCAGCGCCGCCATTAACTAAAAGTAACAAGTGGATTTGTCATGTGAAGTATTGCATAAGATGAAGGCAGAGGAGGAATTATGCAAAGTTGGACTTTTGCAAATGCCCAGGGTTGCTTTAAAGGCATATTCTGAATTCAAAACGAGTTAAAATCAATTGACAGCACTTTTGGCATTGATTACCACAAAAAAAATTATGTCCATCATTTTCTTAAAAAAAAAAAAAAAAAAAAAGATAGCCAAATAAATACAATCAAAAATCTAGATTTAAGATGTATTTGAATTGCATATAAAATTCCTATTGATTTGAATTATACGATTTTAACATAAATAAACTTAATGTCAGACATACTAAATACATTTCTGTAATAGTACTAATGAACTGAATGTGTAGGCCTACAAAATATCCAGGTTTATATCCAGGTATATTTATCATCAGTACATCCAATTTCTTTCAATCTCATACATTTTAAATAGCGAATGTTGCTTCCATAGTTAGATATTTTAACCTTATAGTCCTACTTTCAAATACAAAAAAAAAAAAATTTGTTTGCAATAAACAGTGTTATGTTTCTAAGCAATATGCATGAATGCATTTTGAAAATATAATTATTTAAATAAAATCAAATAGATGCAAATATATATATATATATATATATATATATATATATATATATATATATATATATATATATATATATATATATAGGGCCTATACTGAGCCACTTACTGAACAATAGTAGTAAATGGGCCAATCAATAAACATTAAAATACTCACTGTTTCATTAGTATAGCTACAAGATGTAAACAATTTGTGTGTTGAGGTGATTTTAGTGTGGAAAAACATTCTCTTTGAAATTATATTCATTTTGAAACTTTACTGTCATGACAACAACATGCTGTAAAATCCTAAAACTGCCATCACAAATATGACTTTACAGCGTTTTACAGCACACATACACAGTATTGACAGAAAAATTAAGTGCTTTTATAAAATTATAAGTCTCATTTTTCTGCCTTTAAATTCCTCACACATTGGCTCCAGTCACTTTATTGCCTCACTGTAACCTTGACTCGTACTTCTTTTTTTAAAGAAAATGAGGAAAAGAAAATTATTTACTTGGTCAATCAAGGCATATTCTATTTTTTTTTTTTTTTTTTTTTTTTTTAATGCTTTGCAACTTCCAACATCATTGATGACTTTTGAATATTGTAAAATATGTGTTTGGCAGCATTTCACCACAAGGAAGGTTTGTCGGTCACTTTTTAATATCATCCCACTGGATTTATTTTCATGCTAACATTCGATGAAGGGAACCGTCTTACTGGTTGACTGGCTCATATTGTCATAATGACTTATCTAGGGTGGATGAAGTCCTGGGCACAAGCCTCGGCAACATGGCTGCTTGGCTCGCGATATGGCAGCGGGGATTATTAAAACTAATAGATTACCTGCCAAACAGAATGAAGACAAATGGAGGCGGCTGCATCACTTCAAGGTTGATTTTTTTTGGTAACGTTTTTCAACTGACGCTGCATAGCTTATGCTCTGCTGTTATCGGTGAGCTAATGAAAGGTATTTTTCTCACATGTGAGCACAGGTAATGTGGTTTAGGATCTCATGAAGAACAGTCTTTGTTTTGTTTTCAAGCCATCCTCTGTAGCTGTTTGTGTGTATGTGCGAGTTCTGTACCCTTCAAAATGACGCCATAACACAATTAGTCATCGATCTCTTGTTGACCTCCCATGAAGTCCTTATCAATTTGTAATAACTTCCATGTGCACTTCTAATGCAATCAAGAGGCTCGCTGTGAAAAGCAGAGCACAGGAACGTCCATCTGAGTTCCCACGGAAACCAATCATGGCTAATCAGTAAGAAAAACAATGCTGATGACAATTTAGACACAAAATCTTGGTTTTTAGTCCAGCTGACTCATCCATCGGCGAGGCACAGCAGAGCTGGACATGTAAATCGAGGATGCTTGCTTAAAAAAATATCCAGTACAGGAAAGACAATTGTTCATTGTAAATGATCAGTGAAAATCATCTTTATAATATTAGTATAATGTGTAAGGCCTTGAAGGTATAAGGTGTGAAAAAGATGTATACTTCATTGTATTGAATATTTGCAGATAATATAATATTAATGAAATAAAAGGCCACTTAAGTGTGCTTAAAGAGAGTATACTTTCATGACTATGGCTGCATCCTAAATCGCATACTTTCCTACTATATAGAAGGTGAAGATCATTAACGCAACTGACGCTGGTAGGTCACATGATAATGACAACATAGCGAATGTAGTGCGTCCGGTTGAAGGTCAAAATTACAGTTTCAGTGCAGCTTCAAAGGGCTTTAAACGATACCAGACGAGGAATAAGGGTCTTATCTAGCGAAACGAACGGTCATTTTCGAAAAAAAAAAAATGTAAATGTACAGGGAGTGCAGAATTATTAGGCAAGTTGATTTTTTTATCATATTTTTTTTCCAAGTACATTTTACCAATTCCAATCCACATCAATCATAATAACTACTATTAATATTGTTTTTAATCATTTATAAGTGATACATAATTGTTCATGAAGGCTGGAAATGAAAAATGCCTTATATTCAGGTGTGCAGAATTATTAGGCAGGTTTTCTTTTACAGGCCAAATGAGCCAAAAAAGAGATTTAACTCAGACTGAAAAGTCAAAAATGATTAATACTCATGAGAAGGACGCAATACTAATGCAATACTAGAAATTGCAAAGTTAAAGCATGACCAATGGACAGCAAAATGCTCATTGGGTCAGCGGGGTCATACAAAAACAGGTGGAAAAGAAAGAATTAAGAAGAATTAAGTGTGAAACCATCAGGAACCCTTTAGTCTCCAGCGCCACCATTTTCCAGAACTGCAACCTACCTGGAGTCTCCAGAAGTGTGAGAATCGAGATTAACGACTTAAGAATCCTAAAAAATGACCTGCTCTTAATAAAAATCACAAGCTGAAGTGTTAGAAAATACATTAAGACTGGGTTTTTATAGGCCTTATAGACAGACAGATTGAGAGTGACTCTTGAAGGACCAGCACCACATCCTCTTGTACCACCATTTGAAGAATTTATCTTCCAGAATCTGGCAGTAAGATGTGGGAGTTCACTTTTAGTCCATCTCTTATCCTGAAATGTCCGTCTTGCAGATATGGACTAAAAATGATCTTCTAAAACTTACTGTCAGATTTTGGAAGATGAATTCTTCAAACGGTGGTACAAGAGGATGTGGTGCTGGTCCTTCAAGAGTCACTCTCAAGCCGTCTGTCTATAAGGCCTATAAAAACCCAGTCTTCATGTATTTTCTAACACTTCAGCTTGTGATTTTTATTAAGAGCGGGTCATTTTTTAGGATTCTTTAGCTAGCCTAAGTCTCTGAGATCCTGACACCTCACACTTCTGGAGACTCCAGGTAGGTTGCAGTTCTGGAAAATGGTGGCGCTGGAGACTAAAGGGTTCCTGATGGTTTCACACTTAATTCTTCACCTTAATTCTTAATTCTTTTGCAGTTAACATGCGTCTTTTCTTTTCCACCTGTTTTTGTATGACCCCGCTGACCCAATGAGCGTTTTGCTGTCCATTGGTCATGCTTTAACTTTGCAATTTCTAGTATTGCATTAGTATTGCGTCCTTCTCATGAGTATTTAATCATTTTTGACTTTTCAGTCTGAGTTAAATCTCTTTTTTGGCTCATTTGGCCTGTAAAAGAAAACCTGCCTAATAATTCTGCACACCTGAATAATAGGCGTTTTTCATTTCCAGCCTTCATGAACTATTATGTATCACTTATAAATGATTAAAAACAATATTAATGGTAGTTATTAAGATTGATGTGGATTGGAATTGGTAAAATGTACTTGGAAAAAAAATATGATCAGAAAATCAACTTGCCTAATAATTCTGCACTCCCTGTATATGCTTTATAGAAACAAATTATTGCCTTGCACGTGCTTCCGCCAGAACCGCGCTTCTGTAAAAGCTTCAAAAAGCTTACGCTGTATGTCCTACGCCTTCCCTATTCTACTTACGGAAAAAAACACTGGCCAGTTCTGTTTTCGTTCCGTAAGTAGAATAGGGAAGGCGTAGGACATACAGCATAAGCTTTTTGAAGAATACGAAAGTGCGGTTTTGGCAGAAGCACGTGCAAGGCAATTCATTTGTGTTTATAAAGCATATACAGCTGTATTTTTTTTTTCGAAAATGACCGATCGTTTCACTAGATAAGACCATTATTCCTCATCTGGTATTCTTTAAAGCCCATTTGAAGCTGCACTTAAACTGTAATTTTGACCTTCAACCGTTTGGAGGCCATTGAAGTCCACTATAAAAAAAAAATCCTGGAATGTTTTCATCAAAAACCTTAATTTCTTTTCGACTGACGAAAGAAAGACATGGACATCTTGGATGACATGGGGGTGAGTAAATTATCAGGAAAATTGTATTTGAAAGTGAACTAATCCTTTAACACACTTAAGTACACTTTTAAAAAGTACACTTTATATTAATGTCAAATTTAAAGTTTTACTTTAATTAGCTACATTTTAAGTCATTATGTTTTAATCTTTTGTCATGCTTTGAAGAAGTAAACTTATTTTTATATCTACTTATTCACAACGGATATTATAAGGCCACCTTTTTACAAATAGGGCAAAAATTGGTGTTTAAAGCACCCAGGAAGTGAGATCATACTACATGGTCACAGGAAGGTAAGTAAATAATATCATTTTATTTTTACATGATATATTTTTTTTTACATGAAACATTATATGATTTCACATGACTTAACCATTAAAGACTGTTACCCAATTAAGAAAAAAATCATTCTCCCAATTAATTGGGTATATTCTCCCAAACTAGCAAAAATTGCAACCTTATTATACCTATTATACTTATAAAATGAAGGTGGGCATTTTCTTAAGATTAAGCACCTCATTTTTGGACATGATAAAGAAGAATATATTTAATTTTTCAAGAGTTTCAAGCAAGGAACTTTAATCTGAGTTCAAGAAATCTTACAATGGAAAGTGCCACTGGCTGTCACGAATTGCTGTGTAGTATAATCCAAATAACGATGCATGACACAGAATGAACTAGAGAAAAGAAGCTTACAATACAAAGAACAAAGAGAGGGTGTGTACAGGGATGATAATCAACAGAACAAGCAACAGGTGCGAAACTGATCAGAAACCATGGTAACAAATAATGAATGAGATCTCAGGGAAACAGTGACAGGGAAAATGAAAACAAACAGAACATGACTGTAACACACCAGCGTTACTTTCATGCTGGTTTTAACATGGCTACACTGGTCATCAACAAGCTGCCGATCTAAAACCAGTTATGACCAAAATTATAAAAATTTCAAATTTAAGATAGCCCAAATTGGTCTAAGCTAAAACTGCTATAATGTTTGTCTGTTGTTTTTCTTACATTTTCAAACTAGCATGATTAGCATTCGTATTTTTGTGCTTTTGAGATGCAAAATGAAGGCTGCATCCCACAGTGTCAGAGCTAAGAAATAATTTTCACAAACTTTGTGTTGTTTTGATATGAGAGGGGTGGCTAGTCTTGGTTTGGAGGGGGTTTATGAGTGTTTACCATTACATTCATGTACCGTGTGCAGCGCAACGCTACGCTAACACACAGCTAATTGCTCCACCACCCGCTGCATAAATGTGATTTCATTTCTGATAATTGCTCCAAATGTGATTCATAAACCAATCATAAACCAATTACTTACTATAATTTACCTTAAACCTGATTTTCCTCCTCCACAAACAGGTTTACACTAAGTGCTATATAACATGTACACAATATCTGATGAATGTTTCTTTTCTCCTGTCTTTTAGGTTTTGGCAGCAACTCTTCTCTCCAGGCCCCAGTTCTCTTGTAGCGTTGGCCTGAACTCTTTCGGGTTACCCTCCACTTTACGCTAAACGCGTTTGGCCGACATGTTTAATCCCGAGCCGCTTATGACGTCTGACACATATTTGTCAAATAGGATTTGAGAAATGTTATTCTCTGATGTTGCCGTGGCCACAACCTGCTGGTTCCAAATGACATTTTCAAATGAAGAGAGAGGAGCTGTGCAGAGATGGGCACGTAAGCCTCTTGAACGCAAATGCCAACCCACTGGCAAGCCATTATTCTGATGCCGAACATCCCGCAGGATAAAAGCTGGCATTAATTTACTTATAAAACGCTTGTTTTTCCTCCATCATTTATGTCATTATGTCCAAGGAATGTGGTCTCATTAACATAAAAATATGATGTTTTCTAGATGGTGTGACCGGGATTTTGAAGAAAAGATGCTCATAAACAATTTACAAAACAATTTACTAAAGCTCTCAGGAGATACATTTTTCCAACAAAGCTGGTCAGCTATCAGAGGACATCACTCAGAATGAGACGGACATCTGATCTCTGACAGATTTATGATAGTGTCATGATTATAACTGTCACAGTTGCTCTGAATTACAGTGATTACGGTGTCTTTCTGCTTATCACTGCTACAGATGTGAACACGTATGTGGGATTGGGATTATAATCTTCTTTTACACAGAGCTGCTTATGAGATCATCTGGATTGAGGGGTGAACAGTTAAATGCTAATTCTCTGATGCTCTGCAATACATTGATTGGAATAGTTTGTTTCCCATCTTGCCTGATTTGGTAAAATGGCAAGTGTTACTGCAGAAAAATGCACTATTAAAACGATAGTCCACCCAAAAATTCACTCACCCTCATGTCATTCCAAGCCTGTATGACTTACTTTGTTGTGTGGAACATAAAAAAAAGATATTTTGATCATACCATTTTTGTTCCCATTGACATATATTATATGGACAAGAGCCGAAACTGTTACCAACATTCTTCAAAATAGGTATTTTTTGTGTGTTTCCCAGAAGAAAGAAATGCATACAGGTTTGGAATGACATGAGGGTGAGTGAATGATGGCAGAATTTTCATTTTGGGGTGAACAATGCCTTTACACTTAGAAAAAAAAGCACACTTGCACTCAGAATTCAAGAGATATCAAATAAATAAAAACATGAATAGTAGCTTTTTTGGAATTTTTGTCATTTAATTGTTATAAATACACTGTAAAAAATGACCGTGATTTTAACAGTAAAAGACTGTAAAAATGCTGCGGTGAAAAACTGTTGATTGGTTTACAGAAAGTTTCCGTACTATATACGGTGAATAACTGTAATAGATCTAATGGTACATTTAATGTAATTTTACGGTAAAATACCGTTAAATTGACAGTTTTTGGAAGTGAAAAATAACAATTCATTGTAAAATTTACAGTGAAAAACCGTATATTGACATTCCCACAATTCCCTGCGTGATACTTCACATTTGATATATTTTCGTTGAAATAACTCTGTTTCTTCTTAGTTTTTCTCATTTTTTTCTAATCAGTTATGTACATTAGGGTTTTATGTTACATCTAATGTTGTTAAATTAATGTTTATTGCATTTTTAAAATTTCATGCATGTTACCATGATGGTGTTTAGTGTGTGTGTGAATGACACTGTGTGCACCTTCTATATATTAGTATTGTGCTTCTCAGCTTGTGGAAAAGCTGCTTGTAATGAACTTTGATTCATCATGTGACTTTCATCACCACTGTGTTTGGTGACTGTCAGTGTATTATAAAGGTACAAAACAGATATTAGTACTTCATTAGGTTGGTAAATTAACATTATATCAGTTAATGAAATACGTTATTTTACCGTAAATTTAACAGATTTAAAATGTAAAATTCACATGTAACTCCGTAAGTATGTTTACGGTTTGATGTCATTTTTACAGTATTGTTCTGGTAACCACAGCTGCCGGTATTTTTCCGTAGAAACAACGGGATTTTTTTTACAGTGTAACCATCAGCATTGACTTGTTTACTAAATTAATGCCACTGTATTACAACACAAAGTACATTGATTGCTATACATTAAATAATGACCATAAGGGAGAAAAAAGTTCGATACAGCAGGTTCACCTTGCTAAATTAAAGATGAAATACATTACTGAACTCTGAAAAAAAGGTCTGTCATAGCCACAATCCAAAATGTTAATGAAATATTTACAGAACATAAATAAAATATCAGTGATAATATATATTTATATTATGTATAGAAAAAAAGGGATTTATATATAAGGACACACCAGCAAAAGCAAGACTATTGAATGATAGAATGGCACAATAATGCTGGTCTTTGAGTCATTAATTTAAAACTTCTATATTTGATGAACACAGATTTTAATGAGTTTACAGTAATAATATTTCAAAACAATTTACAAAAAGCACATCGTATGTACCAGAAGACACATAAATATTAAATTTTTCTCTTAAGATGAGTAAATATCCAAAGAAATGACCAATGAACTTGTGCAGAACAGCTGCATGAATCATTTGTTTTTGAGAAACTCAGTAGCTTTCCCTTTATCATCCTATCTCTCTCTCACACACACACACACACACACACACACACACACACACACACACACACACACACACACACAATCTCTCACACGCATTCTCATGCATAGAGAGTCGTGCAGTTTTGTTCAGTGTCAATCTCTTTAAGGCACAATAGCGCCATCATGTGTCCATTCATTTCAAATATTCATACTCCTCAGCAAATCAGGGGATCCTCAAATCATATAAAACATGTACATTAAAAGAGTCATTCAGCAATACACTATGCAAAATGAAATCAAAATTGATAAGGACTAAATTATAAAACCAAAATTTGTCAGAATTAAGTATATGTTTAGGATATGTATGCTAGGATTTTTATGATATATATACCAAAAGTAGTGTGTGTGTGTGTCTGTGTGTGTGCCCTTCTCGCTGTTCGCGGTCTGCTAGCCCTGGCAGGGCCTCTTATCTCCCACTGTTTCAGCATCTGCTCTGTACAGCCCCACACGAGCGCTAAACTTTGGCAGACAGACCACAGAGAGAGGGGCTCTTGCTCTGTGCTGAAATATGAAAATCACACAGATTCATTTACCAATGACAGCTTTTGTCATACCGCAGAGAGTGTAATTTTGTGTTATAATGTTGACTGTCGCTAGCAGATTATAGCATTTGTTATTCAGTGGCCCGCTTTTTTACTTTCAGTTCTATGTTTTGTTCTGTTTTCAGTTCTGAGCTGTTTCTATATTGCAGTTTAAAGCTGCATGGCCGGAGTCTGTGTCAGTTTAACTCAGCGCAGATAAAATAAAAGTTATGAGTGGAATTTCAATCTGTGTTCAAACGACAATATGTCATCCAGATGTACACAGTGACAAAGCAAATGAACACAATGATTTTTCTCTCTTTTAAAATAAAATGTAATGTCAATATTTGTACAATGTCACGAAATGTGAAATGTCCATTTATTTCCCATGTTTAAATACTTTTCCCTTGTGAAAAAGTACACTTCAGCATACATTTAGCCGTCAGAATGTTTGAACATGGCTCAAGTGAGAAGCTCTTTAATATTAAGAGGAAGCTATCTGTTAGCATTAGCAGTAGCATTACCATACAATCTCAGTAGTAGATTATTAGCTTGCATAAGACCCCACAGAAATATGTGATTTAAAATCTGCCATCTTTGCACTCAGGCCAGTATATCCCAGCTGACAGGGAACATTCTCAGAACTTTGGCTAATGTTCTGAAAAGGTTCTCTCAAAATTATTAGCAAACATTCTTCTAGTAGCCTAACATTAACAGAATGTCCATTCAAAGTTATATGGTCTTTAATAATGTTTTCAAAATGTTAGCACAAAAGCATGCTAACATTGCTAACATGCTATACATTGTTTATGGAACTTTTTTTCTTAAATGTTTTAATTCGTCTAATGTTACTTCACTCTAAAAAATGCTGGGTTAAAAACAACCCAAGTTGGGTTGAAAATGGACAAACCCAGCGATTGGGTTGTTTTAACCCAGCGG
Source organism: Megalobrama amblycephala (assembly GCF_018812025.1). Lineage (NCBI taxonomy): Eukaryota > Metazoa > Chordata > Actinopteri > Cypriniformes > Xenocyprididae > Megalobrama > Megalobrama amblycephala. Next base: position 17,370,585 of record NC_063060.1, on the reverse strand, counting down.
TTGGGTTAAATGTTTGCCCAACCTACTGGGTAGTTTTATTTAAACCAACTATTGTTTAAAATTGCTATATGGCTAGCTTAAAATAAACCCAAAATAGTTGGGAAATTAAAAACCAGATGCAATTAGAGGCAACAATAATAGACAAAAGGTGAATGTTTATTAATAAGCTTTAATATTTTATTAATATGAATTTAATAGTTTAATAGTTTATTAATATAAATTTATTAATAAGCAATTTAATAAATGTTTATTGTTTAATAATTATTCATTGAACATTCATAAATGTTCATTTCCAACATACTTTGGGTTAATTTTAATTAAGCAATACAGTAATTTTTAAACAATAGTTGAGTTAAATAAAACTACCCAGCAGGTTGGGCAAACATTTAACCCTACCGCTGGGTTAAAACAACCCAATTGCTGGGTTTGTCCATTTTCAACCCAACTTGGGTTGTTTTTAACCCAGCATTTTTTAGAGTGTTGTTTCATACAAAAGTAATGTTCCCATAATGTTTGCAAAAATATAACATAGAATGTCCCTTTAATGTTCATATAAGCAAAAAAAAATTTATTTATTTTTTTTTTATTTTTTTGAAAAAATTAAAATCTGGATGTCTTGAACATTATTTCCAAAATAAAATTTTCAAAACTTAATGGGAACTTTAAGGGAACAGCTCATCAATGGCTATCCTGAGCTATGATGTGAAAGGCAGGAGAAATATATAAAAATATAAGTCTATTTTTAAAATAACTGTGGCAAGAGATGGTGTAGTTACAACAAATACCCAGCAAGGGCTAATGGGACCATGCAAACCTCGACCCTTTGGGCTCAGCCAATGGCGAGAATTTGGTGCGGAACTATCTGTTCTATTTCAACCAATTACTTTTTCAATTTCATTTAATCATGCTGCTGACACAAAAATTACACACTCTGCCAATGAACAATGTAAGTCCAACGTCTCACCTGTATCCTGCAAAAGTGAAGGATGGACTCTATCCTCCATTCTCTGAGTCCTGTGCATGCTCCACCCTGGGCGGCTCCACTAGCTTCTCATAGGACAACACCATCATGATCTGACCAGGATAAGTCACTGTTAGTCTCAGTGTTAAAGGTCATACAAAATGGGAGCTTGTCCCTCATTAACATATAAATAAACAATGGCTTTATATTGAATATCTGATTTTATGTGTTATAACAGACATTTTTCACATCATTCATCTTATTTTTTTTATTTTCATAATGTATGAACAGAAAATATATGGATTTTATTTTTCTTTTATTTTGCTGATAATTTACTCAACCCCATGTCATCCAAGATGTTCATGTCTTTCTTTCATCAGTCGAAAAGAAATTAAGGTTTTTGATGAAAACGTTCCAGGATTTTTCTCCAAATAGTGGATTTCAACGGCTACCAACAGGTTGAAGGTCCAAATTGCAGAACGCGGCACCAGTTTCGTTTTTTTCCGTAAGTAGAATAGGGACAGCGTAGAACATTTAGCATAAGCTTCAATATTTTGAAGAATGCTAAAACGGGAAGTACGTTCAAGGCGATATTTTGTGTTTATAAAGCATAAATGGTTGTATTTTTTTTTAAAATGACCGTTCGTTTCGCTAGATAAGACCCTTATTCCTCATCTGGTATCGTTTAAAGCCCTTTGAAGCTGCACTGAAACTGCAATTTGGACCTTCAACCTGTTGATAGCCATTGAAATCCACTATATGGAGAAAAATCCTGGAATGTTTTCCTCAAAAACCTTCATTTCTTTTCGACTGACGAAAGAAAGACATGAACATCTTGGATGACAAGGGGGTGAGCAAATTATCAGGAAAAGTATATTTAAAAGTGTTATTATATATATTATTATTTATTAAAGTAACTTGAGATCACACAACAGTTTCTCAACACTTGAAGGCATTCTCTGTCTGGTGAAATGTTTCTAATCTAATATTTTTACTTATTTCCACATCACCCTTTTTGAAAGAAAAAGGCCAAAATGAACCTACAATCTCCACCCAACAGAGATTTTTTTCAGTTGACTGGATCCGTAATAGACACTGTTTGCACAAAGCAATAAATGTAAACTTAATTGAGCTGGTAAATGATGTGTGTTATGACATACTGAGAGAAATCTCTGATAATGTTACAGAATCAGTCATAATGAGTCTGTGTACACACCATGATGAGGGTCAGCAGAAGCATCATCATACCCAGCATCACATATAGATTTCCTATTAGACCCCCTGCCCACAGGGGACCAAGAATGGTGGCCAGACCCCCCACTGAACGTCGCACACCCTGACTAAAGCCTGCAGACACACACATGACACACAGTCATTAGAATCAACATATAGTTTTCAATTTTTAAACAGTGACAAAATGTGACACCTATACAAACATAACTTTTACATGTTTACTCATCTATTTTTTTCATATGTCTCTTATTCACAATGGACTTCTCTTTGTTTCTCACCTTGTGTTTTCTCAGCTGTAACCTTAGAAAAGAGGGACACCTGAGACACGGCAACAAAAGGAAGTCCCAGTAACTGCAGGAACACTCCGATGATAAACTCAATTAACTCGAACACAAAACCACCTGATCAAAAGACATATCCATTGAGAATGAAAGCGATAATATCGAAGACTGAAATAGACAGACAGACAGACAGATAGATAGATAGATAGATAGATAGATAGATAGATAGATAGATAGATAGATAGATAGATAGATAGATAGATAGATAGATAGATAGATAGATAGATAGATAGATAGATAGATAGATAGATAGATAGACCAACAGCAAAAGACAGAAATAGACAGACTGACAGACAGTCAGATAGATAGATAGATAGATAGATAGATAGATAGATAGATAGATAGATAGATAGATAGATAGATAGATAGATAGATAGATAGATAGATAGATAGATAGATAGATAGATAGATAGATAGATAGATAGATAGATAGATAGATAGATAGATAGATAGATAGATAGAAAACAGTTCCAAACTAATAATGCATATCATCGAGCTGGCACCAAACTGAGCAGGCATATTGTGTCTGTCCATGCCCAGGTGTATGCCAGTTTCTCTGGATGTCTGCCAGGCACACACACATACACACACCCTGTGGATTGGCCAGGAAGATGAGGCACCAGACACAAGCCCCGCTGCAGATGAGCAGCCCCACCGCCAGCACCACCCGGTCCTCCAGCACACGGCTCAGCCAGCGCACCAGGAAGAAACCTGCAATTACCTCCACCCCACACAGGCTGTACATCACACTGTTCCCCAGCTCACCAAAGCCAAAGTACTTCTGCGTCAGAGGGGTCACCATGGTCTGGAGATGAGAGCAGGAAAGGAGTACACAGACATCACTCAGAACACCCTAGCAACAACATAACAACACGCTTAAAACCACTCAGAACAACTAATAATATGTCTTATATAAACACCACTCACATTTTCTTCAGGCAATGCAAAGTAAATTTAAGATTATACTGTATCAAGCACATGCTTTTTTAATAGAGAAATTTGATGCAATGTGAAAGAATAAACGAAAGAATGATATATCTGAGGGTGAATTAATGAAAAGGAACATCCTGAACTTTATTATCAGTTTGTCGTGTATCTAGGTCAGGCAACCAGGATAGTAAATGTGTGTCAATTTCAAATACCTTATTATATTAAATCAAAGCTTAGATTAGCTTGCATTAAATTAGATTCAGTTGGTCCTACTACTGTGAGCCTTAATCAATCATAATTGGACAGACATTATTTAGTGGCTCAGATGAATTTAGGACAGTGTGGGGGGGTCTGGTGACTGGCTTTCAGAAGTATTGTGCCCATTCAACTTCCAAAATAACAAAAAATAATAATACTTTTTATGATATAGTGTGTGTTATTATGAAACTACAGTTATTATGAAACTTACACAGTGAGAGCCTCATTGTTTTTTCTTTTTAAACAGAATGTCAAATCGTTTTTTGTTTGTGTGTGTGTGTGTGGGGGGGGGGGGGGGGGGGGGGGTAATCAACATTTTGCTTAACATGTATTGCACCTGAATCCTTTGATATTTTTTTCATAGGCTAATATGTTAATAATTTGATTCAGCTTTAGTACAGTACATAAAAGCCTCTTATTTGAGTTTGGAAAAGATAAAAAAAAAAACATAATGATTACTGCTTTGTCTCACAGCCTCACACATTATACATTTGTCTTTATATATGAATATAGCTTCCTGTGGATTTTAAAGGTGCAATGTGTAAAATTTGGGAGGATCTATTGACAAAAATGCAATATAATATACATAACTATGTTTTCAGTGGTGTATAAAGACCTTACATAATGAACCGTTATGTTTTATTACCTTTTAACGAGCCATTTCATCTCATACACCGCGGGTCCCCTTACATGTAAAGTCGCCATTATGCGCTGGAATGTTTCTACAGCAGCCCTAAATGGACAAACTGCTCTACAGAGCGCGTTTAGTCATTTGAAATGCTCATGTTTTTAGAGGCTGCTTGCATCGTCACTACATTGAATATGCACAAATTAGTAGTAGTAGTCGTCTGGTTTATTTGAAGCAGAGACTGTTCTTTGTTAAAAGTAAGATAAAACCTCATTGCTTGACTGGCTACTTTCTACTGTCTCAGACAACATCTTTGTCTTGTGTCGGCCAGACGGCCACCGTAGCTTCTCCGAAAGGGAGGGGTGAGTGCTGTTGGTTGCAGTTCGCAACCTCACCGCTAGATGCCACTAAAAATTACACACTGCACCTTTAAGAAACGGGTTTCTAGAAAGGGATCATCATATTTTGGAGTTATCAGGTGCTATAATGTTTTAACATTTCTAGCATTTCTAGCATATTTTAGTATGCTGCTATCATGTTTTAACATGTTGACAGGTTAGCATGTTTTAATAGTTTGAAAGCTCTATGCTGCATTAATTTTAGAAATGTTGGTTTCAAAAGAAAAAGAAGCTGCCTAAATAGTAGATCAGTATAGGTTGGCTTTGATAAGCCAACATAATTACTGAAGCCTGGAATACAATACATGACTTTTAACCAGATATTTGGCCCAATTTACAGTCTGGATGAGACAATGCTAGTTCTCGAAAGTTAGTGCCAGTTTACAGATTTCAAGGAAAATCTTAGTGTATGATGGGCACAGACTTTTTTTTATCTAAGATTTTATCTAAGATGAATCTGTCCACTATTTTGAGAATATTAAACATGTTTGATTATTTTAAAGCCAATTAATACTTTTCTACCAGACTTGAAAGTCTGGTAGTGTGTTATCCTCAGTTGTGTGTGATGCCCAGTTTTTATTCTGTAACCATTTACAAAGTCGGCAAGTAGCGTATATGAAGCCTAGTGTTTTAAAAATCTGTTCAGATGTGTAGTGTATTCCAGCATTAAGTTGCTAAGGAGTGTTTATCCCCTTTGGTCATCTGGTAACAAGTGTACCAAGACTGCCACTGGTGCCACCCTGAAAAAAAGTAGGTGCATGATGACTTTTACCTCGAGTGCTGTCTGATTGAAGAGAGTGATGAACTGAGCAGTGAGGAGAACCACTACCTCCTCCCTCAGAAACTCTACAGAGAGAGAGAGAGAGAGAGAGAGATCTCAGGCTTTCAAGACATAAATGAATATAATGGAGATATGTACCCCACACACACACACACACTGCAATCATAGAGCAAAGACAGAATGATGTGATCAATAAGGTGTTTTCAGACCACTACTCTCAGATTAGCACCTCAGATGCAATGAAGAACAAATCAATGCCACACCAACTCAAACTGCTCTGCCAAAAATAAAATAAAAGCACTTTCTAAACCCTGGGCTTTACCTTGACTGGCACTGAAGTTTTCAAAGGGGTCAGAGGTATCTGGAAGTGGAGAATCAGGAGGAGAAGGTGGGATTTCGGGTGAGAGCTGGGTCTCAGTCTGTTCTGGATTGATCGGGCCATTTGAGTCCACTGCTGTGGCCCTGTCTTCATCTTCCAAACTCATGAGGGGCTCATCTTCTTCACCTCTGACCTCTCTGAGTGGCATGTGGTGCTCAGGGAAGGAGTCCAGTGGTGGGATGTCCCAGTAAAGGATCATCACTGCAAATTGCATAAGCAGCCACATCCCACACATGAAGAGCTGAGTCAAAAGAGCACAAGGCCAGGAAGCTTGAATTAAAGCATTAAACTTAAATAAAATAACATAAAAAATCACCACATTGGAATTATAAGGTTCTCTCTGCATTCTGAGCAGTTTTGAGATATTGAGCTTCAAAGTTTTTGCATTCCATTAGATTTTGTAGACCCTTTTTGTTTTCTAAATAAAAAGTCCCAAAATGTACACAACAGAAAAGAAAACATCACATAATATAAATAAGTTGTCACAGAATAAGAATATGTGACTTATTCAATTTGACAAAAATGTCAGATATACCTTATTAATCCAAGGTGACAAAATGGCAAATAAAAATGTATTTATTGTTGGTAGTGTAATACAAGAAGGTCTCATTGGTTAACATTAGCTGATGCATTAACTCACAATAACTAACAATGAGCATACGTTAGTTACAGTATTTGTTAACCTTTGTTAACATTAGTTAATAAAAATACAACTTCAGGAAGCATCGGAGCATAAATGAATCAGTGTGTCGAATCAGCTGTTCGGAGCGCTAAAGTCACGTGATTTCAGCAGTTTGACTGTTTGACACACGATCCGAATCATGATTCGATACGCTGATTCATAATGCTCCAAAGCTTCCTGAAGCAGTGTTTTGAAATCGGCCATCACTAAATAAGTCGTTATTTTGTTTTTTTTTAGCGCACCAAAAATATTCTCATCACTTTATAATATTAATATTGAACCACTGTACTCACATGAACTGATTTAAATATGTTTTTAGTACCTTTATGGATCTTGAGAAAGGAAATGTCATTGCTGGCTATGCAGGCCTCACGGAGCCATCAGATTTCAACTAAAATATCTTAATTTGTGTTCAAAAATTAACGAAGGTCTTACGGGTGTGGAACGACATGAGGGTAAGTAATAAATGACAGAATTTTCATTTTTGGTTGAACTAATCCTTTAATTTAGTTCATTATCGCTGTGTTTGATCTCAGTTCATTGTCAGGTATTGCCGTGTGTTATACACTGTATTTGTGCTTATCTTCATGTGGATTACTTGAGTTTGTTTATTTATTTGAGTCTTTTGTTTATTGGATCTTTTTGGACTCCTCATTATCTTTATCTGGACAAAACCATTACAATAATAAGGTTGCATTTGTTAACGTTAGTTATTATGAATTAACAGTAATTATTGTGAGTTAATGCATTAGCTAATATTGGGATCTTATTGTGAAGTGTTACCACACATGGCATAAATGAGGATGAGATTTTTAGCATCGCAGTATTACAAATGTAGGAGGAAAGTTGCCATGAATATAATGTCACAAAGAAAAAAATAATTATCCTTAAATCATGCTTTTTTTCCCCTTTGATTTTTGGAGTGAAATATCAGCCAGACATGCTCTTATTTTGTGAGATTCACTGACAGGATGTGTGTCCCTTTACAACAGTGGTTTTCAATTCTGGTCCTGAGGACCCACAATTCTGCATATTTGGAATGTTTCCCATATTTAACACATCTGATTCAGATCATCAGCTTAGAAAAAAGCTTCATGAACTGAAATTAGTGTGTTAGATAATAGAGATATACAAAATGTGCAGAGCGGTGGGTCCCCAGGACCAGGATTGAAAACCATTGCTTCACACTTTGGATGTCTCCCTCACTTGATCTGATGCAACCATTTCAGGTCTTGGATCCTCTAATGATCTAATGAAAGGAATCAAGTTTCATTAAGGAGACATCAGAAATGTGCATTCACATTCACATTCACAAGCCTGTATTCATCATTGATTGATTGATTGATTGATTGTGTTGATTGGTTTATGAGGACACAAATGTGTATAATAACATGGGTATTACAACGTAAACATGGTTTTACGAGGACACTTCCTGTATCCTCGTAATCCAGATGGCTTAAAAAACATACTAAACTTTGTTTTTTCGAAATTCAAAAAAATGCAGACAGTTGCCTGTGATGGGTTTAGGGGTAGGGGTAGTGTAGGGGGATAAAATATACAGTTTGTATAGTATAAAAACCATTACGTCTATGGAGAGTCCCCGTAAACCATATATACAAGTGTGTTTGTGTGTGTGTGTGTGTGTGTGTGTGTGTGTGTGTGTGTGTGTGTGTGTGTGTGTGTGTGTGTGTGTGTGTGTGTGTGTAGAATGCAAGTAAATTTATGAGAAATGAGCCAAAACAGACTTACCCCAGGTGAGGTGTACTTATTTACTATCAATGGTCCCAATTTGAAATCACACAACCTTAGAAAGATATTGAATGCAGGACCTGAAAGAAAAAGGCTGTCTAAATTAAATATATGTATGTATATTATTGCCACTTATTGCATGGTGGAACACTGACTCACCAATCAGAAGTCCAGCCTGACGACATGCCATGACAGCAGCAAATACTCTAGCTCTCTCATCAGGCAAGGTAGTGCGTGTGAGGAACCCAAAAATTGAGGAACCAGCTCCTGCCCCAATTCCTGATGGAAGGATACAGTGTAATTGCAGTAGTAGGATTCATTTATGGACATAACTCTGTATGCTTTTGAATCGCTCTCAAGGTATTTTGATGTCGAACAAGCTTCAATTTGGCACTGAGAAACATTTGCCCTTAAAGCAGTTTGATTATCTTTGCAATTTTTTCAGAATCATTTTCAGTTTTTGGCTATTTTTCTGCAGTGTATTCCAGAATTTCATTGTGGGAAAAAAATACTGTAAATACTGTTGTGCTATAACTAAACTTACTGTGTGCTATAACTAGACTTAAATTGAACAAATTAGTTCAGTTAAATTAACTGCTATGAGTATTTAGAACTTTCTTTTTCTTTTGAGTTCACAGCACTGACATATTTCAAGTAAACTGAACTGTTTTATTGTTTTGAGTTGTATGAATGAACTCACTTCTTTTAATTTAGACTAATTTAAGTTTAACTGAAACTGGACTGGGATTTCTATTTTGCAGCATGATTTGCCCATGGCACTCGAAAGGGATGGTAAATGCTAAAATTAAGTGTTATATAATGTTTTTTTTTTGTGCAAGATAATGGTAAGGGAGATTTAGTAGTGATTAATGTGTGTTATGCTAATTTAGAAGAGTGTCTGTTAATGTGGGTTTTTGGAGAGTTACCATCATGGTGACAAGTGGCGCATGCGGCTTGGTTTGAGAGCAGGTAAGTTACATGTTTTAAGTTGCTGTACTCATTCAGTAAGTGCTATAGCATGCTATTGTTAACATGTTAGCAAATTAGCAAGTTGGCATTTTTTTCTTAGCAAGTATTTTCTTAGGGTTTACAGTGGAGTAAATAACTCATTTGATTTGCAAGAACTCAAAATAAAAAAAATAATTAAAGGCGCTCTAAGCGATCCTGAGCGGAGTAACTTTCTGTTGACATTCGAAGTGTTTTTAAAACAAAACAGAGGCTAGATAGACCCTCCCTCCTCCTCCTCCTCCTCCTCCCCCTCCCCTTCGTGCTTCCTGAAACAGTCATGAACGCGCATTTAAAATCATTCTTGTCGGTTATTGGCTGGAGCATGTTTATTATGTTAAGTGGTCCAGGCTGCACCAGTTTGTTTTTATTGCCGTTTTCGAAGCTTGTGGCGACTACAGAGACCGTGTTTTTTTACAGTGTGTTCAGGGGACAGGCAGCTAGCGGATAGTGAGGAGATGTTTGCTGTATGTGACAAAAAATGTTTTGGCCTAAAAACGCGTGACATCACTTAGAGCACCTTTAACTAAATATTTTATGTTAATTGCAATCAAAATGTATGAGTTAGCTAACATGCATGAGTACTACAAACTCAAAACTTGATAGTTCTGCTTACTTAACATTGGGAACATCATAACTCAAAAAAATTGATTTACCTCAAATTTTATGAGTTAGCCCAACTTTTTTTACAGTGTAAAAAAGTAATTAATTACTAGTTACTAATTACATATTCAATAGTGTAATTAGATTACTGTACAAATTATTCTCTCCATAAAGTATTTAATTACATATTACTTTCTAAGTCCTCGACGAGTTAATAAATGATACAAGGATAGACATGAAATGGCTCTTTCAATTCTCTCAAATGAATAATATAAAACTACATAAACCATTCTGGTCACACTTTAGTTTAGGGCCCAATTCTCACTATTAACTAATTGTTAACTACAACTTTTGCCTTAATAAACTCCTAATTACTGCTTATTAATACTTAGTAAAGTAGTTGTTAAGTTTAAGTATTGGGTAGGATTAAGGATGTAGAATAAGGTCTTGCACAATAAGGTGTTAATGTGTGCTTTTTAAGTACTAATAAACAGCCAATATAACATTAATATTCATGCTAATAACCAACTAGTTAATAATGAGAATTGGATACTAAAGTGTTACCAATTTTTATGTTAAATCCACTATTGTATTATATATAACTGTTCTACAGTCTATACACTGTATTTAGTTCACTTACTTTAGACGTATAATTTTAATTGATTAATTAATTTAATCAATAAACATGTTATAAACAAGTCTTTGTGTCTGGTCAGAATGTTTTAATACTGCATTGCAGAAAGAAATTACAATCTAATGAGAGTCATCAATCAAAAAGAACAGTCTCTCTGTTAGTATCTGTTGGATGTCTTAAATCTCATTAATGTTGATGGTTCACACCACAGGAATCTCACAAGCAGAGCTCATTGTGACTGATAGAACAGTGCAACTTCAAAATATCCTCACCTGCAACAAGACGGCTGGACAGCAGAAGCCATTTTGAATATCCCATGAAATACATGAAGTTTCCTAAAAGACAGATGTGTTGCTATTAGCAAGTCAAACAGCATTATCAGGAGATTATAACTGCATAAGATCAAGGGTTATTTGATAGATTTTAGAACCATTTCCATTCTCCATCTCCATTCTAATGTACTGACCCACAATTTCAAACACATTGGAGAAGAGAATGATGGTCTTTGTAGTTCTGGTCTTGTCTGACCAGTGACCAAACATTGGACCTGACACCAGCCCACTGAAGCTGAACGCAGATAGACCCAAGCCAAGAAAATAAGGTGGTGCCTCTAATAACTGCAGATATCGCCATATAGTTGGCAGAATGACAGCTGAGAGAGAGAGAGAGAGAGAGAGAGAGTAAGCAGCTGATGTGCAAAATACAATCAATACATTCACCATTTACACATTAATACAGTTTAATGCTTTCTTGAGAATATTAAGCACTATTGATTCAAACAAGTGATTTTCTGCATGGATTTCTTTTTTAATTAGAAAGGAGAGAAAAGAATTCTACTACTTACCATATTCTATGCCACTCAAAAGAAATATTAATCCAATAGTGAGAAAAGACAGTTTTCTTTTTTGTCTGTAATCCATCGTAGTGTTTCTTTAAGTTATTTTCACAGCACTCGATCATTCCTCTTCCTCATGGTCCCATTATTGTAATGAGAGGGATGGTGTTCTCCATTACTGACTCTGGTATGTAACCTTGCTCGTCTTACTGTAGGCTATATCGCTTTTTTGTGGGTCATAGCAAATTTATCATTCAGCAAAAGACAAAGTATAAACCTTGTGGTGCCAGGCGAGTTTTGGAAAGCTAAGGGAAATTTTTTGATGATTTTACACAAACACGCTGTTTGATGTTCAGTGGATCCCTTTTCCTTGAATATGATCATTCAGGTCCCCCTCACAAGACGAAGATAAATGCCCTATAATTTAACTCTTCATTGATGCAGCATTGAAGATAAACAGGGCTCAGGCACTTCCAACAGTCTCTGTACTCTGTACAAGCACCAGAGATCTAGTATTACCTGTGTGATTGTATCCATTATTTATCATGTTCAGGTGAAGTGGATTGTAATTCTACTCCCTTAAAGCTGTTTATTTACTTCTTTATAACAGAAATTCAGTTCATTGTTGACTATTTACAATCCTAGGCAAAAAAGCAAAATGTAAGCAAACACACTACTTAAAAAGCCATTGCAGTCTCAGAAAAGCATCAGAATTAAGTTTTTGGCAGAGTATGGGAAGTTGTGTGTGGAGTGAATCACAATGAAGCACGAGTTGCATGGTGATGCTCCAGAGTGGTGTCTTTGAAAACATGCTGAGAAATATAATAATAAATCCATTTCTACCACAGTAAAGCATGGAGGAAGAGCTGTCATTGTGTGGAGAGCATTTTTACCCACTGCTATGGTGAGCTACTTCACTGTGAAAAGTCATTTAATGCTTTGGAGTACAGGAGATAATTGCAGAATGGCTTGCTTTCCACAAATAAAAAGTTGTTATCTAAAGGAAGGAATATTTTTAACGAGACAATGCTCCTGCCCAAATTACAAAGACAAACCAAGAACAAGTCTTGAGAGCAAGTCAGGTTTTGGCTTGGTCAGAGTCCAGATTTGAACCCTATAGAGAATATTTGGTCTCACATTAAACTCGAACGAACTGGGAGATATTTTTCAACTACTTGTAACCCACCTATAGGTAAATACACAACTCTAGGTTCATAAGAGGTTCAGACATTGCAACACAAATGAATGGACAGATTCACTGTAACAGTTTCAATGTAACTTTAGTAGGAAAATTATATTGTACAAAGTCACAATGTAGCCGGCGTACAAATAAAATGAAATAAAACCCCCTTTTTAAACTAATGTCGGTGTGCGCGTTTATCAGTGTATGTGTGTTATGCGCGACCAGTTCGGCAGTCTTTCAAAAGTGGCCAAAATCAAAAAAATGTCCTCCAATGTCTGTAAGATTCTTTGTTGGTAACAGTCCTACCACGTAATGGGCCCTATAATACACCCGGCGCAATGCGACGCAAGGCGCAGCGCAAGTGTGTTTGCTAGTTTGCGTCCGGCGCCGTTCGCGTTTTCCCGTTCAGCTCCACGTCCTTAAATTAGTAAATGCATTTGCGCCAGTTAGTGCGCCCATGGGCGTGCTGGTCTAAAAAAGAGGTGTGTTCAGGCGCATTGCCGGCGCATTGCTATTTTAAGGAGCTGAAAATAGACTGCGCCATAGACCAACTCAAACCTGGTCTAAAGTCTAAAGTCAATGGCGCAATATTTTTTTGTTAGAGCGCGTTGGTAGAAACTCCACAGTGCGCGTTGACTTTGCTTATTACACACAGGGATGCGCATCACACAAACATGCCAAATATTAAAAACAAAAGGATTACAGTGTAAAAGAATATTATTGTGTAGGCTACATAAATATAAAAATGTAATGATGAATAGTCATTGCGTGTATTAGAATTAGGCTCCCTATTTTAAATTCAGCATATTACTACTTATAATGATGAACGAAATTGGCTAATTAATTGAACAATCGTGCCAATACACACGCATATATATTAACTGACTCATCGCGCGGAGCTATTTGAAAGCCTGCATCCAACGCAGACGACTGAAAGATTGACTGGCCACTCAACAAATTCCGCCATGTAAATAGCAATCCGCCATGGCGCGAGCGCATCTCGCTCTTAAAGGGAATGGGAGATGACACTCTGATTGGTTTATTGAACGTTACGCCCATTACTCATTAAGAGAATAGGGACAACCCATTTCAAAAATGTGCCCCGGCGCACGGACCGTTTTTCCGTCGTTAAAATAGCAAAAGTGGATTTGGACACGCCCTGAGTGCACCTGCGCCGTGCGCTTTACACTTTGCGTTTAGATCGTTAAAATAGGGCCCAATGTTGTCTAAGGATTTGATGTTCAAGTTCGCAGAGACTCCAGAAGATCCAGTTGGTTGGCTCGCCATCTAAGATTTCACACTTCTCACCGATCAACGAACAGAATCCCCTCCTTACTAAAAGACCTGACCAAGATATGCAGGAACCCTGATTAATGAAACTGATGAACAATCGATGCCGTTCCACTGCTCTCACTCTCTCTACCTGGTGTGATCTGTTTTGTACATGGATCGGCACTGAGCCGATTCTACCAATGAACAATGAAGCAAGGCAGGACAAAGGCATTACCACATTTTGATTGGCTTAGAGAGAGAGAAATCAAAGAGTTTGTTTTTTTCCCTTAAACATATTTTGTAACTACATACTCATAAACAGTTTGAAGCCATTAACATTGAGTGGAACTGACACAACACTGACGCTTCTAATAGTAAAAAGCTGTCTGCAAGTTGGGGAAGGGTCTTCTGTGCTAAGTTATCTACAATATTTGTTCAGTTATTGCTAATTTCCTGACCAGTGATTTGTGATTAAAATGGTTAAAACAATAAAAAAAAATAAAAAAAAAAATAAATATTTTGCCATTTTTTACATTTTTTTTCTTTCCAATGAGTGTATTTACATGCACACATAACACTCCACAACTGTACTTAGTCAAACATTGTTTGGGCTGTTTGTTTGTTTGTTTTAATTCTACACCTAACAAAAAGTGAATTTAAAAGTATTACAATGGGTTGTTTGTGCATATTCCTTGGATTTTCATATAAATATTAAAGAAATATTATAATTTATGTTAAATTATGAAGATCTAGAGTTTTCACTGAAGGGAGTGTCCATGGCGGCCTGACAAAGTGCGACATTGCGCCATGAAACGGAAGTTGTTGTAACTCGGGCATACAATGTCTGATCTGCCCCAAACTTCACGTTTTATAAGAGTCCTGGCCTGAAGACATCTACATGCCAATCTTCAGTTACAGTCATAGCGCCACCTGCTGGCAACGGGAAATGACATGTTTTACACTGTGATTAACTCCTCATAGAGATTTAACCAGATCAACATTACAATGGTCAGTCTAATCTTAAGGCTTTAGCGATGATAAATATCAAAGATCTTGAGTTTTTGTTAAAGGGCGTGTCAGTGGTGGCCTGACAAATTCTGATGTTTCCCAAAGCTTCACATATGTGATAAGAGTCCTGGACTAAAGACATCTACATGCAAATATTCACTTAGTCATAGCTCCACCTGCTGGCAACAGGAAATGGCATGCTTTGCACACATTTCAATATGCCACGAAGTACCAAACATGCTAGAAACATGTTAAATCATGCAACACTTGGCTCAGTTCTAAAGTATGCGATTAACGCCACGAAAAAGGAAGTTGTTGTAACTCAGACATACATTGCCCGATCTGCTCCTAACTTCACGTTTGATAATAGTCCTGGACTGAAGACATCTACATGTAAGTAATAGTCAATGCACCACCTGTTGGCAGGAGGAAGTGTGGCACGTCGAAATGACTTTGCCATAATTCTCCTGTATTTACTTGTATAAATGCATGTCACCCACTATTCACTGTTTTCCTAAGGCCACTGGATAGCGGTGGCCCTGGGTGTGAGGGCCCTTTCATTGTTGCTTGCAGCTTTAATTATAATTCTAACTGTAGTTTGGTATTCGATATTACATATGTTTAATATATTTTAGATGTACTAAATTACATCTTCATAATTGCAAATGTAAAATTTTTAATGCATTAAAAAATGTTTCTATAGAAATTACATTAAATCATATTTTAGTTTACCACAAATATATATATATATATATATATATATTTTTTTTTTCTATTTTAATATGTTCAAATGTAATTTATTCCTGTGATGGTAAAGCTGAATTTTCAGCATCATTACTCCAGTCTTCAGTGTCACATGATCCCTCAGAATTAATTCTCATATGCTGATTTGCTGCTCAAGAAACATTTCTTTTTATTATCAATGTTGATAACAGTTTTGCTGCATATTTTTGTGAAAAATACTTTTTTTTCAGGATTCTTTGATGAATAGAAAGTTCAATAGAACAACATTTATTTGAAATAGAAGTCTTTGGTAAAATTAGATATGTCTTCACTTACCGTCAGTTCCTGTCAGTTCCTGGACTTCACTTCCCATAATCCTCCCTGCTTGTCACATGCACACTCCACACCAATCATCATTTGCCACATACAGCTGAAGCTCATTATCTGGGCTATTTAAGATTCACTCACTTACCACCTCATTGCGAAGTCTTGATTCACCCTGTGTTCAATTCTGAGTGTTCCCCTGTGTTTATTGTCTGCCTGTCATCAAACCTGTCTGTGTACCATTTACGATCCTCTGCTGCCAGCCTTTGAACTTTGCATTGTTTCCTGACCTGTGAATGATATCTGCCTGTCCTGACCATTGCCTGTATTCTGACTACGATTCTGCCTAGCCCTTGCTGTTCCTGTTTGCCTCTGCTTAGACCCTGCCTGTACGACCACGCTTACTTTTAATAAAGCTTGCAAATGGATCTCTGCCTGAGTCCCGTTTCGTTACACTCGGAACGGTAGTGTAAATTCTTAAGTATCTTTCTGTAATAAGTACTCTTTTTTTTTAAAGTATGCTAATGTTTCTGTTAAACATTATGTAATATTTGCTAATGACTTCTTAGAGAAGTTATAAAATGTTACCTTTGTATTTCAAATCCAGTTTTATATATTTAATAAATATTTAAACCAATATTACATTTTGATTTGAATTCTGACTCGTGTTTGTCTCTTACAGATTTAATGCCATCATTTGCTCAGCATCTTAACTGTATAAGGTTAGATAAGACCATGTACTCTTGCAGGTATTTTGTTTAGACTGTTATATAGACACTAATATGTTCTGTTTCACAAACTCCTCTGAAAGTAATTTCATTGTGTGCCAGCCACAGGAGAACCCAGAACAGCCATCACTTAACAACAAGTCAGAAAAGATCAGTCAGAAAATCTAAAGTAAACACAAAGCAGTGCCCTGGCAGCCACCTAGATTACTTTTTGATGCCAAGGACCAGTGCTTGAAATGGGCTGCTATGTGGCAGTACCTTTAGTGTACCTTTAGTGTACCGCCAGTTTTCCTTGCGTACTGGTGTTGTGCCGAATTCCTACCCCTACCAAATTATTACCGCCCTAGTATTGGTAGGTTTAGGATTAGGTGTGGTGGAGGGGTTAGGATTAGGCAATCAAATAGCGACTTCAACAAGGGGGGTAATAATTTGGCAGGGAGTCGAAATTCGGCACAACAACGGTTTTTCCGACATGTTGCATGTACGGAAGCCAGCCATAGCCTCCCATTAGGAAAGCGTTTTGAACTGAGCATCAGGAGTACTGGTACTTTTATTTTTCCACTTCAGGGACTGCCAAGGATCCCTAGACTCGAATCAATTCACCTTTATTTAGATATAATACAAAACAGCTTCACAGTGATTAACAGGAAAACAATGTTGAATGATGTAAACAGAACTCAATTCTGCTGTAAAGCAGCTCTAAAAAGACAATAGTGTCATTTTCAGCTCAGACGGTGAGCCACTGGTGATTCATGGATCCCATTTTGGCATTGTTGCGCTCTCTCGGCCCAGTGGATGCTGATATGGGTCTTCAGTAGCACAATCCGGCTCATCCTGCCTGTGGTCTCCAGTTTGGACTCTCTTTCCCAGTCTTGTCTTCCTACAGTTTTTCTGTGCTCATTGAATTTAAGGGTACATTTACACAACAATGTACTAAATAAAAGGTACTAAAAGTTTTTTCTTTGCGTTTTTCATGTACAGACAACAAAGTTGTCAAAATTATACCCGTTCACACAGAAACAACCAAAAGCACTTCATTATTCATGATGTCACTTTGTAAAGCAACAATACACGCATATAGACTGAACACGTAGCATGTGCTTTACAACACCGTTTTCACAAATGTGCATTTTTGTAGTATACACAGAGATAACAGTATCATTTTTGTTTTTAAATTGCACATTGAATCCCAATTTCAAAGTTTGAATTTTCCATTTTTTGTTGAAAATGGTGTCATGTAAACAGCCCCTAAAATAAACTTTTGTGTTATACCTGCAATTGAATCCGTGTCCCTCCCCTCAGTTCAATAGTTTATCAGTTATGAAATGAGTTCAGTTCAGCTATAAAGCAGCTCTGCAGTAAATATGTTGATCCCCCTGTGTTGGACCCCTGACAGCACAAAAAATGGTCAGTTTCTCAGGTCATCTCAAAAAAATATCTAAAAATATATTTTATTTAAGAAACACATCTTCAGCAGATGATGACCAGGTGCGAAATATTGTTCTGACAATCTGAATACTTTTTTATATACAGTAAGTTGTTCATTAATAATTAATGTTATTTTGGATAAAAAATCATTAATTATTGATACACTGTTGTGCTCATGAAGCTAAAAGTTGTGAGTTTGTCATTTGGTGTCAGTTTATCAGAGTCTAGTTTTAATAGCTACATAAAGCTATATCATGCACAGAAGAACACATGTTTTGAGGTAAGACATCATTTGGAATTTACACCATTTTAGAATCTGTGTTTCAGTAAAGTAAACATAGATACGTGGTTTTCTGCAGACAGGGTCAAAATTATATGGAGTTGTTTTAGGTTTGTTCATTTACTTCATAGTTTTGTCCAGGTCATATGTAAAAATAGAAAAAACAGACTGTCAGGTGTGCTTACAATCCCATTGGACATAATTATGGTTTAGCTGTAGGTGTTCCCATAGAAACCCTTTGTGGCATCCCTGTTCAGGCAGAGAAAAGATATTCCGCTGATCTCATCTGGGTGAGAAGAAAACAATCACTTAAGTGCACTCTATTGCACTACATAACTGCCGGCTATGCAGCATAGTGGTTCTGTGTCCAGATGTATAGTACATTGACCTTGTCGATGTGGGGTCAGTGTTGTGTTAATTTAGTGCTGTAACCTAGTTAAGGGTTACTTAGTAAGATAGAAATGATGCTGAATCATTCCCCTCGGGGGTCTTTCAGTGTACCTGTTAACATCACCCTGCAGGGCGCGCGACGACGACACATGCGGTACGTATGGAGATCAGATCCACTGCTTCTGTATTCTGTTTTATTGCAGATTGTCTAAGTATGAGATACAAAAGTATTTTACATTAAGTTCTTCCAAATATAACAATAGAAGCAACAAGTCCTTGAGTTAGAAATGTTGTTATAACATAGTAAAAATAAACCTTAAACTATTTTTGTCTCCACCACTGTATTGTATTGAACATTATATCAAATTAAGTAGAAACACACGAAAAGCTTAAAGAGATAGTTCACTCAAAATGAAATTCTGTCATAATTACACAATCTAATGTTGTTGCTGTAATGTGTTTGTTCAGTTTTGGTTTCATTTTCACTCATTCTGTTTCTGTTTGCCTGTGTTACCTTAGTTTGTCTCCATGGTTTTTGTTTGAGTTATGCACATGTTTCTGGTTACATTAATTATCTCGGTGTACTTAAGCTCTTGGTTCGTTCAGTTTATTTATCCAGTATTGGTCAATGATAACGTGGTTGTTATCATGATATCCTTTGTCGTGCACTCATTACAGCAGTTCGTGACAGTTTTGAACACTTATGCCCTTGTAAAAAAGAAGTGTGCTTAATTGTATTGAATGTGCAATTGTAGTGTACTTTAAATCTTTAAGTAAAAAAAAACTGTACTTGCAGATATTAATTAAATAAAATGCAACTTTCATGACTGTTTCTTAACACACTTAAGTACACTTTTTAAAAAGGCACTTGTAAAGATGTCAAATTAAAAGTTTTACTTTAAAGTACATTTTAAATTATTGTTTTATTATTCGTTTGTGCTTTAAGTGAAGAGTTTCGTTGCAAAACGAGATAACTCCGTTTTTTAAATTTTTCAAAAATCTTGTTTTTTGGTTGTGCATTCCAATTAATATCAATTCAACTGCAGTTGGTTTGTTTTGATTTAAACCTTCATAACTTAAAAAATACAGCTAAGTAGCACCATAAAACAAAATAATAACATGATAACATAATAATAAACATGTTTTGACAAAAATGTTAAAAACGGAGTTATCTCGTTTTGCAACGAAACTCTTCAAGTGCACTTATTTTCATGTGTTGACTAACATACTAAAGCAAAAAACTTGATTATAATTTTTACTGTAGTGTGTTTTTTTATATAATATTTAAAGTTAATGTGTTTTAAATGTACTAAATAGCAAAATACAAATGTGCAATTATGAATATGTTACAATTACAAATAAATTACAT
Source organism: Megalobrama amblycephala (assembly GCF_018812025.1). NCBI lineage: Eukaryota > Metazoa > Chordata > Actinopteri > Cypriniformes > Xenocyprididae > Megalobrama > Megalobrama amblycephala. The sequence goes on along the minus strand of NC_063060.1, from coordinate 17,350,463 downwards.
AAAATTTTCAATAGAAATGACATTAAATTATATTTTAGTTTAAGTTAAGTCCTACTTAAGTGGGTCAAAAGCACTCCTAGGTTAAACTAATTGCATTTAAAATAAATTTAAATTATAATACATGTCAATTTCATTCTAAATAACATGCAATTAAGTGTTGTAAAACATGACATTCAGCATAAGTAACTTAAAGGTATGGTAATTTTTGAAGAGGCTAGCAATAGCAAGCTTTGAAAGCATAAGATCCCATCCTCCCTTCAGAGCATCTCCAAAACCACACCTCCTCCAAAACACATGAACGCGGACAGCAGGGAGCAAATAAAGCATCATGAGAGATAGTGTTAAAGTACCTCATGTCTCAAAGCACATAACATTACAATAATACTGAACATAAACAACTTGAAGAGCACTGACCTGTACCACTTGACTGCTGCAGATTCATTTTGGCATTGATAGTGTTGCCATTGAAACATAAATTCCAGTCACGAACCACTCTAAGTGTAACTTCACAGATTTCCACCTCTTACAAATTACAGTAGGTTTCTCCAGAGCCAATGTATATGATTTAACTAAATTAATAACTATTGATTTTTACAAAGGAATTAATCAATTCTGAACTTACTTAAGCTGGACAATGACACCATTTTCTTCTAGAGCTGCTTTGCACACAAAATTATTTGCCTGTTATCACTGTAATGCTGCTTTGACACAATCTGCATTGTAAAAAGCACTATATAAACAAAGTTGACTTGACTTAAGTACTGTAGCCTATATTATTTTAAAGTATTTTTTTTTCCATAAGTATTTTTTTAAAAAAAATTTAAAGTGTACTTCTTTTTCACAAGGGTGACTTTCTTCAGTGGAACACAAAACATTTTTTTTTGAAAAATGACAGTGTTTTTTAAACTCCATATATAATGAAACTCAAGTGGGCTCTAAATTGTTTGGACTCCACGTTTCTTACCCAGAAGAAAGTAAGTTATACAGGTTTGAAAAAACGTGAGGTTGAGTAAATGGTGTCTTTTCCATTGTTTGAAGTTATGGTCTTTTGAGCAGTTTGTAATTTCACTACTAAGGCCCTGTACATGTTGGAGTAAATCTGCATAAAATGATTTAAATGAATAGTTCCCAAAAATGGAAATGGAACACATCATTCCAAATCCATATGCTGTTATTTTCTTTGTTATTTTTAGGGAGACTTACAGTTGAGGAAATTCATGAAATTCTGAAGATTCCTTGAATTCTCCTTTTGTATTCCATGGAAAAAAACAGCATATAGGTTTGTTATGACATGAGTTGAGTAAGTTGAGTACATAATTTCTGGGTGAATTACTGCTTTAACTGTTTCTTAGGGATGTCTTCCACCAGCAAGGCCAATTACATGAAACTGGAGGGAACTGGAGGAAAGATAGGGAGCTGAAATGCAATGAGAAAGCCAGAGCTCAAATCCCAGAGTCCAGTGTGGGAGAAGACAGAGCCATCCTCTTGGGCTTCACCATGATGACCTTCTCCATCCTCATGTACTTTCTGGTTGGAATTGTAATGGTGAAACCATGTCTCCATAGGTTAGTACTAGGTCTTTAGGCAGACTGCTTGTATGCCTTATTAGAAAAGTATTCATGTTGTAATTTTCTTCTTGATGAACTTTGCGATTAAAACATAATTTGCTAATAATCACTACCATGAAATATGATTACTTTAAATAAATATAAAATAATTTGTGTCAAAACCTAGTAAGCTGCCTAGAAAGTCCTCCAGTGTCTTTCTTTTCTTAAAAAACAAAACAAACACACACACAGTTTCATGTCCAACACATTCAAATAATGTAGGCCTATTGTGTGTGATAGCATTCGGTAACAAAAATTTTAATTTTAAATATTTTAAATTTATTTTTGTCTTGCTAAGGCTATTTTCACAATTAGCATTTTGTGTATCCTATATACACATAATACCTTTTCACACTATTTTTATAATTTAACAATTATAGCTTGACTGGAAATATCAGTCATATTTACCCTGTTGTTGTTGTTTTTGTTTTCCCTGCACACATTAGATATCATACTTCACCTCAAGCATGTTCTTAACTGATTCTGTTGTGTTCTAAAGTAAAAGATTTTGAAAAAAATACTAAATAAATTTTATAAATAAAGCACCAAAAAAAAAAAAAATGAAAAGAAATGTTAAAATTTAAAACATCTGGGTTACAATGCGATTAGTCGAATAATGGCTTAAATGAACAACTACTAGTCAACTAGAAATAACTTTAGTTGGGGGTAGCCCTACCAAACACGCCAATTTTATTGGCTGGCGGCAGTCTATGATGTCATGAGCGGCATGCCCATGAGTATAAGAAGCCACATCTTGTTCCCCTTCTTAGGGAACCAGAGTTACATACGTAACCCAGACGTTCCCTTTCGAAGTGGAACTTTTGATGCGGTGTCATGGACTTGACGCTATGGGGATCCAATACCCACCCCGCCATGCTGAGGGGGTTCCTGCCTTACTAGGCTGTGGATATGCAAACTGTAGTGGCTGTAGAATATATTGACTCTACCGATCACCTAGCTGGAGTCGAAACGTGTCAACCCTGAGGGTGCAAGTTGCAATTCATAGACTGCTAAGTGCAGCCACTCCTAAGCTCAAATTCTCTACTTAGCAAGAGAAGGAATCTCAGCTTCTATGCTCTATTGAAATGGAAGTCCCAGCCTTTCCATCCTTCCTCCCTCCTTTGTAGGGCAGGTAAAAACCCTAAGTGACCCAAGAGCAAAAGCTCTAGTAAAATGCTAGCTATGTCAATGTCTTGACAAAGCCCTCAGGGAGTAGCTTACCAAAGGGAACAACTCAACTATGACCTTCAATCTACCACTACTTCCAAGGGGGCGAATATATCTCTCACTCCATCTAAAAAGATGCAGATATGGGAGGGACATATAGCAAAGACTCTCGCCATCTCAACCACTAGGGAATCTGCAGGGGAGCATAAGCTCTACTTATTTACCCTAAAGCCATAGGGAAGAGTGTGTTTAACCCTATTTGCAAAGCCTTCTCCTGGACCCACTTGGAAACTTCATCTGATTAGAGTGCTGCCAAGAAGGGAGACCAAGCATAGGTCAACCGGAGACTTTGCACAATACCCAGCTACAGGGGAGACTTACTCCAAGACCTAACTGTACTTGCGGAGGGAATAAATGGAACTGAGGGAATTTTGTGAAAAAACTATAACAATTCCATTCATTTTTCTCCACCCTAAAGGGTATCCTGAGAGCAGCTCAAGAAAGGGAGCATGCCCCTCCAAGAGGGAGCCTAATCCTTACTCATAGTCAGGAACGAGGGAAAAGAAGGCAAGACATAAGCAGTGTGCCCAATAATTTTCACTACCTAGACTCTAGACCCCAAGGAAGCCACAGGGGAGCTAGGCCCTGCTTAAAACCCCTGTGTATCTGGGTGAGAGCAACTCATACCCTGCCTTGAGTAAAGGTACTCTACTTAAGATCCGCTACCACTAGTGCCTTGTGTTTCTCTTTTGGCACCAGGCCTTGTATGCGATATCCCTAATTCAAGCTCCAACCATTGGAGAAGGATATAAGCAAAACAGAGGAAGTCTTTCTTAAGAACAGATTTGCTAAAACCTTAGAAATTAGCTCTTCAGGTTACAACCTCCACTATTGCTGCCATTTCAAGGGGAAGCATAATCCTTACTTCTGCTCAGGAAAGAAGGGAGAATGAGAGCAGGGCATAATACAGTGTGCCCGCCACTCCTGTCTCCCAAACTCTAAAGCCCCAGGGAACCGCAGGGGAGCTTAGGTTCTACTTTAAGACCCCAGTTTAACTGAGGGACAACAGCTTAACCCTGCCTTAAAAGGCATTCTACCTATACACCGTGACAAATAACAAGGAGGGACGACCACAAGAGAACTTCCTCTACTCATTAGTACTATCGCCATAATCGAACACCCATCCAAAGGGGAGTGATATCTCTGCTTCACGACCCAACAATAATTGGGAAACGAGGTAACAAAACATGATTCCATTCACCCCGCTCTAAGGGATACCTAAGCAGCATCACAAAGAGCTCCTCTGAGGGGAAGCCTATATCCCTACTTTTGACATAAAAATGGAGAGAAATGAAAGCAGAACATAATGCAATGTGCCCAGTAATTCTATTGGCTTTAACCCCAAAAGGAGCCACAGGGGCAGTTCATGCCCCTTCTAGCATAAAAGCACTCTACTCAAAGCCTGTTATAGCTAGCAATTAGCAGAGCACTTATCCAAAGGAGAGTGATACCCCTATTTCAAGACACAATGATAGATAGGGAGGGTGATAATGGATTGCCCCAGTTCTGTTCACCTTGCTCTTCCTTCAAGGGGAAGCCTATTTCCCTTCATTAGTCATAGAGGGGGAAATCAGGGCATATTATAGTGTGTCCAAAAACTATCATCACCTAGGCTCCAACCCGAGGGTGCCATCGGGAGCTTTATTTCTACTTTAAAAAAAAAGCTCCTACCCTGACCTAAGTTAAGGGAGGTAATGAGGAGGCAGGAAAAAATATTGTAATCCCATCCTCTTTGCTCTGTCTTAAATAATATTAGAGCAGTTTCTCAAAAGGAGCATGCAAAATGCTAACTTTCTAGACCAGTATTTCAGGCTATAACCTTTAGGGCTGCCCCTTTTACTTATGAGAAAGAGGCAACCTTGCTAAGGGGAGCTAGCATCCTACTTACAACCAAACAGGTGTTAAGGGGCTCGCACACCAGACGCGAAGCTCAGTGCCGGGCAGCACCGTGCCACGTCTTTAAAATTCGAACGTATTGTTTTCTATGAATGCACGCACACCGGTGGCGACATTCGGCGCCTGTCCGCGGCACCCAGCTACGACTCAGAAAACAATAGAAAACAATGCGTTCGAATTTTAAAGATGTGTCGCGGTGCTGCGCTGCGCTGAGCTTCGCGTCTGGTGTGCGAGCCCCTTGAGAGAGTAAGTAAAGGAGACAGTGAATCATAACAGCTCCAACTTCATTCACCTTGCATCAACTCTTAGAATGCAGGGGAGCTGTGTTTTACTTAAAGGCCCCTATAGTATTGAGGGAAAGAACTCAATCCAAGCTTCTAGTATAATCATAAAGAAGCACTCTGTTAGCATTGTAGTAGCATTCCGTCAATAGGGGAGTGAATATTCCTCCAAGGAGGTTGTGCTCAACCCTAATATAATGCTTCTTTTGAAACTCAGAAGAATAGTTGGCGCTGGTGGCAACACGTAGATTCACTTCAATCTCTGTCACCAATACCAAGTAAAAAGTGTCAGGATGTCCTCAGACCCTAAACAGTCATTGAGTTTCAAGGTAGAATCTTTGCATCGTCTAACACTACTAGATGGTAGAGCAAATTCAATAGAATGGTTAGTCTTGTCTTTCTCCTTGATCCACAACAGATTGATCCACAAATGCCCCGCTGTAACCACCATTGCTGCCATAGAATGACCAATGGCCACAGCAGTTTGCTTGCTGGTCCAGAGAGCCAGATCTGTGGTACAGCGCGGTTCCGCGACCACCTCAGGATACAAACACTGTCCCTGGTCCAAGTCCTTAAGCAGATTGGAATTGTATGCTTGTAACACTGCCATGGTGTGTAAAGCACCACCAGCCTGACCCGTTGCTGCATACATTTTACCCACATGAGATGTGGGTAAAGACAGATCACACCAAGCTTGTGTAAGTCCCCGGGTGTAAGAAAACACTCACATGGAGGAACACACTGCCAAAAACTCTCACCATTATTGTCCACATGCTCATAAACAAAACGGATCCTGAAGACATAAAAGCTGATGACGTAATTTGCAGATGCCCTCTTATACTCACGGGCACTCCATTCATGACATTATAAACTGTCATTAGCCAACAAAATTGCCATGTTTGGTATACTTATTCAGACACTGGTGACGCTGAAAGTGTTCCCCATAGCATCAATTCCATGCTGCCGTGTCGAAGTTCCACTTAATTTTAAAGCAGCAAATCATCTTCTGCTGAATTAGCAGGGCCACACTGCTTCAAAAATTAGTTTTGTCTTTAAAATATATACTGACATCCTCCATAATAACACAAATGATAAAGAGAAGGACATGATGAATCAAAGTTCATCACAAACAGCTTTACCACAAGCTGAGGTAAATACTAATGTATAGAAGGCGCACAATGTCATAAACACAAATACAAAACACTATCATGGTAACACACAAAACTAAAATAATGCAAACATTAATTTAACAACATGATGCAACATAAAACCCTAATGTACTGAGAACAAAACAATAAGAAGAAACATAATTATTAAAATAAATAAACATCAAATGTGAAGTGTCACACAAGGGAATTCTGGGAATTTCAGTTTACGGCTTTTCATTGTAAATTATAAGATGTTATTTTATAAAAATGTATATTTAACAGTGTTAATGTTAAATGTAAGGTTAGATCTATTACTGTTTCTCCCCTGTATAAGGGAACTTAATGTTAACCAATTAACAGGTTTTTACAATCATTTTTTTTACAGCACCTATGTAACATTATTATGTTTTTACATTGTAAACATTCACTTAATAATTCATGTTTGTCTTTGCAACAGCGACTGGAACAATTTTGCTAACTGCTCATTAGTCCAGATTGATTTACTGGATGAAGTGATGGACTGCCGTGGCATTGTCAGCTTCAAATGCCTGCGTGTTTTGGTAAACATCTCGTCCCCTGAAAAAACACTTCGACTTTACTACGATGAAGACTTTGTGAAATCCAGGCCAAAGGTACAGTTGTGAGTGTTATTTGATTGAATGGAGGATTTAATCATCCTGTCATTCCAAATTCTATATTATTTTCATTCCTCTGGTTTTATGGACTAAGACTGGACTGTAAGCATACTGAAATGATGACACAGCAACTGGCATTCAGTAATGAGATGAAATTTCACAATAACTTATATTTCAGTCTGTTCCTCACCCAAAGCTAAAATTACTTTTTACTAATTCTACAATTACGGTGGCATTTTCATTTGAACTTTTTTTTTAATTACATTATAACCTACATTAAACCTATATCTTCTTATTTTATTCAAGGTTACAATAAATACATGTTTGATGATGATGATGATAAAAATAATAATAATAATAATAATATTATTATTATTATTATTATTTATCAATTTAGAAACTTATATTTTATCAAAATTTTGATTGATTGAAATATTGAACAATCTAAATCGTAATTTTCTATAATTTTGATCCAACAGTAAATCATTATTAATAAGATAACAACATTTCAAATTGTTTTATAAAAATGTCTGATTCATTGTGATTGATGAAGTAATACATAAGTGTTTCATTTCATAAAATTCTGTTTTTATGTTAACACTACAGACTTTAAAATTTTAAGACGATTTTTATATAAATAATAATAAAAAAACATTTTAATAGTGTGATTTTTACTTATTTAAATTTGTCAAAATACTGTACAGTATTTTACAATATATTGTTCTATTCTTTTAAAATTATTATTTTATTACTTTTTTGAACAGGGAATTATGGAGAAAAATAAAGGAGTGGTAAGACTTTCAAACTTAAAATGATTATAAATATCAATTATTTTAAAATAATATATACTGGGTAACACTTTATAATAACTGCATGATATGAATCATTAGTTAAGCTTTAGTAAATAGTCAATTCATTATTAATAAAGCATTAATAGACTATTAATTAATAGAATATTAATTAATTAATTAATTTAAGCATTAATAGACTAAGCAGTTTATAAATAAAGAAATGCTATATTCCTGATTTATAAGCATATCTATAATATGTTTAATAATTGTTTTCTTTATTAATGATCGATTTATAATTTCTTAATTAGGTATTATATTATTTACAAACTAGTTAATTAGGAGTTGTCAGTTGTTCAAAAGATCATTTAGAAAGTGTAGGTAAATGATTAATGAACTATTTATACATATTATTTAGACATATAGTAATAGTTACATTTAAATAGTTTATTAATCATTACTTACACTTTCTAAATGATCTTATGAACCACTGACAACTCCTACTGATTTGTAAATAATGGTATACTTAATTTAGAAATTCTAAATTGATCATTAATAAAGTATGGAAATACAATTATTAAACACATTATGCCTATATCAAAAGAATAAAGGATTTATAGCTGTATAAACTGCTTAATAATGTCTATTGATGCTTTATAAATGCTGAATTAACTATTTACAAATGCTTAACTAATAATTCATAGCATGCAGTTATTATAAAGTGTTACCATATATTGTTCCAAGTTATGCAAAATAATGTTTTATTTGTTGTAAATTAAATGTTGTTACATAGTTTACATTTCCATCCAAAAGTGAGTGACCGTGTAGTGTAAATGTTTCAGTTTGTCACAATCTTTTTCTCTCAGTGTTTCTACATTCCGAAATGCCAACAAAACAAGACAGAACAAGAGACTGAGGCCAGTAACATCAAACACGAGTTAAGTGCGCAAGGGGAAAACATGACATGCTATCTCAGTGCTACATACCCAGATGACGCCATTTTGAGGAGGAAATACACCATTCGAATGGCCTTCTATTACCTGCTGTGGCCCAGCCTCGTTTTGTTTGGTGGGATCCTCCTGGTGGGGCTGGTTGAAACTCAACCAGCATCTTGCGTCCCTCTGCACTGAGATCAGTAGAGAGGAGTTACTAGGCAAGCAGAGTAAACTGACGGAGGGAAGGATCTACCGGTTCTTAAGATGCAGGCCTGGAGGCAACATGGAGCAGCATGACCAAGTTAGCTAGAAAATAGTATAATGTGTCTCTACTATAATGGGCAAGTTAGTTGTTTAAAATTACTTCATTCAGTGTCTTATGAAATTAACATTAGTGCCTTATGCCCTAAATATGGCCAAAGCTTTTTTTATATATTGTGATTGTTCATTATAACCAAATAGGCTATTAACCACTTGAAGAAATTGTAGATGCAGTAAAGTGGTTGGGTAATTTCGGTGAGCTTTGTGGTCCACACATTTACTTTTCTTAAAAAATGTAGTAACATGCACCTCTAAAACTACTACCAATTGTCAAACATCTATTTAGGTAATGTTTTATGCTACTGTTAAAGGTAATTCAGTCTTTCTAAAATCTTGCCAATAGTTAATTTTAAAGGTCAATATTCAATCCCAGTTAATATTAATGTAATAAAGGTTATACAGAAAAAATTAGTAGAAAAATGGATAATGTCCTGACAAAAAATTGCCAGTACCTTTTCCATTAAGTTAAAACAAACTCTCACAATTCTGGATTTTCTTTTTCTCACAATTGCAAATTTATATCTCACAATTCTAACATTATTTCTTGCAATTCTGACTTTATTTCTCATAATTCCAAGTTTATATCTCACAATGATTTGCAAGATATAAACTCACAATTCAGCTTTTTTTTTTTTTTTTTTTTTTTTGCAATTGCAAGTTTATAACTTGCAGTTCTACTTTTTTTTGTCTGAACTGTGAGATATAAAATCGCAATTGTTCATTATAAAGTCCAAATTGTGAAATATAAACTCACAATTATGAGGAAAAAAGTCAGAATTTGTCACGGGTGTTTTGGTTTTGTGTTCACGTTTATGATTTCATGTCTTTTATTTTGTAGCTGATTTATGTTTCTTGTTTGTGTCATGCTTCCCCTGCTCCTCATTTTCTACCTTAGTGCATGTGTCATGTTCTGATTGGTTGGTTATAGTCATGTGGTTTTCAGTTCTGTTCTGTTATTGGTTCTCTTGTTCCCTGTGTCATCAATTCTTGTATTTATAGCCATTGTCTTCCCCATGTTCCTTTGTCATGTATTATCAATGTAACCTGCTGTCGGTGAGTCGTCAAGTCAAGTCAAGTCAAGCCACGTTTCTGTTGCTGTTCCTGTTCCTGTTCCTGTTCATGTTCACGACTGTATTTTGGATTATAATAAACTGCACTTGGGTTCTCACTACGCTCGACTCCCTTACGTTACAGAATTGTGAGATAAAAAGTTGCCATTACCTTTTTATTTTTTAATTCTGTGGTGGAAACAAGCTTCCATAAGTTAAGGCACATTTCCTTCAACCCAAAAACCATGAGTAATTCAAAGTACAGGTTAAATACAGCTAAAAATCAATACAGAAAATTTCTTCATATTAACACATTACATTGGGCCAATTTTACAGATTTTTCTTAGGATGTAGAAATATTAGTATATAATAGAAGATTTGAAAATGAAGCTTCAGCTTTGGGATAGCATAAGATATCACAAGGGTGCCATCACAGATTCCTCCTCCACAGTCAGCTGCAAACTTGCATTCAGTTCGGGCTCATTTCTGGTATGAAACGCCCACTTTTCAAGATCCAATCAAATCTTGTGTCATAAATGTATCAAATCAAGTCCCACCCTACATTTTTTTGTTGTTGAAAATTTTGTCTCACTCAGAAATGCATCACATTGCAAATAAATGGTTTGTGATTGCAGTTTCAAGTGGAATTTAAGAAAGCTTGTATGAAACATTTTTTTAATAAACTGCTCATATTATTGTAAAAGTTGCATTTGTCACAGTATGTGGCTGTAGTAATGAGCACACAACAAATAGAGTACAAACAAATAATCTTTAATCAAGATACCACTAGGAAAACGAAGGAGAATGGAATAACTCAACCACATGAAATGCAAACGAGACCAAACACTGAACAGAAAGAACACAGGACTTAAATACACAGAGAGGGTAATCAACAGAACAGAAACAGGTGTGGGATAATTAAGAACCAAGGAAACTAAAGCCCGGGATACACTGCATGATTTTTGGCTTTCCCAGACAAAAGATTGCCATCGTGAAACAATCATGGCGATTTCTGTGATCGTGGCTTTTAATCGGTGGTCCAATGTCGTACAGTGAGAGAGGTTCAAAGACGGCCGAAGACATTTTCTGACAGTGTCAGAAATTCAGCGTGATCATCGCACCGTGTGTTTGCTGCTACGACCTACGTCTACTGACCAACCAATAAAATGCGACATGAAATTAACGCGACATGGCGCTAAAACTTAAAACCGCTTACCTCAAGCTCTTTTCCCTTCTTTTGCCGCTTCCTTTTTATTTTCAGCACACATAAAAACTACAAGTGTCAAAGTGTGATTCAACATGGTGTTTTGTTTACCACTAGCGCATGCTGATGATGTTTTACTCTTCTATAGAAACTTGCATCGTAGCCTACGAGTCAATAGGTGTCATCATCGTACAGTCTACATGCATGTCAAGTTTAGTAGATCCATGGAGAAGGAGACTTGTCGCACAGTGTGATGAAGTAATGATCTTTTAGGATTGTTAAAATCCTGCAGTGTATCCAGGGCTTAAGGCCTAGGGTATATACATGGGTATTTTCAAAACTGCAGCTTTTTCTCTGCGGTTTGGCCATTCGTCCACACGCAAACGCAGTATCCGGTCCCTGATACCGAACATTTTTGAAAACTCCTGAACCGATAATAACCCTTTTTCCAGGCTTCTGATTGGCAAACGTGGCTTTACAGTTAGGGTTATATCTCCACCTGTTGGTTTGGCATGCTCTTGACAGCGCTTCATAGCGTGTTTTTGCGTTTTTATGTGGGCGCGCTTTTTTTTTTTTTTTAACAAAGGAGGAAAAACTCTGTTTATAAAAATAGCCATGTACGTGTGGACTAGGGCTAACTATGAGCACAGGCAAATCAAAAAACCAAAACAGAACATAAAAGAATATACACATAACAATAATCAGATTTGATACAGAAAAAGTACATTTGTTATTGAGTTAAACAATAACAAATTTCACACTGAAGTGTTTTGAAATAGGATATGAAAAATGTTGATAAATTATAATAATAATGAATCATTATTTTCTTTATTTTTAATTCATTATTATTGGTAATTTATCCAATTTAATTATTCTTTAAATTATTAATTTATCAAAAAAAATTACAAATGACACATTATGATAATTTTCCCAAAAGGCTTATAACAGATAAAATTAGAAACAGTGTCACAAAGGTTAGATATTTTATGTTTATATTTTATTGCATTATTGAAAAAAGTCCTTATCCAAACAGCACTAGCTCCATCTGGAATAGAACTTCAGAGATATGATTTGTGGTTACAATATAGCTTAGTCATGAAAGACTAACATATCGATTTCTAGTCAATCTTTGAACAGCAGAAGGCCCCCCCCAAAAAAAAAAAAAAAAAAATAAAATATATATATATATATATATATATATATATATATATATATATAAAATAAAAAATGAAGGAGAAATGAAAGCTCCTCCATTCACTTCACTAAGTCTGTCAATCACTGTGCCCCTTTCACTTTGGCGCTTTGCCAATTTGTTCACACAGTATGGAAAGGTATTGAGTGAGCTTGACCATGAGTATGATGAGGGTTCCTCCAGATAACATGCAGGAGGGCCAGAAGAGAGAGTGGAAAACTGCGCTGCTGCCATGCAGACGGTTCAGAAGGATACTGGCCTGATGCTCGCTGGAGTCGTGGTAACATGTTACCTGCTGGTGTGTCTTCAGATGTTCTGAAATATTCTGGACCATAACACGGAGGATGCTGTGGTCCTTCTGGCATTTGGGCACATAAAAACACTGTGGAAAAATGAAATAAAATGTACTTTAAACATATAGTGAAAACAAAGACACAAGTTGTTATTTATTCATAATATTTTTCATTTACTTTAAATGTGCAATTTTGGATATATTTTAATATCTACACTAAAAGTTCAAACATTTCTGGTCAGTGAGATATTTATTCAGAAATACATTAAATTGATAAAAAGTTCCCCCCTCAAACATCCTGATTTTGTTTTGTTTGTTTGTTTGTTTGTTCCCACTTCCTACTATCAAATCATGAAAACTGTATTTCCAAGAGGTTGCTCAAATCTTCATTTAAAGATTTTGTTCATCTATTTTGCTGACTTCCACCATTTTGTAATATCAGTGGCTGCTTCAAAAATCGCATACTTCCCTATAGTAGGCGAAAAACAGTAGGCCTATGTGAAAAGAAGTTTGTCTGGCTAAGCTCAAATTAAAATTGAACATTGGTCTGGGGAGTCTGTCTGTATTTTCTACTGCACAAGAGGCGTGATCAACAAGCATTATTCACGCAATTGGATAGTCCTTCAACCAATCAGATCAACGATCCATGTGACGTACTGTGCAGAGCGACGTGAAAACTACAGACAGGTTTAGTTTGTATTGGTTTGTAGCATTGATCAGCGGTTTGCAGAAGCAGCAATGGCATTGAGCGATTTTTGCAGGTTGTGCAAAAAAAAAAACATGAAAGTAAGTGGTATTTACACCCGCTCGAGCGATTTGTTTGCTAAACTAAAGAAGTCATTCAGCATCGTCGAGAGGTTAAAAGGAATTGGACTGACGGTCGTGCTTGCCGTCGCTTCTCTATCATCATCGTGTTATACCCGCCAATAGCGAGCAAGGTGTATAAGCCAGTCTGTGATTGGTTCCTGCAAAAGTGTAAAAGAAGCAGTAGAAATGAATGTACGGGTTTCCAGACTGAGTTGCCGGGCGAAATCAAATCACCAGCAGATCAGGCTGGGTTTACCCAGTCTAAAAAGAAGTATGTCCGAATTCATAGTCATAAAAAAGTAAAAGAAATACTGAAGTGTGTATTCGGTGGACACTTTACCATCCCCTGAGGCCATCGGAGAGGATTTATGAATGGCAGTGAAGTGACGCAACTGACGTTGGTAGGTCACATGATAATGACAGCATGGCGAATGTAGTGTGTCCGGATTACATTCATACTACACATTCATAGAACATACTTTTTTTAGCGGCCATGAATACTTATTCACATTAAAATAAGTACCTGCTCAAGAGAGTATGCGATTTCAGACACAGCCAAACACTCTCACTACAACCCCGCCCTCCAAAGGCATGCCAGCCAATCCAGTGTCAGCAAACCTAACATGCAAAACGAATGAATTCTTTCACTTTTGAAAAAACCACATTTGTCCTTAATTTAAACTTTGTTTAGGAGAAACGTCTGTTGAAATATTCACCTCTGAACTGACATCCAGCATCTCCTCATTGTGAAAGAGCAGCCCAATACGGCCGGTGGCGTTCAGGCTGACGTAGACCTGTAGACAGGGGAACTTAGAGCTTCGCCAGCAGTCGGAGCCACAGTTGTATGAACAATTGATATCCTTTGTTAGAGTGGAGTTAAGTACAATACAGGTGGTCTCATCTGTCAATACACTGCATTTTACAACAGAAAGAAAACTTTTAAAAGAAAGATAACTCTAAAAAGTCACACTTAAAAATCAAATAAAGGTTCCAATATAGACTGAACATCATGGATTTTCAGGGCTAAATGTTATTGATGAAGTCATGATGTAACACTACCTGTCTGCATATGCGCGCACCATGGTGATACAGATCACAAAGTACATCATGACTGAGCTGAACACCATGCCCAAACCCAGCAGAATGGCCCTGTCCTCCCCAGCCTTCAGCGCTGTTTCTGTCCTTTTTTTGTCCTTTAGCTCATAACCCCATAATCTCTTATAAATTACCCTAGGAAAAGAAGTCCAAAACTGTGAAATAGTTTATAATTTACAAAACTTATTGTTCCAGTCCTGGGTGCTGTTTGACCACACATGATGACGTGAATAACAATCATCCAATAAATTAATTCTACATAATGCAGGTAGAGCAAATGTACACCTTTGTTGAGTTGTTTTGACTTCCTTCACAAAGAACATCTTGCCTGATGCCTGTCAGTGAGATCTGGAAGACCTTTGAGTTCTGGAAAATCAAAACAGAGAAATCATTGGATAATTCCCACAAACATTTTACATTCTGTCACACTGAAAACCTGTCACTGCTCTTATGACACAAGCCTATTTGTATATTACAAATCTAAAAATATCCATCTTGAAAATGACTTGAGCTTATAAAATTTCCATTTATGCCATAGTTCTGTTATAACACTATCTGACCATATAGTTTGACACATTATGTGTACAGAAGCTAGAAGTATTGATTTTACAATTCACTGCTTTTACTATGTAAAGAATATATTAACTATTCACTGACAGAGCACTTCAGTGATGCATAAATCAGCAAAAAAAAAGATGGTCCATAACTCCGTAAGTGCAGTTTCTGCATAAATCTGATGGCCTTAAGAGAGCTTGAGGATCTTAGGGAAAGACTGAGCCTTTGCAATATTAAGTGTTTGGTTTGTTTCAGTTAGTCTACGTCCATTAAATTTAAATTTAGTTTGAAAACAAAATGCTTTGTATAGATATTTCCGAGATTTGAGATTTGAATCTACATGTATTTATAATGGACTGAAATTCAAAGAAATTCATTAAAAGTGCTGTCTTAAATAACACATTGCCCATAAACATTTTATCAAATTGTTATCAGAAACATTGCATCCCTCATTAAAATAATGAAATTCATTAATCTAAACTGAAATGTTATATAGATTATTATATAAGATTATTCAGAGACTGTACTTATATATTATATAATACACTGAACAAAATACCTGTGCAATAATCATGCTGTCTAATCAGCATCTTGATATGCCACACCTGTGAGGTGGATGGATTATCTCGGTAATGGAGAAGTGCTCACTAACACAGATTTAGACAGATTTGTGAACAATATTTGAGAGAAATAGGCCTTTTGTGTACATAGAAAAAGTCTTAGATCTTTGAGTTCAGCTCATGAAAAATGGAGGCAAAAACAAAAGTGTTGCATTTATAATTTTGTTCAGTGAATATAGCCCTGCAGGACAGACAGACAGGGCTTAGGCTAAACCAGGATTAGGCCTTATTTCAATTAGGGTATTTATAGCTTTTATAAACATACCCTATAACAAAACATAACTGGTGTGCATCTTGAGACAAAATAATGGCACTGACATATTTTAAGATATGTCAGTACAAGTTGCTTTCAGTTAAAACAGCTCAAACATGCATTTTAGTCTGGGACTATAGCTTAAGCCTTGTCTGTGAAACCGAGGGATAAAGTCTGTAAAGTATGCTAAGTTTAATACTGTTTTCAAATCAAAGCCATCATTTATACAGCGTATACCCTACACTCTGGCCACTTTATTTGGTAACACATTTGGTACACCTGTTCAACTGCTCATTAATGCAAATATCTAATCAGACAATCACATGGCAGCAACTCATAGCACTTAGGCATGTAGACATGTGATGTGTCCCTGATTTGCCTACTTATACTATGCCCTAAAAGTATGTACAGTTTTTGTGAAGAAAAAGTACATCCTTTTGAGTGTGTAGCAGAATAGGCAAGCTTTAGGACATACTTCGTCATAATTGCATCTTTAAAGGGTCATGAACCTCCAGGTTCAGGCATCCAGCCTCAGCAAACAGCGGTGACTCCTCCGCTCCCTCACGGACGGTAGCCATGCCTCCACAACACAGACGGCTGGCAGCGAGTTTGTCCGTCTCGCCACCAACTCACTCCAGCCCACCGCCTCGAGCGTACATGGCGGCAGACTCTGCTCAGCCATGTTCGATGGCACTGTGGATTCCCCACAGCGACGAAAGCTCTTAACAGCTTGTTCCTCCTTTCTCTCTGGTTTTGGCACCAATGTAAGGAGGTTAGTAGTTCAGGGAAAAAGGAGGTGGGAACCGGCCAATGTTCAACAATAACTTTAATCATATAAAATAAACAAACACAAAATGAAAGTAAAAGCAGCAGCCCGTCACGGACGACTGCCGTACACACATAAACAAAACATAACATAAAATCCAAGCCTGGTCCTCTCTAGTCCTTCTCTGTCATCGCTCCTCCTTTTATACTTCCGAGCTCCTCCGTGAGAGATACGAGTCTGGTGTGGCATGCAGGTGACACTCATTAACACTCGCACCAACCCGCTCTCACGGCTTGGCCTCGTCCTGCTCGCCACACACATGGATTACAGCAGCAGAAGGCCACACCGGGTGACACTCCTGTTAGCTTAGAACAGGAAACTGAGGCTACACTTCACACGGGCTCATAGAAGATTGGAAAAATGTTGCCTGGTCCAATGAGTCTCGATTTCAGCTGCGACATTCAGATGGTAGGATCAGAATTTGGTTAAACAAAATGAAACCATTCTGCCTTGTATCAACGGTTCAGGCTGCTGGTGGTGGTGGCGTAATGGTGTGGGGGATATTTTCTTGGCAGTAGTATAGACGTACTATATAGAAGTAACAACTGAGTATCGTTTAAACATCACAGCCTACCTGAGTATTGTTGCTGACCATGTTCAACCCCCTTATGATCACAGTGTACCCATCTTCTGATGGCTACTTCCAGCAGGATAAAGCACCATGTCACAAAGCTCAAATCACCTCAAGCTGGTTTCCTGAACATGACAATGAGTTCACTATAATCAAATGAATCACCAGAACCACCAGATCTCAATCCAATAGAGCACCTATGGGATGTGGTGGAATGGGAGATTCGCATCATGGATGTGCGGCCAACACAGAAGAACACTTCATTTCCTAAGACGATGATGTATATGCTGTATAAATTTTGTCTTTGTTTTAAAAACTACCACATATCACAACATAAGTGCACAAACATGCATCATTACAATGCTCAATAATGCTCCCAAAAGCTAGCCTATGCATATTCAAACAAGTATGCATATTCAAACAAAGCTTGAGGAGTGGGTCATTAAGGGGTCACAAATGGAGATGACGGTTGATAGAGCCCCTCTTTCAAGATTGCCTTGCCATTACTTAGAGCATCAGGGCATAGAGAATTACATTATTATTACAAGTACACACTCACATGCTGTACTGACAATGTCAACTCTTTCTTAAGCGCAACATGCTTTTGCTAAATGCAGAATGATGCCAAACATAAAGCAGAGTAAATACATTATTGATTCACTGACCATGGGTTTGGAAAATAGCCCAAATCTTTATTCCTGAAACAAGGAGAAGTAGTCTACTTAGGGGAAAAATGCTAAAGCTCTTTCCTTTTGTCCAATGTCATATGATTTTTAAGTAATGAGATGATTGAAAGCACTCAGCAATGATGGACGTACTAATAATTTTACAAGTTCCTTTTGAGAATGAATAGGCCTTTTCTATCACATCTAATCGATAAAGGTTTTTGGTTGATTGAAACTGCCTAAATCATTGTATCCATTTAAATGGATTTAAAAATCAATGCACTCAAAGTCCTTTATTCTTTGGAATTCACAAATAAAATCTGTTTTTCATTCACGTCAATGGACAGTAGCTTATTGGCTTTCTATTGTATTTTTTCATGTCTCACTTGACATGGCTTTGTAGAGCCGTTCCTTTTCAATCTAAGACTTCTTGAATCAAAGAAGGTACATCGGTGAAAATGTATTCCTGAAACATTTTCCCTCCATTTGCTCTGCTAGTACTTATCAGAAGGCAAAGAAGCATTCAAACCCAGCATGCTCTATCTTACCAATCAATCAATATATTTAATCCAAAGCTTTCCGTTTATATCCCTTGCAAGGCCAAGGTCTCTACATACCTGTATTGATAGATTGGAGCCAAAGTAGAGCAATGAAATTTCAAGAAAGCATGTTGAGTCAATAACCGTCAGCCTTCACTTGCTCCTCTTGAGACCCGTAAGGGTTTTTAAAATACCCGATAGTGCTGCTGGCAGATTTGTGGCTTTGTGGGCTGTGTGCCAATGTTGAAACTGTGTAGGACAGCAATTTCCTGCCAAATGATGTGCGGAATGAGTCCTTCCTAGCCGGCCCGACACCCTGACCTTGCCCCTTTCCAGCATGGAGGTGAAGAACTGAACAGAAATAACCATGTGCCACTTTTCGTCAAACCTCTGTCACTGAGCTTGCATATACGTGATTTATGGTGTTTACTTAGGCAAGCATCACTACTACGATTACTCATACTTAGGATTAGTGATTTGATCCCCTAAACCTAAGGGCAGAAACAAACCATTTTTACACCATAAATCCCAATGGTTCTATGCAAGCTGAAGAGTGGTTCCATTTGCATTTCCATTTGGACATGGTCAAAGTCCTTTGCAATTCAGTTCCGACCATCACACTCGGCAGCTATTTAATGCAAGCACATTTCCTATCTAATTGAATGGGGAAATACAAAAATCTAATATTTCTATCTAATATATGTGTTTTGATTTCATTTTCACTGTGTTCCATTCCTGTTTTGTGTGCCTTCCTTAGTTTCCTGGCTGTTAAAGGGTTAGTTCACCCAAAAATGAAAATAATTTCATTTATTACTCACCCTCATGTCGTTCCACACCCGTAAGACCTTCATTCATCTTCAGAACACAAATTAAGATATTTTTGATAAAATCCGACGGCTCAGTGAGGCCTGCATCTCCAGCAAGGCAATTAACACTTACATTGCTCAGAAAGCTAGATGTATTTAAAACAGTTCATGTGACTACAGTGGTTCAACTTTAATATTATAAAGTGACAAGAATACCTTTTGTGCGGCAAAAAAATAAAATAAATAATGACTTTATTCAACAATATCTAATGATGGGCGATCTCAAAACACTGCTTCATGAAGCTTCAGAGCTTTACGAATCCTGGGTTTCGAATCATAGGTTCGGCGTGCCAAAGTCACGTGATTTCAGTAAACGAGGCTTTGTAATGTCATAAGTGTTTCTAAATTTCAATGGTTCACGTGACTTTGGCAGTTTGATTCACGCTCCGAACCTCTGATTCGAAACAAAAGATTTGTGAAGCTTCGAAGCTTCATGAAGCAGTGTTTTGAGATTGCCCATCACTAGCCTTTGGATCTGAGCTATTGGATTTTATCAAAAATATCTTAATTTGTGTTCTAAAGATGAATGAAGGTCTTACGGATGTGGAACGAGATGAGGGTGAATAATTAATGACAGAATTTTCATTTTTGGGTGAACTAGCCTTTTCATTAGTTTCCTTATAATAAATGGAACATTATTGTCCAATGGTATGAACGCTATAGTTATCATTTTTGGTGTGAACAGGCATTTGCGCCAGTTCCAACACAATTCATTTGTAGGAATTTGGAAGTTCGATCTGCTTATGCCCCAGTGACGAGTATGTTTTTCTTCAAATAATAGTATGTTTTTGTACTATTCACATCATACGAATTCATACAAAATTGCCTCCTCATAGTTACATTTTCCCTTAGTTCTCACAAAAATGAAATTTCTGTCATTAATTACTCACCCTCATGTCGTTCCAAACCCATAAAACATCATCTTTGGAACTCAAATTAAGTTTTTTTTTGTGATGAAATCCGAGAGGTGTCTGACTCCTCAATAGACAGCAATTTAACCACCACTTTCAAGGTCCAGAAAGGTACTAAAGACATTGTCAAAACAGTTTTTTTTTTTTTGTTATTTTTGTTTTGTTTTTGCACT
Source organism: Megalobrama amblycephala (assembly GCF_018812025.1). Lineage (NCBI taxonomy): Eukaryota > Metazoa > Chordata > Actinopteri > Cypriniformes > Xenocyprididae > Megalobrama > Megalobrama amblycephala. The sequence goes on along the minus strand of NC_063060.1, from coordinate 17,330,007 downwards.
CAAAAAGTATTCTCGTCAGTTCATAAAATTAAGGTTGAACCACTGCAGTCGCATGGACTATTTTAATGATCTCTTTAGTACCTTTCAGGACTTTGAAAGTGGTGAAATTGCTGTCAGATACCTCTCAGATTTCATTAGAAATATCTTAATTTTTGTTACGAAGATGAACAAAGGTCTTATGGGTGTGGAACGCTTTTTTTGGGTGAACTAACCCTTTAAGGGGTTAAGATCAGGTAAGATGCGTACTTGCCCTTGAATTGCGCTCTGACACATTTCAGAACACAACTAGATGTTTAGTATGTTTGCTTTATTATAAAAACTTCACTGTGTAACTCGTCCTGCGCCATTTGTGCGACAGACATGAATATGAAATCATGCAGCGTTCATGGTCAGACATAAGAATTTCACCTGGCAGATAAAATGCAAATGCATTTAAAAACAATGCAACAACACTTCAAAACACCCTTATAACAACCGTATAACAATGCATTAAATAACCACACATATTGCAGTGGTGACAGCTGAACAAACAATTGCCATTCTAGTTTATGGCTCCAACTTTTTTATGTATCAAACACACATTATGGCAAAGATTAAGATGAAACTAAGAAATATTAGGTGGCAATGACAGCAAGCATTTCAGCAAAGGATCACACATGTCAAACATGGTTTTATTTTAACCTCTGAGAGACAGCAGGGATTCTTTGCTGACTAAAATTCTCTACATATCTGAAAGATGGCAGATAGATCATTTTGTCCCAAGGGCAAACTGATGAGAAGAAGCCAGAACTGCTGTAAGTGCAAGAAGACACACTCTTTTATCTCAGTGCAGTTTGTCCGTGTGAATGCACATAGAGACGATAATTGGACTTTTTGATGGTCTCTTTTAAATTCTGAAATCCATTTAACACTTTTCACACTTTGTCGCAAATGGAATGGAGTCAAATCTTTTCATTTTCCTTTTTTTTTTTTTTCTGCAAAGAGCCCATTTCTCAAAATGATGCTATCTTTGACTCAACTTCATCTCCGTATACTCAGCTGAGGCTGACTAGTTCTTTTTGGGGGAAAGAACTACATCCACATTATTTTCTAGATTACATCAAACTTGGAAATCTTTTATTTGACAATCAGACCAGTCACGCACCCTCGTGTGTTGAGCAGATCCTTAACGGTGGACATTTACACCTGTTGCTGGCAATTGTGTTTGTTTCAGCTTCCTCTGTTCATATTCAGCCCTCTGAGAAATCTGAATGCCCTTTCGCAAGAATGTTCCAGGTAGTATTTTCTGCCTTGTGTTGGATTATTATAGCACCATGGACAAGTGTTCAGAGTGCTTGAAAGGTCCTGTCTCATCATCACAACATATGTTGCAAAACATGGACAGGTCAATTAATCATATACTGTAGCCACAAATATGGCACGTCAAGAGAACTAATGGCAAAGGGAAAGATTTTCAGTGACTTCAGGACATTTGACAATATAGTTACTAAATCAATTAGATACCACAGTACATAATGTACAGTTGAGAAAATAATGATCCCCTGCTGATTTTGTAAGTTTGACCACTTACAAAGAAATGAAGGGTCTATAATTGTTATAGAGACAGAATATCAACAAAAAAAAACACATTATATAAATGTTATAAATTGATTTGCATTTCAGTGAGTCAAATAAGTATTTGATTCTGGCTCCCACAGATTGGTTATGTGCCCAAGTGGAACACAGATTAGTCCTGTCACTTTAAGAAAGTACTCCTAATGTCATCTTGTTATGAGTATTAATAGAAACCAGTCCACAGAATCTGTGTCTTCCATTCCAACCTCTCCACCACCATGGGCAAGACCAAAGAGCTGTTAAAGGATGTCAGGGACAAGGTTGTAGACCTGCACAAGGCTAGAATGGGCTACAAGACCAAGCAAGAAGCTTGTTGATAAGGAGACAACTGTTGGTGCATTTATTCAGAATTACAAAATAACCATCAATCGGCCTCTGTCTGGTGCTCCATGCAAGATCTCACCTTATGAGGAAAGGATGGTCATGAGAAAGGTAACACACTACGTAGCAATGGATTGAAATCCTGCAGTGCCCGCAAGGTTCCCCTGCTCAAGAAGGCACATGGACAGGCCCGTCTGAACATCTAAATGATGAAGGCTTGAGAAATTACTATGGTCATATGAGACCAAAATTGAGCTCTTTGGCATCAGTTCGACTCGCTGTGTTTGGAGGGAGAGAAATGCTGATTATGACCCCAAAAACATCTTCCCTACAGTCAAGCATGGAGGTGGAAACATTATGCTTTGGGGCTGTTTCTCTGCTAAGGGTACAGGAGGAGCCAATGGACAGGGCCATGTACTGTAAAATTCTGGATGAGAACCTCCTTCCCTCTGTCAGAACACTGAAGATGGGTCATGGATGGGTCTTCCAGCATGACAATGACCCAAAATACACCACCAAGGCAACAAAGGAGTGGCTCAAAAAGAAGGACATTAAGGTCATGGAGTGGCCTAGCCAGTTCCCAGACCTTAATCCTATAGAAAATCTGTGGAGTGAGCTGAAATTTTGAGTTGCCAAGTGACAGCCAAGAAACCTTAAGGATTTAGAAAGGATCTGTAAAGAGGAGTGGACCAAAATCCCTCCTGAGATGTGAGCAAACCTGGTGACAAACTACATGAAACATCTTACCTCTGTGCTTGCCAACAAGAGTTTATCCACCAAGTTTTGCTTGGGGATCAAATACTTATTTGACTCACTGAAATGCAAACCAATTTATAACCTTTGTACAGTGTTTTTTTTTTTTTTTTTATGGATGTTTTGCTTGATATTCTTTCTCTATTTGTTAAAATAAAAATATCATAAAATTATAGACCCTTCATTTCTTTGTAAGTGGTCAAACTTACAAAATCAGCAGGGGATCAAATAATTATTTTCCCCACTGTACAGAAAGAGTTCTTTAAATGTTTTTGAAAGAAGTATCATGTGCTCACCAAAGCTGCATTTATTTGATCAAAAATACAGTAAAACGGCAATATTGTGAAATATTATTACAATTTAATTTTTTTTTCTTTCTAATATATATTAAAAAATAATTTATTCCTGTGATGCAAATTCAGTATCATTACCCCAGTCTTCAGTGTCACATGATCCTTCAGTAGTCATTCTAATATGCTGATTTGGTGCTCAATTATAAATAATAAATAATAATTAATAATCTGTTGAAAACAGTTGTAGTGCTTATTTTAATATTTTGAGGAAACCATGGTACTTTTTTTTTAAAAATAGAAATACACTTTAAAAATGCATTTATTTGAAATATAAATAACTTTGATTAATTTAATGCATCTATATGTGGAATAAAAGTATTATTATTTTTTTTTTTTTTAAATCTTGGATTATATTATAATAAATATAGAATATATAGCCAATTCTTGGAAATGGTAGTTTCAATTTATGAGTTAGAGAAAGATTTAGTGGTTAAATAGGCATGATGCCAGTTTGTACCACTGGGTGTCTCTGTTGGAGTTCGTACCTGTGATTTCAACACTTGAACACTAATAAGCGTGTTACTTCTGTGTGGTCGTTCTATATTTGGTTAGAGCTTTTTTCTCACTCACCATACCTAAAGTCATCACTATTATCTTCAATTCATTATTCAAAGAACAGACAAAAATGGTTCTAATATGCTGAAATGTTGTTTTGAGTCTAACTTGACCTTGTGGAGGAAATAAAACTCCAGTATAATTTGTTGTTGTTAGCTTAGCACTAAAGGCCTCCCAGCTGCAGCAATTACAGATTATTGTTTTTATATAGAGAGACATGCTGGGTATGCAATCTGTATCTACAGTGTATTTCTGGAGCGCTGTGAGTTATGAATGTACTGCTATTTAAGTGTGTCTTCTCCTCATACCATTCATTACTCAGAAATAATATTTCAGGTTAATGGTGCATATGCCAAGTTTCACAACACTGTAATATTGGAAACACACGGCTCTGGAAACCATCCATCTAGCAGCTATTGTAATGCCAGACTTAGACTTCGCTGCTAAGACCAATGACCTTTCCATGATCAAAACTGAAGTCACATTTAGATGGATTGGGCAGTTTCACAGCTTGGTGGTGCATTAAATCTGAGGTTTATGCGATGCAGCATAATGGCATATGGGCCTGACACAGACGTGCTTGGATTTGAACACTTGAAAATGATCGTGCTTCTTATCTGAATTTTTCATTATAGCTAACCTGAGTAAGTATCATCCTCTCCTATTTTCTTTATCCTCTACAGTTTCTTTTGCCAAGGTCTTTTACTACCAAAACAAAATCAGCAACACTTCAAACACCTGAAAACCATTTACAACATTCTTTCCACTACTGTCCCCCTCCACCTCCTCCCATCTCTTCTCTGACTGCTGATGACTTTTTGCCAGCTATTTCACTGATAAGGTGGCAACCAGTTCTCTGATTCTGCACCACTTACCCACAACCAACCTCCATCCACACACATTCACCTCTTCTCTTCCTTCTCTCCCCTCACGGAGAATGCAGTCTTCAAATTTCTCTGTGCCAGCCGTCCTACAACTTGTCCCTCAGAGCCGATCCCCTCCCACTTTCAACAGGAGATCTCACCAACACTGCTACCCGCTCACATCAACAACACATCCCTCATCCCACGGCTCGGGTAAGTCTATCTTCAGACCAGTCTCTCTTCTTCCTTTTCTGTCAAAAACTCTTGAAAGACTTGTGTTCGATCAGCTCCTTCGGTCACAGAACAATGACAACCAGTCTGGCTTCGAAAGTAGACACACCAGAGACAACGCTCCTGACAATTGTTGAAACTCTAAGGCTGGCAAGAGTAAACTCCAAATCATCTGTCCTTATTCTACTAGACCTGTCTGCTGTCTTTGACATTGTAAACCACCACATCCTCCTGACTGTACTTCGGTGGCTTTAGTCTTACCTCACAAGCAGATCTTTCAAGGTTTCATGGAGAGGAGGCGTGTTTGAGTCACATCAGCTAATCACTGGAGTGCCTCAAGGTTCAGTGCTTGCTCCTCTGCTTTTCTCCACTGAGAATGATCATAAAGACACATGGCTTCTCCTACCACTGCTATGCAGATTAAACGCAGCTCTATCTGTCACTGTAACCTGATGGTCCCACTGTCTCAGCTTGAACCTCTGCCAACCTTTCAGTCATCTGTGCCTGGATGAAGGAGCATTATCTACAAAAGATGGAGCTTCTTGTAAATCCTGCAAACTTGTCAGCTGACCACAACATCACTGTTTAACTGGGGTCTACAATACTAATGGCAACCAGGACAACAAGGAACATTGTGTTTGATGACCAACTGAGCTTTTCCATCCATATTTCAAGAACGGCCTGGTCGTGCTTTACAACATCAGGAAAAAAAGACTGTTTAGTGCACAGTATGCAGAGCAAATTCTTGCCCAAGCTCCTACTGCAATGCTCTACTGGCAGGCCTTCCAGCCAGAACAAATAAGTCTCTGCAAATAATCCAGAGTGCACATCTGGGCTTCAACCAGCTAAAGAGAATGTCACACCCCTCTTGATCTCACTCCACTGGCTCCCAGTTGCAGCCAGAATCAAATTTAATGTTTTAAGGCTGGCTTTCAGGACTGCCACTGGAGCAATCACCTTCCAACCTCAATACTCCTAAAATGTACACTCCCTCCCATCAGCTAAGGTCACTGAATGAGCAATGCCTTGTCGTTTCTTCACAATGAGGCACAAAGTCACTCTCCAAAAATTTCACCCTCTCTGTTCCTCTGTAATGAGCTGCCAACCTCTATCCAAACTACTCAGACCATCACATCATTCAAGCTGAAGACACACCTCTTCCGCAAGCAGTTAACTATCCCACTCTCTTAATCCAATGTACTTATGCACAGACACACACACACACACACACACACACACACACACACACACACACACTTTTCTTCTCTGTAATTCTTCCCCTTCTCTCTAGCTTCCAAATCTAGTTGTCAAATAAACTTGGCATTGTATAATAAGAATATTTTTGCCTCCTTAAGGAATTGCTTTTGTTTCTCTCTTGGAAGTCGCTTTGGGTAAAAGTGTCTGCTAAATGCATAAATGTGAATAATTTTGTTCTAGATTAAATACTTTTTAAAGAATATTTTCCCCAAAAGAACTCCTCCTGATCACTTTTTGCTGGCCAAAAGAGGTCTTAGTAATTAGTGACAACTGTGCAAGACGAACAAATTGCATTGCTTCAGATTCTAATTAAATGGACAATATGTGTTTTGATAGACCAGTTACTGAGAATCTCATCCAAATGTTTAATGTTTTACTCCATGCTAAATTTGGTGTAAAATGGATAATCGTGCCTGGCTCTGAGTGTTCCAGTTTTTCCTCTCCTTTTCCCTGCTTTATGTTCCAGCATTAATTTGATTGCCTCATTTACAGCCAGCACCAGTGCTGTTGCCAAGGATACAGGAAACATTTTTATTGGTCTGTTTGTATCCAATCTTTGTATAAAGCTGGTATTGAAGCGTGGAAAAACTCAACAAACATCTGACACAATTGCCAGGGCATGCATTCATGTAAGAGACAATCATCAAGGACAGAATTATTGGCACATTAAGCCACTCTATCTCTGAGCAAGAAAAAGGGGCAATGTCCTTTTTTAAGCATAGTTTCTCTAATAACAGCAGCAAGAAATGTAACATTTACTTATTACAACAAATAACTGAGTGCTTTGCATTCTGCTAATGAGCTATACACAACAAACTGACCTTTACTTCTAGGTTTGTCATATTAGGGAGAAGAGTTTGCATGTTCAATCATAAATCAATGCACTGCACAGTACAAATTATGATCTGTATAATATCCAATAATCCAATCATTGCTTGCAGCTGTGACATTCAGCATGATGATTTTCTCCAAGGTCACGATGATAACCAAAAATGTCCAATATCACATTGTCGGCTATTGCATTTCTACGTTTTTTATATCGAAAATAAATTTTAGTAGTGTCCTGTCCAGAAATGTGGTCCAATGTTCTGCTCATCCCATCATACCTCTATGACAACAAATTATAGAGCAACCTCAACCAAATGATATATGGATTATGATTTGTCAGGTAATAATTCAGTTGGAGAGCATGTGTGCTGGTGGTTTATCTCATGGGTTGAGCGCTAACCCCTTCCTCCTCAGTCCTATCTTTTTAACATCTTTCCAGCAAGCAAAGATGGTTTGAGACGTTACATAGTTGTGTCATCATCTCTCAGATGGAGAAAGGAAAAAAGAAAAAAAAACTTTGTACAGGGGGGTTCTCAGTTAAAGGGTTAGTTCACCCAAAAATGAAAATTCTGTCATTTATTACTTACCCTCATGCCGTTCCACACCCGTAAGATCTTCGTTAATCTTCGGAACACAAATTAAGATATTTTTGTTGAAATCCGATGACTGAGGCCTGCATAGCCAGCAATGACATTTCCTCTCTCAAGATCCATTAATGTACTAAAAACATATTTAAATCAGTTCATATGAGTACAGTCAATATTAATGTCAATATTATAAAGCGACGAGAATATTTTTGGTGTGCCAAAAAAACACTGGCCGATTTCAAAACACTGCTTCAGGAAGCTTCAGAGCATAATGAATCAGCGTGTCGAATCATGATTCGGATTGTGTGTCAAACCGCCAAACTGCTGAAAACACGTGACTCTGGTGCTCCGAACCACTGATTCGACACAAAAGATTCATAACACTCCGAAGCTTAAGGTACACCCTGCGTTATGGGGACAAAAAAAAATGTTTTGGTCTCCATGAGGAAAACAGTTTATCACATACTAAGTTGTTTTTGAAAATCTAAAAATGCAGAAAGTTTTCTGTGAGGGTTGTGTTTAGGGGTAAACGTAAGGTTAGGGGATAGAATATACAGTTTGTACAGTATTAAAACCATTATGTCTATGGAAAGTCCCCATAAAACATGGAAACCCCTGTGTATGATTTTCAATTTTAACATATTTTATTGGCATGATTGTTTATATACAATATAATCATTTGTACTAAATTAAGGTGCTAAGTATTTAATAAATATAAAATATAAGGTTAATATAAAATGGACATTTATGTACATTACATTATGAAGAAAATGTACAATGAGTAGGCTACAAGGCAGTAGCTGGTTTCTGAGGGTGTGCAGCTGAAAAAAGAATTCTGCTGCAAATTGATGGGAAACAGGTCAAATGCTCAATGGGGTGACTGTAAGTCACAAGACTACTGCGATGCTTTTACAATACTTAAGGTAGATTGGAAATAGCAGCGTAATACGCAGACCAATGATGTCAGTCTGTTATTGAATGACTGAGCAGAGGAGATTGTGGGTGTGGCGGAATCGCAGGCAGTGCCCAGCCAGGCAAAATACACTTCTGTATCAGCGATGGGGGTTGGGCGTTCAACTGTTGTTTATCATTAGTCCGATTTTATGAACCTTAACACAGTTTTGTTATACATTTTTGGAAATAGTTGCTTTTGAAATACAATGCGTAATTCTAATCTCACATGTCTCCAATTATAATTTAATACCCATTTAAGCTAATGTTAGAAAAAACACTTCGCTTTCATAATCATAATCTCACGTTTAAACTAGTTTAACAAAGTTACATAATTTAGATAGAATTGAGGTGTTTTTTTTTTCCTTCAGTTTTTAATTGGAAGGAAGCCCAACGAGACTGATACCTCATTTTCGCCTGGAAAGTCTCCGCCCTACTGCTAGTCTGAGGCCGTCGGCTTCCTCTGAAGCGCTTGGCTGGCCATAAGCTGCTAAATGTTTCTTTTATTCCTTTATATTTCGTACAGACAACAGGAAAATAAATATTATTCGAGGACAGGAGTAACATTGTGGAGTGAAAAGGTCGAGGAATAACCTTCTGCCGGATTTGCGTCGGCGCCCTGGCACATTTGTTCAGTACTTTAGCTCCAGAAGCTAGCGGTTGGTGAGAGTGGACGCATCGACAGGAGTAAGAACAAGCCTCTTATTCGCTCCTTAACACATCCCAGATTCTAGTTATGCACAAACTGACGGTTATAGTCTCCGTTTGCGTTTTAGATAGCTGGAGTGCGATTATAATTCTTTAAAAGTGTTCATTTTGCAGAGTGAAACTGCAGCGCGTGTGACCGCGTGGTGGGGGATGGGAGCTCAGGTTCCTCGCGCCGTGCACGCGAGATGGACGTTGACAACAACTAGCTTGTATTTAACCGACTAGTTAGCTGCGTTGCTATGGAAGCAACCACGTGCTGGAACTAGAATCGCTCATTTTTTGCACTTGTTTGGGGAGTTTGTTGTTTCCGATGACGTTTATCCACGATACGCTTTAGCCGTAAGCTAAAAATCGAATGACATGTAATGGCGCTTCCGGCAGAGTGTTCGCGTGACAGTTGTTACGACGATATTTTTTGCGATTAAAATATGGTTATTAGTATTACATTATGCACTTAATTAATTAATTTCATTGATGTGTTTTGTTAATTACTCTAATTAAATGACGTGTTATAACTACTCTGGAATAGCACGGGTGTATTTACTGGTGAAGACGTGAACAGAGACAAATTGAATGGACCTGTAGAAGAGAATGAACCGAAGTCAATTACAAAATTATGCACATATAACTAGTTTAACCATGAAAATGCATTTGACTACAGCAGATTTCACTCTGTCAAAGAGGTGATGTATTATATTTATCTAATATATTATATGCTGTACAAGAACTTATAGTTTGATTGCATGGTTTCATGATAGCTGATGGTTAAAAGGGGTTTTTGTGTCCACGTTAAGAGCTGCTTTTTATCATATGAACTTGTCTAGGTCTTTCTTAATACACTGTATGACTGCTTTAAATCAGAACAGATTTTAAAACATTAGGCATCATACACTTGCCGACTTTGAGTCCGGGACCCTCATGGGGCCGCAAGGAAAAGTTAAGTGTAATAAATGTACGGTGTAATGCTATAAATAAGATTAAAATAAATAGAAATGTGATTACAAAAAAAGTTAAAAATAAATAAATAAATAAATACACATTTAACAGTACAGCACTATGGATAGAAAAAAAAAAACTTTTTTTTTTTTAAATAAGACATTCAGAATAGATATTTTTTGCAGATTAAATTGCTCTATATTTAAACCAGAAAATAAATAAATATAATATATATATATATATATATATATATATATATATATATATATATATATATATATATATATATATATATATATACACACACACACAAGCAAGCCTCACACAAGGATGATCTTATTTGCAGGTCCAATTCATGAAGCAAAAAAAAATGGGAGCCTTTGCCCATTATACACTAGTTGATATTATATGAAATTTGTCTACTCTGAGTGCAAAAATCTGCAGACTGGCTCTGACTGTTGGCAACTATCGTCGACTTGTCCATGCTGAAAATCAGAGCAAAAATTTCTGCCGGTAATGAAAGAAACCTGAAAGCAAAATGTTGAAGCCTGAAAGCCGAATTTTTTGAATCCGAGCTTTATAATGGCAGTAAGTGTTACTAAACGAGCATGAACTTGATTTTTTTATGGAAAAAAAAATCCATATTTACCAAATTATGAAGTAAAATATCTAGCTTTCACCAGACTGCCTTCCGTTTTCAAGTTACAAAGAAAATGTGTAAACTGGCGTTCGCTTCAGTTACACTTTTTCCGTAAGTTGAATAGGGAAGGCGTAGGACGTAGCATAAGCTTTTTGAACTGCAAGAGTTTTACTTTCTTTTTAAATAGAATACAGAAGGCGGTCTGGCAGAAGCTAGATATTTTACTTCATAACTTGTTAAATATGGATTTTTTTTTTTTTTTTTTTTACACAAACACATTGCTTCACTTCAGAATGCCTTTATTAACCCCCGGAGCTGTGTGGAATATGTTTATGGTGGATGGATTTGGATGGAGACACTTTCTTCAGCTCATACTCATTTGGTAACGCTTACTGCCATTATAAAGCTTGGATGCGTCAGGATATTTATTAATATTTTTCCAATTGTGTTCATCAAAAAATAAAGTCATATACACTTAGGATGGCTTGAGGGTGAGTAATGCTTGGGGTAATTTTTATTTGAAAGTGAACTCATTCTTTAAGGGGACTTTAAAAATGTGGAAATCCAATATGTGCCTGAAATAGCTGGAGGTTTTTCTCTAAAGCGTGATAATGTGTGTAGATGATTTGCCATTTGTTTAAAGCTAACAGTCTGATGATTCTGACTATAAATTACATAATTGCTAGTTGAATTAATATACTTTTTCTTGATGTCAACAAACATTTACACTTGTATTCTGTTAAACTATTCAGTAGCTCCTTACTGCAGTACATATTATCCAGGGGGCAAGGTTGGATGCAGATCCAGGGTGTGGAGATGGGTAGGTCTGTGTTTGGTGTAGGCAATCAGTACTGTGATTGGCATGACCAATAAAATCTTAAGAATCGGCTGCAGGGCAGCATTGGCCTGGCTTCTGACATCACACTTGGATGTGGGCCGGGTGAGCGAGACACTTCTCATATGTAAAGTGGCAGGAGTTGGATCTGGATCCAACCTCACCCCCTGGATCTCGTGTTCTGCAGTGAGGACCATCTCAAACTATTGGCTTAATTATAGAGGGGAAAAAAATAAAAAGGCTGACTGTAAATCTTATGATAACTAATACAGTGTTTTTATCGACAGGCTGATTTGACTGTGCTTCCATGGATGGCAAAAGTATGAGCATCTAATCAACACTTGGTATCATGGTAAGTGAGTGTCACATCCTTAAAAATCATGAAAATGTCTTAAATTTACTTTTCAAAATTTAAAGCAGTATGAAGTCTGAAATATCATTGCATTAAAAAGTAGCTTGCAAAGGCCCTTCACACAGAATAAATTTTTGCGGTTAAAAACATGAGATGCAGGTGAGTAAAGTGGGGAAAAAAGCAAGGTCTAGAGAAGCATTTTTTTTTTTAAAGTTTAACTTTTATTTTAACTTGAGCGCTGAGTTTTTTTTCCCCTTATCTTATTTAATATATACTTCATCTTTCATTTTAAATTCTTATATTTAATCAATAAATTCAGTTAATAATAATAAAACACTGTAGGGCTGTTACAAATGAAATTAAGGGTGCTTTTACATTAGCACTTTTGGTGCGCACCGGGTTCAATTGACGTCAGAGTTCGGTACGTTCGGATGATGTGAACACTGTCTTCTGAACTCGGGTGCGCACCCGCGAACCGTACCCGAGTCCGCTTAAAAAGGGTGTTCTGGGGTGCGGTTTAAGTCAACTCTGGTACGGTTCGCTTCTAATATGAATGCAAACGTACCAAATTGCGGAAGTGAAGCACTATTAATGCCGTATTATTTGATAAAAATTTGTGTTTGTGTGTGTGTTTCACTCACTTTCCCGACGAGCGTGACTGACGTGCTGCAAACAGAGAGCTGTAGCGTAGCTTTTCTCAATTCTGCTCGCCTTCAGCATTCTACATTCGCGGCAGATAGACGCAAGAGCCGTTATGAACAAAACCAGCGGTTCAAAAACAAAAATATAAAAGTGTGGAGAGCAACGTTATGCATTTTGCCGCCTTCTCCTGCGCCATCGTTACTAAGCAACGTAGTAAACAGCTGCTTGTTTGATGACGCAAATGAACCGTGGGTTGGAACCAAATAATATAATGTGAACACAGTCCAGTGGGGGCAGGGGGAGGGGGGAGCAATCGAATTCGGGTTCGGTCCAGGCAATCGAACCAAGTGTGAAAGCATCCTCAATCATTTACACTGGAAAAAGTAGAGCTGCATTAAATAATGTTATGAGATTGTTTAAAATATTTTTTTGACAATACAAATAAGAAATGTTGGGGAAAAAATTATACATTTAAACACAAAAAGCCAGTAGGTTGCGGCAAGTTATTGAGACATTCATTTAAATGATTCGTTTAAATGGCTGATTCACTCAAAAATGCGGTAGTTGTTTATGAATGGGTCATTGAATCTTTGACTCAACCAGTTAGTTCAAAACACTGAATCATTCAGTAATGAAACACGGCTGATTGCTGTGGTTCTGCTCTGATCTTTGTTTGGAACTACTTTTGCTGCTGAAATAGAACAAAAATGGTCAATATTCCATCTATACTGTAAGTGACTTAATATTAACTGCTTGTTTATTGAACTGTTGTATGAAATCAGTCACATTTTCAATTGTGATGGTATTCAGGAAAACAGCACTCTTGGTCGTAGGATGTTGCTTAACTGTATCATTTGTTATTATATATTATATAAATATTAAAACTCCACATTTTGAATTTTTACCACAGTATGTTAACTGAGTTTCTTTTTGTGTGCTGTGCTCATTTGTTTTGATTTCTTATCGAGAGGATGCGCGAGCCTCAACAGCTCAACTTTATGTCAGTAAATTATACATTATTTATTATCCACTATCGATCGCCACTTACACTAAAAAAATGTCATTCTCGCATTTTTGGTGATTCCTTAGTTAATTTTTTGCTGTTTAATCAGGCCACTTGTCCGGTTGGGCAAGTAAAATTCTTTCATTTTCCCCTTTAGAAAATCCACTTGTCCTGGACCATTTGTCGAGCCCTGCCTTCTGTGTGAACCGGATCTATCTGTTGTTGCTGTTGACATTGAGTGCGTTTACATACACATTCTTAAGCCGATTATGCTTAAGCCGACAACGAACGTGGTCATGTAAATGTGGTAACCCGTTTTCTTTTATCGGAGTAAGGTCATAAACGGCTTAAGCATAAACCGGTCGGAACAGGTAGTTTTTTGCCTCTTACACCGATTTCACGCGGCATGTAAACGCATTAACTTGCTTTCTGTTGGCTTATTGAAGTGCGCATATGTGATACGTGACAGAAGTTTTAGTGCAGATTTAAACGCATCCAGACAGAGCGAGCATTTTGCAGGAAAGGAAGAAGGAAATATATTGCAAACGCAGACTCTTTCAAGACCCAGAAATTTGTAAAAATGTGTTCTCATCTCTCTTGCAGCAGAAGTAGAAGTGGTTCAGTCAAAACTCTGCATCTGTAACTGCATGAGACAATAATATGAGCCGTAAGTTTCCCGCTGACATGTTGCAAGCTTTATTTAACATCACAACTGACATAACATATGGAATACTAGGAGTCAGATGGGCGAATGATAATTTTTTGATGTCATTGCAGGGAAATTAATTATTTATTTATTTATTATACCGATTTATTAATAAAGTCATGTAAACGTGGTTTACTTGCGTTGTCAGTTTACTGGTTTGCATGTAAACGGGGACAACTGGTTATTTCAATAAGCTGATATTTGTGAGTTATCAGCTTACTGGTGTGCATGTAAACATGCTCATTAATGATTTTTAGAAATGCGGATCAAATCAAATGTACTAGAGTGGTGTGTGATTAGTATGAGTGTAGGATAAGAGAATTTAATGTAAAGACATTTAGCCATTCTTATCTTATACTGCTAAAGGGTCTTTTCTTTAAGTTGTATAAGCCCATTTTATTTGATTGTAAATAGGCAACCGTTGCACATTCAGGGCTGTTGACACATCGTAAACAACAGGGATTCTTGTCATATGATGGGTTGCTGTAATACGTGAAGGCTTATTAGATTGTGGAGGCGGCTTAAAGACCAAATAAGCAGTTGTAAGAGTACATCTGAAGCATTTCCTCTTGTTAAACGCATGCAGTTCTTCCCACCACAACATCAGTCCTTGCAAGTGTAGCTTCTAACAGTTTTTTCCAGTGGTGAGCAAATGGATGGAAAATTTCTCCGGGGCTCAAAGGGGCTTTTGTGAGAATGTTCAGTCGAGAAGTTTAGGTTCAGTTATCTTTGCTTAAAAACATTGTTCAAGGATACCAAGAGCAGCAGGGTTCGAAAATAACTTTTTACGCTTACTGGCTAGGTGGCTGAAAGAACTGATGAAAAAGGCCAGCCAGTAATTATTATTAGTAACCATTTATTAAGCGATAAGCCTTACATTGTAAGTTGATATGGTGATTTATCTGGGTTTTAATAAGCCCCTGGTCATAGAGCTTTTTAGATTGATGCCGAGGCTTTTTAGGTCAGGTAGAATCTGCTATATCTGACCTAGTTTGGCTATATATATATATATATATATATTAGTGATCGACCGATATTGATTTTTTTTATAACCGATACCGATTATTTGCATGTTTATGTACCTGATAACCGATATGCAGAACCGATATTTATTTACTGTTATACTTCTGTTTTTGACAATTATTACAAGACAAATGAGCTGAACAAACCATTTTATTTATAACAATCACTCCCTTCTTACTTGTCAGTTGGCATTTTATGATCTAAATTTAATCTAACGTTAAATCATGAAATGCCAACTGACAAAGTGCTGTTTGACTATAACTTAATCAACCGCGATCGCGCATGGAGATAATAAATAATTAATTTCCACAAAGCGGTAGGCTTTATCTATATGTGTATTAGCGAAATAATTGTTATGTAGTAAATGATAATATAATCTAGGGTGTTTAAACAAGATAATCTTGTCAAAAGTTTCATTCAGTGGCCGTGCTTAAGCCTCCTGATCATCCGTCAGTTGCAATATGAACGAACTTTTTCTTCTAGACTAATGGTGAGCAAATACAACAGATAGAGAATTAAATTCAGCGCTTTTATTTTCAACATGCACTCATTCATGTCTGTTTTATTTAATTCATGTAAAATTACGTCTTTATTGGGGCAGGACATGACGAATTACACTACGTGACTCAATGAGTTCGTCTCAATTGTTTAGAAACAAGCTGCATAAATGAACTATATCAGGAATTTATGTCTCAGATCTCATTTGTGCATGTCTGTTATGTTAAATAAAGTTGATTAATTAAAGCAAACCAAGTAGAACATATACTTTACCTGTGCACTGAGTTGTTGTTGACTGATCTCCTACGCCCGGGCTGCAATGGCGGAAATCTCAAAACGGCCACAAGATGGCGCCGTAAATCGGCGAATCCGATATTACAAAACCGATACCCGATTATGGAAAAAATGCTTAAATATCGGTAAACAGATACATCGGTCGATCACTAATATATAGCTTTTCGCCTTATCAAAAATTGTTAAAAAGCAGCAGGCCAAATTAAAATCACAAAATTTTAGATAATCAAGAAAATCAAAAATGTGAAAATGCATTCAAACTTACACCACCCCAAAATGAAAATGCTGTCATTTATTACTCACCCTCATGTTGTTCCACACCCATAAGACTTTCATTTATCTTTGGAACACAAATGAAGATCTTTTTGATGACAGATTTCCTTCCGTTGACTGCCTTTGTAACTACCACTTTGACACTTCAAAAACTTCATAAAGAGATCAGAAAACTAATCCATATGAATCGAGCAGTTTAGTCCATATTTTCTGAAGAGAATCGAGGGTGAGGGTGAGTAATTAATGACAGAATTTTCATTTTGGGGTGAACTAACCCTTTAAGTAATGTGCTGAACTTGTTTTTGTTAATGAATGACAGTATAAAGAGAATAGGATTTTAAAATTGTTTTTAGTATTTAATTTTATGAGCTACTATTATTTAAGTTCTGTGTTACAATAACATTCAAAAGTTTGGGTTCGTCAAGATTTTTTTTAAAAATGCTTTTGAAAGACATTGCTCATCTAGGCTGCATTTATTTGACCATAAAGCAAAAACAGTTATATTATGAAATATTATCACAGTTTAAAAATCTATTTAAATCATTTTTAAAATGTGATTTATTCCTGTGATGGCAAAGCTGAATTTTCAGCATCATTACTCCAGTCTTCAGTGTCACATGATCCTTCAGAAATCATTCTAATATGCTGATTTGCTGCTCAAGAAACATTTCTTATTATTATCAATGTTGAAAACACTTGTGCTGCTTAATATTTTTGTGTAAACCATGATAACTTTTTTTCAGGATTCTATGATAAAGTTCAAAAGAACAGCATTTATTGGAAATATATATTTTTTGTAACAATGTAAAAGTCTTTATCATTTTTGTTAAATTTAATAATTCCTTCTGAATAAAAGTGTAATTTCTTTCTTTAAAAAAAAAAAAAAAAAAACTTGAACAGTAGTGTATACTGTCCAGTGATGTTCTGATGCTCTATATGCTGTTTGTGAAGTACAGCAACACAAACATGTCTTTGTTATTCCAGGCTCCACTCTCGCCCTGACCTCTTGGTTCACCCAGGATCCAAAATGAGCATAAGCAGCGATGAGGTCAATTTCCTGGTGTACAGATACCTGCAAGAGTCAGGTGTGTATGTTCATTGTCTGCAGATGACCCTCTTTAATTCAATGAACAGCTCTGTGTAAAATCCTGTTTCAGATTGTATGCAGGGATATTTTTTAGTTCTTTGGAAATAAACATGGCACAGGACAGATCAGTGGTTCATCCACCTAACAACCAGCCATTGCAACATGCTAAAAACATTCAGGACAATAGCAACTCCATAGCAACATCTTGACAGTGTGTTTTAGGAAAACATCATCCATGCTTGTTTAAGGAAGTGTAAAAATGTAATGTAGTTTTATGTGCTGCTCTTGTCATATTGGTAAGTAAACCAATACCAATGGCATTTATAAAATCTATTAATTATTTAACATACACAAATGTGCATTTAAGCATTTGAAACTCTTATTTTAACATAATTTATAAACTATTATAGTTTTTAATATTTTGAGTACTAATTGTAGTAAAGGTTTTAGTAATTTTGTTGTTTTTGTCATTTTTATTAGTTTTTGTTTTAATGTGTATGTAGATTTTATTAGTTTTAGTTAATTTAGTACTTCAAGTTAAACTTTTTGCCTTGGGAACTAGCTGAATTAAAGGTTTTTTTTTTTTTTTTTATGTTTTTACTTATTGATAAGTAAAACTGTGAGCACTTAACTGCTGCCTGCTGAGAAAAAAAAAAGTCTTATTTCACCATTCCTTCATCTATGCTCTCACTATTCCTTAAAGGGTTAGTTCACCCAAAAATAAAAAATGTCATTTATTACTCACCCTCATGTCGTTACACACCCGTTAAGACCTTCATTTATCTTCAGAACACAAATTAAGATATTTTTGATTAAATCCGATGGCTCAGTGAGGCCTCTATTGCCAGCAAGATAATTAACACTTTCAATGCCCAGAAAGCTACTAAAGACTTATTTAAAACGGACTACAGTCGTTCATTCTTAATGTTATGATGGCTGATTTCAAAACACTGCTTCGAAGCTTTACAAATCTTTTGTTTCGAATCAGTGGTTCGGAGCGTGAATCAAACTGCCAAATTCACTTGAACTATTGAAGTTTCGAAACACTTATGACATAACGAAGCCTCGTTTACTGAAATCACGTGACTTTGGCACACCAAACCACTGATTAAACACAAAAGATTCATAAAGCTTCGAAGCTTCATGAAGCAGTGTTTTGAAATCGTCCATCACTAGATATTGTTGAAAAGTCCTTATTTAGTTTTTTTGGTGCACAAAAAGTATTTTCGTTGCTTTATAATATTAAGGTTGAACCACTGTACTCACATGAACTGTACTAAATATGTTTTTAGTACCTTTCTGGGCATCTGAAAGTGTTGACTTGAAAGGCCTCACTGAGCCATCGGATTTCATCAAAATATCTTAATTTGTGTTCTGAAGATGAACGAAGGTGTGAAATGACATCAGGGAGAGTAATATATGACATAATTTTCATTTTTGGGTGAACTAACCCTTTAATCCCTGCATATTCTTGTGCTATCCTGAATGATGGCTGAAATTTTATTTCACCCAAAAATAAAAATGCTGTCATTAATTACTCGCCCTCATGTCGTTCCAAACCCGTAAGACTTTCGTTCATCTTGGAACACAAATAAAGATATTTTTAATGAAATCTGAGAGATTTGTCCCTCCATTGATAGTCTACACAGCTGTCACTTTGACGCTTCAAAAAGTTCATAAAGAGATCAGTTTTGGTAAACAGAAGCTCAAACTTGCTTGACGTGCGAGAATCATTGAGGTTTGTTCTTGTTTTATTTGGCATGTTTGAGCAAATACAGTTGAGCTTCAATTTGCCTTAATTAATGTGTGCATTGATGAACGTTATAAAAGCCTAAATTCAATTTGTTCAGCATATAAAGCGATCGAGTCTCTTCAGAAAATTTGGACCTAACCGCTCAATTCATATGGAATACAATCTCTTTATGAACTTTTTGAACCGTCAAAGTGGTAGTTACATAGACTGTCAATTGAGGGACAGAAATCTCTCAGATTTCATTAAAAATATCTTCATATACTTCATATCTGCTAAAAGAATAAATGTAAATGTAATAACACTCGTTTGAAATCAGACGTTTGTTAGTCGACCAAATTGGGTAGGTATTGCAGAAAGACGTATCAATTATGTAACATTTTTACAATTTCTTCATTGACTTGGTACCTTACTATTCAAAGATACTTGTTTCTAAATGGTAACAAGAACGGTCTTCCTTTCCCTTGCAGGCTTCTCCCACTCAGCGTTCACCTTTGGCATAGAGAGCCACATCAGCCAGTCCAACATCAACGGAGCTCTGGTGCCCCCTGCTGCCCTCATCTCCATCATTCAGAAAGGCCTGCAGTATGTGGAGGCTGAAGTCAGCATCAATGAGGTCAGCGCTGGTACCAGTACCAGATATGGATATTTCTCAGCTTCCCCATTATACATACGAAAAAATGCTCGATCTGACATTATTTTGCTCTCAGGATGGTACGCTGTTTGATGGACGACCGATCGAGTCGCTGTCGTTGATTGATGCAGTGATGCCAGACGTGGTGCAAACGAGGCAGCAGGTGTATAAGGATAAGCTGGCTCAACAGCAAGCTGCTGCCGCCTCCAGTGCCACAACAGCCACTGCTGCCAAGAACGGAGAGAACACAGCTAATGGAGAGGAGAACGGATCTCACACGCTGTCTAGTAAACTCACGCCCTACATATTATGTCAAAACGGAATACTATTAATAAATACTATTAAGACCATAAAACCGCTCGATCTGTGACTGAAATCACAAAAAATTCATCGGGTAACACTTTATTTCGATGGTCCAATTTAGACGTTTTGCCAGCTATAGTAGTAATACTCAGAGTATTAGTGGACTGTCTGCTTAATATCTGCTATCACTTTATTGTGATGATCCCCCAACAGACATTCTACTGACTATGCGCTGAAAATATTTCTGCCTTTTCCTTTGACAGACCACCACTCAGACATGATGGAGGTGGACAGGGCAGTGGAGATCCCAGCCAGTAAAGCCATGGTGCTGCGGGGCCACGAGTCTGAGGTCTTCATCTGTGCTTGGAACCCTGTCAGCGATCTGCTGGCCTCTGGGTCCGTATCAAGCTAAAGCCATTGTTTACTTTCTAAACCTGTGAATTTTGAACGTCTCGACATAATACTTTTCAAATGGGTTGATTCTCTCTGTGTTTGCTTGTTGCCATCAGCTCTGGAGACTCGACTGCACGGATCTGGAACCTGAGTGAGAGCAGCGCGGGAGGATCCACTCAGCTGGTGCTGCGCCACTGCATTCGGGAGGGGGGGCAGGATGTACCCAGTAACAAAGACGTCACCTCACTGGACTGGAATGTGAGTGCTGGGACTAGAGCTTATGAATCATAGTAACCCTGCTTGCATGGGCCTCTCTCTCCATACATGTATTTCTCACATAATAGACATAACAAATTATTCAAATGAATATTTCTCTCTCTCATGTTGAACAGAGTGAAGGAACACTTCTAGCCACAGGATCCTATGATGGCTTTGCCAGGATATGGACTAAAGATGGTGAGCTTCATTAACTCTATCGCTAAGGTCAATTAAAACTACAAAATCCTGTTTGTCTAATCAGTGTCCCATAACTGGTAGGTAATCTTGCCAGTACACTGGGGCAGCACAAAGGTCCCATATTTGCTCTTAAGTGGAACAAGAAAGGAAATTTTATTCTCAGCGCTGGTGTTGATAAGGTACAGTATAATCTTATCATATTCTGTCATGTGATGGAAGAAGTTAAGATGCTAATGGGAATGTGCACCTTTCAGACCACCATTATTTGGGACGCACACACAGGAGAGGCCAAACAGCAATTTCCATTCCATTCTGGTGAGTAACAAAAATGATCACAAGCAGGACATTCATTATTACACGACGGACCTTGACGTTCTTGCTAATCCAGTTGAGAACTTTAAATACACTCATTAATTCAGATTAATAAAAGTATACATGACAGGATTTCCATATTATTTGTAAACAGTAAACTCAGCTTTTGAGAGGAGAAATGTCAAATGCTGCCAGAAAACTCAACAATTTGAGTGAAGAAGAGAGCGTTTCATTCTTACCTTTTATAGTCTGAAATGTCCATTCAGTATAAACCCAATAGTACAGTCCGCAATACGAGGATGCTCAATGCTAGAGCTTATGTAAACAGGTCGCGTGCTGTGTTTATTCAACCAATAACACTGACACCGCAAATATGCAGATAAGAACGTTGACCCTCGGTTTAGGACTGTACATTGTGAAACTTCATCTTATGAATACCCAGGATTAATTGTTAACCCTGGGTAAATTGGGAGAAATCTGAAACGTGAAGCAAAATAATGAACAAGGGGTTTAGAATGACCCTGGGTTAACTATTTCAAGTGTGAAGAGCCTTCATGTTATCCAAATGTGTTAGTTGTACGTAAGCTCATTTCAAAAGAATCATTAAGAATGATGTGGTTTTCATTTGTCACCCGCAGCTCCGGCTCTGGACGTGGACTGGCAGAGCAACAACACGTTTGCCTCCTGCAGCACGGACATGTGCATTCATGTGTGTAAATTGGGCCAGGACAGACCAGTCAAAACATTCCAGGGCCACACAGTAAGCCACTTGCATCAGATATTCTACTATTACCAATAGAGTGTGTTTATCAATATCTACTTATTTTACTTTTTGCATTGACATGCAATTTACTTTTTGCAAAAGTGACATTTTAACCCTATAAAGCCTGACATATGAAATAAGTCAGAAAAACTAAATGTTTTGACATCAAACTATTGAATCTTTAGCAAAAATGCATGTTATTGCATCATATTTTAAACATTTATATTGATTTTCCTTTTTTTCGTAACCCTTTAAAACCGCATGGAGCACCTGCGCTCCCATTTGTGTGTGTCTGTTAAAGAGCCAATAAAAACTGAACCCATAGAGGTAGCACAAAAATTCGTTTTGCATACAAATCCAGAGACTTTACAAGTTCAGATCAAGCCTCCAACATGCTTCTGTTGCATTGTTTTCACCCTCTAATGAGCCTGAGCAATATGTGTTTACAACAAAAACAGCACAGCCGCTAACTGAGTACAAATATGTAGATTTCACATACTCATAACTTCATGAAAAATGCACAGATCATAGAAAATTATATAGATATTACTCATGGAATGATGTAACATACTTGGCTAAAAACATGTCTCTCATCTCTCCGGGATGCAGTGTGTATCCAATGGTCCCGGAACCAAAATGGGAATCATCTTAAAGCTTAGAAACTCAGCTTTTTAATGCATCTAACCAGTTTGAAAAACTCCTAACGAGTGCTGAGAAGTGCGTCTAAACCAGAGTTTACTGCCTGTGGGTGCCATTTAGCTGCGAAAAAAATGAATAACACTTTATTCAACTATACTTTATGCTATCACCACAAAATTTGAACCAGATGTAGGAGAGCATCACCAAAAAAGAATTTTTCTCCGATCTTATTGCCTTCCTTTTTCCATGTCAAATAAAAAATAAAAAAAATTATAAAAAAAATTATATATATTTGTCTTTTATCAGCAGTTTCTCAGCATGAAAATGTCCAAATGTAAGTGATTTATATTTTCTAAAAATGTAAAAAGTGTTTTATCAAATGATACCTACCTTTTGACTCTCCGCTACAGTTACAGTTGCTACAGTTTTGGAATTATAAGTCTTTACTTTTGTGTATGTCACTCAGAGAGAAAAAAAAAAAAAACTCTAAAAAGGGTATATATATACCTATTTATACATTGTGAATAAATAAAATTATGGTGGAAAAAACTTAGAGCAGGCTGCACAATTCTGGATAAATTGAGACTCACGATTTTTATTTTATTTTATTTTTTTCCGAAATGGAGTTCATGATTCTCCCACAATTCTTAAGAAAAACATTAGACAACTAAACAAAATGATATTTAATTTACTAGAGGTTCTGACAAAATGTTCATTGCTTACGGCTATTTAAAAAATATATTACTTTGAATGAAATAATTAAAAAATAATGGTGAAAGTGAAATATTGAACATGACATGTAGCAAAGTATGGCGTCTCATACTTGAAATTTGTGCTCTACATTTCACCCATCCAAGTGCACACACACACAGCAGTGAGTATTGAACACACCCAGAGCAGTGGGCACCCGTTTTTGCTGTGGTGCCCGGGAGCGATTGGGGGTTAAGTGCACTGCTTAAGGGCACCTCAGTTGTGGGTAATGAGAGTGGAAGAGAGTGCTGTTCATTCCCCCACCTACATTTCCTGCCTGTACTGATGGTGCGTTCGAGTCCACCTGTCAAGTTCGTATTTACAAGATGGGAAGTTGTGTTTATGACAGCTGGTGCATTCAAGTCACTTTCATCAGAGTAAGATGGCGGTGTACCTTCTCTTAATTAATTACACAAAAATATAGCACTTCTACTTCTAGTAAATGAAAAACAAAGAATATTTTATGTTTAATTAATTTATGAAGCCACTGTTAAACTTTTATCATTACATACAAAACATACATACAAAATACATTATTTTGTTACCATATTTTGTGCAGGCAATTAGCTTACTCCATTGTAAGTAAAAAAGCCTGACAATGTGATTGCTAAATACCTACCCAGTATATACCTAGTATTGTGGTTTTCTGCCATGATTCTCACTGACATGCTCCCAACTCGTACAGATCAGGGCTGAACTTCCCATTCGTATTTACGACACTGTGGTGGCGTTCGTGTCCTTCAGCTTGTAAATACAATCTTAGCAAAATGACTTGAACACACCATGAGACATGAACCCATGACCAAGTCTGACTCTCTAAGCATTAGGCCACAACTTAACCCCCCCCCCCCTTCTTTTTTTTACTTTTTTTTTTTATTTTATTTTTTTTTTTATGGAGGAGTCAGTGTCTCATTCATAAAGACTTGTTTCGTTATTGGAGGAATCGGTGAATTAATCACTTGAATGTATGATTCAATTATTTTTTTTAAACAGTTATTTGTCACCACCTTTTGGCTAAAGAGAGAAACTGCAAAATACACACAAGTGTCTCTATTTTGACATGTTTTTACCCAAACTACAAACTTTTGTCCCAATACACGTTTATCCCCCGTTACTTAAATTTTGTAACGCATAAA
Organism: Megalobrama amblycephala; assembly: GCF_018812025.1. Taxonomy (NCBI): domain Eukaryota; kingdom Metazoa; phylum Chordata; class Actinopteri; order Cypriniformes; family Xenocyprididae; genus Megalobrama; species Megalobrama amblycephala. Next base: position 17,305,561 of record NC_063060.1, on the reverse strand, counting down.
TATTCATGATGTGTGGTTGAAAAGACTGTTAGTGAGGCTGCCTCATGCTGTACATTTATGGCAGCTGCTCTCTCTGGATCAGCGGCAGCACGATTGCTGATTTGAATGTTGCAGTTTGATAATCGTAGTTTCAAAGGTTAACCTAAGTCAGCATCAGCGATGGGCAGCGACAAAACACGCCTTCATGCTCCACTGATGCTTGTAATGTGAAACACGCATAACAGACATAGGGGAATCATTGTCATTTAGTAATAAGATGGCGTGGGTGTTTGAATCAAGATCGCAATCTTTTAATGATTTACTGCGCAGCTCTACTGCATAGATAAAAATACACATCTGTTCCTTTTAAATATATTTTTAATTTAATTTTTTTTTTTTTAGTTTTTTTTTTTTTTTAGTTTTTAATTTTTAATTTATTTAATTTAGAAATTAAAATGGTTTGAGGAACAATTATATTATGGTTGAAATAATATATCATAAAATGCATTACTATGATGATTAAAGTAAATGTACCTCAAATACCTGTTGTATCATAATTAATGCACATTTTCAATAGATTTTCTAAAGTATGAAATATTACATAAATGATTATTGGATATAACGTTTTTTTGTTTTGTTTTTTAAATATTTTTGAAAGATCTCTCTTATGCTCACTGAGGCAGTTTATCTGATCAGAAATACAGTAAAAACAGTAATATTGTAAAATATTATTACAATGTAGAAATACTGTTTTCTAATGCATTATTTTGTTAAATGTAATTTGATGACACAGAGGTGGGAATTATATTAAAAGCCCTTTTTTTTCTGAAGCACACAGATAAGCTATGCATCAAATATTATAGATGCAGCATTATAGAGCTAAGCATGCTTAACTGATTACATCACTGATGATTTGAACTCCTTATCCTCAGAATGAAGTCAATGCAATCAAATGGGATCCAACAGGGAATCTCTTGGCCTCCTGCTCTGATGACATGACGCTAAAAGTGAGCTACCAACAACCTGCCATCAATCTCTCTGATTTGGCTCTTTTCTGTTGTGCTTGCATTGTCAATTGGGAGTGTGTATTATATCAATGTTGTGTTTTATATTGAACATTAGCTTTGGAGCATGAAACAGGACACATGTGTTCATGACCTGCAAGCCCACAATAAGGAGATCTACACCATCAAATGGAGCCCTACTGGCCCTGGAACCAACAACCCCAATGCCAACCTCATGCTGGCCAGGTGCATAAAACTAGCCACCATCAGTCCTTTTTTTTTTTTTTAAGATAATTGGCTACATTTAAAATCCGTCTCCATTTTCAGAAGTTTATATGTGTTTTATGTCTATATGTATTTGTACACGTTGAGCAGTTATTTTTCTTTTCTGCCTAAAGCGCGTCGTTTGATTCAACGGTGCGTCTGTGGGATGCAGAGCGTGGTGCCTGTATCCACACGCTGACCAAACACCAGGAGCCCGTCTACAGTGTGGCATTCAGCCCAGATGGGCGGCACCTGGCCAGCGGGTCCTTCGACAAGTGTGTCCATATCTGGAACACGCAGGTACTATAGGCTGTTTATCGAACTGTTACTCATTTATTTTTCACATGAGATTAATAAAATATAGATTTTTTTTTTTGGACACAATTTCTTTGGCCATCTGGTGTGTGAAGACTTTTTTTAAATATATATTTTTAAATGAGGTCTCATTAAGGCTGTATTTATTTGACCAAAAATACACCAAATATTTCACAATATTATTATTAAAAATACTACATTTAATGCTATATATTTAAAAATACTATATTTAAAACATAATTTATTCTTGTGATGCAAAGTTGAATTTTCAGCATCATTACTCCAGTCTTCAGTGTCACATGATCCTTCAGAAATCATTCTAATATATGGATTCGATGCTCAAGAAACATTTATTATTGCACTGCTGAATATATTTTATTTTTTGTGGAAACCATGACTTTTTTTCTGCATTCTTTGAACAGAAATTTCAAAAAAGAGCATTTATTTGAAATAGGAAATTTTTCAACATTATGAATGTTTACTGTTACTTTTGATCAATTCGTTCCCTCTGAGACTTATTTTCATGAAACATTATAATATACAAAATGAAAATGGATATTCATTTAGAAATTTGCTAAAGATAACATTTAACAGTTAGTGTTAGGGACAAAAGGTGTAAAGGCTATCCGCCCAGGTTTTCCTTCACAATCTATTTTTTTTTGTTTACATTTTAGTTTTATATAAAAATCTATATTTAATATTTTTTTTAATACATTTAGCATTCTTTAAATTTTCCAAATAGCAACTTCAGGTTATCAGTTTACATCCTATGTAGGCACATATTTAAATTTGTCTACAAAATAATTTCAGATGTTTAGGCATAAGACTAGTCAATCAAGTGTGTTCAAACTATTTGTTGATATTTACTTACAGCTTCAGACTTACATTAATTGTCCATTGCAAATACAGTTTTGAGGTTCTGGCCTGGCTGATATATTGATCCGTCACTATGCTGCATTGCCTGACTGGTGTTCCTAACGTGAGCCTCAAATTCTGCCCTACAGAGTGGTGCTTTAGTCAACAGCTACAGAGGGACGGGCGGCATTTTTGAAGTATGCTGGAACTCCACTGGGGACAAAGTGGGCGCAAGTGCATCAGATGGATCGGTGAGTTTCTGTTTTGCAAAGCAAATGTGCAAAGAGTTGCATGAACCTATTAATTTTACTATTCATAATCATATTACTATGAAGATGCAGCATGTGCTGAATCTGTTTTAAAAGCCATTATAGTTTAGTAGAGCTCCACAATTAATTGAAGTTAAACAGAAATCATGATATGGTTTAGTGCGATTTATAAAATCACAAAGGTTGTGATTTAATTAAATTGATATATGCGTATTTCAGTGTTTTCTTACTCATGAACGGCTCATTATCCACCAGTTTTTTTTTCCAGTGTTTTATGAGCAGCTAATTTCACAGTAAATGCAGCTCCACACGAACTCATCTCTTCATCTGCTCTGAGTCTGCTCATCTGCTTAAAACGTGAATTTGTGCCAACCATCTTCCCCGTACCAACAAATGAGAAGATTTAAGGACTCGCTCCAGTTTTCCATCAAAATAAGATGATGATTTAAAGTTTGAGAATTAAGAAATTGAGGCAGCCAATACATTTTAGTATTGTAATTTTACAGTTGTAATGTGTTACAAAAAAAAAAAAAGTTAAGTTAAAGGGGTCATGACTTTTTTTTTTTTTTATATGTTCCTTATAGTTCACTTATAATGTTAAAGGGTTAGTCTCATGCCGTTCCACACCCGTAAGACCTTCATTAATCTTCGGAACACAAATTCAGATATTTTTGTTGAAATCCGATGGCTTCGTGAGGCCTGCATAGGGAGCAATGACACTTTCTCTCTCAAGACCCATTAATGCACTAAAAACATATTTAAATCAGTTCATGTGAGTACAGTGGTTCAATATTAATATTATAAAGCAACAAATTAACAAATTATATAGTGATGGCCGATTTCAAAACACTGCTTCAGGAAGCTTCGGAGCATAATGAATCAGCATGTCGAATCCGCGATTCGGAGCGCCAAAGTCACGATTCCAGCAGTTTGGCGGTTTGACACGCGATCTGAATCATAATTCGACACAGAACAATCATAATGCTCCGAAGCTTCCTGAAGCAGTGTTTTGAAATCGGCCATCACTATATAAGTCGTTATTTTTTTTTATTTTTTTGGCGCACCAAAAATATTCTCGTCACTTTATAATATTAATATTGAACCACTGTACTCACATGAACCGATTTAAACATGTTTTTAGTACATTAATGGATCTTGAGAGAGGAAATGTCATTGCTGGCTATGGAGTCCTCACTGAGCCATTGAATTTCAACAAAAATATCTTAATTTGTGTTCCGAAGATGAACGAAGGTCTTACGGGTGTGGAACGGTATGAGGGCGAGTAATAAATGACATTATTTTCATTTTTGGGTGAACTAACCCTTTAATAATTTTTTTTTTTTTTTTTTTTTTTTTTACAAAAAACTAAAAATAAATAATATAAAATGTATAAACAAATATGCAAATGCTGAAAAACTATTATTTTCAACCTTCATCCTGACCCTCTGTCTGAAATGATCGGTTTTTAAGGGGCAGCTCCTTTTAACACTATCAATGCCCACTCGCTATTGCACATGAGTGTTTCGAAAACATTATCCACAAAGCATTATGAAATTATGATTTGTGATGCAGCTGCTGTCAAATTCCATACATTTGGCTGCTTCTTCTTTCAACAAAAGTTTCTTTATGAACTCTCCATTACACTGTGGCTCATTTACAAAACAAAATGTTCAGAATAAACATATAATCCTCCTACATAGTCCAGGACACCATTAAAATAAACCATACACAAATAAACCATATGGAGGCAGGCATATGCAAATGTATTTGCCTTTGTTACATCACAGATCCCGCAATATAAAAACGAGCTGTTTTTGGAATTTAATTAAATAAATGCTTTGTTTATAGTGAGGAAAACATTTGAAGCTATGAAACTTGAAGGATGTCTTAATGGTACAAACACTACTTATGTCAAAAGGTCAAGGCAAATTTGATTTCTCATATCATGAGCCCTTTAAATACTAATTTTAATTTACATAGAAATTTTACAATCGCAATATTTCATATTTCATTTTTAGATATTTTCATTTAATAATAATAATAATTAATTGTTTTATTATTGTTGTTGTTGTTTTATTATGGAAGCTTGTTTCCGCCATGAAATAAAAATAAAAAAGGTACTTTTTTTCTCGCAATTGTGAGATCTAGATCTATGTTTCTACTTTTTTTGTTTTTCCAGAATTTCGAGATATAAAGTCAATTGTGTGATATAAAGTCAGAATTGCGAGGAAAAAAAAGTCAGAATTGTTTAAATCTCGCAATTCTTTTTATCTGAGAAAGTCATAATTGCGAGTTATAAAGTCAGGGAAAAAAAGTCAGAATTGTGACTTTATATCACACAATTCTAAATTTATAACACTCAATTTTGACTTAATAATAACTCGCAAGTACCTCTTTAAAAAAAAAAAAAAAAAAAAATTAGTGACAAACAAGCTTCCATATTTTATAGCCAGAATGATACATAATCACAACATTTTGGCCAAATTGTGCAGTCTTCATTTTTTGGAGGTTTAACATTTACTGTAAGGATTAATGTCACTGCCCATTGGTCATAACAAATTTTTTTTTCCCAACTCAGGTTTGTGTATTAGACCTAAGGAAATGACACTGCCGCCGGGAAGCCATGGACCGACTATGAATGTGTGCATAGCCAAATTTACTGACTGTCCCTGGCCCATCATCCACTGCTGTAGTCCACGCGTGAGGTGCCAGACCACAGCCCAGACCAGCAGTCCCTCAGCTCCATCACAACACGGACCTGTGACTCTTAAGACACACACAAAATCAGCGTGCTCAAGGACTGTTATATACAGAGACGCTCAAGACATGAGAAATACACCGCATGTGCACACACACACACACACACACCCCTCATTAGTTCCTGTGTTCATCATTCCAAACCCAGAGGGCTGAGGTCCACGGCGCTGTCGTGTGCATATTGTACACGTCCAGCGCTCCAACAATGGTTTATGCGTAACTGCATGAGCTAAAGAGCAGAATAATGCCAACTCGTGGCTGTATGAAATTGACAATTCAGAGTATTGGCACTGTATGTTTAGTGGCTTTGCGACTTTGGAACTGTTCTCCAAAAAATGCTCAAGGAATTTTTTTTTTTTTTTTTTTTGCCAAACTTTGAGAGATAATTTGATTCTTTTTAAGAGTTATATGAGTACAGAAAGCCTATTAAATTACTCAACTATATTTTCTAACACAAATGCCCTGTGTTATTTTGTACAACCTATGCAACTTTGTGGTAAGACAAAACTGAACTCGCAGTGCATGAATGGCGGGCATTGTTATTCATTCTAGCTATCAGGTTATTCATTCCTTTTCTTTTGATTCCAATGATTATCCTTTCACCTTCCTCCTAGATGATATTTAACATCACTTAATGTTTGACAGATTTGTTCCTCCGATTTGATGTTCTTTCTTTAGTGCTTTTTACTGCTGTCATTTCCTGCTTTTTCTATAGAGGTTTTGACACTTTTAGTGCTTGGTGTGTGTGTGTGTGTGTGACTGTGACTGTAACAGCCATAGTCTATGGCTTCATGTGAGTTACAGAATTATGGGTCGGTGTGGTTTTTATCCAGTTTGTCAGTCAGCAGGGAAGTGGACAAGCTTTTTGATTCATCCAATTTGATAGTCCAAAGTCAGGTTGAGGTGGTGATGTTTTGCTAACAATTTTTGCTCGTTTGTAAAATGACATTATTGTGCAGTGAAGGTAATGGGTATAAACGCAGAAACTGATGTAGAAAAACGTAAATGTGTCCACGGGGATGCTCCTGTTATAAAGGATGTATTTTAACGCAAACTCCGTTAACATTATGGACTTCTTGCGACATGGTTTTGTCAGGGTAACGGCACATTGATTTAGAGTTTGCTAGACGCTGTCACGTGTCTTTATAAAATACCATTAGACAGTCATAGTCCAGAGAAGCAGCTTTTACCCAGCACACTCATGTCACCTCTCAGCACTTTAGACCTACTCCCATGAAATCCAATGAGCACTTAAAAACATCTTTTATCTTTTGGACTGAAAGTACTTGAGTGACATTAAACATTTACTTGAATGAACCAGATCATTATTAGAGGATGAGGCGGCTGGTTTAAACGTATGTATTTTTTTTTTTTTTTTTTTTTTTTTTTTTTTTATATTAAAATAGTCCAAAATGCTAACAAATGCCTTTCTTTCCCAATAGATCATCTATAATCTGTATCCCCTCCTAAGAATATCCAAATGTTCTGTGTATGAGTATTTTTTTTTTTTTTTTTTTTTGAGAGATGAGTATTTTGAAGCTTGCTCTAATATAATCAAGTAGATTGTACGAAAATGTGCTATTTATTATATTGTCCATGACAGTGGAATGGTATTTTATAATGTTTTAATTTTAAAGAGATATTTTACAGTGTGTGTGTGTGTGTGTGTGTGCAAGCGTTTGCTTCTCTTGGTCCTCAACACCTAGCACTCAGCTTGCTGTGTCCACAACCCTTTGAAATTTTGTACTTTAAAAACTTTTGTAAATCTAAGGTTGCTTTTAGCTCTTAGCAAAAGCACGTACATGGGCATATCAAAACATCTTAGACCATGCAATTACTTGTTCAGTGATTTTTTTTTTTTTTTTTTTTTTTTTTTTTTTCACTTTAGATCATCTTTAATCTACTTTTTCCCTCTTTATCTTTTTTTTTTTTTTTTTCTTATTTTGCTCACTCTCCAGCAGAAATCACTTACTGCAATGTTGATTTGACTATTGTGATTTGAGTCCGATCAAATGAAAAGTCCAGAATAAAATATATTTTGATAGTAGTGTTTGTGTTCTCTGTCTGTGCTTATGAATCTTTGAATGCAGAAACACTGCCTCCCTGTGTCATCAGGAACATTGCATTTAGAGTCTGCTGTGTGTGATATTCTATGCACACAAGTAACCAAACCAACCAACCCTGAGCAGAGAATTAAAATGTTAAGTTGACACAAATGCACGAAAGCTAAAATGCAGTACTTGGTTGGTCTCCCCAAGCTGTATAAATACTACAAGTTTGCATAAAATCTGATGGTTCTGTTCTTGAGATTGAATGGAAGGAAGAACTGTCTGTATAAAGAGTCATATGATCAGTCATATGTCTGCTTATTTAATTAGTGACCTAGAAATCTGCTTTGTGCATAGAAAAAAACGGGGGTTTCTCAGATGTTTGAGTTTATACTTTAATTTTCCACCAAAAAACCATAAGCAACATTATAATTGTTAGACAGTAATATAATATATTAATAGGCCTAAACTAATATGAATGTCTTGCTCACAGAGGGGGCTGGAACACTAAACGGCACAAGCAAATACAAAGCAGCCACCGATAAAGTCCATTCATTGCTAAAAAAAGGTTACATATCAATGTGTTATTTAATTATTTTACTATTAATTTACTAGTTTGGGAGTAGCTTGGTCAGAATGCACAAAAAAAAGCCTACTTAGGCTTTTTTTTTAATGGTTTTAGAAATAAAAACCTAAAAATAACCATTGTGTAGCCTATAGGTCTCTCTAAGTAATGTTATGGGAAGTGGGAAAGTTAGTTTATGGTTATGAAAAAAACTAAAAATAACTATTCGAGAACATTCTGTATAGCTTCTCTTTGGGTTTTTACCAAAAAAAAAAAAAAAATCTTCCCTGTAACATCTAGAAAGGATAGTTTATGGTTATTTAAAAAAATAATAATAATAATTGTTCTGTATAGATTTTCTTTAATTTACAAAAATATGTCACTGCAACATTCTGGGAACCTACTGAGAATGTTCCTGGAATGATGTTATTTAGTTCCAAAAAACCCAAATGGGAACCATATGGGAATGTAAGGAAAACATTCGTGTTTGCTGGCTATTAAATAAGCCTCAAGAAGCCATGGTTTACAGTGATTTAGATTTAGAACAGCTCATCTCTCAAAGTTTGTGGGCAGTGTAATAGAGTGCAACAGTGCCTACCCGCTTTTTCAGCGGCTCTTTCCCATTCATTTTTCCCATAGAAATTTTTAAAAAACTCATTGTTATAGAGTCATAAGTCACGAACCAAGCCAATCAGCTATACGGGGTGAATCATAACACTACAAAATTTGATTTGAAGCAAAAAAAAAAAAAAAATGGACAAAGGTACCAGACAGAAGAGTTGGAATTGAACTTGAAAAATATTGTGTATTGACGTCTTTCCGTGGTTGAAACATACCTGATGTTCATTTCATGCTATATCTAGTAGGAAGAGATGATTGGTTTATGTGCTGCTTGAATTGAGGCGCTACAGTGATCTATCCCATTCCCAACACATTAAGAGCCACAAAACAGTATTGAATTTCTTAAAAATTTGAAAGCAGAGATTGTTTCTTACTAAAAAGTAACCTGCTTTGTCTTTTCTGTCGGTGCCTTATTTGTATCCTCTTTGCTCTGCAATGTATTTCTTTTACAGTTCATTCAGAGTCAGATTTATTAGTTCCTGCTTTATCTTATATAGCATGTCTTAAGGCGTTAACTATTATCTTAACTAGTAAGATACATAAAAACTAATATGGTTATACTTAATGCAATGCATCTCTTATAGGAATTAACATAACACAGCTTAAAGATGTGTGTGACAAAGAAAAGGATGCAAACATATTTATCTTAACAATGGCCATTTTAAGTCATTTATGACTTATCCGATATTTGTTTGCATCATTTATACAAAACATATTGCAAGAAAATCTAATGTCAAACATTTTATTCTAGTTAACTGATTCATATCATCTTGAACACTTTGGTTGTTCGCTTCCTAAGAGGGGCTAGAAGGCTTAATTTGCCTTGCCCTCATACCGTCCCCACGTGGGACCTGTCTATGGTTCTTAGGGCCCTCAAGGGACCTCCCTTCGAACCTCAACATTCGGCTGGGCTGAGCCCTCTCTCGCTTAAAACAGCCCTCCTGCTAGCCCTAGCATCGGTCAAGCCAGTTGGCGACTTAAGCCGAGGACACACTTAACAATTGTAAGGCCAATTATGAATGTAAATTGATACTTACGACTGATTGCACTCAAACGCATCCAGTTAGAGCCAGTTGCGTTCAGTCAGCGATTACAGTCGGTGTTCAAATTTCGTGTGTAAGTATTTAAATCTGCTTCAGTCGCAGGAAACAATCGCTGTGCACTGAGCACAGTCTTAGAATGTTTTAGCTAGTTGTTAAATGTGTGCCCGGCATTACAAGCGCTCTCTGTAAGTGCATCCTGCCTTGCAACGACTGCAAGGTCATCCTAAAGCCAAGGCTCGGCTATGTGCTTAAGGTGCTCTCCACTCCTTTCACAGCACAGGTCATATCACTTTCGGTTCTTCCCTCTTCGGGAGATGTGCAGGGCCACCACCTACTCTGCCCTGTTAGGGCTTTAAGGGTATACGTCGAGCGCTCTGCCCAGTACAGACAGTCAGAGCAGCTCTATGTATGCTTCGGTAGTCTCACCAAAGGGCTCCTGGTCTCGAAGCAGAGATCGTCCCGCTGGATAGTAGATGCTATTGCGCAAGCCTATGACTCGATGGGCCTTCAATGCCCACCAGAGGTATGGCCTCTTCCTGGGCATGGTCCAGCGGTGTGTATATTGGTGACATCTGTGAGGCTGCAGGCTGGTCCTCTCTGTCCACCTTTGCCAGATTCTATAGTCTGGATGTCCCTAGGCTACAGGCGTGGGTACTCTCTGTCTAGTAGGCGTCGATCCCTATGTGCTCAACCCTCCATTGCCCTTATGTCTCTGGCCAACGGCCCGAGCTCGGACTCCCGGGGCAACCCGGCCTCCTCTATCCCTATGCAACCCTATGCAGGCCTTTCGAAGTGTCTCAAGCTAGGGTCGTTCCTCCTTAGCAAGCCGTTGTTGGATAAGTTCCCCATAGTGTCTTCAACGCAATACGAGTGAACCATATCGAGAGGGAACGATACTTGGTTACTAATGTAACCTCGGTTCCTTGAGATAACGGGAACGAGTATTGCGTAGACGGCCGTGCAAACAGGGTCCACAACTGGGCGATCATCGCTTCAGTCAATTAAAACCTGATTTCTATGGTGAAGCAAGCCGCTTATATAGGCAGATGCCTTTCCATTCTGGCGGGCACCATGCACGCCATGGCGGGAAGTGCACCCATTGGTTTGTACACCACTGCATCGCCATAGGTTCATGCAGTTGCGTACTCGTTCCCGTTATCGTTAACCATGGTAACCACAAATTAACCAAATAACACTATAGTTTATGGTATTTGTAGTAAAACTATTGTTGCACAAATAGTATCAATCTGCCAAAAAATCATAGATACCACACTTTAACTATAATAAAACCATAGTTAATTTTCATAAGTGTTCACAATAGTTTGCAATGCAAGCTAGTTGCAATGTGTTATTTAGCTAACTTTTTATTCATGCAAATAAAATTAGAGAATAATACAAATTTACAAAGCAATCTCAGTAGAATATGTTTTAACTTAGTGTAACATTTAACAGTTAGAAAACTACATGCATGTGACGTCACATTTAGGCGGGGCAATTCGCTTCCTTCTACATCCGTTTTGTCCGATGCCTTTTTATCTGAGTCCGTTTTATCCAATGCCTTTTTGTCTGAGTCCATTTCGTCTGATGCCTTTTAGTCTGTGGCCTAATTGTACGAGACCTGAAACCTGACGTCGTTTTTCCTGAGACCTGAAGCCTTTCAGTCTGAGGTGCGATGCTGTTTTGTCAAATGACTGAAGCCTTTTAGTCTGAGGCATGATGCCTTATATTTGTATGACTAAGGTCTGAGGATGTTCTAAAATGTAAACCGTACACTTGACAATTGTCTATTTACATGATTTCCTGTATTTGGCCCAAGTGTTCAAGTAGGTGTTTTAAAGTAAAGTGTTTTAAATATTAAAAAATTAATATATCATAGAGTTGTTTTTGGTGGGGTAAATTAAACATGATATGCGGTGATGTCACAATCATGTTGCATTGTGGTATATGGAGCTGCCTGAAGTGTACATATGAAGTAGACTTGCTCCATCTGTCAAAATCAAGGGAGCGAGGGTCTGTCCATATAAACTTCCTCGTCCATTTCACGAAGTGGAACGCACTTCAAAATGGCGGCAGGGATTCCCCCGAGGGGAAGTGCTTAGGGAAGTTTGTGAGTGCTTGTCTAAAACTGGAGTGGAATGTAGCCCAAGTCCCAAATGGCACCCTTCCTCTGGGTCGCACTTTCCTTGGACTGGGAATTATGCGTTTCTAATGCTGCCTTCACATGCTATCGGAAATTTGATAATTCCCACTTCTGAAGTCGTGATTACGAGCTCATCTCATTCAAGTTTCGCAATGGGAGGGCGTTAATGTGCAATTTTTACCTAGGAAACTCATAATTGCGATAATTCAGAGAGAACGTGAAGGCAGCATATGGCACCACTATCAACGCCTAAATGAATCTACAGCGATCAGGTGGTATAGCGGCCACGTGGTACACCTGGGAGCTTTCAGAAAACTCCCAGTTTACAAGCTGTAATTACGAGCTCTATGAGGACGTGAACGCTTTTTACAAGCTAGAATCTCAAAACTACAGGAATTACGGGGTTGTGTGAATGCACCTTAAGTCCACAAGACCGAAAGTGCATAGAAGTGTGCCATTTGGGATTCAGCTATAGTGTGGGTTTACTGTGCGTTAAGGGCACTGCACTTTGGCATTTTTAAGACATGGGACAGTCTTGTGCACTTACTTCCTGTCGCGAGCACACGCTCTCAAGTGGCCAAAACTGCAGATGTAGGTATTTGGACAAGGCACAGGTTTTATTTGTCACAGAATCAGCGTATTTGAACAAATCAGATGAGTAAATGATTCAATTAGGCTATCCATTCATAAATACAGTCGCTTGTTTAGTTAAATTATCACTTTGAACGAATCGGTTGAATGAAAGATTCAACTCACTCATTAAGACAGTGATTGCCGCCACCTACTGGTGGTTTTAGTTTCATATCTAAAGTAGCCTACTTTAAGTATTTAATATTTCTACATTAAAGCTGTTATTTTTAAAACATTAATCTCCTAATATAATTTATGGACAGTGTTGGGTATAAGTTACTCTAAAAAAAAAAGTAATTCATTACTAGCTACTAATTACATCTTCAACAGTGAAATTAGATTACTGTACTAGTTGCTCTCTTTCTAAAAACTATTCCATTTCTTATTAATAACTTTCTAAATCCCATATCAACATAAACCAGTTGAACAATATAAAGATAGACATGAAACTGCTCTTTTAATTATTTTAAATAATATAAAATTGCATAAATTATTCTTGAACTAACCAAAGTATTTAAAGGGAGAACATTGTCAAATTTTGATGTTAAATCCACTATTGTTTTATATAGAATTGTTGTAAAGTTTATACAGTATTTAATGGAATCCCATCAGAAGTAACTGTAATTAAAAAATACATTTAAAAATACTGTTCATCTCTGGCTTTGTTGCTCAGTTTTATTTCTGGGTTTTGATCTTCTCTCAACTGAGAGTGCACATCCTGTGTTTTATTGTATTATAATGTCTATATTACCTCTAAATTTTGACTAGGATAGGAATTGTTGCCTATTAATTGTTCTAGGAACAAGCATATTTTAATTTTTGTGTATTTTTGCTACTCCATAATGATGTTTTATAAAAGCAAATATAGCCTATAAGTCCCGTGAAGCGTGGTGCCAAACAACTCCTTCTAATTAACTCTGTAAACTCACTGTAAACCACTGCTTACGGGGCTTATTGATTTATTTTAGCATCGTTGAGTGTAATTTAGGGCTTCAGAGCGGTCAACATATCAACTAGACTTATCAACTGTACCTTTACACAAATAGGCATTTTCACGCGCGTCTCCTTTAACATTAATTTAAACAAATAACGGGAGTGTCCTTCGTTCCTCCTCGTGGTTAGTTCACTTTGCTACAACTTCCACAGAGCAAAGTTCGTCTTCGAGCAAACCAGGACGTCTTGCTGCTGTCAATCGACCTGGTAAGACCTTTATGACCTCTTTATGCTTTAATTTTTTTATTTAAAATATTATTAGCCGAATAACAAATTAGTGTCAATAGTTATCACATTTACCTTGTGATATTCCTTATGACAGTCTGGCGCGTAAATTCTAACGTAAAACTGACATATGGCACAACCATGCTTTTAATTTAAACAATTTCAATCAAAAGTTCAAAAAGAAAAGTTTAAAATGATAAAACAACAGTTATACCGTTCAAAATGAAGACAAAAAAGGAGTTTAAACACTTTCTGCTTGGACAGCTGTGTGAACTTGGAGAACTAACGTTACTGACTTCCCATCCACTAACCCTGTTGAAAAAACCAGCATATGCTGGTTAGGTTTGTTTTGAAGCATGGGAGCTGGTTTGAGATGGTCCTTAGCTGGTCATGAGCTGGTTTAAGCTGGTCCTGAGCTGGAGCTAGTTGCTTGGGACCAGCTTAAACCAGCTCATGACCAATAAGGACCATTATAAGCCAAGTTTGCTACTTGGTGGTTATGTAAATTTTATATTCATAAGTGTCCAGACACTTTTTGTGGTCATGTATGCGACTGACATCTGAGCATTCTTTACCTCAAATTACCTCACAACTGGTGATTTAACAACTTTGTGTTTTAATGGTTGATACAGAGTACCATGTTCCCATTTTTACCTAAAAAATCTGGTGAATATTGGTGAACTCCACTTTATTTAAAATGATTAATTTGTTAATAAAGTTACCTATTCTTCACATTATGAAATTTTGAGTAACTTGTCAATTTCCCTTTTTTTATTAAAGGAATAGTTGACAAAAATGACGATTCTTCTATCATTTACTAAGCCTTATGTCGTTCCAACCCTGTATGACTTTCTTCTGTGGAATACAAAAGACGTTTTTAAGAGCTGTTTTTGTCCACATTAGGGTATTTTTGGATGAACTATCCTGTTTTTTTAACATCTTGATGCTGTGAATGGTGGCAAACCGGTTAAGCATGTTAAAGTTGTGTATCTGAACCACGGTCTCCAGAGTTACTGAGAAGTAGACATTTATAGTATTACAATTCTGTGGAATCTGAAGCATTCTTTAAAGGGTTAGTTCACCCAAAATGAAAATGATGTCATTAATTACTCACCCTCATGTCGTCCCAAACCCGTAAGACCTTTGTTCATCTTCAGAACACTTATTAATATATTTTTAATTAAATCCGAGAGGTATATGACTTGTCCATAGACAGCAATATAATCAACACTTTTCAAGGTCCAGAAAGGTACTATAGACATAGTTAAAACCATCAAGGTGACTGCAGTGGTTCAACCTTAATTTTATGAAGTGACAAGAATACTTTTTGTGCACAAAAAAAAAAAAAAAAATGACTTTATTCAACAATCTCTTCCTTATCATTCTCATACATTGTTTACATTCAGGGCTTCCAGGTTCTACGTCAGAACACAGACTCATTATTGGCCGGCTCCTGCGTTAGCATCACACGCATGCGTCGGCTTTGGCCAATACTGAGCCGGCATTCGGACATAAACACGGAAGCCTTCACTGTGCTTACTGCGTCACTTGTGTAAAGATAATGACAGGGAAGAGAAGATATTGTTGAATCAAGTTATTTTTGTTTTGTTTTTGCACACAAAAAGTATTCTCGTCGATTCATAAAATTAAGGTTTCTGGACCTTGAAAATGTTGATTATATTGCTGTCTATGGACGAGTCATATACCTCTCTGATTTAATCAAAAATATATTAATAAGTGTTCCGAAGATGAACATAGGTCTTACGGATGTGGAACAACATGAGGGTGAGTAATTCATGACAGAAATTTAATTTTTGGGTGTACTAACCCTTTAAATGGCATTTCTTTTTTCTATTCTTATTCAGGAGTTTACTTGCCAAATAATTTAGAAAATCTTAAGCGTCTAACAGTCTGCAATTTTAAATGGACTTGTTCTGAACTTCCTCGGAATCCCAAGGGTCATGTTTTCTCAGAAGAACCTCCTCCTCATCATATCTGCAATCTTGGTTTTGTCAAGTGATTGTTGGAGGCTCAATGCCTGTCGTCACTCTTTTGTTCTCAGTGTCCTGTGTGCTCTGAAGTCTTAGACAGATTGGGTTTCAACAAAGAAAACAGAGACCCTCAAACCTGTTTTTTTTTTTTCTTCACATTTGCATTTACATTGCATAATATTTGCATTGATGTGAGAATGTTGCATTTTCTTTTAGGATTGCATACAGAAATCATTATTGTATTCTTCTATTATTCAAATATGTTGTTTTGTTGTAGTTCTTTACATCCGGACAAAGCCTATACTTGCTAATTCAGTGTAAAGTTTACTCAAGACTGCTGAAATTTTGCAAGGATTGACAAAACAAGGATTGCTACAGGTTGGGGTTTCCCAACTTTGGTTTGTTATATAGTGAATCATGAGCATGATCTTTTATATTTTTATAACATGATGTGATTTACTAGCAGAAATGAAACCTTGGTTGACAGCTGGACAGACTAGATCCATGCAAAACAGGATGTTTCAAAATGAGATGCATTAGAAATAACCAGCAAAGTTTGCTAAACCATTTACTTTGAATAAAACGCATCCAGTCACCCTTTGTGTAGCACTACTGTGATGGATTTGCATGTAAAGAAGTAAAAAAGTGTTTTCTCTCTTTCTCTTCAGTTTCTTTGTTTTTCCTCTTTCTGATTTTCCAAGATTATTTATAATTGATTAAATCTGTACTATTGTTTTAATAAATAGGCATGTCTAATGGAAGAAACGTACAGATATGAGACAATCATTTTGTCAATACCAGTTTTAAATAGCCATAAAAGGACAGTTGGCACAAAAGTAAAAAAATAGTTATCACATTTACCTTGTGATATTCCTTATGACAGTCTGGCGCGTAAATTCTAACGTAAAACTGACATATGGCACAACCATGCTTTTAATTTAAACAATTTCAATCAAAAGTTCAAAAAGAAAAGTTTAAAATGATAAAACAACAGTTATACCGTTCAAAATGAAGACAAAAAAGGAGTTTAAACACTTTCTGCTTGGACAGCTGTGTGAACTTGGAGAACTACTGACTTCCCATCCACTAACCCTGTTGAAAAAACCAGCATATGCTGGTTAGGTATGTTTTGAAGCATGGGAGCTGGTTTGAGATGGTCCTTAGCTGGTCATGAGCTGGTTTAAGCTGGTCCTGAGCTGGAGCTAGTTGCTTGGGACCAGCTTAAACCAGCTCATGACCAATAAGGACCATTATAAGCCAAGTTTGCTACTTGGTGGTTATGTAAATTTTATATTCATGAATCATGAGCATGATCTTTTATATTTTTATATCATGATGTGATTTACTAGCAGAAATGAAACCTTGGTTGACAGCTGGACAGACTAGATCCATGCAAAACAGGATGTTTCAAAATGAGATGCATTAGAAATAACCAGCAAAGTTTGCTAAACCATTTACTTTGAATAAAACGCATCCACTCACCCTTTGTGTAGCACTACTGTGATGGATTTGCATGTAAAGAAGTAAAAAAGTGTTTTCTCTCTTTCTCTTCAGTTTCTTTGTTTTTCCTCTTTCTGATTTTCCAAGATTATTTATAATTGATTAAATCTGTACTATTGTTTTAATAAATAGGCATGTCTAATGGAAGAAACGTACAGATATGAGACAATCATTTTGTCAATACCAGTTTTAAATAGCCATAAAAGGACAGTTGGCACAAAAGTAAAAAAAAAAAAAAAAAAATGCATGAGACATTTTTCAAAAATATCTTATGTTGTGTCATACAGGATTGGAATGAATGAAGATGAACAAATGATGACAGAATTTTTATTTTATGAGATAATTTTACTTTACATAATTGTATTTAAGAACCATCAATATTATACAATATGATAAGGTTTATATGAAATAAGACCATAACAATATGTCCTGGAGAAATTAATATTTGGTGCAAAAAAAAACAGTTACCTGTGATGTGGCTCAACTTACCCACAGCGTGAGGCAAGTTGAGTCACATCACGGTATGTTCAGGCATCTGGGATACTTTTTTGATCATGGCCACTTCTTCATCTACCTCACTTTCTCACAACAGTTTTTTGGTCGTCGCTGTATAAGACGTCAGCTGATGTTGTCGTGTACATTTCTCTTACAGACTTCCACAATCACACTGGGTGCACCACATTGGTCTTTTGTCATGACGAGGTCTTCAACATCAATGGCAGCTGAGCAATCACACTACCAGACTATTTCCTTGTCTCATACTTGGACACGTTTTGAAGGCCATCATGACTCTAGGTGAAACATAGCCAGGAATCTCGTGAAATCGGAACTGGAACCAAAGTTCAAAGGAGTCATGATGTTTCTCAAAATGCCTAGATTCAAAAAATACCAACTACGGCTAATGTCACTGTGCTTTAGTACCTTACTGGTCATGGCATACTGGGAAAAAATTGACAATAACATTGTAACCCATGTAATGTCTTTCTCATACCGCTACCTTCTCAATAGCTTCACGTTCATTAACGCAAGCTTTAGAGTCAATCCTGAAGACACTATGAAGTACAGCAATCGCAGATACCTCATAAACCACGAGAGGAAGTGTGACGAAAAGGATATTCTGCTCCTGCTCTTTGTGAAAAGCTCTTCTGAGAACTTTGAGAGAAGACAGGCCATTCGTTCTACTTGGGGTAATGAAACGTACGTTGAAAGGACGCTGGGTGTTACTATAAGGGTGCTGTTTGCTCTTGGCCTCCATCCTGAACCAGCGTACAGAAGCAAACTTAAGATGCAACTGTTCTTTGAGGACCAAAGATATCATGACCTCATCCAGCAGGACTTCATAGACACCTTCCACAATCTTACTCTGAAGCTACTTTTGCAGCTTGGCTGGAAAGAAGCCTACTGCCACCATGCCCAGTTCCTCATGTCTGCAGACGATGATGTGTTTGTCCACATTCACAACTTAATTCACTACTTGCAAGGGATCGGCCGCAATAACAGCAAAGGCCTTTGGATAGGAAGGGTGCACCGTGGTTCGCCACCCGTCCGAGATAAAGAGAGCAAGTACTACATGTCCCGAGACATGTACCCCTGGTTGGCTTACCCAGATTACACCCCTGGATCTGGGTATGTCCTCTCTAGAGATGTAGCTACCAAAATCTATAAAGCGTCACTCACCATAAACCCTTCCTTTCACATCGATGATGTCTTTCTCGGAATCTGTGCTAAAGTGATGGACATTGCTCCCCAGGATCATTTGTTCTTCTCGGGAGAAGGAAAAGCTCCTTATCATCGTTGTATCTACAACCAGATGATGACCTCACATGGACACGTCAGCGATATTCGCGAAATGTGGATGCGCGTAACAGAGGCTGAAGTTGGTCAGATGCCCTCAGGACTGATTTGGAGCCTCTACTGTACTGTCATGAAAGTGAGGCTCCTATGTGTACCATTTATTTCAAACTCTTACCCATGTAAGGCAGCTTTTTTTGAACATACCAGTTATTAAAAGTGAAAAAAAAGAACCCTTTTGTAACAAGTGCTCATAAGTAGTAGTCAGATTACTAGTGAGACGTAGTCTGTAGTATGTGCTGAGGGGGTGGGGGTGAAATAATTGAATGAACATGAAATAGTTGAAAATGAAGACTAAAAAAGTCATCAGAAGCTCTACCTGTTATTTCGGGCAGCGAATGTTCAGCGTGCATTTTTTAGGTTCCTGTTAGATAGACTTGCAAATGAATTTAGCATTAATCTGTATACAGTATATATTGTTTTACTCTGCCTGTGTATATATACAGTACAGTCCAAAAGTTTGGAACCACTAAGATTTTTAATGTTTTTAAAAGAAGTTTCGTCTGCTCACCAAGGCTACATTTATTTAATTAAAAATACAGTAAAAACAGTAATATTGTGAAATATTATTACAATTTAAAATAACTGTTTTCTATTTGAATATATTTCACAAAGTAATTTATTCCTGTGATGGCAAAGCTGAATTTTCAGCATCATTACTCCAGTCTTCAGTGTCACATGATCCTTCAGAAATCATTCTAATATGCTGATCTGCTGCTCAAGAAACATTTAATGTGTACAATTGTACAAAATATTTGTGTACAATATTTTTTTTTCAGGATTATTTGATGAATAGAAAGTTCAAAAGAACAGTGTTTATCTGAAATCTAATCTTTTGTAACATTATAAATGTCTTTACTGCCACTTTTGATTGATTTAATGCATCCTTGCTGAATAAAAGTATTCATTTCTTTAATTTCTTTTCAAAAAAATAAAAATAAAAATTCTTACTGACCCCAAACTTTTGAACGGTAGTGTATAATGCTACAGAAGCTTTGTATTTCAGATAAATGCTGTTCTTTTGAACTTTCTATTCATCAAGGAATCCTGAAAAAAAAGTACACAACTGTTTTCAACATTGAAAATAATCATAAATGTTTATTGAGCAGCAAATCAGCATATTAGAATGATTTCTGAAGGATCATGTGACACTGAAGACTGGAGTAACGATGCTGAAAATTCAGCTTTGCATCACAGGAATAAATTACTTTGTCAAATATATTTAAATAGTACACAGTTATTTTAAATTGTAATAATATTTCACAATATTACTGTTTTTTACTCTGTATTTTTAATTAAATAAATGTAGCCTTGGTGAGCAGACGAAACTTATTTTAAAAACATTAAAAATCTTAGTGGTTCCAAACTTTTGGACTGTACTGTATGTGTGTGTGTGTGTGTGTATATATATATATATATATATATATATATATATATATATATATATATAATTTCTGTTCCATTCCTTTCCATTTAGTAATTTGACATCTAATATCTAATTAAGATATTTAATAAAGTTGTCTTACAACTAACAACAGAAATCACTCAAATTCATTTTTTTTTTTTTTTTTTAGAATTCATTGTTATCCAAATGTAAAGAAAGCAACAATTTCCAACAGGGTGGGGCTTAGATTGACAATCAATGATTGTCTTGTCTAAAAATGTATTTGCTCTTAAAGAGACAGCATCCAATTGAACTAAATACATTCATTTGCAGAGCCGCTTGCCCTATGTAGCAGTGTTGCCAACTGCTTTCAATTGAAAGTAGCTAAAGCTGGTAGCTAAATGTCACTAGATTACATCATAATAGCAAATTCATTGATCTATATAAATACGAACAGAGATCAGTGGGCAAAATTAGAATCTAGATAAGGTTTGTCCAAGAAGTTGCTAGATTGGTCCCTAAACTTTTGAAAAAAAGTCTCAAAAGGGGTGGGGAAATCACTAAATCCAGTGACAGAATCCCAAATTGGCAACACTGTTATGTAGGGTCACAAGGAAACTGTAGTCTTTCTCAGCGTCTTGGGCCAAAGGCAGTGAAACAGTCTCGCCTGAATGAATAGCCAGTCTATCGCAGGACTAATTTAACTAAATGAAAACAGATGTAAGCCCAACTTCAACAGCTTTTATTTCCTCCTAATGTCTTAACATGTAATATCTGTATGAACATAAAAAAGATTCAACAACTGAGACATAAACTGACCAAGATTCACAAACATTTAATAAGCAGAAATGGATTAAACGAGTCCCTCTATGAAATATGAAAAGTCGCAGTGAGTATCTGGTATGGCACCAACTGCTTTAAGTTCATCTCTTCCTCATGGACTGCAGCAGATTTGCCAATTCTTGCTATGAGATGTTACTCCACACTTTCATCAAAGCATTTGCAAGTTCTCCAACATGACTGGAAAGGACAAATGATCTCCGTTGACACACTTCCTTCCATGCATCGTTCTTCTGCTAATCATTAAACTTACTTGCACAAGGTGTGGTTTTGTATACTTTACAGAGCTTACTTAATTTGCTTAGCCTATTTTTAACATACTCTAAGGGCTGATGTAAAACTTTGCATGCCTGTAGACCAGGTTTGTCCAAACTCCGTCCTGGAGGGCCACTGTCCTGCAGAGTTTAGCTCCAACTTGCCTCAACACACCTGCCTAGAAGTTTCTAGCCTATAGTAAGACCTTGATTAGCTGGTCCGGGTGTTTTTAATTAGTGTTAGAGCTAAACTCTTCAGGACAGTGGCTCTCCAGGAGCAGGATTGGACACCCCTGCTGTAGACAAAAGTGTTAATTTATCAATTACAATACTTGTATCCTGGCCTGGGAACATGGTGAATATATAAGGGATCTTATCAATATCAATAGACATTAATGGGCAAATCTGTCTGAATCCTGGCATTTGATCTGAATGAGTTGAACGGCAGGCAGTCAGTGCCGACAGTAATTTTTGATTGCATGCTTTTAATATTTCAGGGATCAGTTTTTGTTCTTTTAGTGGACTACTTTTGCTTTACTGGACACATTAAGGCTCAAGACTTTGCGGCGTGTCCTCTGTAAACAAGTGAAAAATGGGCTGATTTGCTATTCAAATGTGTTCAAAAGGATACAAAGGACTTTCTAAAGAAATGCAAGACCCATTTTTTGAATAATTTATGCACATAGCCTATACATTACATTGCCAACAGCATGCGTATTCACTCCATCAAAAGGTTTGGCTCTGCCCTGAGATTCCAAATCTCAAAGCTGAGTGATCATGGAAGAACTTAAATAGGGGAAGGAAAGGTCATTTGCCTGACCTCAAATGAGAGGAAATTGCTAGTGGAAAGTTCCCAGAAGCATGGAAGCTTAATTGAATAAAGGTGTGTGTCCACATACTTCAGGACAGATTGTGGATTTGTGTGTTGAGCAGCCCTCTGTAAAGTAAAGTAGTGCAGGGATGACATCAAAACCTGGTAGGACTAATTCACTGCTGGTTTCCCTCAAGATTTTTCTATGTGGTTTTCCAATTTACTAGTAAAATAAGGTCTGTAGTAAACATAAGTTGCTGATACCTTAATGTTTTCTTCTACAAAGTAAATTACACACACCCATACCAAAGATGCAAATTGGGGTACGTGCAATTTACATTGTAGAACAAAAAATATCAAGTTGTGTTTATCATAGGCTTAATTTTACTCAAATTGAAAAACCCCATAGAAAAATCTCAAAGGAACCAGAGGTGACATCATCCCTGCACCACTATTGGTCCAAGGTTCAAAACAGCAGTGATTTCTTAAGGTTGTGCGAGATGTTCAGCTAGTTCAAAACACATGGAACAAATCATGGACAGAATAATCATCCTCTTTATTTTCAAATGGGCCAAACACTACATAGAACATCGAGTTAAGGTGTTGAGACCCACCTTTGAAGAGGACTTCACAAAAAGAAGTACTTGATAAACCATATACATTTAAATTAATACATTCCACAAAACTAAAAAGTGCCTTTTATATTACTAAAAAGGTAGGTGAAGTGAACCAAGTTAAACTGCACACATATGTTAGCATAACATAATTGGCAGACTTAATGCAGCACTTGTATCTTTTAGTCCACAAGTAAATTACTAAACGATGAAGAACATCTAACGCATACATTTTGAGCATACTAGGGAAAAAATACCTGAAAAAGAATACATGTAAAGAACCCATGTTTTGTAAACGCCACCACCAGTAAATACTGATATGGTTGGAGTCTACAACCGTCCACACAGAGAGTCAATGTCACGTATCGAATTCGTAAGTCTGATCCGCAGCCAGCATTGAGTAGTTTTATTTCGTCCAATAAAATAAGCGCAAATGGAAGTGATCATTCAACAGCTATCCCTGCATTAAAATCTCCGAAGTTTAAATCAGATCGGCGACATTCATGGGCATCTCCTCAACAGTTGTGTTGTAAAACGTCTCAATGTCTCGAAGAATCCTTTTGTCTTCTTCAGTAACGAAATTGATGGCTACGCCTTTTCTGCCAAACCGACCTCCACGGCCAATCCTGAGGGGGACGATTACAATGAAAGCATCAACATTAAATGCACAATTACATTCCATTAATGCAGTCAGTGAGAAACATGTCAAAACCTGCAAGTTTACCCACCTATGGATGTAGTTCTCTCTATTTGTTGGCAAATCATAGTTGATGACAAGGGAAACTTGTTGCACATCAATTCCACGAGCCTATGGAACAGATTTTAGGATTAGAAACGCTAAATGGACAAATTTATATACAGATGCACAAAACTCTTAATTGTCACAATTTTAACCCTATGGCAGCTTCTACAGCTATTTTCATGGTAAAATCAGGGTTAAAAAAAATAAATAAATAAAATAATAAAATAAGAGAATTTCAAAAGGGGTCAAAGCCATTTTTGTATTGAACAATCTAAGATTCATTTTGGAATGACTGCTAAACTACAATGATATTACCAGGTTAAAATGTTTTCCTCAGAGGTCTAGAAAATATTTAAGTCATAAAACATTACACAATACATTGACTTATCCATAAAAGTAGTTTCATCTTTCACTGTGCAACATACATCTTAGCTCTAATGTCTGTTCACTACCATTTGAATTAAGTTACTTTATTGTATAAGTTATCTTCAGAAAATTACCATACTATAATAACTCCAGCATTTATTGTTTGCAAATTTGTCATTAAATCGCCATCCCAAATTCGAGAAGCCTATATCGACAAACGAGAAGTTAAAAGGCCTACTTACCAGCAAATCTGTGGTTATGAGCACTCTGCTGGAGCCAGACCTGAACTCTCTCATGATTATGTCTCGCTCCTTCTGATCCATGTCTCCATGCTGAAAGACACAGACTTTTACTTATATAAGCCAGCATATATGCCACGCTTGTTTAGAAGATCTGGACAAGTATGATCAGTAGTTTAAAAATTTCTCCATGAGAGGTCAGTCCCGAAAGATGAACAACATCATTTCATACTCAATCCAGCATTAAACAACGTGCAATCTCTTTTTCTGCTCAAATCACTGACCTATTATTAACGGTTTAAAAACAGTCTATCCATTTTTGATTAGCATATAAAATGCGCATGTACTTCTTGGACCTACCAGAGCAGACACAGTGAAATCTCTGGCATGCATCTTCTCGGTCAGCCAGTCAACCTTTCTTCTTGTGTTCAAGAAGATAACAGCCTGGGTGATTGTAAGAGTCTCGTAGAGGTCACACAGCGTGTCCAATTTCCACTCCTATAGAATAAGTGAATTAGCATTAGCTGAGCAACTGCTCAAGGAATCATCTACATCAATATCCTGGGTTCATTATGTCTATGGCACAAAATCTCAAGACCTTGGACACCGGACATTAAGAAAGAGGTCCGTCCTAGACTCATTTCCGACAGTGTGCTTTTGCTCTTCCTTCTTTGTGATTAACCAGTACTAGCATGAACACCAGAGCGAGACCCGAAGGCCTTGAGCTGGTGATTTTAGCATGGTGCTTTTAAAAGAAGGGACATGTGACATTAGAGACAACCAGTGCCTCACCTCTCGTTCTACATTGATGTAAAACTGCTTAATACCCTCCAAAGTCAGCTCCTCCTTTTTCACCAGGATGCGAACAGGTTCACGCATGAACTTGGTGGTCACCTCCAGCACATCAGCAGGCATGGTGGCCGAAAGCAGCACAACCTGATAACAAGAAAGCCATTATAGCAACAAAATAGCCATATACAGAGATGTAAATTGCGAAAACGAGTGAGTGATTTAATTATTGGTAGTGGGGAAATTAATATTAACCCTAATCCTTTTCCTTTGAATGACAGCAGCACCAGTTCTCCATGATTTGAGAAGGATTTAAAGAGCGTATTGTGCTCTAAATTCAAAGATTGTCAAATTTGACATGATCAGAAGGGGGAAGGGGGGGAAGGGGATTTGGCATGTCTCCAATTTGACATTCTCTTTGATTCTAAAGTTACAGTAAACCTAATTTTTAAAAAACGATTTATATGGTAGTTTTTTTCCAGTTGAAAATGCATGTTTTGTCGCTCTGGACCTTGAAACATAAGCCACCGGACATTAAGAAAGAGGTCCGACTCAGTTTCATTTCCGGTGCAGGGCTACTGCTCTTCTTCCACATGATACTCTGCTAGCATCATTGCATATACCAGGAGAACCTGGACTCTGCAATTTTAGCACAGTTCTTTTGAGTGGAAGGTGCCTACATTCAGAGTGTAGCATCAGGGCATTGACTTACTTGTATGTTTGTGCTTAACTTCTGGAAAATCTCATAGATTTGATCCTTGAAACCACGGCTCAGCATTTCATCAGCTTCATCAAGGACAAACATCTTGATCCATTTTGGAGCTGCATGTTTTATAATTAAAAAAAAAAAAAACAAAATAGGGGGGGTTGTTTTAGCAATTTAAATTAAAAAAAAAAAAAAAAAAAAAAAAAAAAAAAACTTAAATGGCTAACAAGCATTTTGGTGAAATGTATGATCAGTAGTAAAGTTGTAAATATCTCCATAATAGGTCAGTCCCGAAAGATGGTAACCATCACTTCATACTTCACTCATGTTTTAGCGTAATTTATAAGCATTCAATACTTACACAGATACCTCCTGTTCAGCATGTCAAACACACGTCCTGGCGTGCCAACAACGATGTGCGGAGCCTCCGCCTGGAGTTTTTGCATTTCGTTCCGCACGTTGGTGCCTCCAATGCAGGCATGGCAAGAAGCGCCCATGTAGTCACCCAAGGCCAGGATAACCTTCTGAATCTACAGAGCAGACAAAAACAGATGGGGTTTATGCTTACTATCTTCAAGTTCTAACGTTTGGTAGTCAGTGTGCACTAATAATTCCAAACAGTGGACAAGTATGATCAGTTGAAAAAGTAATCTCCTTAACAGGTCAGAACAGAAAGACTATACCATCATCACAGCTTGTTCCCAGTGAAATCAACTGGCAGTGTAACAACCAAATCATTAACTAAAATCTCATTTCCAACTACTTACAGTAAACACTCCTGGCCATTACAGAAAGACAGTTGAATTATTCTGGCTGAAGCACTAGCTAGACAATCACTTCCTGCCGAATAGTTCATAAATTTATGCAAATAAAAATAAACCCCACATTTAATGACTGATGTAGCAGGAAGAACAGCAAAAGAGTACCTTGAATCGGGCTACTGCCAGAATATGCCGCCTTGGTCTGAGACACACTTAAGTTTATGGTGACCTCAGGTACAGCATACCTGCTGAGCGAGCTCTCGGGTTGGTGCCAGGACCAGAGCCTGAGTTTCTTTCTGCTCAATCTCCAGCTGTTGCAGGATGGAAATGGCAAACGTGGCTGTTTTACCAGTCCCTGACTGGGCCTGAGCGATAACATCATAACCTAAAACATAAATGAATAAATTCACACTAATGCATAGCACACAAATGAGCAAATTGAGCACGCTTGAATTTAACTACAAGACCAAAGATAGTAGTTTTCTTTCCAAAAGTTAGGCAAATGTCAAGTGTAATCGATTCTCATGAACTTGTTTGTACCTTTTATGCAAGGAATTATAGCTCTCTGCTGGATAGCCGAGGGTTTCTCAAAACCATAAGCATAAATTCCACGAAGAAGAGTTTCCTTCAGGTTCATGTCATCAAAATTGTCCGTAATCTCGTTCCAGTTGCTCTGTAAAATAATGTGTATGAGATCTTTCTGCATGCATCATTTTGAGCAATTACACATTTAAAGTGGCAAACGGCTCACTGTACCTACTGTGACCTGAAAGTACTAGTGTTGTCATGATACTGCAATTTCCAACTTCAATACCTTGAAAAATATCAATATTTGATACCACGGGGAAAACTGCCATATATACTGCCATAAAGACAATCTCAATTTTTTTGTTGCAATAACTTACACACTGAACAGGGAGCCTTTATTTGAACCACTGAACTAAGTTTACCCAAAAAAAACAAAAAAAAACAAACAGTAATAAAATAAATAGCAAATTATAGCATAAATAGATACAATAGAGTAGAGACAAATGAAATGCCTTTAAATTTTTCAGGTAGGTCATTTAATTGGTATGTGTAACTGTAATACTGCATTTAGCTTATAGTGGCGTGCACTTTGATCGTGAAAGTAAGTGCCCTTTGCGGTCACATCGCAATAAACTTGTTACATTAGAATGCATGTAAACCAACATGAACAAACAATCAACAACTGTATTTTTTAATAACTAACATTAACAAAGATGAACTAATACAGTATGTATTGCTCATGGTTAGTTCATGTTAATACATTATCTGATGTTTAATAAATGAACCTTATTGTTAAGTGTGTATTGTAAACTCATGTAGCCCATATTTTGTAGACCACGTTAATAAAAAAAAATGTTGTTCTAGAACATATTTTGAGTTGATATCCAAAAAAATCATTTTTACAGATGGAAAAAAAAAACAGGCAGTATAGACATTATTATAATATTATAGCCAATATAATTAACCAACTTAGTTTTCTTACAGTCAACTTACTGTTGCAAGTGAAATTAGTCATTGAGCTTTGTTGATATGCTTCAGTGTCACTGTAATTGTCAATTCAGTTACTAAGGGAGTGACTTTAAAAGCAAGCTTTTAAAAGAAGCTTTTTTGTGACAATTTTTTATATTTAATTTAAATCATTGTTTTTTTTTAATGACAAAAACAAAATAGTTTTTCAGTTATCACGACTGTTATAACACTGGTTATTCAATAAACACATATTACTGTTACTAAACTCTGCTCAAAATAAATTTAAATTCTAAATTGAACCATATCGTGATACGTATCGTATCGTGGCTTTAGTATCGTGATGCGTATCGTATCGTGACATTGTTGGTGATACACAGCCCTAGTACACACCGGGAAGAATATCGCGCGCGATTATCGCCAATGTTTAACGCCTTGTGACTAAAAGGGCGGCAATGTGAGTGTGCACACCCACGCGAAAAACGCGAGGTGTAAAAGCGTCATTTAAAACAACGCCTCGGTTCGTTTTTTTTGGGGGGGGTTTGGTTGTGTATATACGTGTATATTTTTTATATATCTCTCTCAGAGGTTGCCTTAGACTTGCATTTCGCCGTCATTCTGATGGACAGAATCGTAAAAAAAAAAAAAAAAAAAAAAATCAATCAATAATTACCCATCATTTGAATTTTTATATTTTAAAAATTCATTTCAGAGCTTCTGATTTCGTCCACATTTTCATTTTTATTCACAAACTTACAGGATAAGCAATTAGGCCTAGCTATGCATTTATTTATATTATAAAAACAAAGTTGATCAAAGACTGCATCACTTTTCAGTTTTCATCTTGAACACTTGTCACTGATTGTGAGTAAATGAGATCATCTCTTTACTACTGTATAGAACGAAATGAACATGAAAGAAAGTCAAATATAAAGATACTAGCTTACCGAAATCTGTATCACGTCAGTTCAATCAGTGTTGCAAACAATGTCACGTAACATACCTCAAAAGCCATTCGTTGACCATAAACTTATTGTCAGCAACAAAAATAATTATTTAAAATAATTATGCAAGTAAGCTTAAGTAAATTTTTATTATTAAATTGACTTAAACTGGGTGGTCGTCTGTGTGTAATCAAGCGCATCGTTTTTATTTTATTCTGGAGTGTAGACTGAACTCGCGCTCTGCTACCACACTGGAGCGCACTCACCACCTACTGGAAATTCCATAAATGACAGCAAATTTTCGGTTAACGCGACCTCCGATATAGATAGAATGTCACATTACTGCCGGTGACACTCCACAACCATGGTGGCAATTTCACCACCGCGGTTGTCATGCCTACCGTCACAGCCCTAATATATTCTATTGTTATACATGTTTGTGTGTGTGTGTGTGTGTGTGTGTGTGTGTGTGTGTGTGTGTGTGTGTGTGTGTGTGTGTGTGTGTGTGTTTATTTGCACTACCTGTTAAGCACAAGTGTCACATACTGTCAGGGAGTGAATTTGCACGTCCACTCTGCGCATCGCCAGTGAAAATCGCTTCGGCATGAACACAAATGGTCTCGAAAAACGCTGGCGTTAAACGCGTGCGATATTCATCCCGGTGAGCGTGCAACAGTGTATGCGCAAGCAGGAAAGAGTCCACTAGGTGGCAATACGCACAGTACTGAGCACAATGTCGAACTCTGTCATCCGCGCATCCTTGATTTAGTATATTTTGAAAGATGCGCGGACGCGACTGCGTGTGACGTGTCCGGGCATGGAAAGTGAAGTATACCTGGGGATTTAGGGCCAACGGCCAGGGGTTTTTGGCCAGCTGAATACCTTGGTCCAAAGCGGGCCCAAAGCGGGCCAACTGGGGCTTGAGGAGTGGTTATGACCAGAGGCAAGGTTTACCTAAGCCAGGAGACGGTCAACACCACTGCTCATTTCCAATGTTATTAAATCATGCTACCAGCTAACTTCAACATTAAAGTAATTTAAAACAATTTTCTGCTCAAAACTCTCCTTCAGACACCAGCGTGTGAAATAACTTCCTTGCGATGCCTATGGGGATTCTGATCACTGTATGACGCAGCAATATGTTTATATGCAATTCTAAAGGTTACTTATGCTAACCATTTCCATAAATGTGTATTTATCGCAAACACCATTGAAAACTTGAACAAATAATCTATGACTATAATGATGCATTTATTTGGTTCTCTTTTTGTGAGCTCCCTGTTTCTCTGGCTGAAAGGATAACTGTATAGTGAGACAGGAGTGATCGCTCGAACATCCTCAGATCACATAATTTTGTGGAAAATAGAAATGCTCCAAAGTCCAAAGGCTTACACAGTACATGTTCTCTTATGTGAAATGGTAAATACCATTTTAATTCAGGCCAATTGATGCGCATTTCTGACACAATTACCACCACTTTTTTTTTTTTTTTTTTTTTTATTATTGTAAAACATTGATCAAATATCTAAGCTGGAGTCTTAATTCTTTAAAGACCAAACATTCACTTTTGTCATGCTAGTTTTCAGTCAGCTGGTGAAATGGTGAGGTTTTGTGTCGTTCTATAGAGGGCAGGTTTTAGAATAGCGCTGCGAGGCAATTGGCCCGACAGTGGAAACGACTTGATTTTGGCCTCGGTACTTTAGGTTCAAGGCTATTGGCCCCACCCAGCATGTTGTTAGCTCTGTTTCACACTCGACTGACAGAGGAAGTGTCTAATGTTACCCTAGGGCAACGAGGGTTGCAAAGGGGCAGAAATTTTCCACGGGAACTTAACCTGGGGAATTTTGGAAATATTCCAATTTGGAAACTTAACAGGAATTTACGGGAATTAGAAATTTTAGGGAATTTATATAAATGTATAATATTTATATAAAGTGTATCAAAACCACAAATATAAACATTTTGTTTGGTAATAACATGAAATTATTTTTCACATTCAATTAATTCTAATTTAGTAAATGTCAAATAAATTGCAGCAATTATGTGTTATTTATTTCAGTGTCACATGATCCTTCAGAAATCTTTCTAAAATGCTGATACTCAGTTATCATCAATGTTGGTATTATGAACAGTTGTGTAATACTTTTTTCAGGATTCATTGAATAAAAAGAATAGAATTTATTCAAAATAGAAATATTTTTCTAACAATAATCACTTTAATATCACTTCCTATCAATTTCACACATCCTTGCTGAATAAAAGTATTAATTGATCCATCCCCAAAATTCTGAACGGTAGTGTATATTGTTATTCTATGTTGTTGTTGTGTATGTTGTTCTATTTTAAATAAATGCTGTTCTTTAAAGTTTTAATCATCCAAAATCCTGAAAAAAAGTATCACAGGTTATAAAAATTAAGCAGCACAACTGTTTCCAACATTGATAACTGAGTATCAAATCAGCATATTAGAATCATTTCTTAAGGATCACGTGACACTAAGGACTGGAGTGATGATGCTGAAAATTCAGCTTTGCATCACAGAAATAAATTATATGTATATTAAAATAGAAAACCATTATTTTAAATTGTAGTTTTATTTCACATTACTGTTTTTTTTCCTGTGTTTTTGATCAAATGTGCATGTTATCGACTGGGGGATGCAGAGTGATTGCAGGGGGTGTGGCCTCAATAGCCCTGCAGTAAGTAGTGTGAATGTGATTGAGGAATTTGCAGGATAATTTATATAAAAAAAAAAATAAAATAAAAAAAACCCACAACTAAAAACAACCAGATTTAATGCAATTTAACTAAAATTATGCTGCAAGATGTTTTTCTTCAACTATATTCAAGTACCCCATTATAGGCTAGCCTGCAATTTTAGCAAATTCCCAGTTTATTTCCGTTAAGTCCCATTAATTCCCATGGAAAGTTTCCAGCTTTGAAAATTCCCAGAATTTTGCAACCCTAGTTGGAACTATAAACGAAGTACATGTAGCATTCAACAACAACTGTTTGTTTGGGCACCGACCATTATCGGCCGATAATAGCTTAATAAAGTTTGATCGGTGGTCTCTAAAAAGGCCATTTAGGAGAGTCGATCAGATAACAAAACTCGCGAGACATTCTTTCCATGCGCATCTAAAATTACTTCACTGCATTTACCGTCAGAAAGGAATAAATTTGCAACATCTTTAAGAAGTTACAATGACAGCAACCCTACAGCAAGAAACTAGGGCTGTGCGATTTTAGTGCATTTCCTCACAGCAGTGCATTTTCATTCCTTCCTAAAAGCCAAAACTTAACATCCAAATCAGCTATAGTCGTAAAATGCGGTGCATTGTTGCTAGGATGTGCTCAATAAGAAGACTTATTAAAACTGCATTGAGCTGCGAAAGAGATACTGTTCCCCAAGCAGCTTTCTGTGTGCGCACTCTGAGATGGAATGGAACACAAACAAGCAAAATCTACTTTGGGCTTCGGGTTTGTGCCTTAAGTCAAATATATTGCTAAAATAGTCCATGTGATTGAAGTGGTTTAACCTTAATGGTTGAACCACTGCAGTCACATCAACTATTTTAACAACGTCTTTAGTACCTTTCTGGACCTTGAAAGTGTTGGTTAAATTGCGGTCTATGGAAGAGAAATTGCTTCCATATGGCATGTGTTCGACCAATCAACAGTTACGTCACTGGTAGTTGCTATTGTGCTGGGTTAAACCCTACTCTGAAGTAGAAGCTAATTTAGTTCCCCAAAAAGGCATTCCTAAAACTAAATTTCATTCCCACTCCCTGCTGTGCGAATGCGCCAAAAACTGGGTACATGCGCCATTAGTTCTAGGAACTATAAAAAGGTTATTCCAGTACAAAATGGCTCTCATCTAACATGATTAAACTGCTCTATTGTACATTATTTTTATGATCTCTTTATGAACATTTCGAAATATCAGTCTAGGGTGAACAGACTCAGGATTAAAAAAAAAAAAAAAAAAAAAAAAAAAAAAAAAAACCTCTTCCTTTTTGTTTGAAACATGACTTCTTATGGGTTTGGAACACCACAAAGGTGAGTGATGACAATTTTCATTTTTTAGGTTAACTACCCCTTTGAATTAGTTCACTTCTGAATGAAAATTCTCTGATAATTTACTCACCCCCATGTCTTCCAAGATGTTCATGTCTTTCTTTCTGCAGTCAAAAAGAAATTAAGGTTTTTGATGAAAACATTTCAGGATTCTTCTAACAGTGGACTTCAATAGTCTCCTAGTGGTTGATGGTCGAAATTAGTTTCAGTGCAGCTTCAAAGGATACCAGACGAGGAATAAGGGTCTTATCTAGCAAAACGATCAGTCATCTCTTTAAAAAATAAAAAAAATGAATATACAATATGCTTTATAAACAAATGATCACCTTGAATGTGCTTACACTTTCTGTATTCTTCAAAAAGCTTACGCTATATGCCCTACGCCTTCCCTATTCTACTTACGGAAAAAAAACGGAACTGGCGCTGCGTTCGTTCCGTAAGTTGAATAGGGAAGGCGTAGGACATACAGCATAAGCTTTTTGAAGAATACGGAAAGCGGAAGCACGTGCAAGGCGATCATTTGTTTATAAAGCATATACAGTTATTTTTTTGTTGTTGTTTTGTTTTTTTAAAGAGAATTACTGACTGTTTTGCTAGATAAGACCTTATTCCTTGTCTGGTATCGTTTAAAGCCCTTTGAAGCTGCACTGAAACTGTAATTTTGACCTTCAACCGTCTGGAGGCCATTGAAGTCCACTATGGAATATGAATAATCCGGGAATGTTTTCATCAAAAACCTTAATTTCTTTACAACTGAAGAACTGAAGACATCTTGGATGACATAAGGGTGAGAAAATTATCAGGAACATTTTATTTGAAAGTGGACTAATTCTTTAAAGCAGCAAAAGTTCAGTGATTAGTAAAAAATCTTTATATCAATCAGCCCAGATATTTACCCCTCCAGACTTCACTAAATGATACAAACCTCGATGACACCATCAGGCTCCATTCCTTCAGGCCCCCCATGGTCTCGATCTCGTGAGCTACAAGAAGAGATAGCATCAACTTGAGTATTAGAAGTTCCTAAACCTGACAGTATTACATAACTCGAACCTCCAAGAGACGCACGTGCCGGTGAGCACACATTCCAAAAGTGCCACGCGGCTCGCCGTTAACGACCAAAACGGTCAAATACTTCAGTGAATAAAGGTTTGTATTCCTTGAAAGCGATTTAGCATGGTATACCTTAAAGCCTACGCCCAAATTTAGTCCGAATTATTAACAGTAACGTTAATGTTTTTTTTTTTACATTTAATATGTTAAGAAAAGCCCATAATCGTTGTCCATTACCAATTATGTACCACCTGACAATAAAAGAGCTAAAACAATGTATTCGATTTTACAAAGTCTTATGACAAAATGTTGAGATATTGAAGCCAAGGCCTCGAGCATGGAGGCCACGCGTTAGATTTCAGGGTGGGCGTGAAGCCTGGCTAAGGTTCGTCGCTTTAATCCTTAGTAACACTATTTATATTAATACATTTATAACCATACTTGAACAATAAAGGTGTGAATAATAACTATTTTGGTCAGAGATGCACGTGAACACTGAATACGTGAGAACACACACCAAATCATACGCGGATATCAGGCGGTAAACTAGTTCGCTCTGCGGCCTGCTTAATATCACACGGGCCATGTCAAAATCTACAGGACCAGCGCTCTATTTAGCTCGAAGCCTCTTTATTTAATCAAGATACACATTTACGAACATAAAATGCATAAAGGTAACCCGTCATAAAGAATTTACCTGTTGTAATCAGCAGAACCGCTAGACATGGTCCGTTCGCGACTTCGGCATTCACTCGGAAAGGAAGAACATGTGAATCTCTGGCGATTTTATCTAACCGGAACTTCTTTCTGTACATTTGCAGTTAAACTTCATAAACGCTAAACAGCTATACATCATTTACCTTTTATTAACGCCGACAAGAGTTGTAATTCGAGTTAAATTTGTGTTAATATTAAGAGTGTTTGTCTTTGTTATGTCGAAGTTTACTTGGGACTATATAGAAAAGCGCAAGGATATTGCACCATTGACAGGGTGTAGTAGAGTCGCTACGGGGTCTCCACATTTCT
Source organism: Megalobrama amblycephala (assembly GCF_018812025.1). NCBI lineage: Eukaryota > Metazoa > Chordata > Actinopteri > Cypriniformes > Xenocyprididae > Megalobrama > Megalobrama amblycephala. The sequence goes on along the minus strand of NC_063060.1, from coordinate 17,270,411 downwards.
GGCCTTAAAATGGGACTGACTTAAAGGGATAGTTCACTCGAAAATGAAAGTTTTGTTACCATTTATTCCCCCTCATGTTGTTCCAAACCTGTATGGCTTTCTTTTGAAAAAATTCAGAGGTAGTATAGGTTTGTAAAACAGAGCTAAGAGGGTGAGTAGTGATGACATGATGAACTATTCCCTTTAGTTCACTTTTTTGGCTATTTGCTCTCTCCAAATGCATAGAACAACTGGACCCATTCTAAAACTTTACTATATTTCACTTGTAAATGTCTCTGTATGCTGGAAATTTGCATTCACATGTCATTTTATGTATTACCCCGACCACCACACAAAAATGTCATGGACAAAAATGGGATAAATCAATGGTTCCATTTCAATCAATTGTTGCTTTCACAAAAAACAAAACAAAAACAACAGCATCATTATTGCACCATTTTGAAACATATGACTGTTATTTAGCTCTCAGATTGTATTCAACTGTTTTAAATATAAGTATATTTGGGGGAATATAGTTTGTGTTATTTAAATGCTGTAAAACTTTTCAAGTTTGTGGTTAGTGGATATGGATTTTTACAAATTTTCATATATATCATGAATTGACTGTTTCCATTTGTGAATCAACTGACTTTAATTTATAGCTTACACAAGCACTTGAAAAGAGTAATATCTATAGTCACTGAAATATTTAGCACAAAAAAATATAGTGTATTCGCTATAGAAACTTTCATTACTTTTAACATTGTATTAATTGTATTATGGAAATTCGAATTATGGAAATCAAAATTTTAAACTAATTTAAAATGTAAAAAACTATGTAATTTTTTAAATAAATTGTAAACTAATATTTCTGATATCTCCAGGTTTTGCATGGCTGTGGAAACACTGATGTAAGCCCATTAAAAGAAAGAAAGAAAGAAAGAAAGAAAGAAAGAAAGAAAGAAAGAAAGAAAGAAAGAGAAGTGGAATAAGGTTTAGTTCAGTATCCTATTTAGAGAAATATATCAAATATTTTGTTTATTCATCTATATATAATATTACAGCTCAGTTTCACATTGGTGGATGTTATGTTTAACTTCTGCAGATTTCTGATTATGAAAACAGTATTTCGAATATGAACCTATGCGGTGTCTCTATGACGAACAGCTGACTGCGGTACAAATGTCACTGCGCATGAGCGGAAGTAGTTGCTGGGTAGAGAGGGATAGCGGAAGAGGGAGTCTGGAAATCACAAACATGGTAAATGTTAAAAAAATAAAACAAAAATCAAAAAACAATTATTTTACTAATTTGCGTTACAGTAACAGAATACCTATAAGTCGCTACGACAAATTCCGTTTAGTTATTAGGATGTTTTGACGACGACATTCCTTTAAATTTACCTTGCAGTAGAGTTGGTTTATTGATGAATTAATTTTTAGACAGCTCTACAGAGCAGGTAGCTTTGAAGCTAGCGAGGTCAAAGCTGTTGGACAGCAGGGCTGTCAGGTTCATGTAATGAATGAGATGCCGGACTAGTGGGCCACAGTAAAGGATTATTTGTTTGTATATCGCTAACAAAACCTTATGCAAACAGTGTGAAATGCTGCTGAAAAGCAGTTTAGCAGATAAGCGTCCGTTTTGTATAAAGTGATATTTAACGATATATTAGTGGTATATATATATATATATATATATATATATATATATATATATATATATATATATATATATATATATATATATATTGTATATATGTGTATGGCCTTTTATTAAATCTAGAGTTAAAGGGGAAGATAAGCCAATTAGGATCAATATGCCATTGATACTGATTACGATTATGTCTGTACACACAAGGATATGCTGCTGTTCAAGTCACTGTGTTGACATACAATATCTAACTAACTGAATTTACCTTTATGCTTTCCCCCGCAATTACAGAACAAGCTGAAATCCTCTCAGAAGGATAAAGTTCGCCAGTTCATGATCTTTACCCAATCAAATGAGAAAACCGCTTTGAATTGTCTGTCTCAAAATGATTGGAAACTAGACGTTGCTACAGACAACTTTTTCCAAAATCCTGACCTCTACGTACAGAATCTAAAGGGAACACTAGACCGGAAAAAGTTAGAACAGCTCTACAATCGGTACAGAGGTAAGAATTCAGCTGAACAAACAGACACAAACACACACACACATACATGCGCATATATTATACATACAGTACTGTTTGGCACTTCAGTATTTTCTCCCCTCCAAAAATCGTTTTAAGCCAGTTATTTATATCTTTTGCTGTAGTGTGTCAGTAGGAAATATCATATCAGTTACATATCCAAACATTCATTTTGCCATTAATTTTAATAATTCAGCGAAATTTTTGAAGGCACAGTAAGTCTGCCAACAGCCGATGCTCCACACGGAGATCTGATCTCACCATCATTGAATCCGTCTGTGATTACATAAAGAAACAGATGAAAATGAGACAAACTAAATCCAGAAGAACTGTGGTCGTGTCTCCAAGACGCTTGAAGAAACCTTATTGGAAAGCTGCCTGAAAAACTGCGCAAGTGTACCTGGACAAAAGTAGTTTTAAACGCAAAGGGTAGACACACCAAATATTGATTTTATTTAGTTAATAGAAGTTAATTGATAAATAAAATCTATTTATGACAGTATTTTTGAAAGCATCCTCACTTTACAGCATTTTTACACAAATGCCTAAAACTCTTCACAGTACTGTTTCTTTAAGCATCTTGGAGACATGGCCACAGTTCTTCAACATTAAGAAATCCAGGCTTTAAACAAGTCCAGATTTTTACGGGTGACAAAAATAAACTTCTATTGTCTTTAATCTTGTATTCATTTTTACAGACCCTCAAGATGACAACAAGATCGGTATAGATGGAATCCAGCAGTTCTGTGATGACTTGGGACTTGATCCAGCCAGTATAAGTGTACTGCTAATCGCTTGGAAGTTTCGGGCAGCAACACAATGCGAGTTCTCCAAACAAGAATTCATGGAGGGAATGGCTGAGCAAGGGTATTTTTTTATTATTATGTTTTTTTAAAATCAGAGTTTTCTGAATTTTCACCTTTCATTGCATGGATTGACTTTGTCATTGTCTTGTCAAGGTGTGACAACATAGAGAAACTCAAAGCACAGCTGCCTAGGATGGAGCAAGAGTTGAAGGACCAAGGGAAATTTAAAGACTTCTATCAGTTCACATTCAACTTTGCTAAAAATCCAGGACAAAAGGGCTTAGGCATGTGTTGGGATCATTCTCATTTGTTACTTTAATTTTTGCATAGTTAACTAGTGTTTTTTCAGTTTTATTGTTTTGTTTTGTTTTTCTCTAGACCTAGAAATGGCAATTGCATACTGGAATTTAATATTGGCTGGGCGTTTTAAATTTCTAGATCTATGGAACAAATTTTTATTGGTGAGTATTGTTCTGTTCCTGGCTGTAAGTTGACTTTTTTAAACCTCAAAAGTGTAATTTATGCCCCACTAACTTAAAAAACCACAAAAAAAAAGTAGTCTTACAATGGTCTTGCCCTAAAATCACAGCAATGATTGAGCCAATCTTGATTAGGATATTTTGATAATGACATTTCTTAATTTTACTTTGATTTATTAATTAATTAATTGTTAGACAGCATTAAAAAAAAAATCATGCTTCATCTTTGATTGTCTAAACGCTGGAATGCGCTACTCGACTTTTATAATCTGAACAGATTTTAAACACTATGCATCATACACTTCGAGGCTGAGTGGTTACAGAGATAAACTGGGTATCAAACACTAAATGACACATATCACACACTAGCACAAGACAATTGAAAACAATACATGTTCTAAAAACATTTTTAATATCCTCAGACTAGGCGGATTCATAGTCTGAAGGTAAAAAATCGGAGCCTATGGCCATCATACACAATGCAACTTTCTGTGAAATCTATCAACTTTTGACTGCCAAAAATAGGCAGACTGGCTCTGACTTCTGGCAACTAGCGTTGACACATCTAGACTGAAAATCAGGGCAAAGATCTGGGCAAAGATCAAAAGTTGTGTAGTGTATTCCAGCCTTAACTGGTAAAAAAAAAAAAAAAAATAACTTGTTTAATCACTGAAAACTGGATGATAACTTTGTGTATGCTTTACTTATGCATTTGCAGGAGCATCATAAGCGATCCATTCCCAAAGACACATGGAACCTTTTGTTAGATTTCAGCACGATGATCACAGACGATATGTCAAACTACGATGAGGAGGGTTAGTTGGAACTTATTTCACTAATTTAATCTCTGTTTTCTTTTATTTAGAGCAGTGTTTCCCAAACTGGGGTATGCGTACCCTTGGGGTACGTGAGGTGAAAGTGTGGATACGTGAACAAAATGCTGAGTTTTGCCGTTTATTTAATTCTTCTCCAATTTAAAATAACATTAAAACCAAGCCTGCATTTCTGACAGTCCGCTTCTAGTGTAAAACAGGAAAATAGTACTTAATACTTAATAATACTTCATTACTGCCGTTCCAGACATTGTACCTTTTGTAAAAGTGGTGATTTAGCATTTACTAGCATGAAGAATAAATATAGACAGAAAGTGCATAGAGGTTGATTTAAGACTTTCTTCGATACTGAAATATACCCTGTGTGAGTTCTTCTTGTTTTTAACATTCATAATAAGCTATCCGAGGAAGAATAAAAATTTTTCCTATATATATCCACACGATTGCAAATGTGACATTGATTTTATACAACAGTTCAACAAAAAAAAAGGTAATATTAAGTGATGTACAGTTCCAACAAAAGCCACAGCAGAACAGTTTTGCGTCTCCAAGCAACACACAGCAGTGTTTCATTAGTGAAACGAATCTGTGGCCTTGAATCGGGAGAGTCAATGATTCAATGAATCATTCATAAATACAGTCAGCCACTTGCTTCATTACTGAATGAATAAATGACTGGATGACTCACTCATTTCGACAGTGACCTTCTGCAAGCTACTGGCAGTTATAGTTTAATATTTAAAAGTATCACTTAGTTTTTACCATCATTTCATCTATTAAATATTTTTTACATTATCTCATAACATTATTTATACCATTGATTTATACCAAAAAAAACCCCCGGAAAATTCTGTCATCATTCAATCACCCTCATGTTGTTCCAGACTTTTTATGACTTTCATTCTTTTGATAGATATAAACTCACAATTGCGAGAAAAAAATTTGCGTCTTGCAATTCTGACTTTTTTCTTTGCATGAGTGCACGTGAATTGTGCGATATAAACTTGCAATTGCGTGTTATATATTTAAAAAATAAATAAATAAATAAATCCTAAGAATTGGACTTTATAACTCGGAATTGTGAGTTTAAATCTCACAATTCTGAGAAAAGTCAGAATTGTGAGATGTAACATTACAGTGACTGTTTTAGTTTAATATTTAAAAGTATCACTTTGTTTTTACCATTCATATTTCCCTATTGAACATTTTTACATTATCTCATAAACAATAAGGTACGCGAGGCTTTGCTGTATTGTGAATAAGATACAGCACTAGCTTCGAGTACCTTATTGCCTTTATAAAACGGCTACCACACAATACAAATATTAAAGCCAAAAATATGTATCAGTGCAACTTTCATGAAGTAAACTTTCACTAAAAGCCTTCCTTCTGCCGGAAATAAATAGTCCCTAACAATGAATGGCAACAGAAGTTAAATTTTTACGCCATTAGATGGCAGCAAAGGCTGTCTTTATGAGTGTGTCAGTCAGTAGCGAAGATTTTTATATTGAAAAGACTGAATTGTTGTGAACACGGAACGACGCAACTAACAAATGCTTTGACTAGTGCTGTTAGTCATGGGAAAACCCCTTAACCGTTAAAAGGACAAGATAATATGTCAGACATTCAAACAGATTTTTTATTATGAACATAGGACTGACCTGAAGGTAAATTATAAATCTGAATGCAGGTAATAAACTTGCTCACTCAACCTCTTTCTCACACTCTTCTACATAATACAGTAAGCTTCAATGAACAAAATCAATTAAAAACAAACCGTTTACATTGCGAAGAGTGGGGTGTTGTGTAGTGATACACAGAACCGTTGGGCGAAGCGGTCATAGCCGTGTTTTATTGTGAATAAAACATAGCTATTGACCAATCAGAATCAAGGACAGGAACTAACCGTTTTATGACATTATTTATACCATTGTAATTGCATTCCTGCCACCTCTGAGTAGCATTAATCTGTAAAATTGATTTAGTTTATTTAATTTATTGCTTTATTCATTATATTAAAGGGTTAGTTCACCTGAAAATGAAATGAAATGAAATGAAAAAATGTCATTTATTACTAACCCTCATGTCGTTCCACGCGTAAGACCTTTGTTCATCTTCAGAACACAAATTAAGATATTTTTGATAAAACCCAATGGCTCAGTGAGGCCTGCATTGCCAGCAAGATCATTTCCTATTTCAGTGCCCAGAAAGGTACTAAAAACATATTTAAAACAGTTCATGTGACTACAGTGGTTCAACCTTAATGTTATGAAGTGACGAGAATACTTTTTGTGTGCCAAAAAAACAAAAACAGCTACTTTATTCAACAATATCTAGTGATGGATGATTTCAAAACACTTCATGTTTCGAAGCTTTATGGATCTTTTGTTTCGAATCAGTGATTCGGAGCGCATATCAAACTGCCAAAGTCATGTGAACCACTGATTCAAAACAAAAGATTTGTAAAGATTAGAAGCTTCATGAAGCAGTGTTTTGAAATCGCCCATCACTAGATATTGTGGAATAACGTTATTTTGTTTTTTTGGTGCACAAAAAGTATTCTCATCGCTTTATAATATTAAGGTTGAACCACTGTAGTCACATGAACTGATTTAAATATGTTTTTAGTAGCTTTCTGGGCATCGAAAAAGGAAATGATCTTGCTGGCAATGCAGGCCTCACTGAGCCATCAGATTTTATCAAAAACATCTTAATTTGTGTTCCGAAGATGAACGAAGGTTTTACGGGTGTGGAACGACATGAGTGAATTTTAAGAATTTGACATAAAACATGACACATACATTTAATAGGGATAGAAAAACTTTGCCTTTATATTGGTTGAAAATGCACTTGAAAATTACTTTAATGGGGCAAATATTGTCCCTTAATGGAAAAGGTGTGACTGCAGTCTAAGTGGAAGAGAGGGGGTACGCAGAAGGATGGTAAAGACCTCAGGGGGTACGACACACTGAAAAGCTAGTTCACATTCACACAGACATATGATTACGGCTTATTTTAATCCATATCTTAATCATGTAAAATTTGAATGAAAATGATTCTCTTTTTAATGATATGTCTGATTTTTTTCCCCTTTTTTTTTTTTTTTTTTTTTTTTCTAGGAGCATGGCCAGTACTTATTGATGATTTCGTGGAGTTTGCGCGGCCGTACATTGGCACCAAGAGTACAGCTGTATAAGTACATTCCTTCTGAGGGACGTCTGAACCTCATGGAAAACAAACAGCTTCTGCTGAGCACAGAGGACTGAACTGAGATCTGCATTGCCTTTTCCAAGCCCTCAGGACTGAGACATTTATACAAACCAGAGACATTAAAGGCATCTTTTCTCTTCAGTCATCTAATGGTGGTTTGGGCTTTTATCTTTTGGGGCCATTTTTGTTGTTTTGTTTCGACTTCATACAGGATCTTATCCAAACTCTGGGAGTCATCCAGATGAAGCAGTTTGTCGAACAAGCTGTCACAGATACAGTTAGGAAATGTCAAAATCTTAATTTTAATACTCCATGTGCATTCTTGCTTTGAATGTTTTTTTTCTTTCCATTTGGTTTTTATGAAAATTATATGTTAATGTTTTTTGATTGTTCTCTCTCTTTTTTATAAAACAGAGTAGCTGATGTCTTGAGAGCCAGTCAAATTTGCTTTCTTTTTTTTGTTTTATTGTGACTTAATGTACTTTTTTGTTGATATCCAGACAGTGATTTCACTTTGCTTGTTTGGTTTTGATTAAATCGATAGGTCATAATAACTGAGAATATTATATTTTACAATCCTAGAAATAATATTAATTTGAACATTACCTCAGTTTTCATTAATTAATGACTCCATCTGATGTATTGATATGCTGTGTTTGCAGTTCATTCAGCACTTTGATAAGTCACATAATCCATACAATAAAATCAGGTTATAGTTGATGAATAAAGTCAGATGGCCTTGAAAGTATTTATTTTGTATGTATGTGTGATTGTCAGCGAATGTTTACACACACAGTCTAACTTCCTTTAATATTCCTTGAAACAGTTCAGAGATAGCTCATAAAAACTATCAAAAAAAGTGAAAATTCTGTCATCATTCACTCACCCTCATGTTGTTCCAAACCTTTATGACTTTAAATCTTTTGCGGGCTTATAAAATATAAGATATAAACTCGCAATTCCGAGAGAGAGAGAGGCAAAAACAAAACATTTTGCAATTCTGACTTTTTTTCCCCTCAGAATTGCGTGATATAAACTCGCAAAAAAATCCTAAGAATTATACTTAAGTTGCAATTGCCAGTTTAAATCTCGCAAGTCTGAGAAAAGCCAGAATTGCGAAATATAAACTAGCAATAGCGAGAAAAAAATTAAGAATTGCGAGTTGAAATCTCGCAATTCTGACTTTATAACTCGCAATTACGAGTTTATATATCGCATTTCTGACATTATAGCTGGAAATTGCGAGTAAGAAACTCAATTGTGAGGGGAAAAAGTCAGAATTGTGAGACAAAAAATAGCAATTATCTTTTTTCTCTCTCTTTTTTTTTTATTCCGGGTTGGAAACAAGCTTTCATATCTTAACCTGAGATAAAAATTCACAAATTCAGAATTAAAATATTATTTCTGCTGTATTAGGCTACTTCTCAAAAGAGAAGCGTTTGGCGTCACCTGTAGGTTGAATGCGGCACATTGATAGTTAGCGTCGTTGCTATGAAACGAATCTTGAAAACACAACGATAAGCCACGGCATTCGTTAACGTCTGATAATCTCATCGAGCCGTTTGTGTTTTGATCCTGAACGCCTCTGAAAAAGATCAAAATGTCTAACGCTCTGTTAGCAGAGGTTGGCTGGGAAGCGGGGTTCGCCCTCCCTGTGGCTAATTCAGAGAATAAAGCTTTAGAGGAGGAGGTGAGTGATAAGTTTATCTGCTAAATGACATTATTCACAGACAAGGCTTAGACTAAACCAGGATTAGGCCTTAGTTCAATTGGGACATTTAAGTAGCTTTTAAAAACGTACCCTAGAGAAAAAAAACAAAAAAAACAAAACATTACTGGTGTGCATCTTGAGACAAAACAATGCCACTGACATATTTTAAGATATGTCAGTACAAGTACTTTCACTTAAAACAATTCAAACATGCATTTTAGTCTGGGACTAGCTTAAGCCTTGTCTGTGAAACTGGGGGTATATGTCTGAATAAATGTGCCATTTTCATTTTCTTCATATTTTTTTCTTCTCTCTACAGCTTAAAAGGAAGCAAAAGGAGCAATTAAATCTTGAGAACAAACTGAATAAATGCAAAGATGTTATAAATGCTTTGACTGAACATCTCAAAAATCTGAAACAAGAGCTTTCTCATGCTCAGGTACGAGATAATTGCAAAGAAAAACTGTATTTTCTTGTTTTGAACAGTAAGATTGAATGCGTAATGTTTGAGTGGGATTGTTTGCGTATGTTCAGGCTTTGTGCAAAGCCAGAGAGAAGGAGACTGAATCTGAGGAGCATTTCAGAGCTCTGGCGGAGCGAGAGGCAGGCCGGTTGAAGCAGGAGATCACTGAGCTGGAGAATCAACTGAAAACACTGAATGAGAAGAAGAACGAACAAGAGGTTACAGCTGACTCATACCCTATCCATATTACATGACTTGTGCTTATGCATAAACAGTGTCAAAGCAATAGAAAGAAACCATCGTTCATTGGTGTCTCACAAACTACAAACACGTTTACACACACTACAGTTCAAAGGTCGGGGGTCAGTAAGATATTAAAGAAAAAAGAAAGTAACACTGATATCTGGCAAGCACCCATTAAACTGATCAAAAGTGACAGACATTTATGATCCAGAAAAAAAAAAAAATTTATCACTGTTTCCACTAAAATATTAACTGTTTTCAACATGGATAATAAGAGATTTTCTTGATCAGCATTTTAGAATGATTTCTGAAGGATCATGTGACACTAAAGACTGGAGTAATGATGCTGAAAATTCAGCTTTGCCATCACAGCAATAAATTACATTTTAAAATATATTAATAAAGAAAACGGTTATTTTAAATTGTGTTATTATTTAATAGTATTACTGTTTATACTGTAGTGATCAAATAAGTGCAGCTTTGTCAAAAACTTAAAAAAAAATCATACATTGAGCTTTTCAAATACTTTTATTTTATTACAAAGGAACATAATCCTAATCCTAATGTAATTCTGTCAATCATATACACAGAACAGCATCTTTAAAGCCACTCAGAAGCTTGAGGAACTGAAGAGTCAGCTGAACTGGGATCAGCAGACCCTGGAGGCCTGGCTGCAGGAATCGGCGCACAAGGATGAAGACACCATGGCCATCATCAAGTACGCCAAGCAAGATGAGAGCAGGATTCGAGTGAGTCTGTAGTAAAAGCGGCAGGATTAGCTGTTTGAGTTGGGTCACTTTGTAAGCCTGATGGTAAACACTATTGAGCTGTCATTTCATGAGTTCACATGTACATATAATTCAATAGAATAAAAGTTATGCGTATTTGGCGTGCTGTCCAGGGGAAGGGCTACGAGCTCGGAATATTGGCCCGAACCCAGAGTACTTTTACCGGTGTGGTAAAAGTAGATAGAACTAGAAGTGAGGAGATGGGTGGAGGATGGGGTGCTGATAAACTCTCAGATGAACAGAGGTAATTCTGCTGTATTCATACCTCTAGTCATTGGTTGAGTTGATTAACTGAATGCTCTCCACCTGTGCTAATTAGGTTAATTATCCTCGAGTTTGGCTTGCACAAAGTGCTTTATACACTTCAAGCAGCTATATCATAATATTTTAAAGGGCCGAATGCATTTGCAGCACTCAACTGTCAGACCAAAAATGTGAGACTGCCAAGTAACAAAGTAATGTTTGTGAATCTCACAAATCCTGGCAAGAACATATTTGTTTCATATCTCACCCTAAAAGAACAAGTGAGCACACTTGATTGACAGTTGAGAACACCCCCCCCCCCCCCACACACACACACACACACACATGAACTTCATAGTCATTACTTCATGCGTAATGCAAAATAACAACTAAAAAATGACTAAAAATGTAACAAAAATAACTCCAAAATGGAGAAGCCATGTGTGGAAAAACAACTCCAAAATGGAGAAGCCATGTGTGGAAAAACTAAGTATAAATGATTCAATAGCTTGTAGAACCATAGCAGCAATAATTTGAACTAATCGTTTTCTGTGTGATTTTATCAGTCTCTCACATTGAATTTTGGCCCATTCTTCTTTACAACTTTGCTTCAGTTCATTGAGGTTTGCGGGCATTTGTTTATGCACAGTTCTCTGAAGGTCCCGCCGCAGTGTTTCAGTCGGGTTGAGGTCTGGACTTTGACTGGGCTATTGCAACACCTTGATTCTTTTCTTTTTCAGCCATTCTGTTGTACAGTAGATTTGCTGGTGTGGTTGAGATCATTGTCTTGTTGCATGACCCAATTTCGACCAAGCTTTAGCTGTCAGACAGATGGCGTCACATTTGATTTGACTCTAAAATACTTTGGTATGCAGAGGAGTTCAGGGTCGACACAATGATTGCAGGGTGCCCAGGTCCTGTGGCTGCAAAACAAGCCCAAATCATCACCTCTCTATCTTTGTGCTTGACAGTATGAGGTGTTTGTGCTGATAAGCTGTGCTTGGTTTTTTCACCAAACGTCAGGCCAAACAGCTCCACTTTGGTCTCATCTGTCCAACTTCTGTTCCAGAAGTCATGTGGGTTGTTCAGCCATGCTGCCATGTTTTTTTTAAAGAGGCAGCCATTACAAACAAGCCAAATGTGTTCAGCTTTTTTTTAAATATTGCTATCATAAACTTTAACAATTAACATGCTAACTGAGACCTGTAGAGTCTGAGATGTCGCTCTTGGGTTTTTTGCAATTTCTCTGAGCAGTACACGGTCTGATCTTGGGGTGAATTTCCTGGGACGTCCACTCCTGGGAACATTGGCAACTGTCTTGAATGTTTTCCACTTGTGAATAATCTTCCTCACTGTAGAATGATGGACTTCAAATTGTTTGGATCTTGCCAATTAGATGAGCAGGAACAGTTGATTCTTTAAGATCATTCCTGATGTCTTTATAGCTGAATACGCCACACCAGCAAACTGCCAAAATTTGGCTGCTATTTACCATCTTAATTCCTATGGAAGCCGTAAGAGTGTACTATTTTGGCCTAGTTTTTTTTAAATAAATAATGACATGGTGTGATATGTTATGTCTTGTTGTTCGGTTGTATTTTATACCTTATTTTAAGACCTGGTAAGGACTAGATGATTTTTTTTTTATATCCTGATACATAAAGCAAAGAATTAAAAGAGGGTGTACTTTCTTTTTCACGTAAGTGTGTGATACACACACACACACACACACACACACACACACACACACACACACACACATATATAAAATCGTATTTTATTTATTGTATTTTACATTATATATTATTACATTTACAGTTTTATTTTCATTTTAGGGTTAATTTTGTTGTGTTTTTGTCATTTTTATTACTTAAAAAAAAAAAAACTTGTCTATATAGTTTTTGATTTAGTTTTAGTTTTTAGTTTTCATTTATTTAGTTATATTTGTTATTTGTTAATTTATTTAATTATATTTGTTATTTTATTTTAATTTAAGTAGCATTACAATGTGACATCTTTCATGAGATTCACTCACTTGTAGGGCTGTCAAACGATTAATCACGATTAATCGCATACAAAATAAAAGTTTGAGTTTGCCTAATATATGTGGGTGTACTGTGTGTAATTATTAAGTATATATAAATACAAACACATCCATGTATATATTTGAGAAATATTTAAGTATATGTATTTATTTATATTTTTATATAATTTATATTATATATAAATACATTTTTGTACATAAATAACATATTTCTCTTAAATATATACATTAATTTGTGTGTATTTATATATACATATTAATTACACACATTACTCACACATATATTATACAAATTCAAACTTTTATGTTGTATGTGATTAATCGCGATTAATCGTTTGACAGCCCTACTCACTTGTATGGGAAGTATTTTATAAATACTTGGAAAACAGTATGCTAAGCTATAGTTTGCATTGCAGAATAACTGCCATGTCTGGGCTGAGATAACATCTGCTGTCTTTTAAATCAGGAGCTGACACTGAACATTGAGAAGTTGACACTTGAAGCCAACCAGAAAAGAAAGACCTTGAACAGTGAAATCACTGAATCAGTTACAGCACAGGTAATGGATGTTTTTCTGTTCTCCCTCACATTTCTTAGTTGTCAGAGACATTTTTTTATGCTTTTAGCATGCCATCATTCTTATAGGATTTGGTCTTAGCAAATGCACTTGTATTTTGGGATCCAGATCGCTTTGGACAAAACAGCCGAAAGCTTCCGTCAGGCTCACATTGAGAGGCAAGAGATGATCAACCAGTGGGAGAACACTATTGAACAAATGAGGAAAAGAGACCAGGAGATACAGCAGTGTGCCATGGTAACCTGAAGATGGCGCTCTTTTAATATTAAAACATCATTAAATGCACAGTGTTTCTGTAGATGCAAACATATACATTTTTTAAATATTTTTTCTTAACTAATTCAGAAGATGGTTTATACAACTTTGTAAATCGTTTTATCTTCTAGTTGCAAGCAGAGGTGAACCAAGTGATAAGAGAGAAGAATGATTTGATCAAGGAGAGGAAGGACTTCATGGAGCGTGAGATAGAGAACAATAAAGAGCTGGAGAGGAACATAGGCACAGCTGAACGTCAGGCGCTTCGACTCAGACAGCAGCTCCAGGAAGAGGAGAGGAATCACAGACGTCTGCAGGATGAGGTGAGTCTACTGCGGCATCCCAAAATTGGGGTGCTTCTCATTTTCTAAAATGTGTATCCTCGTTTCATTGCTCCTCTGTCCTCAAGTCTGACCCAGAGACCGATCAAAGTCCACCATGATGAAAGGCGCATCATTTGTCAAAATGCACCGTGAGCTGGCAAGGATCTAGTACAGTGGTTCTCAACATGGGGACTGGGGCCCACTAGGGGGCCTCAACAAACTTCCAAGGGGGCTTCAAGTTGACTTAAGTCAAAACAAGCATTTAAATAAGCTAAAACATCAAAAAATAAAGTTATCTCATAAGGATTCAATTAAGCAAAGTTTAGAGCTAATCAAGGATTTGTTGATCTGGGTTTAATTTTAAACACAGATGAACAAATCAGGGATTAAAATTCTAACCTGTGATTAAAACCTGCATTTACGATTAATTTTCTCCGTCATGATGGATTTGCCATTGTACCTAATTAAACAGCAGAAATTCTCTCTCTGACATAAGTAGCTCTTGCCGATAAAGGAAATAAATTTGTAAAATATCAGCTGTCTTTATAAACTGTGCAGAGAGGCCATTACTGATCTTGTCTATATATATATGTCTATATATATATATATATATATATATATATATATATATATATATATGATCTTTACATGCGATCTGCAAGCCTGGAAATATATTTATAGTATCAATTAATGGAGTAATATGGCAGCATATCAAATTGCAAAACAAATGAGATAAGAAAAAACAACTGGCATGATTCACGGAGTGATTATCTCCACTCTTGACAGTGCCGTTTGATCGCTGCCCATCAGCCATGAAAAATGAGAGGCAAAGCAGCAAACACTGGAGCTCACCTCAAAAACATTGGGTTACTATGTATATACCACAGTAGATGAATGTGGTTATAATCATGTAAATAAAAAAATACCATGGTACCATTACTGGTACAGCCACAGTACATCTTTGTAAAGGCAGTGATTTTTTGTCATGTTATTCAAATGCAAATATATATTTGAAAAAATGAAATATATATATATTTGACATGAAAAATTTAATTATTTTCTGATTAAATTAATTAATCAAATGCAAAAGTCTTAGGCCACCATCAGATGTTGTTTTAGCAATGGTATAATGACCATATATTATTATTTCTCAGACTCTTTATTAGAATATAACCAGAAAATATAGGAAATTTGTATGCAGTATTAAAAAACACAAGTGATTTTCTTCTTTGAGAAACTGGAAGAAGTCCAAGAGGTCACACTAAATACTGATTTTTGCTTAAAGAACTTTTCTGTTTGTATCTTAATAAAGAGACAGAAAAATAAATATGGATGGTCATTAAAACATTTATAAAAGAAATTTTATAAGAAAGTGAAAGCTGGTGGTGGCCTAAAAATTTTGCACAGCACTGTATATACATGCATACACACACACACACATACATATGAAGACTTCAGATGCAAAAGCCTCTAAGTGCCGTCTGAAATTTTCTTCTAAAATAAGCATTTTTATCAAGCTCGTATGTTTAGGTTCAGTAATTCCACTTTAATGGCAATTAATAAGTCCTTTTCATTGCCATTAAAGTGAAATAACTGAAAATAAACATACAATTCTATATATATATATATATATATATATATATATATATATATATATATGAATTTGGCTAAACTAATCGAATGTGGTGTTTTGCTTTCAGGTAGAAGTTCTGAAGGGAACTTTAGACCGAACAGCCACAGATGTGGAGACCACCAGATCTCAGTTAACCAGCATGAAAAAGAACATTCAGGACAAAACAGCAAAGTAATGCTTTCACTTTTCTCAGATGACTACTCAGTTTTATAGTTCACAGCAAATTCATTGCGAATAGCAAATTTATTGTAGTAATATATATGGTTCTTTTGTTGTAGGGTTGAAGAAGTAAAGCTGCATAATGCTGCTCTGAAGGAGAAGCTGCAAGTGGTGATGGAGGCGGTGTTGAATGGTGAAGAGCAAGCAGCACAGATGGAGCAACTGCGCAAAGAACAGGAACAGAACATCAAAGTGAGTTTGACTCCTTTTGACTTCACAGCAATTCACTGGCATTCTGGGCATCAGGCAGTTTTGTTTTCATATGGCTTAAAAATCAGAGGGGGATGAATGTTATACTGTCGCTTCACTCTCTCTCTCTCTCTCTCTCTCTCTCTCTCCTCAGTTTTAATTTTTAATTTTTTCCAGTAATTTTAGTGCATCAACTTAAACTTATTTTAGTTTCAAATTTTCATTTAGTTTAAGTGTTTCAGCCCATATTACGATAGTTGACGATAGTAACCCTAGTCCACAGTTTTGGAAAAAGAACATGACACATGATGCACTGCTATGGCCAATTGTATAAATAAATATATATCAGATAAATATCAGATTTTAAATTCTGTTCTATTTTGTCAATAAGTAAATAAAACACTAAAAACTAAAACGAATTTCAGCATCACAACATTATAATGCACAGTATGGAAAATGGATATTCATTTACTAAAGATTACATTTAACAGTGCTATTAAATTATTAGTGTTATTAAAATATTAACTTCAAGTGAGTGTTAAATGTAAAAGTAGAAAGAACAATTAAATATCCAATACCTATATTATTTTAAATTATTGTTTTTAAATGATTTGTTAAGCCTGTTTGTGATTGACTTGTTAATGAAAGTTATTATAATGTGTTACCTTAACCTGTATTTAGATTAATAAAGCATTAATGCATGTCTTCTGATGTGTGTGTAGGACATCGATGCTCAGCTGCTCCGGCAGAGAGAGCTCATGTTCAGAAAGAGTCAAGAGTTGCAAGGGCTGCGTGAAAAGGAGAAGAACGTCACAGCTGAGATCTGCGCCACTCGGGCCGCTCTCTCTAACCTGAACAGCAGACTCAGCAAACTGGACCAGAACTTTCTCCAGCAGCAGATGATTATCTCCAACCAGGCAAGAGAACCAGAGTCTCTGTCAACGAATAGATGTCATCTTGTTTAAGTTGTTGGCATACAAGCAGGACGGTTGTTTCCTAGAAGCTGACAGATGACTCAAGTGTTGTTCTTTTGTTTGGTCCAGGACTTTCAGATCCAGATGCTGGAGAGGAAGACTTTACACTTGCAGGGGAAGGTGAACACAGAGGAGAAGAAAGCTTTGGAGAAGAGGGCTTCTGATCTGGCTGAAGCTCTCGAGGAGAAGAAGAGGACGGCCGCCACCCTCAACACACAGCTAAAGAAACTCCAGGTGAGAGTGTGTGTCTCTGTTGTTACATTGATTTCTCAGAGATCCCCTTAGGTTTGGAGAACAGCTGTTTTCAGTAGGCACTAAGGTCTGATTCATAGGTGATATGTCATAAACATGTTTATTGATTGGTTACTGATTTCTGTTTTTGGCATTCAGCCCTTGAGGTATTGCAGTTAAAAATGAAACAATGCACCTTATTTCTATTTCTCTCAATCTTACATTTCCTGCTCCTGTATGCAATATAAATATCTAGTTCAGTCATGAAACTCTAGAGGGCACAGGCTGATAGCTCCTTTACATGCGATCTGCAAGCTATCACGTCATTACCGCATGACACAAGCTGACTGGCCTCTGCTGATCCTGCAGCCAATGAGATTGCTTGCTCAACATTTAAATAGTTCAGTGTTTGCTGTAGCTAGTTCTGCAGCATGCTATCAGATTTCCTCTGAAACCCTCCACCTCCCTCAGCTCCACCTGCCTAGATCTGCTATGGGATTTATGTCTGTCTATTTATGCAGAAGTAGCATATATATATATATATATATATATATATATATATATATATATATATATATATATGAAGAGTTTGGTTCCAAAACGCGATAAACACCATTTTCAAAAAAATTGAGTTTCCTACAAAATCAGTATTGTATCTGGTTGGTATTGAAAAGTCATTGATTAATTTTGCGCAAAATGCGTTATCCGTCGTGTTATTCTGTCACGTTTTCTCCTTTTCTTTCCAAAACGTGACAAATGCCAGTCTCCTTTTTCTGCAGAACGTGATATATCCGCTCAACCAATCACAGTGCACCATTCCACCCACTGTAAACACTGAAGGCTTTTTTAAAAAGCCGTTTTAATACCATTGTACTTGGCAAATGTGCTTATTTAACCGTGCGGTGGCGCCAGATACTCTTTAATCGGTAATGACAAATAATTTATAACATTAACAAGGTGACCTGTTGAATTCATTTTGGGAGTGACGACTGAATGTATTTTTAGTAAAATGCCTGTATATAAGATAAATATTGGCAAAGTTTAGACTCTGTCATATATGTGAATCAACTTACTTTGCTGTGTATTTTCAATTTAAAAAATAACTTTCATTAAAAAAAAAAAAAAATAGTGTCATGGATTTATTGCATTTTGGGAAAAAAATAATATGTTTTTATAGTAAACTTATTAAAATCAAAATGTAGATTTTAATTTTTAATGTTTTTATAACCAAAAGATGCTATGTGAAACCTTTTTACTCAAATGAATCAAAATGGAGTTATTGCCTTTTGGAACCAAACTCTTCATATATATATGAAATTGGTAAATGAAAATGATTTAATTTTTTTAGTGTGGCTTAGAAGATAAATTTATACTACGGTACATATATAAAAACTGAAATAAATTAATTGCATGATTTATTATTAATGTTTTTTTTTGTTTGTTTTTTTTTATTTTAAACGATCGTAATTGTATCATTCGTATGCTATATAAATTTTATATATATATATATATACACTGCCCTCCAAAAGTTTGGAAACACCCCTGGCAAAGTGTGGTTTTGGACGATATCAGCATAAGTCCTTATCATTTTTTGGTGCAAATACATTAAAGTAACTTGACATTATCATTGAAGACCAGCAATAATCATTTTCATTTTGATTACATAATAATGGCAATATATACATGTCAAAGTCAGACATGCCCCTTTGCCAGCTGTGATGCCTGGTTACTGGTTTAAACTTGGCCCAGGTTTGTAAATGATTTTTGGGTCAGCACACCTCAATAGCTTCAACAATTGAATACAATGAACCAATTAGAACCCAGTTTAGGTCAGATAGCTGCTAATGGTGGATATTTTGATGAATCAAAAATTTTTTCTATGTATAAACTGTTTATAAAATATGTTTTCATAGTTTGTGTTGTCCCTTATCAGTGCAAAATTATCACAAATTAAAAAGGATTCATGCCAATATTGTCCAAAACCCCACTTTTCTTGGGCGTTTCCAAACTTTACATATATATTCTTTTAATTTGTTTTTGGAAGTTTGGATGTTTTTAATGTTCCATATATTCGCAGGATGATATCCGCTGCATTAAGAAAGACGCAGAGAAGAGCGAAGCAGAGAAGAGAGATCTGACCTCCAAGATCCAGGATATGGAACTCTTCATTGACATCTCTGAGAAAGACCAGAAAAAATTCAGGCTCAAAAAACAGGTCAATAACTTGATTGTCCATCACTGATAAATAGATCTGGTATCTGTACCAATTGATTTTTTTTTTTTAGCAGATGCCACAGAATTTCACTAAATTTCAACACTCAACATTCATAAATTTCTACACATTCCCTACTTGCCAGTTTGTTTATTAAATACAGTATTACTCATTTAACACATTTAATGGAATTTCTATTCCACAAATTTTCCCCAACCATCAGCACTTGCTATCAGCTCAACTGATCTATTGTGGATAACTTAATCTATCAAAGCATTTTATAAAATATCAGCAGTAAAAAAAGGTAGAGAACAAAAGACATTTGCTCTATTGCACTGTGGATGTCTCCTTATATCAGGACAGCATGGTGGAGAAAGGTCTCCTGAAGATGGAGGTGCAGCGGCTGAGAGACCTGCTGTATGACAAAGCAGATGGAGTGCTGACTCTGGAGAAGAGACGTCTGCAGCTGCAAGCGGCCATGAAAGAAAGAGAGGAGGAGATTCGTGTGCACCAAGAGATGCTCGTTAAACAGGTCAAGCTCACTGAACAGGAGAGACAAGGGCTTAGGTAAATACCCGCTAACCAATGGAACATGAAATTGGTAAATGAAAATGATTAAATTTTTTTAGTGTGGCTTAGAAGATACATTTATACTACAATACATATATAAAAACTGAAATAAATTAATAGCATGATTTATTATTGATGTTTTTTTTTTTTTTTTAATCGATCGTAATTGTATCATTCGTATGCTATATAAATTACTACTGTTCATAAAAACAGAAAAAAGTATAAGTTGATGTGCACTGATGTCATATACAGTATTTGATTCAGCACTTTTCTGGACTCTGTTGGTTGTGACAAATGGCCTTAGTACTGCGGTGAACGAGAGAATGTTCAAAATTGACAAGATGAGGAAGAGGTATGAGATTCTGACTGTTTCCATGGCTGCACCAGAGGGAGAGGAGGAGAAATCCCAGGCCTACTTCATCATAAAGGTATCATACCACTATTTTTTTAAATATAGTTTTATTGGCCACGTTCATGCAGCATCAGAATACAGATGTCAGTCCTGTTTTTGAGTACTTAATACAGTTAATATTAACAATAACCAAACTCACACCTGTAAATTTTCAGGACTCACAACCATATTCTCAGAAAACTCACGCTGTGTGAACGGAACCACACTGTACAACTAGTTATCTGTCACGTCATACAGTGCAAAAGAGCCGCTCTGCTAAGGGGTTTTGTGTGTTTTTTTCGCTATCTGTGACTTACAGCGACGGAGATATAAGCTATGTGTCATCTGAAGGTTCTTGATCCTGGCACTGTTCTCCACCGAAGCCGCTCCCATCAGTTTTGTGTTCTATTCGCAACTCAAATGCTGTGTTATGCGCGAGACACTGCAAGTGCGAGTGCAATGGTTAAATGCATCCGGTTAGTATGTGTTTAGGTTTACATCGAAGCTTCTGTCGGTTGATGAAGATTTGACAGATGAACTTGCGGCTCAATTGGGCTCTTGTCATATCAAAAGTGTCAAGACTTTTCAGTTTTATCATCTTTGATATTACTTTGGTCACTGTCACTATGGTTACTGGTAAGAGAATACAGGCTTGACTCTTGTTGCATGTTTATACAGACAGTATTCCAGACGCTACAGTAAGTTGCTGTGTGAATTAGATATTTCGAGAAGTAAATGCGGTTGTCAGTCCCAAAAATTGACAGTGTGAACGAAGCCATTGGTTTTTGAAAAAGAAAAAGTTACAGGAACAGAAGAGAGATAAAAGAAAAGACAGCACAAACAGGGCACAACATATTGCATGCATCTTAAAGGCCACCACATTAGGGCCACACAAGAGACGAATGATAAAACGTCTCAAGTTACGCATGTAACCACGGTTCCCTGAGAAGGGGAATGAGACACTGCGTCCTCTAGAGCAGTGGTTCTCAAACCTGTCCTGGGGACCCCCTACCACTGCACATTCAAACACAGTTTCTGCCAATCTCATGTTAATCTTGAGTACCTATAGAGTAGAAGTGCATCCTTCATATCTGCGAAAAGTCTTTAGTTTTATCATATTTATAAAAGATACCTACACTCTACCCTTTTCGAAAACAGCTGAGCACCTGGAGGCGTGCTGTGTGAGCTAAAGAGTGACGAGCATGCACAGCTTTTGCGTAGCGATCGTCTGCAAACACACAGTACACCATCGCATTATCCATGGAAAACTTTTGAATCACTACAATGAATATAATGTATAGTTGAATGATGAATAATGAATTTATGAATTCACTACGTTCATGTTGTTTACATTATATGCACTTATACGCGCCTATTGCCAACAAAACAGGCTCAGTAATCTGTTAATCAAGGGGCATTGCCACACACAATGATAGTAAGATCCCACCTGTAACGTGTATATTCTGTTTTGGTTTGGTTCTGTTCTGTTTCTGTTCCATGCTTGTGTATGTTGATCTATGCTGTGTTCGAAATCGACCTATACTCTCATTCACTATTCCTTACATTAGTCCACTAATATAGTACAAGGAGTGAATGAAAACGAGTGAGTGAATTCAGGCACTGAGTACGTCGGAGGGGCTGTCGCTTTTGCATAGTTTGTGCTTGCTGTTTTGAAACTTGAAACTGGCAGCTCCAGTAGTAACGAAAATTATCTTGAAATCTGTCATGAAAACTAGCATGTATAAACCTTAATTAAACTATTTAATAATCAAGTAAAAATGACTTTATACCTGTATGATATTATTCTGTAGCCACATTGGGAAGTGACACCACCATATACCACCATTTTTAATAACATAGTTTATTTTTTTCAGTTAGATGCATTGAGCTCTTTTATGTGCACAAGGAAAAATCGCAGTAAAGTAATTAATATTATTTCATGCATTAGATTCCTAGACTGAAAAAGCTTTATCAGCAATCAGAAACATGTGATGGCATGCTTAGTGGAGGACATCCCTCTTTTTGAATAATAAAGGACATTTTTAAAGGTGCCCTAGAATCAAAAATTGAATTTACCTTGGCATAGTTGAATAACAAGAGTTCAGTACATGGAAATGACATACAGTGAGTCTCCACACCATTGTTTCCTCCTTCTTGTGTAAATCTCATTTGTTTAAAAGACCTCCGAAGAACAGGCGAATCTCAACATAACACCGACTGTTATGCAACAGTCGGGATCTTTAATATGTACGCCCCCAATATTTGCATATGCCAGCCCATGTTCAAGGCATTAGACAAGGGCAGGCAGTATTAACGTCTGGATCTGTGCACAGCTGAATCATCAGACTAGGTAAGCAAGCAAGGACAATATTGAAAAATGGCAGAAGGAGCAATAATAACTGACATGATCCATGATTACATGATATTTTTAGTGATATTTGTGAATTGTCTTTATAAATGTTTCGTTAGCATGTTGCTAATGTACTGTTAAATGTGGTTAAAATTACCATCGTTTATTACTGTATTCATGGAGACAAGAGCCATCGCTGTTTTCATTTTTAAACACTTGCAGTCTGTATAATGCATAAACACAACTTCATTCTTTATAAATCTCTCCAACAGTGTGTAATGTTAGCTTTAGCCACGGAGCACTATCAAACTCATTCAGAATCAAATGTAAACATCCAAATAAACACTATACTCACATGATCCAAAGCATGCATGCAGCATGCATGACGAGCGTCTTGTAAAGATCCATTTGAGGGTTATATTAGCTGTGTGAACTTTGTTTATGCACTGTATTATAGTCGAGAGCTCGGGGGGGCAGGGAGTACGAGATTTAAAGGGGCTGCAGCCTGAATCGGCGCATATTTAATGATGCCCCAAAATAGGCAGTTCAAAAAAAATTAATAAAAAAAAATGTATGGGGTATTTTGAGCTGAAACTTCACAGACATATTCAGGGGACACCTTAGACTTATATTACATCTTGTGAAAGAACGTTCTAGGGCACCTTTAATGATTTATTGTAACATCCCCAAGTGTTATTTCATTATTTTTAAGAAATGCATACTTTTATTCAGCAAGGAAGCATTAAAGAGATAAAAAGTGACAACAAAAACATTATAATGTTACAAAAGATTTCTATTTCAAATAATTGCTGTTCTTTTGAATTCTTTATGCATTAAAGAACCCTGATAAAAAGGTAGTGTGCTTTCCACAAAAATATAAAGCACAACTGTTTTCAACATTGGTAATAATAAGAAATATTCCTTGAGCACAAAATCATTCAACATATTAGAATGATTTCTGAAGTATCATGTGACATGGGGTAATGATACTGAAAATTCAGCTTTGACATCACTGGAATAAATTACATTTTAAAACATATTGAAATGCAAAACAGTTATTTTAAATTATAATACTATCTCACAATATTACTGTTTTTACTGTATATTGTTGATCAAATAAATGCAGCTTTAGTGAACTTTTGAAAGAAGTATCTTTCAAAGAAGGGTCTTTACATTTAAAGCATTCCTAACTCCAGACTACTCCATAATTTTCTCTATGTCAGAATGAACATTGCAACTCCTCATAAATCACAATATCTAATAAATTCTGGACTTTTTCCTAAGGCAGCTCAAGAGAAAGAAGAACTCCAGCGTCAGGGAGATGATTTGGATGCCAAAATCCGCAAGGCAGAGAAAGAGATCCACGCTTTGGAGAACACCCTGCATGTTGTCAACAACTGCAATACAACCTATCGCAAAGCCCTGACCAAAGTCACGGATTCCAGTAGGTATTTTGGTTGCACTTTATTTTACAGTATTTGCACTTACATGTACTTACAGTGTACTTATCTAAGAAAGTGCTGGTAATATAAGGTAACTACATGGGTTAAGGTTAGGTTCATGGTTAGTACCTAGTTATTGTAATTACTATAATAAGTACGTAGTATATACATGGGGAACAGGACTGTAAAATAAAGTGCTATCAGTATTTCTATATTAAACTCATTGATTACCCCAAAATAAGTGTTTCTGAGTCATTCTCAAACACTTTAACTCATTGCCAGCTTTTAAAACATTCTTCGTCGCTAATCTCACCACATTCCCAGAATGCATTGTTATGTGATTCTAATTTTAAAGTTGTCTGTTACGTTTGTTTGCTTACCTGAAGAATGAGGAAAATAAGGGCTGTAGCTATGTGTGAGCAACACTGATATTAATGTACGTTACTTATGCATATGTTATCAGATTAAATATATTCAGTTTAAGCAATACCTACAAGCAAACGTCACATGTTTGTGGTATAGATACTGTGCAGGTTTCATTTGGCATGTAAACAATATCTGGAACATGGCAGTGTATATAATCAAACAGAATTTTGTTGTGAGCTGAGCAGTACACCATCTCGCTATAGGTCCCGCACACCAGGAGAAACTGAAGCTGGATGAGCAGAGACGAGCAGCCGAGGACAAGTACAAATTTAAGAAACGGCAAATCCGAGAACTGCAGGAGGACGTTGAAGTAAATATATGTGTTGACGTAAACATTCTTCTAGACAGACAATGCGGGAAAAAAACTAAATTTATATAAATATTTGAAGTATAATCTCTCATGATACAAAAATGTAATTCTTAACATTAGTTAATTAAATATAGATATATATGATCTGAGCAGGTTTGTTAAAGAAAAAAAGCTAAAATTCAATTATCTTTTCAGAGGGAGAAATTGTCTGTCCATTAGAAAACACACTGTTCAGACCTCAAGCTTAAGTAAAAACTAATAATCCTGACCAAATATTTCATATGTCATATAGGAAATTTGTCCACCCTGTTTACATTAAATTTTTGTAATGCAATGTGTAACAGGGTGGACGTTTTAATTTTATGAAGCCCGTTACTAACTAGGAAAGAACAACATGCTAGCAAAAGATTAACATTTAGGAAGAATTTTAATAGATTTAGAAAATCTATTTAAAAAAAAAAAAGAAAGAAACATTTTCATGTCCAGTGTAAATGGACACAAAAGGGTGGACATGTTGTGTTTTATGCTATTAGATAAATATTCTAAAAATGAGGAAACTACAAAAGTTTATGACTAACACTTACTTTGGGGCATATATGGACTTGAGTTTGAGACACAAACTAATTTAATGGTTTACATCTAAGAAAAAAATATGTATCACAATGAATTTTATATAAACATTTATATAAAATATTTATATAAGGACAAGGAAAAGGGTTCTTTCCTGATAAAAAAAAATAATAATATGGAAGAGAGGTGAGTGTTGATGCCAAAATTTGGCGCTGTCTGTCTGGATACCTTTCTCCAAGTAGAACTAAAAAATATGTTATGATAGGGCCAAAACAAGTTTACATTAAGTGAAATACCCTGTCATGAAAGTTGAATAACATTTTATGTAAAATATGCAGTATTGTTTCATGGGGACATAAAATCCACCAAACTGTAGGAATAAAAAAGTTTTAAAAAAAGATTTTTTTGAAAGCCATCATTCACAACAGGTCAAACAAGTTTCTGTAAACCTGCTCTGTAAAAGGTGAAAACATGTTCCTTAAAGTTAATTAGCTAGGTCAGCTTGATTCAGTAATGTTAAATAAAATGTTAAAACCAATGAATTTAGATGATAGCCATAAAGCACATTTATCACATTTCAGAGCATGTCCAGGACATTGGAGGGTCTTCTTCAAGAGGAAGCCGTTCAGAACGAGAGCGTTGAGAGGACCCAAGCACATGTGCTCTCTCTCAACAAAGACATCCTTTCTCAGGAGGAGAAACTCAATAGAGCCGTCAAACAGGTCTGACATACACCCTCACATACCCTACAATTATCCAGCTTTATCTTTTCAGATTCATCTTACATTACAAAGTCTAAAATGACTTTGCTTTTATAGTCACCTTTATTTATATAGCGCTTACAATACAGATTGTTTCAAAGCAGCTTCACAGTAATAAACAGAAAAATAACAGAAAATATAATAGGCTATTAAATGAGCTTTCTGCTCAACTTTCATATACTTGGTCAGTGTTCGCTGCAGCAATTTGCAGCGAGCTTTCTGACACCCTCCACCTTCCCCAGCTCCACTTGTATCTGCTACGGGTAATTCATGTATGCTATATTGTACAGCAGCAGCATGTCTTACTTGCTCACAAGTCCTGTACTTGCTCTGCAGCAGCAGGAGCATAGCAGATCTATTAAGTTATTAAAGGGTTAGTTCACCCAAACATGAAAATTCTGTCATTAATTACTCACCCTCATGCCGTTCCACACCCGTAAGACCTTCGTTAATCTTCAGAACACAAATTAAGATATTTTAGTTCCTCTCTCAAGATCCATAAAGGTACTAAAAACATATTTAAATCGGTTCATGTGAGTACAGTGGTTCAATATTAATATTATAAAGCGACGAGAATATTTTTGGAGCGCCAAAAAACACTAAATAACGACTTATTTAGTGATGGCCAATTTCAAAACAATGCTTCAGGAAGCTTCGGAGCATAAATGAATCAGCGTGTCGAATCAGCTGTTCGGAGCGCCAAAGTCATGTGATTTCAGCCGTTGGCAGTTTGACACGCGATCTGAATCATGATTTGACACACTGATTCATTTATGCTCTGATGCTTCATGAAGCTATGGAGGCCTCACGGAGCTATCGGATTTCAACTAAAATATACTCACATGAACCGATTTAAATATGTTTTTAGTACCTTTATGGATCTTGAGAGAGGAACTAAAATATCTTAATTTGTGTTCTGAAGATTAACGAAGGTCTTACGGGTGTGAAACGGCATGAGGGTAAGTCATAAATGACAGAATTTTCATTTTTGGGTGAACTAACGCTTTAACAGAAAATGACCAAACATATTAACATTGTCCTATCCATTAGTAGTACCATTGCAATGTCAAATACTTGTGTTGTGATATATATATATATATATATATATATATATATATATATATATATATATATATATATAAATGGCCTGTAATGACCATATTATTGTGATTATCTAACAGACAGATTGCCATCTAAAAAGCAGCTGATCTCATAATCTTACCCTATTCTTGTCTCACAGTGTGCCAAATATACCAGGGAAATTCGGTCTGCTCAGAACACCAAAGAGAAGACGTTTGAGGAACGTGACATAGAGCTACGAGAACTCAGAGACTTAAATAAAAGCCTAAATAAGTTGCTCCTAGAAGCCATAGAGGAGAATCCTGACCTGGCATCTGCATTACAGATACGTTTTATGCAGGTACAGTTTGACTGGAAAAATTATCCATCCGGATCTATAAGTTACATGTAGTCAAAATGAGGGAGAAATCAAAAAAAAATTTTTTTTACTGATTTGTCAAAGTGATACAAAGTGGTAGTAAGTACAAACAAGGATTGTATAGATTTGAATAGAAATTTGAAAGCGAATACACTACCGTTCAAAAGTTTGGGATCAAGAACTTTTTTTTTTTTTTAAAGAATTTAATACTTTTATTCAGAAAGTATGCATTAAATTAAAAGTGCATTAAAATAGTTCTATTTTAATTAAATGCTGTTCTTCTGTTCTTGTTTCTATTTCAACATTGATAATAATAAGAAATGTTTCTTGAGCAGCAAATCAGCATATTAGAATGATTTCTGAAGGATCATGTGACACTGAAGACAGAACTAATGATGCTGAAAATTCAGCTTTGACTTCACATTTTGAATTGTAATAATATGTCACACTATTAAAGTTTTTACTGTATTTTTGATCAAATAAATGCAGCCTTGGTGAGCAAAAGAGACTTCTTTCAGAAACATTAAACAAATGAACGGATAATTGTCAGAAGAATTCTTGTGAGATTATTTTAGTCATTACTTGCTTTGTTACATTAGTTAATGTAGTTATGTGCATCATTTGCAGGCTGGTCTGTCGCTACCCTCTCCTGCTTCTACTCCTTCCAGCCGTCTGAGCTCAAAGATCAACTCAGCCCGCAGTTCTGCTTCACTCCATCGGTATTCACATAATCATGCTTTTATCTATCACGATTTATATTCCACATGTACGTCTGCTGCTATTACAGCATAATTATCCAGTTAAGTGTGACCATTTAAACCAGACAAATATGCATGACATGTGGAAAGTCCTGACGGTTGTCTTATGTGCCCCACATGCATATCAGATCCTCAAATCCATCGGCCAGCAGTAGTGCCAGAAGCCAATCTGTCCCGTCCCCTCCAGTGAAGACAGTGGATCTGGGATTGGGCCTCTCCGTCACATCCCCGCAAGGATCTCGGCTACCCAGCGCTGACAGCAGCAGCAGGAGCAGCAAGTGCAAGAGCCCTTAGACAGATCCAGACCCCAATCTCTCTGAGGAACAGTGTGTCTCTGTTATTTTTAATTATACCACGTTCTTGTTATTCAAGTTTTGCCTCAATGTTTAGTTTAATTCAATGTTATCTTTAAAAGCTGTTTAAATTTGACTTTCATCATTGTGTGGGTGTGTGTGTGGGTGTGTTTTTTCCTAGAAATTAGTTATTACTTCAGACTTATACTGGAAACATAGTTTGATTATATAATACCGGTAAAAAATATTACGATTTTTAATGTTTTTGAAAGAAGTCTCTTGTGCTCACCAAGGATTCATTTATTTGAAATTTTTTTTATATTAAAAATACAGCAAGAATAGCAATATTGTGATATTTTAATATATGGTCAAATTTAATTTATTCCTGTGATGGTAAAGCTGAATTTTCAGTATCATTACCCCAGTCTTCAGTGTCACATGATCCTTCAGAAATCATTCTAATATGCTGATTTGCTGCTCAATTATTATATAATGGTCCATTAATAATCAGCATATTAAAATGATTTCTGAAGGGTCATGTGACACTGAAGGTTGGAGTAATGATGCTGAAAATTCAGCTTTGCATCACAGGAATACATTATATGAAAACAGTTCTTTTAATTTGTAATAATATTTTACATTATTACTATTCTTACTATATTTTTCATAAAATAAATTCAGCCTTGGTGAGCATAAGAAACTTCTTTCAAAAACATTAAAAAGTCTTAATTATCTCAAACTTTTGACCGTGGTGTATACTTTCTAGAACCTCTTTGAAACATTAAAATCCTACATTCATGAAATGCTTTGGCCCATGATGAGTTGAAGGTGTCAGGTGAAGAAAAGAGAGAATAACTTCCGTCTACAGCCCATTGTGTTTGTATTGCCTAAACTGGGGTGTGTTCAGTCTCTCTATTCATGGAAACCCATGAGACAGACAATTCTATCAACGCCCTCATACAGCCTATAAACCTGAAGAGTCACTGACCGTTTATCCATACACACTCCTCCAAAAGGATCATTTGCAGAACCAAGGAGAAAATGTTCCAATTCATCCTGTTTGTTGGATTTCTGTGTTTTTCTGTGGGAGAGTCAAGCACTACTGGTGAGTCACTGATCAAACTTTTACTGCTACTCAAAGTAAAAAAAAAAGACAGAAAAAAAACCTGGAGATTTACTCAAAAGTCATAATTCAGGTCAAGGCTGACAAAGTCTACCCTTTCAAGAGGCTTACTGATCCAATTTTTGAAAGATTGTTTTTTTTTATGATAAAAATGAAACATTGACTTTTTAATTTACCTCATTTACATATTGACTCAAAAACCTGGTTTATATTTGGTTAATGTTGGTTATTGTGTGGTTAATGGAATTCACAGGTGCTCCTTTGACCACGGAATTGACAGCAGAAACAACATCAGCAAGCTGGATAATGACTTATGCGCCATCAACACAGCAGCCTGGTACAATGTCATATTTTGCTAGTTGGTATAACATAACAAATCAATTTTAATCAGGCTTTCATGTAAACTTTAAAGGGATAGTTCAACCAAAAATGACATTTTTGTCATTTACTCACCCTCAGGTTGTTGCAGTCCTGTATAACTTGCTTTCTTCTGAGGAACACAAAAGAAATTCAGATAAATGATTGGCTGTTTTTGCCATACACTACCATTCAAAAGTTTGGGATAGTTAAGATTTTTAATGTCTTTAAAAGAAGATTCATCTGCTCACCAAGGCTGCATTTATTTAATTAAAAATACAGTAAAATCAGTAATATTGTGAAATATTATTACAATTTAAAATAACTGTTTTCTATTTGAAAATATTTGAAAATGTAATTTATTCTTGTGATGGCAAAGCTGAATTTTCAGCATCATTACTCCAGTCTTCAGTGTCACATGATCCTCCAGAAATCATTCTAATATGATGATTTGCTGCTCAAGAAACATTTATTGTGTACAGATGTACAAAATATTTGTGTACAGTATTTTTTCAGGATTCTTTGATGAATAGAAAGTTCAAAAGAACAGCATTTATTTGAAATCTAATCTTTTGTTACACTTTAAATGTCTTTACTGTCACTTTTGCTGAATAAAAGTATTAATTTCTTTAAATTCTTCTCAAAAAAATAAAAATTCTTACCGATCCCAAACTTTTGAACGGTAGTGTAAAATGTTACAAAAGCTTTGTATTTCAGATAAATGCTGTTCTTTTGAACTTTCTATTCATCAAGGAATCCTGAAAAAAAAGTATACAACTGTTTTTAACATTGATAATAATAATAAATGTTTCTTGATCATCATATTAAAATGATTTCTGATGGATCATGTGACACTGAAGACTGGAGAAATTATGCTGAAAATTCAGCTTTTCCAACACAGAAATGAATTACATTTTATATTATATTCCAATAGAAAACAGTTATTTTAAATTGTAATAATATTTCACAATATTACTGTTTTTACTGTATTTTTAATTAAATAAATGCAATCTTGGTGAGCAGACAAAACTTCTTTTAAAAATATTAAAAATCTTACCGATCCCAAACTTTTGAATGGTAGTGTACAATGTAGCCAATGTGGTCCAAAACAGTAGACCCCACTGACTTTGAAACAGCATGAGGGTAAATTATGAGAGAACAAATTTTTGGGTGAACTGTTGCTTTATTGCAATTTAGAGATGTTACATTTTTAATATAACGCATTGTCAATTTTCTCATAGGCCCTTCAATAATTACTGGCTTGAGGATAGCTGTCAAATCTGTGGTTGATCTGTCCACTAGTTCACCTGAGATGGAGCTCCTTGTGCGACAGGTAATTCTTTAGTCTTTTCACTTTCACAAAAGTATATCCTATAGCATATAAAGTATATACAGTGGCCCAAATGAGCCTATTTCTACGCATAAAGTCGGCAGTTGCAATACTTTTTTTCGCTAGTGTGATGTATAGCCTATTCAAACGGCTTCTTGAACAAGAAAAAATGTAGTGTATTTGATTTTGTCTATGGGGAATTGATTGGATGGTTGTCATTTGCTATTGGTTGATCTCATGTGGGTGATAGGCTAGGTTGTCTCGCCCCCTGCAAGAGGAAGTCATTTTGATTAAAGATTGAAGACACATGAATTTAAATAAATAAATAAAATAATGATGTGCACGGATAAATAATATTTAATAAATATTGCAATATTCCATAAAACATGGTGTCAATTTGGATTTCATAGTGACTTTAAAGGTGAGGTCACAATAGAGAAAATTGAAAGGCAAAAAAGGTGTAGCCTATCGATGTATGAAGCATTGCTCACACAGAAGTCACTTTCAAACCAGCTTTTTGTTGGTCAACTCTGTGTTTTCATGTGACCAACTTGATTCAGATGCAAAAATCTGCATGGGGGCATCTTTCACCCTCAGGCAAAATTCCAGATCGCACAGATTTCTATTGAAATGACTTGATTTCGACCATGACAATTTGCAGAACAATGGTATATGTGACCACACTTTAAGATAGCCTACATCTAAAATGTATGACATACAGTGGGATTTAATTTAAAGAAAGATGGCACATTTTAAAACAAAACATTTCACAAAAGACATTATTTAAGCCGGGGACACACCTAACGATTAGCTGAAACATTCTAAGACTGAACTGAACACACATACCGATTGTTTCCTGCGACTGAAGCCGATTTAAATACTCACACATGGAATTTGAACACCGACTGTAATCGCAGACTGAACGCAACTGGCTCTGACTGGACGCGTTTGAGCGCAATCAGTCATAAGTATCAATTTACATTCATAATCGGCCTTACAATCGTTAAGTGTGTGCGCGGCTTTAGGCACATCTGCTGGACATCTAGAAAATAACTGAATTTATACATCTGCAAAAAATCACCAATACACGGCTCATTACACTGTGTTCCAAATTATTATGCAAATGACATATCAGTAGGATTTCAGTACAATAAACATTAATATTTTAGTTTTCCTAGGAAAGTGTTTGTTTGTTTATTAATCCATGTCTTTTTAGATAACTGTTATCAATCTCAGACAAAATAATTTGCCAGGTCTATGGAAACCATACTTAGAGGTTGTTCTACATTATTCAGCAAGTCACAGTTCTCATGCAATATGGGGAGGAAGAAAGATCTTTCTGAAGATGAAAAGCATGAAATGGTGCAATGTTGTGCAAAAGGCATGAAAACAACTAATATTGTGTGAAAACTAAATGCAGATTATTGAATTATCATAAGATTTGTGAGTGATTTAGAGAACAGCAGAACTCGGTCAGAAAAAGGCTTATTAAGGAAAGTTTCTATCAAACAAGTTAATTGTATTAAAAGGGCAGCTATAAAAAGCCAGTGTTGAGCAGCAAACAGGTATTTGAAGCTCTTGGTGTCTCTGGAGTCTTGAGAACCTCTCCATGCAGTTGCATTTCAGCCACTCCTAACCAAACCTCACAAAGAGAAACATTTACAGTGGTTTTAGAAATACATTTTCAAACAGTTTTATTGCTGTGGTGTTTTATGCAGCATGGGATAGTGCATAGTGCATTGTATTTCAGAAGGCACTATCCTCCTTTGTATACCATAACTGAAAATGGCCAGTTATGAACTCCACATATCTTGATGAAGTCATTTTGACACCCTCAGAGACCCTAAAGCAGGGATGGGCAACTCCGGTCCTGGAGGGCCACTGCCCAGCAGAGTTTAGCTCCAACCTTAATCAAACACACCTGAACCAGCTAATCAAGGTCTTCAGAATTAGTAGAAAGCTATAGGCAAGTGAGTTTTTATCAGGGATGGAGATAAACTCTGCAGGACACTGGCCCTCCAGGACCAGAGTTGCCCATCCCTGCCCTAAAGGGACCTTCCATCTCACTTCCCAATATTCCAGCCCAGATCATCCCCCGCCAGCTCCCTGCTGATGTCATAGTCTTGTTGGAAAGTGGTGGCCATTCACCAACTATCCAGAAATCCATCCATCTAGACCATCCATTGTAGTACGGCATTCGTCAGTGAATAAAACTATTTACAAACGAGTCTTTAAGTATTTTTAAACC
Organism: Megalobrama amblycephala; assembly: GCF_018812025.1. Taxonomy (NCBI): domain Eukaryota; kingdom Metazoa; phylum Chordata; class Actinopteri; order Cypriniformes; family Xenocyprididae; genus Megalobrama; species Megalobrama amblycephala. The sequence continues at coordinate 17,236,459 of NC_063060.1, read as the reverse complement.
CACTGTAAATGTTTCTTTTTGTGGCTGAAATGCATCTTTTCGCACAGCTGCCAGCCTGCATGGAGAGGTTCTCAAGACTCCAGAGACACCAGGAGCTTCAAATACCTGTTTGCTGCTCAACACTGGCTTTTTTTTATAGCTGCCCTTTTAATACAAATAATTTTTTTGACAGAAACTTTCCTTAATAAGCCTTTATCTGACCGAGTTCTGCTGTGCTCTAAATCACTCACAAATCTTGTAATATTTCAATAATCTGCATTCAGTTTTCACACAATATTAGTTGTTTTCATGCCTTTTGCACAACATTGGACCATTTCATGCTTTTCATCTTCAGAAAGATCTTTCTTCCTCCTCATATTGCATGAGAACTGTGACTTGCTTAATAATGTGGAACAACCTCTAAGTAGGGTTTCCATTTACCTAAGTAGACCTGGCAAATTATTTTGTCTGAGATTGATAACAGTTATCTAAAAAGACATGGATTAATAAACAAACAAACACTTTCTTAGAAAAACTAAAATCTGAATGTTTATTGTACTAAAATCCTACTGATATGACACTAGAATAATAATTTGGAACACAGTGTATATTAAATAGGCTATAATATTTCTTATTCGTTTTACTGTAGGCTATAACTTTTCATTGTTTTAAATGTTTGCACTGCTATGAATAGGCTTTGTAAACATCAAGTTTTAAATGCCAAGCTGCTGAAAATAAGAATCTGTTCTTAATGATTTGTCTGGTTAAATAAAGGTTAAATGAAATGAAAATAAAATGCTCTCTGTCCTTTCAGATCGAAACTTTCATTCCTTCTCAACACAGAGCAACGACTTCCATCACAGTGAGAAAAATCGAGAGAGGCTCCAGAATTTGAACAATGTATACATTTTGACAATGTGTTTCTCAGATACTATCATATCAGTAACACATTTTTCTTTATTCATGTTCATTTTGTTTTACATTGTTGTGGGTGGTAACTTTTGGGTTGTTAGGTGGTTGTTTACAGACCAAATCAAAAGGCAACCTGCAAGTCTCTTATAACGCTGCCTATACTGGAAGCATGGTTTTGGATATTTTAGTGGAGAGAGACATTTCCTGAACCCAATGCAGCTTATGATCATGTTGTAAATTATCAAGTAAAATTACAATGACAATAGGAAAAAAATCAAACAAACAATACTTTGAAAACACACCTGTTTTAATGGTTTGCCTTTAAAACAATAATGCATTTTGCCTTCAAACATTGTTATCTTGTCAAGCATTAGTAACAGTGAATAACTATATAACTGTATGTGAAATTGCAAAAATACTAAAAGCTACACTTAGAGAATAAAGAGCAATTCATAAATGTTTTGTGGTCTTTGTCAGTGTATTAAATCATATCAAAGACCAACAGATCTCATCAGTAGATGGTGCAGTTGGCAGTTGAGTACTCCAGACAAATCCATTCATTTGTGTACATCTTATAGCCCTCAGCATCCACCAGCCCGCTGCCTGCAAATGCACACAAAAGAGGACTCAGTGGTTTCTCTGCATGACTGGACAAGAAAAAGCAGTATTTTATCAAAGCCATCATAGCATGTAGCACAGACACATGGCATATGTGAAACATTCTCACCCTCAATGAGGTTGTAGAGGGTGCAGTAGGTTGTGCCATTGTCTTCCAGCCTGGCCCATGATTTTGAGATGGAATATCCCTGTGGCAGTGGCAAAAAGAAGAAAAAAAAGAAGCCAAAAGTATAAAAAATCCTTGAAAAGGAATTTTTACTTCATGCTTCAACAGTTTTCAAAAGAGAGAAAAGAGATAACAGTGGTAACATCAACATTTTAGGTAATGTAGAATACAGATTCAGTAGGGGAGCATGGGGTGAGATGAACATGTGGGTAAGTTGACAGACACCTTTTATCTAGGTAACTCTATTTTTGTCGTATAATCATACAAGTAGGAAGTATCCATTTCTAGCTAATTGTGAGAAAGAGATTCACACATTTTGTGTAAAAATATAACATTCAAACGTTTGTGTGTGTTTTTTTTTTTTTTTTTTAACCCTCCAAAGCCTATGTTTAAAAAAAGTCTGGGAACAGTAAGTGTGTAACTTACTGCATAAATCATAGTAACAATAAAATTATGCACTTCATTTGGGATTTTAGGTCATTTAGCTCTTTTTTTTTTTTTTTTTTTTTAGATCTTATATAGGCCTATGTGTAATTGTCTAATTTTCACCATTATTTGTACAGTGGCATGAAAAAGTATGTGAATCTGTGAAAATGAGAATTATTTTAATAAAATAAGAGGGATAATAAAAAATGCATGTTATTTTTTGTTTAGTACTGTCCTGAGTAAGATATTTTACATAAAAGATGTTTGCATTTAGTTCACAAGACAAAACAATAGCAGAATTTATTAAAATAACCCCATTCATAAGTATGTGAACCATTGATTCTCAATACTGTGTGTTGTTACCTGGATGATCTATGACTGTTTTTATGTTTTGTGATGGTTGTTCATGAGTCTCTTGTTTGTCTTGAGCAGTTAAACTGAGCTCTGCTCTTCAGAAAATTCCTCCAGGTCCTGCAGATTCTTCAGTTTTCAAGCATTTTTGCATATTTGAACCCTTTACAGCAGTGACTGTATGATTTTGAGATTCATCTTTTCACACTGAGGACAACTGAGGGACTCAAACTCAACTATTAAAAAAGGTTCAAACATTCACTGATGCTCCAGAAGGAAACACGATGCATTAAGAGCCGAGGGGTGAAAACTTTTGAATTCAAATATCAAGGTAAATTGTACTTAATTTTTCTGCCGGGAAACATGCAAGTATCTTCTGTTGGTTCCGAAGGGCAGTACTAAATGAAAAACAATGATATTTAAACAAAATAAAAAAAATTGTGACATCTTCATCCTGTTCAAAAGTTTTCACCCCCCCGACTCTTAATGCATCGTGTTTCCTTCTGGAGCATCAGTGAATGTTTGAACCTTTTTTAATAGTTGAGTTTGAGTCCCTCAGTTGTCCTCAGTGTGAAAAGATGAATCTCAAAATCATACAGTCACTGCTGTAAAGGGTTCAAATATGCAAAAATGCTTGAAAACTGAAGAATCTGCAGGACCTGGAGGAATTTTCTGAAGAGCAGAGCTCAGTTTAACTGCTCAAGACAAACAAGAGACTCATGAACAACCATCACAAAACATAAAAACAGTCGTAGATCATCAGGTAACCACACAGTATTGAGAATCAATGGTTCACATACTGTACTTATGACTGGGGTTATTTCAATAAATTCAGTTATTGTTTTGTCTTTTGAACTAAATGCAAACATCTTTTATGTAAAATATCTTACTCAGGACAGTACTAAACAAAAAATAACATGCATTTTTTATTATCCCTCTTATTTTATTAAAATAATTCTCATTTTCACAGATTCTGCAAGGGGTTCACATACTTTTTCATGCCACTGTATAGGCAATTATGCAAACTTTTGAACTTCACTACAGTAAAAATCGACACTGCTGCTTTCACACCATGTCGTAATTACCATAATTAAGAGATGACAACATGTCCTCGTAATTACGGCAATATGATTCTGAGATCTATAAGGACGTGAATGCTTTTTATAAGTCAGAATCTCGTAATTACCATAACTAGTTTGACTTAAAAGCATTCACGTGTGCATAGAACTCGTAATTACAACTTTAGACTCCTAATTTTCTGAGAGCTACAACCTGTACCACATGACCCCTGTGCAAGAAAATTGTAAAAGTCCAAATCTGAGGATGTGAATAGCTCCAGGTACAGTGTCATGTGTTGTCATCTCTTATTTAAGGTAATTATGGCATACTGGCTAAATCGTAATGATATTTCACAATATTACATTTTTTACTGTATTTTGATCAAATAAACGCCACCTTAAGTGTAAGACTTCTTTCAAAACGCTATACGTAAAAGTTATGAATCTGTTTTGTTTTGTTTTTTTTGTTTTGTTTTTTTGCTGGTAATTTGAGATTTAATAGGCTACAGCAACAACTAGACAAATGTCTTTGTGCCAAAGCAAATTTGTTCTGCCACAAAATAATATGAATAAATACACATGATTTGATTAGCACAATATTAGTCCAGAAGTAGGCTACTGAGGCTTTTTTCCCAAAACATACAAAATGAACATTTATATAGGGAATGTTGAGTTCTTGCTTGACAAGACAAGTCCAGCAATACATATTTCTTGAAACAAAATTTGCTATTAACCCCGCTATCTCCCACTTGTTCTTGATATTATGAAAAGAATATTGGCAGCATAGCATTTTACCGTCACTCTACAGACAGATTCTTCGGTTGCCACCAAGTGAAAGGTCAGGTCCTGCTTGCTGGTCCACTGTCTGGAGGTATGTTTAGCTACGATGTGGAAAGGTGTAGCCGAAACCAGCTGAAGACAACAGTTCAACAGACAACAGATTTTTATATATTTCTAGGGAAATATACTGTTGCTAAATATACTGTTGGGAAAAAGATCAAAAACTATTTTATGTTTTTGTAAAAAAAAAAAAAAAAAACGAACGTGCCTAAAACTTTTGCATGGTACTCTACCTGTACATGCCAATACAAGTTTAATACTTAAGATTAAAGGTAGAAAACAGCAGAATCTTAGATGCTCTTACCTCATACAGGCATCTCTGTCCAACAGTCATACATCCAGACATGCCCCTCCAGGCCTTGATTTGGTTCACCAGACTCACAAAAACGTCCTGACATGGGATCCCAAAGAGCCTGACAATGCAATGCCATGTGATTATAGGTGGCGTGAATTTGTAAATTAGATTGTGGATCTGGTTCGTGACAGAATTCAGACCATTGACATCCTTAGACTTGCATCAAGCATATCAAATGATCTTTATGAAAGTGTACAGAATGTGGAGGGTCAGTCATTGTACATAATTTGCATGGTGGATGATAGAGATAAAAGATCAAACCCTTGCCTTGTGATGCTAGTCATAAGTTTACGATTTGTCTTGGTTCTTATGCTGCTCAGTCATCATAAGATTGTTGATTTGTCTTAGTAAGTGTGTAAATGAAACTTTTTTATTTTATTTATTTTTTTTTTTTTTTTAAAAGAAACTTTTGAAAGAGAGTTAACTATTATATACAATAATATATGATGTGAATCACAGGCCTAAAACTGATAAGAAAGGACAAAATATCCAGTGATATTTTATATAATATTTATAAATTATATCTATTAATATGTTGAATTAGCTTTTTTATATTTTCAGTTTTCTTTTTCTTTTTAGTTTGTTTTAGTAATTTTGATTATTATTTTTGTTTGTTTAAGCATTATTTTAAGATGTACATGTTACAGTGTAATTATACAATTAAGTACTGAATAAAATTAATTATACAATTAAGTATTGAGTAATATTAATTAACAACATGTACTAACTATAGCATTGTAAATTTGGTTTGGTTTGGTTTAGGGTTAGTTGTAATTCCACATAATTTAGTGATATTACTATAATAATTATGTAATGTCACATGTAACAAGGACACTGAAATCGTGTTATCATTTTTAAAAAAATATTTCTATATATCTTGAATTTATTTTTGTTTCAATTTTAGTTTGAGGTTTTACAAGTACTTCTACTTATATTATCATCTAATATATATGTTTTATTTTACTCAAACTTACTTTCAATAACCAAAATAATTATTTTTTAGTGAACAATACCTATTGTGATAGTATTGCATTATATACATTGATTTATACTGATGTTATGACTATTTATACCAGTAACCACACATAAAAATCTTAAAGCCTGTTCACACCAAGGACAATAACTATAACGATAACGATAAATACATAGTTCTAAAAATCATTCTAAATATAAAATAATAGCAGAGTCCACACTACAACTATAATGATAATGGCACAGAGAAGCAATATCATTGGAATCACTTTCAGAGCGATATTTTCCAGCTGATGAACAATAGAAACATGAAAGGCCAATCAGAATTTACCTGACTTGAAGGATCTCGGGCATTTAAAGTGACAGACAACAAAACTGCAGTGCAAAAGTAGAATAAACAGAACGATACTGTCCACTGGTGTGGACGCTAATATAGTCATCATTATAGTTATCTTTATAGTTATCGCTCTTGGTGTGAACAGGGCCTTAACCATGTGACTGACAAGGAATGACCCACTTTATTACACCTCTATGAGTGCAAACACACTGACAGCAGCTGATTAATATCCAATATGTCCAATATGTGCACAAAAAAATATCTAAAACTCTCCAGTCAAACATCATCTTACCATATGACTCTGCACTGAGCGTGGAGCGGTTCTCCCGTTGCCATCAGACTGAACCCTAGTGTCAGGGTGAGAGTTAGAAGCAACGTTCTTGTTTGCATGGTGAAGATCTCTTAAAGGTCTGTGCGTCCTGTCAATGAACATACAGAAACATGCTTGAGTTTTATAGTGGAGTCTGATCAGAGCTGATGGGAAGTGGAGCCACAGCATTGATTAGCAAAGGCCACATCACCTGAGCTCCAGAAATGGAAGTGTTTGGCCATTAAATGTGTGCCCTTCTGTCTAATTAGAGATGCTTGGATAAATGTGTTAATTTTGTAAGTCAGCTGATCGGTGTTTGACACAGATTTGTGTTCTGTTTGAGTGTGTATAAAGGCTGTTTAGTAATATGTGTGAATGATATGCCTTTTATTTATGCTGTACACACAAAGACAGCCTTTCATATCTATGAATACAGCTATTTGAAACAGTAAGATATTCATAGTAATTTCAAAAAGATTCACAAGTTTGGTGAAGACAGCAACTGATGTCAAATATGAGCTGTAAATGTATTCAGTGTGGACAGTTCAAAAGTTTGTGGTCAGTAAGATAAAATAAAAAAAGAATTAATACTTTTATTCAGAAAGTATGCATAAATTGATCTAAAATGATGGTAAAGACATTTATAATGTTACAAAAGATTCTTATTTTAGGTAAATTCTGTTCTTTTTAACTTTCTGTTCAACAAAGAATCCTGAAAAAAAATGTCATGGTATCCACAAACATATTAAGTAGCATAAGTGATTTCAAGATTGATAATAATAAGAAATATTCCTTGAGCAAAAAAAAAAAAAAAAAAAAAAAAATCATTCAGCATATTTGAAGGATCATACTGAAGGCTGGAGTAAAGATGCTGAAAGCTCTTCAGCTATATCACAGGAATAAATTACATTATTAAATACATTAAATTGAAAATAGTTTTGTTTAATAACTAATAATATCTCACAATATTACTGTCAAATAAATGCAGCCTTGGTGAGCATAAGAGACAAACATTAAAACAGTCTTACCAACCCCAAACTTTTGAACAGTTGTCTATGAATATAAATGTATAGGCCTATGCAGATTTTACATAAGTTACATAGAAGAGTTTTACAAAGGTACATTGTTGATAACAGCAGTAATGTAGCATGAGGCAGCAGACTATGCATGCATCCAATCATATGCATGCTGCTTGTGTGAATGCAGTAAGCGATGTCTCTTTTACGACACTACTATAGTCCTGTTTTTACACTAGAGGCAGTATTTTACCAGTTAGTAATTTACCAGTTTTAATGTTATTTTAAGGTGGGGCAGAATTAAGTGAATGGCAAAACTCAACATTTTGTTTGAGTACCCCCTCTGTCACCTCAAGGGGTATGGGAACTTGGGGTATGCATAGAACCCCATAGTGCATCCTGCTGCCATCTCTTCCACAGGTATATGATGCACACACACCCGACCATCCACCCGATCTAAAAGAAAACATTAGACCAGGCAACCTTCTTCCATTGCTCTATGGTCCAGTTCTGATGCTCATGTGCCCATTGTAGGTGCTTTCAGTGGTGGACAGGGGTCATCATTGGCACTCTGACCAGTCTGTGCATATGAGGCAAACTGGGATGTGCTGTGTGTTCTGACACCTTTCTATCATGGGCAGCATTGCGTTTTTAAGCAATCTGTGCTACAGAAGCTCTTCTGTGTGATCAGACCAGATGGCTAGCCTTCGCTCCCCATGTGCATCAGTGAGCCCTGGGTGCTCATGACCCTGATGCCGGTTCAACGGTTGTTCTGTTTTATTCCTGCTGACCACCAGAGGCAGTGTAAACACTATGGATTATCGTAGCACCAGCTAGATCGATCGAAAGAATATACCAACAAAGTCATGTAGTGATGTATGCTTACCCCTGGGAGGTTATAAGCCACAGTAGCTCAGCACTCTGCCTCTTTCGCTTTCTCGCCTGGTTGCTTTTGGTTGAGTGATGTATTTGCGCTGTCAAGTGTAGCTTACAAAAGCAGTGAGATATCGTCCGCAAAAGCTGTTTCAGCGAGCATCTACGCCACTTCAACAGATTTGGACTATTTTAGCAGCATTTTGGTGAGTTTTTATTTTCTATTTGTGTTTACATTGCTTTTGTCTGTAACACTCTGTGTTTCTCAGTGTAATCCGGTGGCTGGGGTTTTTCCGTGCCAATAAGTTAATGGTCTCCTTTTGACTTAATCATCTATTCAGCTGTTCTTAGTGTTTTTCCTCTAATTTATGTTGTACTCTGTGCTGAGCTGTTAGCATTACCTGTCGGTTCACCTGAGGGAAGCATATAATTTTTTATTATTTTTCCTGCCTGTTTTCGTTGCTTCATTACCATCTTCCCGCTTAACCTTAAACCTTATGGTGCTAGCCAAGGGTATCATTGGTGAGTAACTATGGCTCACAGCTCAATTGATACTGGTTTTCCACTGACTTGTAAGCTGTGCCCTAATAATCTTTTCCCGGATGACGATCATGACATCTGCCTGTTGTGTTTGGGTGTTCAACATCTGAGAGAGGCTCTCATGGATCCGTGTCTGCACTGCAGCCTTTTATCTATGTCGGAATGACACAGAACGACAACTCCGTCTTGCTGAGTTACACCCTAATTCAATGTCTGCAGCAGCCGGTTTTTCGGCCACCTCATTGACAACTGCCAGGAGGACCACTAAAAGTCATACACATAAAGCCTGAGACACTCCGGCGACAGGCCGGCGGTCAAGTGTTTTTCCATAGAACAGCTGGAGTACTGGAGGACCAGCACAGCAGACCCCTGGGTTTTGATGACTCTGAGCAGGGGATATACTCTACAGTTTCGATGCTGGCCCTCAGATTTTCAAGAATTGTCCAAGATTTTCAAGATTGTCAGAGATGCAGTTAGTGCAATGGCGCTCTCTCTGGAAATTTGTTCACTGTTAGAAAAGGGAGCCATAGAAAAAGTTCATCCCCTCATTCAGGGAGATGGGTTCTATTCAACATATTTTCTTGTTCTGAAGAAGGACAGTGGTTTCCCCCCAATACTCAATTTGAGGCATCTGAAATTGTTCCTGAAGGTCCTTCCTTTTCGGATGCTGCACACAGCCGATGTTCTTTGGTCTGTGACAGCAGACGATTGGTTTGTAAGTGTCGACCTGTAAGATGCATACTTTCACGTCTCAATTGCTGTTCATCACTGAAAGTTTCTGTGTTTCAGTTTCCTGAATCAAGCCTACCAGTTTCAAAGTTCTACCCTTAGATCTTTCCCTTGCTCCTCATGTCTTCACAAAGTGTGTGACCACAGCTCTGTCACCTCTTTGGATGAGAGGTATGCATATTCTGCCTTATTTGGACAACTGACTTCTTGACTGATTGTAATTTGTCATCGTTGCATTTTTGCGTTGAGGCAGTGGAGACAGCTAGAGTTTCTGAAGGCAGGAATTCCCCCTTGGTGCTGTTCCCTCTCTTCAGGAGTTGATCACGACAGACGCTTCCCTCACAGAGTGGGGGGCAACATGGAATCGGAGGGGTATTTGCGGTCACTAAACACAACCTGCTGGAACTACATGCAATGTTCTTGGCTCTAAAGTATTTCATGCCAGACCTGGCAGACCACGATGGCAATCCATGGAAGCTTCAGGAAGGACCTCCTCTCCCAGCTGGAGGCCAGCATCTGGCACCTTGAGCTTTGGGTCTGGCCATTGGGTCAAATCCTTCTCTGGCATTGGGACCCTGTGGTTATTCACTCCGTCTCTAATGCTAGGGCTTCTTCCACACAACAGAATTATGCTTCCTGTTGGAAGCTTTTTTCTGCATGGTGTGAGGAGCGGGGGCTTGATCATGCAACATGTGACATTCCGAGCATCTTAATCTTTCTTCAACATTTACTGAAGGAGGGCAAGGTGGCTTCCATGCTGAAAGTGTACATTGCTGCGATTTCTGCATATCATTTTCCAGTTGGTGGATCTTCTCTTGGATCTCACATGTCTGCAGTCTTTTGCAAAACGAATCAGTGAGTTGCAAACACAACAGTTAGTTAGTGAATTGTGCCTGCATTGGTTGCTGGATGACTCCAGGGTGGTCCTTCAACCAAATCCTTCTTTTCTTCAAAAGCCCTTCTTCCTCAGTTCATAAACCAGCACAATGAACTGGCCTCTTTTCAGACTTCTTCAGGGTCTGACTCAAGTGCCCAATTTCTGTGTCCTGTTTGTGCCTTGAATTGTTATGTTAACTCTACTGCTTGACAGTAAGACCAGTTTTTTGTCTGCAATGGTGGTGTGAAGAAGGTGCACCAGTGTCGAGGTTGTAGAACTGGATAGGCCATTGGAGGCCATTATGCTGGCTTGCAAGGCAGCGGGGAGACCATTGCCCTTGAGACTAACCTGCCATTCCACTAGGGCCATCTCATCTTCATGGACTGTTTTTAGTTTCCTTGGTGGATATCTGCACTGCCGCTACCTGGGCTTCTCCATGCACGTTTGCTCAGTTTTATGAGGTCAACGTTGCTGCTCATCATGCCGTTATTTCTGGGGTTCTTCAGGAGTGGCCTTAATCTTCATCAGGTGGGTGGCATTCCTCATGACTGTGTTGGTATGTGTCTTCCATAGTGTGTACACTGCCTGTGGCAGTCATTAGGAATGAAACAGAACGCTAGTTATGCATGTAACTGTGGTTCCCTTTCGAGGGAACTCGTGCTGCGTCAATGTCAACATTGACATTGGAACACCTCTGCATGATTGCGTCTGAAGCACTTGTGTCAACTAGTCCAATGGCGGAACGTCACAGGTGGGTGAAGTCTATGCAAACTGGCACACAGTATCCTCCTGTGTTCCCTGAGAGCAGTATACATTCCAGGGTACCACAATTTAGGAGCATACATCCTGTTGAGGCAGGGACTGAGGTCTAGGGATTAGAAACTTCACCCTGAGGTGGTGAAGCATATATGAGAGGTTTTCGGCCAAGCGGATGTGGATCTGTTTGCGTCTCAGGATACGACGCACTGCCCACTTTGATTCTCCCTCACACACCCAGCTCCCTTGGGGCTGGGTGTTATGGTACAGACATGGCCGAAGCTATGTCTCTATGCTTTTCCCTTGATTGCTATGCTCCCAGGAGTTCTGGAGAAGGTCCGTTGGGACGGAATAAGTCTACTATCACTAGCGCCGTACTGGCCGAGCTGACTATGGTTCTTGGACATGGTGTCCCTCCTAGACAGCTCCCCCTTGGAGATTCCGGTCAGGAGGGTCCTTCTGTCTCAAGTGGGAGGCGTGACCCTTCACCCCCACCCAGAGATATGGAACCTGTGAGTTTGGCCTCTGAGGGAGCCTAACTCATAAATTTTGGTCTCTCAACTGAGGTTGTGGAGACCATACTTCACTCCAGAGCTCCCTTCACGAGGATACGGTATGCATTGAAGTGTTTCACTTCATGGTGCACATCTTGACTGTGGGTCCCAGTTAACTGCCCTATTGGTACAGTGCTGAAGTTACTGCAGGTTTGTTTTTCCGCAGGGTCATCCCCTTCCACATCTCCCCATCCCCAGCCTTAGCTGCCTACCATGTCCCTTTGGGTGGTGTATCCCTGGGGAGAAACCCGTTGGCCACATTTACTCCATGGTGCTTTTAGGCCAGGACAGGAGTATGGCAGCTTAGAAATCCTTATTATATAAGGAGTTATCCCTACAGGATGTGGTATGCGGCAGGCTGGTCCTCTCCGCTCACCTTTGTAAGGTTTTACAACCTTGACCTGGGCACTGCCCCAGGTTCGCAGGTACTCATGTCTTAGTTGTGCTCTCAGTATTCACACGGACAGGCACTTGTAAGCATGCCGTTTGGATATTGTCATTCCCAAAGAGTCATTGACGCAGCGCAAGTTCCCTTGAAATGTTACGACTGTAACCATAGTTCCCTGAGAAGGGAACGAGACGCTGCGTCGCCCTGCCATACTTCCTTCATCCCTGACGCTGGTCATTCCGGATGTGCTTTTATGCTTTCCTGGTCATAATGTCACCTGCCCGTGACATTCCGTCTCTCCATTGGACTAGTTGACACAAGTGCTTCAGACGCAATCACACAGAGGCATTCCCAAAGCATCATTAACTCCCTGAGGTCCGAAAACGCGCCGGCGCGTTTTGCAGGATTTTTTTCACATTGCAGCAAAACAGACTTAAAATACTCCGTCATTTCTTGTCATAGAGACATAAGTAATATATCAATTGAAACTATAGAATGTCTTCTTTTATTTGTGTACACTCAGAGTAAAAACACAATGTTGTGCTTTTTGTAAAATAAAGAAAGCTAACATGATGCGTGATCTCTCCTCTCAAGTATGAATTGAAAACACCATTCCTGAAATGTCCTCTTCTTCTTTAGAATAATTTGTGGACTAAAGGTGTACAGAGCGCCCTCCGGCTGCAAGTATGAATTGAAAACACAGTATCCAGCACTCATAGTGAGGACAATAAATATTACTTCTCAGTATAGAAAATTGACATAAATATATAAGAATCCATCAATATTTCTCCAAATGTGCATGCTTTTAAGCTAAAAGCCTATACGAAATGCCATAGAGGTAACATGATTGTTCAGACACTTTGCATCACACAATTACATTATATTTTAAAGAATATAATAGAATATCATTATTTTAAATTGTAATAATATTTCACAGTATTGCTGTTTATGATGAGCTGAAACATTATTACAGAGGGTTTTTTTCACAGCCTACCTGACTGAAAGGCCTCATTAATATGCAAGTCATTTCAGGTCATTATTATGTGATTCTTTTGTCTTCTCAGATGTAAATGGCCCATTATTCATGATGATTCACGCCTCCACGCATACTGTGTTTCTTGACAAAAAGTGTCTTACAAAAACTAAATCAATATATTGTTTTATATGAAGGAGTAGGCAGCATAATTTTTTACATAATTCTGAAGCAAAAACTCTATTATTTTTACAACCTCCAATACCCAGAAGTCTTGTGAACACAGATTTAATATACTTTTTTTGGCCTTATTTCAGTGACTTAAGTTTTTTGTTTTTTTTCAATAACCACGCATAAACATTATTCCTTCAAAAATACAAACATGTACATACATGTTCCTCACATATTATTGTAGCCTAGTTTGTGCTGAATATAGTGTAATGACACTTTTGTCATTTATATGTTTATGAACAACTGAAAAAAGCACAAATGTCAGGGCATGTCAAAACTTCTCCAAGCCCCAAATCAGCCTCAGACTCCAGAGGGTTAACGCAGCGTATATAGGTATATTCTCTCAACCTATCTAGCTGGTGCTGTGATAATCCACAGTGTTTACACCGCCTCTGGCGGTCATCCGGAATTCACAGAACCACAGTTACATGTGTAACTACCATTCTTCCTTGCACCATTTTGGTAGGTACTAACCACTGCATACCGGGAACACCACACAAGACTTGCCTGGAGATGCTCTGACACGTCTAGCCCAGTGGTTTTTAGTCCTGCTCCCAGGGACCCATTGACCTGCATATTTTTGTATGTCTTTCTTTTCTGACACCCTTAGTTCAATTCATAGAGCTCTCATATAAGAGATGATGATCTGAATCAGGTGTGTTAAATAAGGGAAACATACAAAATGTACAGAACAGTGGGTCCTCAGGACCAAGATTGAAACCACTGGTCTAGCCATCACTATTTTTAGTCGCTCAAATCTTTTTTCTTGACAATTTTCCTACTTCCAACACATGAAATTCAAAAACTGACTGTTTACTTGCTGCCTAATATATCCCACACCTCGACAGGTGCCACTGTAACAATATAATCAATGTTATTCAATTAACCTGTAAATAGTTTTATTTTTATTTTGGCTAATCAATGTAAATTCTTGTTTTAATGCATTCAGCAGTATCCCTGTGAGGGGGATATTTCATACATAATCACATCTGTGATTAAAATGACTAAACTGTTTGAAATGATCTTCATTAGAGGACATCATTTTAATCAGATGATTCAATATGTTGAAATTACACTGAGTCAAAGGGCAGCATGAAGCTATGTGGGTCTGTTTTACTTTACTTTCCATGACACATACTGTAGTAATGTCAGAAGTTCAGCACTATCAGAAGTTCAGCTCTATTACGAAATCCTCTGATTTGCTTTTATTTCTCAATCAATGTATGGAACTTTATTTCAAAAACAAAAGACCACAAAATAAAACTTGTAATAAACAAACAGGTCACAACTGGCCAATGTCCAATACAAATCAGTCATTTGTGCTTCAAAACAAACAAAATGTAACATTTTGATTTCAAAGCTAATGAAATATGGAGGATTTACAAACTAAAATAATCTAAATGTATCCTTTGGCTCTGAAATATCACTATGTTTTCATATGTGTTTTCAAAGCATGGATAAGTTAAATGGATGAAAGAGGTAAAAATTAAACAATTTCATAAAAGGTTTGTCGGTAAAACGCTTTACAATAATGTATCATTTGTTAACATTAGTTAATGTATTAACTAACATGAACTCAAAATGATTAATACATTTGTTACAGTGTTTATTAATCTTCGTTAATGTTAGTTAATAAAAATACAGTTGTTCATTGTTTGTTCATGTTAGTTCACAGTGCATTAACTCATGTTAACAAATACAACTTTTGATTTTTAATAATTAGTAAATGGTAAAATTAACATTATCTAAGATTAATAAATGCTGTAGAAGTATTGTTCATTGTTAGTTCATGTTAACTAAAGTATTTAACTAATGTTAACTAATGAAAGCTTATTCTAAAGTGTTACTGGTTTGTCTCATGTTGTGCTACATTGTGGATAAACTCATCTCTCACAATCATCACCCAGACATCTGACACCGGAGCTCCCAGACTGCCATAGTTTTCTCTATTTTTAGCTTTAGCCATCTGGAAAAATCACCAAGTCATGGTGCCTCAAGCACAAGGTTTTCAAAATCATCCTGACATTATCTATTACAACCTTTAATGTTTCAAATAAGATAAAAAGCAAATCAAACCTGATCACGATCTTAGAAATTACGCAACACCCTGGACATGTTCAGTAAGTGATACTTCCTGTTTTCAATTTCAAATTAACAAAGGACATCAAATACAGACAGTGAGACAAAATCATTTGAAAATTGTTCTTTTTTTTTTTTTTTTTTACTGCATCTGACAAACGGTACAGAAAGAAATGTGTATTTTTTAAAAAAGAAAGTCCCATCACTCTATATCGTAGTCCCCAAATAGTTGACATGAGTTAACTATCCAGTTGTTCAGTTTGTCAGTATATTCCAGCTCCTCTGCCCTGTTTTCTGTTCAAGACTCAAACCAAAAGCAGTTCCAATGTTTCCCGGTATCTATAAACCTCTTCAGTCAGTGGCGTACAAGGAGCTTCATTGAGACCTTGACAGAATGGCGGACATAATTCATTTTGATTTGCAGTTATTAGTGATCCTTGAAGAAACACTCCAACAGAATAAATCACACAGTATTTTGCTTTTCAGTTACACTGAGCAAAAGAGATATATCTGAGATATCGATGGAATTTGATCTCTATGAGATATGTACTAGACGTTTTATAAATCCGTGAGGTATTTTTTTTTGACAAATAGTTTCTCTTTTTTTCTCCCTATGATGCAGAGATGGAATCCATGCTCCAGGCACGTCCTCTTGAGATAGTTATTGAGTCTTTGGTTCTGCCAGCTTCTCTGGCTCCAGATCCAAGTCAGTTAAGCAGCAGCAGCACATGATCTGAGTGTACTTGGTGACAGAATCTGGCATGGAGAAAAGAGACAAAAACAAGTTGGGGGTAAAAGAAGCTATGGAGTCACGCTGCAAAAAATAAAATAAATGAATATAAAATAAAATAATATGTTTGCCTATTATTTTACCGGCCCCATCCCATTGACATTTTTTTTTCTTATTTTAAGCATAAGACTTATTCTATTCTGTGTTCTGCAAAACATTGTAAATAACTTAATATATTTAATATATTATATTCTCTGAAGTCTCTGGAAAAAAAAAAAAAAAAAAAAAAATATATATATATATATATATATATATATATATATATATATATACACACACACACACACACACACACTAATTGAGAAAATTATTTTATAATGTATGATTCTGTATTTGAGGTCCATCTTCAGACGAAAAGAAAACATCTAACCTATCCTTGGCTTTCATTTAATTAATAGATTCATACAAAAATGTATAAATTAAGAAGAACTTAAACTGTGAACTTGCATGAACAATAGTCACATGTTTGCTGTGTTGAAGCAGTGGCTGCTATGGTAGTAATTAATTTGCCACATGACTATATGAACAAAATAAATCAGGGAAACAGTACAACACTGTAACTCAGTTCTGAGTGTGAAATAAAAATGTGGATGCACCATTTTTAAAAATTGAATTGTTCCAAGACAGGGGTTATTCTTATTGGCACACCAGCAGCTATTCAAAAAGGTAGCAATTTTAATTAGATTATTGATCACAGTGTCGTATTGCCATCTTCTCAAGCTTATAACATTGGAGTGATTTTTTAAGCTCATTTGATATTAGACTCACATATTAAGAGTATCACAAAATCTGCATTCCATCATCTCAGAAACATTGCTAGAATTAGGCCTTTCCACACATTGCCTGATGCTGAAAGGCTTATTCACACATTTATTACAATCAGGATTAATTATTGTAATACACTATGTCGGTCTACCTGCTTAATCTATCAAACAGCTGCAGTACATCCAGAATTCAGCAGCATGTGTTCTCATCTATACTTCAGCACATCACAGGCGTGCTTTACAGCCTGCATTGGTTTCCTTTTCAATCGCGTATTGATTTTAAAACTCTCACTCTAACATACAAAGCTATACGTGGAACAGCCTCTTCTTATATATGTGGCTTAGTTACCCCATACACACCTTCTCGTTCTCTTAGTTCTGCTGATTCTTTTACTCTTCAGCTGCCTCTTTGTAGATTAAAATCTATGGGGAGAGAGCTTTTTCTGTTGCTGCACCCAGGTTATGGAATGCACTTCGTCTTACTGTTAGAAATGCACTAATATTAGCCAGTTTCAGGAAGTTGCTAAAAACATCTTGAATGCATGGTTAAGCATTTAAATGCATTCAATAGTCTGAAGTTGGGAATTTTACACCTTAGTTTTAATAAATGTTTTGGGTAACACTTTATTTTAGGGTATTTTAACTAGTTGCTTATTAGCATGCATATTACTAGAATATTGGCTTTTTATTAGTACTTATTAAGCACATATTAATGCCTTATTCTGCATGACCTTATTCTACATTCTTAATCCTACCCAATACCTAAACTTAACAACTGCCTTACTAACTATTAATAAGCAGTAAATTAAGACTTTATTGAGGGAAAAGTCGTAGTTAATAGTTTATATGTGTTCCCTGTACTAAAATGTTTTGGTAACACTTCATTTTACAGTCCTTTTTACATGTTAATAACAGTAAATTACACATAGTTACATGCAACTAACCTTAAAACCAAACCGTAATCCTAACACTAACCCTATAGTAAGTTAATGTAGTTAATTATTATTACTCAGTACTTCAAAGTATTTATTACACTGTAACAAGGATACCTTAAAATAATAGTTGTATATATATATATATATATATATATATATATATATATATACACTGTCATGTGAATTGATGTGTAATATGTAATATGTGTGATGTGTAATATCCTCACCATTGATTTTACCGATCCATTTTGGCCTTTTCTCTTTGGGCAAGTAGATACACAGGTAATAAACAGGCACTCCAGACAGTGCGATGGCAACTCCTATGAGGGAGTTAATGGTGTCGCTGTACAGAGGCACGATCACGAGGAACACACTGCACAAGCAGTAGATGAAGGGAAAGAACAATGTGAGCTAATGAAGAAAAAGACACAAGACAGCTGAGTCAACAAACACACAGAATAAGACATTGGGTTTTATTCAAACAAATAAGCAGATATGAATGCTGGACCACTGTATAGATCTAGTTACCTTGACAGGTCTGTGTCTGTCAGGCTGAGTGATACGCAGGTAAATGAGTCCGGCCACAGACAGACCCACAAACAGCCAGTAACTGAAGCTGAAGTAGTTGATGAGTTGAAACACATCCTCTACACAGAGGAAGATCAGACCCATCACGCCCTATAAACATCCACAAATCCAATGGTTATCAGTGCCTATTCAGTAAGATGACTGCCACATTGGTCAGCGCAACATAAAAAAATGCAACTTTAAACATTCAGCAAACAAAATCAAACAATAAAATGACATTACTAGTGGTGTCAACTTCTGTTGTTTCTATGTGCAAGAATTCAAAGAGTAAATGTTTCGAGTGAAGGATCCAGCATGTTGTAAGCAGTGGCTAAAGGCTGCAAAGAATCATAAATACCAAAGAGAGAACACCGAAATGGAAAATCTGAAAATCATCCATGTTTGTGGTCTACATTTCAAACTGGATGACCACGAACACAGTGTTTTAGAGCAAACGGAGAGGGAAATCTAACAGATTTCTGCAGACAAATAAACAGAAATTTGCAAAACGGGTTAAAAATCGGTGAACTACTATGCATCCTTTTTTATTATACAAATGTGTTATAGAAATTGTAAAACTGCACCAAGATCAGGTAAAATCCATATAAACACTGCTTCATGGGTTCACAAATACTGCCCTCTAGCGGTGAACCACTGAAATTTTTAAATTATTTTAAAACAGCTATGCCACAACAAAGGCTTGCTTATGGAAATTGCGTAGTGGTTTAACATATTCGAAACAAAGTTTGCAAAGTTTTCAGTTTTATGAAACAGTGTTTCGAAAGTACCCATCATTATTCACTAGACCATCTTATTCTTGAACCTCTCCCTTCAAAAGTTCTGTCACAGAGTCCACAATCAAAGCCCTTTCAATGGATAAAGACGTGCCATACCTTTCCTTCCAGAAATACATCAAATTACATAAGTACAATGGGTCGTGAACACCATTTCATGTTGACTTTACCAACTGATTATGTTGTAGTATCGTATTATAATGGATAATCTATTCCAGATAATGTACATGCTGATACTTGGAGAAAAAGGAAAGAGTCTTACATTAAAGAGCAGTGCAGGTACAGGAGTGTAGCGCTCAGCATGGATCAGACTTAAGCTGATGGGAAGGTGGCCTTCTCTCGCCCCCACAAAAAACAACCTATCACCAAAGAAATGCAACATCTACTACATGCAAATATCAAGACTTTAAAGTCCTTGTTGTTTTAACTGGAACCAAAAAGTTTTACCTGGAGGCAGCAATGATGGAGGCATTGAGTCCTCCATAGCAAGACATGGCCACAGCGATGGGAACGATCCAGCTAATGGGACCTAGCACCTGATTTCCAAATGTCTACAGATGGGGACACAAACTAGATGGTTTATTCAAATGATAGTGCAATTAATACAATAAACTCATAAAGACCAAAGATCACATATTTGATACTCTGAAAGATCCTTACTACAGCCACTGCATCACTACCCATGAAAGAAGGCATGTCCAGAACTACATAGTAGGCCACGTTGGTCAGCAGATAGATGATTGTCACTATTGGCATGGAAATGGCTATAGCGATGGGAAGGTTCCTATTAATGGTCAAGGAGAAAGATTAAATGCTTAGGATGAATAACAGTGTGAGGAACAGGATGCATTCATTTTTATGTAGCTTTGGATAACAGTGTTTATTAAATGAATAAATGAAAAGATAAACACACCTAATCTGTTAGTCTTATAATGAGTCCACTGGTCATGAAGTTACTCACCAGCAGGACCAGATGGAATCTGTTGACATTTTTTGCATTACCTGAGCTAATTTTGGGGAAAATAAATCAATATTCTGATTTAAATATGTTGATTTAACATGTTGCTAGCATGATTTAACACATTGCTAACATGTTTCTAGAATGAATTAGCGTATTGTTAACATGTTTTAGCATGTTGCTAGCATAATTAGTACATTGCTAACATGTTTCTAATGTGATTTAAACAATTATTAACATGTTTAACATGTTACTAGCATGATTTAGTACATTGCTAACATTTTTCTAGAATGAATTAGCGTATCGTTAACATGTTTTAGCATGTTGCTAGCATAATTAGTACATTGCTAACATGTTTTACCATGTTGCTAACATGTTTCTAATGTGATTTAAACAATTATTAACATGTTTAACATGTTACTAGCATGATTTAGCATGTTGCTAGCATGTTTCTAGTTGAAAAAAACAGCATATGCTGGTAAGGTAGGTTTTGAAGCTGGTATGCTGGTTTAGGCTGGTCCTATGCTGGTCCAGGCCGGTCCTGGACCAGCATATGACCAGCTTAGGACAAGCCTAAACCAGCATACCAGCTTCAAAACCTACCTTAACCAGCATATGCTGTTTTTTTCAACAGGTAGGGCTGCCTTCAACTAAAGATTTTTCTGGTTGACTAGTAGTCATTCATTTTAAGCGATTAGTCGACTAATCACACGTTTATTAATAAACCATTATAAATGGTTTATTATAAATCATAATAAAGAGCCTTTAATGCCTAATCAGTGCTCAAGCGCACACAGCTTGCCACAGTGCAAGGGCAGAAGTAATGATTATAAATGCTTTGGGGGAAAAAAGCAAGGAGACTGCTTTAATATTTTAATAATGAATTGATAATCTAGTGTTTTCTGTATTTTCGACTGCAATGATAAAGTTGACAATTCTGTCATCTCCGCAGTAGTGGACGTGCCTAGATGCATGTTTCAAACGGATTACACAACCTGAGAATATTTGTTTTCCATTTGAATTGGTTCATTTATAAGTAGACATTTTGCTTTCTATAGATATGTTTTTCATGTCTGTGAGGCAAGTTTACATGTCATTTCATTTTGTTTTGTTTTTTTGGCGCGCTCAAGTCACAGAGAGAGATGGCAGAAAGAGTACCCTGTTTGCTTTTATTATTTTACAAAAGCACAATGTTTTGTTGTTATTGTGAGTGCACAGAAATAAAAGTAGACTTTACAGATTCAAAAGATCTGTATAGATAAGATTACTCTTATCTGTATGACCAAAAATGATGGAGTAATTCAAGTGCAAGTGATTGCACCGGTGCCTCCATGTTAGCTGCCATGCAGTAAGCGCACTACTTTTCAGCTTTCACACTCCACACAAACACTTGAAATAGCCCACATTTTTCTAGGTTAATTTTAAAGCGAACGGCCATGTAAAGTTGCTACTACTTGCATGTTTCAGATAATAAGCCATGTTTGAGGTTGATAAATGATAGGCGAGCGTTTGGATGTCCTGCCCGATGTACTGTAATTACCACATAGATCAGATCATAATCTGTCCATCACAGACTGCATGACTTTCTCCACTTCCTGTGGATTTTTTTTCTGCGACTAAGCAACTAAAAAAAATTTGGTTGACTAAGCCTCTTCTTGTTGACTGATGGTTAGTTGACTATTAGGGGGCAGCCCTAGTTTCTATCATGTGTTAGCACATTGCTAGCATGTTTGATCATATTTCTACCATGATTTAACATCCCTGCAAACAAGCCTGCACTCGCCCTTACAGGCCCAGAAATAGTCAATGACTGGCAGGAGCATCTGCCACTTAAATATTCCCTAAATCATACTCTGTAAAATGTAAATCTCTTTGATTCTGACCCCTACATGATGATTGAATCATCAATAAGTAATCAACTTCATCTAACCAGAATTTCTCTGGCAATTTTGTTAATACAAATGTGCTTCAGAAACACATAATTATAGCAGCCAGAGAACAACTGATGCTGAAAAGTCAAGGGTCAAGAGCCCAACTAAAGCAAACGCTCACCTCCATAATGGTGACTTCAAAATTTACTATTTTCAATAAAACATCAACATCTAAAAGTTTTGTATGAAAGAAATAATCAAACTGGATTGTAGTAAGTAAAGATGCTGAGATCTAGACAGATCTGTTAGCGTTTAATGTTCTGTTGCTGCTGCTGGTCATGTGACAGTGTTTTCAGCTTATTTAAATAAGGAGATTTTACTTTACTGCCAAGTCATTTGACTTTTATTATCTAACTGTTTTGTTATCGTATTAATTACAGATTATTTTTGTAATTTTACATACATTTGTATGTAATAAGAAAACAGAAAATACCGTATAAAAATACAGCCAAACAGAGCATGGGAAACGAAAGTGGGCTGCCTACACAAAACCTGCATGGGCCCAAAGGTACAAAAGTTGCTCTGGGCCCTAATGGGCTGAGTCACTGGGCCATCATGGGCTTAATGTGGGCAATTCGCTAGTGTGGGCTGCTCACAGAGAGCCCGCAGCTGGCCCTAGACTACTGTGCCCGCAAAAAGCCAGCATGGGCCCCACAGGGGCACGTTTGCAGGGATGTTGCTAGCTTGATTTAGCACATTGTTAGCATGTTTCTAGCATGCTTTAACACTTTGCTAACATGTTTCTAATATGATTAACACATTGTTAGTATGTTTCATGTTAGCATTGCTACCATGTTTTAGCACAGTGGTAGCATGTTTCGAGCATGAATTAACACATTTCTAACATATTTTAACACATTGGTAGCATGATTTAACACATTGCAAACATGATCCTAGCATGTATTAGCATATTGCTAACATGAATTAACATGTTGCTGCTAACACATGGCTAGTGTGTTCCCTTTCGAAAGGGAACTTCTACTCTGCGCTGATTGCGCTTTGAGGAACGTCACTTGTGACCCGTGTTCGAAATGCCAGAAATCACAACACTCCAATGCTATTGGCCGGCGACAGCCTATCACGTCCAACGGTGCGAACCGTGACGTATAAAGGGAACGCCTGCGGAAGCAGCCAGTATCTTTTGTCTTTTCGGGACTGTTTTGTCCGTGCCATTGTTTCACAAGCTCCGGTAAGAAATTACTTCTTTTTGTCTGCAAACGTTCAGGAGAATGTTTTCATCCGTGTCCCATGGGTTTGACACTTGATGTTCATGTTTCTGGCGTTTTTCTGTCTGGAGAGGAGCGAACGCGTAGACGTTGCTTGAGGGCGGCGTCTATGTGTGTTGGTCTATTATTCACGGCGAGCGTCTCTCCTGTTCAGACGCTCTGTTCTCATTTGACACTCTTTCCGAGGGAGGAGGTGTCTGCATCTGTGCCTGTCATTGTAGCCCCGTATGTGCTGAGGCAATACGGCGGCTGCAATCATAGGGCTCGCAGGTGAGCTCGTTGGAAGTCTGAGAGAATTATATTTCTCTCTGCTTCCCGGGGCTGACGAGGTTATGTTGTTGGATGACTGTGACGTCCGCGCTTGATGTCGCCGCGTCCAACAGCGACCGCTCCTCTGGCTGCTGGGTGTGCGAGCCGCTGTGTTTTTGGGACGCGCTTTTCGGCAGGCTGCAGCTGCCGGAAGTGCGCGTTAAGAAAGGAGCCGCGCGCGGACGGTTCGACGAACGGTTCCTTTCTGTCCATGAATATTGCGGCTTCCATAGACTTTCCATTCTCTCCTGATCTCCGTGTTTGAGATAGGGAGGGCATGGAAAAACCCTTGGCTGTTCAGATTTGGATCTGAGCCAGACAGACACGGGAGGAGGAAGAAACGGGAGTACTGGGTGATCGATTGTAAACACTGTTGCGTTTGTAATCGATTCCCCAGCTATTTAAGGGCAATTTATATCTATTTATATCTACCCTCTCCTTTTCTTCTTTCACCTCCCATAAATATATATTTGCTCAGGTGTTTTTACAGTTAGGCTGTCGGCTGGCCTTTTCTATGGCCATCTTCTGGCTTGATAGTGAAAGTGCTTTTAGGCTTTAAAGAACTTTTGATTTCTTCCTTCTTCATGCTTATAAGGAGGGAATATCTTTGTTCTACAAGCCGCAGGAAGGTAAGCTGGGTCCATATTTTTATGTTTATAAAAAGTGTGGACTTTGTTTTCCTGTATAGCTTCCCTGAGCATGTAGTCAGTAAAGTTTAAAGGGGTTTTTTGGGCAAAATAACTAGCATTAGGTTGGCTAGTTTTCAAAACATGCAGGCCGCTTATGGCCGCTGTTTTGTAGCCTCCTATATTAGAGTAGCTTCTCAGCTAATACTTAGCTTGGTTTGAGTTGGCACTCGTTGCTTCGTTGCTTCAGTTATTTGTGTGCAGGACGGCTTATCGGCCGCCTGACACGGTTTGCTTGCAGTGCTTCATTTTCTCCTCATATTTGAAGGTTCAAGATGGAGCCCAAGCTTTGCTTGGTCTAGTAGGCCTTAGCTATCGGCTAGGCTAGAGCTAGGTTAGGTGTTTGTTTGTTTTACATTCCCCTATTATTTACTATCCCCCTTGTGGTCGTATAGTTCCTAGTTCTGGCCTCCTCCTGAGGGAGTTGGTGGCCGTTTTTGCCCATATTCCCCTTCGTATATATGCGAGCTTACTCTAGTGCTGCCACAGGTTAACACCTGTTTCTGTGATAGCAGGCTGTGTTTAGCCTCTGTCTATGAACGTGGTGTTTTGTTGTACTCCCCGGTTAGGGTTTGTGTTTCACTAAGTGCATCACCTGTTGGATTGCACACTCAGGGTGAGTGTAGAGAGTCCTATTCTGGTTAGAATAGTATATTCTCGACTTCCCCCAGTCGATCATGACCACAGCAGCTGTTTCACTCTTGCTGTTAGATTGTTGGCTCTTTTATTATAGCCTCTCTTTAATACAGCTTGTTTTGGGGCGCTGTTGGTTTGCGATCACTAGTTTGCTCACACTTTTTCGCACTGCCTCAGGCTTATGCTCATGTGTTTTGAGGTGTTAGGCCTTATAGGCCTTCCTTAGACCGTGATAGCATATTGTTATGTACATTGCCTGTTGGAATGTGTAGGCTTAAGCTCAGGTTGCATAGCTAGTTCCCCACAGCTATCGTGTAGGGTTTAGAACTGGTCCCCTTTGAGCATTGGCCCTGTTATGACCACGGGCTGGTGCCACATGGTGCTTAAAAGTAGTAGGCCTCACCAGGCCTCCTTTGTAGCCTCTGTGTTTGCCCAGCTGGGTTGGTTATATCTAGATTCTTTCCATGATTGAGTCATGTCTTATGACGCATGCTGCCACTGGCCACGCCCCCTCTGTACGAATAAGCCTTAGCTCAGGCTTTTCGTTGAGTTCTGTGGCGTAGTGTGTACTTCTCCTACCTATGGGTTTTTCGAGTACTGGCCTGTTGGCTGGCATTTGTCATAAGTTACCACTGGTTGTTGCCATGTGTTCATGGAAGTTGTAGGCCTCCTTTCTGTCTGCATGTTGGCACAGCTTTATGTGGGTTTTTCGTATGTCTCGTCACCATGGGTGAGTCGTGACGCCGCGTGTTTCACGAGTCGTAGGCTTTCACGAGTCGTAGGCTTTCACAGGCCTCCTTTGCTATCACGCTGGAGTTTGGCTTTGTGCTCCTCTCGCTTATGTGTTGGATGGGCTGTTTTCGTGGGCACTCACAGCTACTTAATTACTTGGTGGTCATGCTTCCAGCATGCTATGTTTCAGGTGCTTGGCCTTACGGGCCATCCCGGAATATCGCCTCGTATTGAGTTTCTGTGGAATGCTTAGTTCATTATTAAGAACTCTGGTTATGTTGTAGGCCCTTTTTTCCGGCCTCCATGACTATGTGCCCACAGTATGGTCTGTCTGTTAGGTTGAGCTTCGTACTTCCCTTTGGGTTGACTGTGTAATTGTGCTTAGCTCCCTAAGCTGGTCATTGGTTGTAGACTTCTGTGAGGTCTCCCGTTCAGACTGGCCCTAGGCTGGTTTGTGCTCCCCTGTACCAGGGTTTTCTAGCGCACAGCCTCCTCAGTGCTTCTTCAGCCACTGAGTAGATCCTAGGATGAGCGGATTTTACTCCCCTCAATACGAGGGTGTTTAGCGCTTAAGCTGAGTTCTGCTCTCCAGGATAACCTTTTCCTAATGGCCGCTAGCTGACGCTGCATGTAGCGGGTAGGCCCTCTGGGCCTCCTTTAAGAAACATGCTGGCATGTACCTTTTGTGTTTCTTTTGACAAGAAACGGTGAAGGTCGCTGGCTGGCCAGGGCTCTGGCGGACTCATTAACCTCCTCTATAGTCGGTTTGTTCTGCCTGGAGCTTGATAACACTGCCACGAGCTGATGCCACGTGTCTGCTGAGGTTATAGGCCCATGGGGCCTTCTTTAGCACATGTTGGCGTACGCTGTACTCCTCTTGCTTAAAGAGTAGAAAGGTGCTTTTACAGAGTACACTGCTCGTTGGATTGTGTTGGACGGGCTGTTTCGTGGGCACTCACAGCTACCTAATCATTTGGTTGGTCATGCGCTTAGCATGCTATGTTTTCAGTTGAATGGCCTTATGGGCCATCCTGGATACCACCTTATGGACTGGGTTCTTGTTGTGATATTAGTTCATTTATAGAACTTTAGTTATGTTGTAGGCCCTTTCTGGTCGGCCTCCATGGCTATGTGCCTACAGTACGGTCTGTCTGAGCTTCGTACTTCCCTTTGGGTTGACTGTGTAATTGTGCTTAGCTCCCTAAGCTGGTCATTGGTTGTAGACTTCTGTGAAGTCTCCCGTTCAGACCGGCCCTAGGCTGGTTTGTGCTCCCCTGTACCAGGGTTTTTCTAGCGCACAGCCTCCTCAGCGCTTTTATCAGAAGCTGAGTAGATCCTAGGATGAGTGGTTGTACTCCCCTCATACGAGGGTTTATAGCGCTCAGCTGAGTTCCGCTCTCCAGGATGCCCATCTCTGCGTGTGGGTTTGAGTTGCTTACTGCCTTTTAGCAGTCGCTCTTTCCTGCTCTCCTCTTTGGAGTTTGCGCTTGGAGATTCTGTATATCAGACAAGGTTGGCCAGACTTGGTTCGCTTTCGCTAAGTAGGCCTCCTTGGTGGCGTTGGGGGTGAGTTTTTTTTCCCCCCTAGTGACCGGCCGAGCTTCCTTTAGACTCTTGGCCGCATTCCCTTAAAGGGACCACTTTCCTGGCGTTTGTTGGTCCCAAATGCTCAAGCAGCCTTGGTAGGCTTTTTTCGGAAGGCCTCTTTTAGGCTCAGCTTGGGCTGTTGGCCATAGGGCATGCTGTCACTGACAGCCGTTTGAAGGATTGCTCCCATTTTTCCCTGGAACTGCCTGTGGTTTTTCCAGGCCTTTTGGGCATGCATTCTCCTCTAGCATGGCGGCGTTGGTATTGCGTTCCCCAAAGCGCAATCAGCGCAGAGTAGAAGTTCCCTTTCGAAAGGGAACGTCTCAGGTTACGTATGTAACCATGGTTCCCTGAGAACAGGGAACGAGACTCTGCGCTTTCCTGCCATGCTTCGGGATGCCTGCTGAACAGTCCCTCAAAGACAAAAAGATACTGGCTGCTTCCGCAGGCACTCCCTTTATACGTCACGGTTCGCACCGTTGGACGTGATAGGCTGTCGCCGGCCAATAGGATTGGAGTGTTGTGATTTCTGGCATTTCGAACACGGGTCACGAGTGACGTTCCCCAAAGCGCAATCAGTGCAGAGTCTCGTTCCCTGTTCTCAGGGAACCATGGTTACATACGTAACCTGAGACGTTTTAGCATGTTGGCCTAGGATAGTTGTCAGGCTTTGCTGCTGATAGACATTTTAAATAATCTATAGCTGTGTCCCAGTTCAGAGGGTGCATCCTTCGAAGGCAGTAAATGTCAGGCTGAGCATTGTTTAATGGGATGGTCTAGCCTAAGGAGGATTGTTCTTGTTGCCTAGCAACTGTGACAGCTGCCATTGATGAGCGGCAGTAATGTTTGTACTGGACTTTTTTGAAAGTTATATTTTGGGTAGGCTAGGCTGTGAATCTGTTGTATCCTTCGTTGCCCAGGAAACGATCGACACATTTCAAGGCTGAAGGAGCCTTTTGAATTGGGACAGTCTTGGTCGCGCCAATGTGATGCAATCAGACTTCGAATGCAGCCTTCGAAGGATGCAGCCTCTGAATTGGGAC
Organism: Megalobrama amblycephala; assembly: GCF_018812025.1. Classification (NCBI taxonomy): domain Eukaryota; kingdom Metazoa; phylum Chordata; class Actinopteri; order Cypriniformes; family Xenocyprididae; genus Megalobrama; species Megalobrama amblycephala. The sequence continues at coordinate 17,208,161 of NC_063060.1, read as the reverse complement.
GCAGCCTATAAGAGGTTATTGTATGAAAGTTTTAACCCCTCTATGAAAGTCTATGGGATTCTGGAAATGTTTCACTTCCTAAATGGAAAATTTCCACCAGATTAATGGCAGGTGCCCTTGCACATAAATTTATTCCTACCTTCATTTCATGTTCATGAATCCAAATTATTTTAAATGAGGAAGCACATGCCCACATCTGTAATTTACATAAAACACACCCAAACCATGTCCATATAAGGATTCGTACACTCTTGTCTGAGAGCATGTGCAGCAAGATCTTTAGAGTGTGCCATTCTCAAAACCAGCTAAAACACAATAATTAATTTCTACACTCACTGGCCACTTTATTAGGTACACCTGTTCAACTGTCTGTTAATGCAAACATCTAATCAGCCAATCACATGGCAGCAATTCAATGCATTTAGGCATGTAATTGAGGTCAAGATGATCTGTTGAAGTTCAAACTGATCATCGGAATGGGGAAAAATGGTGATTTAAGTGACTTTGAATATGGCATGGTTGTTGGTGCCAGATGGGCTGGTTCCAGAAACTGCTGATCTACGGGGATTTACACTCACTCTAGGGTTTACAGAGAATGGTCCAAAAAAGAGAAAATATGCAGTGAGCGGCAGTTCTGTGGGTGAAAACGCCTTTTTATTCCAGAGGTCAGAGGAGAATGGCCAGACTGGTTTGAGCTGATAGAAAGGCAACAGTAACTCAAATAACCACTCGTTCCAACAGAGGTCTGCGGAAGAGCATCTCTGAATGCAAAACATGACAAACCTTGAAGCAGATGGGCTTCAAATCATCTTCACCCAACAAATCTGAGGCTGTCATGTCAATATGGACCAGAATCTGTAAAGGAATGTTTCCAGCACCTTGTTGAATCTATGCCATGAAGAATTAAGGCAGTTCTGAGGACAAAAGGGAGTTCAACCCAGTACTAGCAATAAAGTGGCCGGTGAGTGTACATAGGCCTAGATGCACAGTTAATGGATGAGACTCAATGTTACTCTGACAATATCAAGACAAATGCATTGAATATGAAAAACATGAAAATGGAAATGCTGACACCTTTCAGGGTTCTGGATCTCCTCAGTAACAAAGTTGAGTGTGTCCCAGCCAGAGTAGGAGAACAGAGCCGAATAAAGTGCGAGAGCAATGCTGCCCGCCTCCGTGGAGGAACCCTCGAATGGATTATTAAAGTTCTTTGTTTCTCCTGTGGTGCACATGAAGTATGAGGAACAGAAAAAGAAAATTATAAGATTGAACAGTACATAAAACACCGAGTCTTTTCAAACAACAAAACCTGTGTAGGTGCAACCTGAGCTATGATTAAAAACTACTTCCTTGTTCACTACTTCCTAATCTCAATTCCTCTTATTTATGGTGACAAATCCACCAAAAACTTCAGTATCCCCTCAAAACTTCGATTTACCATTAATTATCTTGATGATGCCCATTGTGATGACGAGGAGCAGAGACATGATCTTGGTGTAGGTGAAAATATCTTGAACCAAAGTGCCCCACTTTACATAAGCACAGTTTATGAAGATCAGAATGCCTGAGGAAAGAGGAGGAACAATTTAAATAAATTTTGAAATCAGTTGTTTGGGTATCAGAACACTTAATATTAATGATTTAATCAGAAGATGACTCACAAGATATTACATAAGAGGCTTGTTCTTTGTTTTAGTCTGTTTCTCAGAAACCAAAGCAGGCTCTTTCCATGAATATAGTACAGTTTAATGCATTTTAAATGAGAACTATTCAGTAGGGGTGCGTCTTAATCTGTTCCCTAGCTCACGAGCTTGTGAATCACAATCATGTACACGAATTCGGGCACTGGTAAGGACAGTAGGCTAACGGACGCTGACTCACTGCACATTGGGACACTCTATTTCCGGCAACGTGACAACGTCCTCATTGTACAACATCACTACTGGTATTTATAAACAAAAGCAGAGCTGATATCATTCTGACATTACTTGTAATGTTATTTAAAGTACATTATGATAAATACTTTGCTTGTTACATATACATGCAACATTTCAGCCATAAATAAATTGTAAATGTTAGCTAGATTATGTTCATTACCTGCTGAAATACGTATAATAAAATAATGGTTTGTATTTAAAAAAAAACATCTATGGCCGACTCCCTGATCAGTGCCCTGACTACTGAACTAGGGAGCTGATTGAGACACACCCTCAGTAGGTTAGTTAAACTATTATACAACATAAGTTTAAGCATTAAAGTAAGTTGTTCAAAACAAATCAAATATCTATTTTGTCATATTTCAAATATTTGGGCCTGTCCCACCTCATGGTCTTGACCTTCTTAACTACATGCAACAAATAATACAACATCATAATTTTGGCCATAATCTTATTTATTCAATATTCAATTTATTGTGGAAAAATATGTAACCCTGTTACAAAGTAGCATAATAATAATAATAATAATATAATAATAATAATAAACTTATTTTATATAGTGCCTTTAAAAGTTGCATCTCAAAGTGCTTCACAGATAAATATAGATAAAATACATTGAAAAAAAAAAAATAGAAAACATATATTAGAGCAAATTTAAGAGAGAAAGATGCATTAAAAAAAAAATCACTTCTATGCTAGCCTAAAAAACAAAACAAAAAAAGTTTTAAGTGAAGATTTAAAAACACTAAAAGAGTCAGCATGTCTGATCTCAGTTGGAAGAGCATTCCAGATTTTGGGAGCAAAAGAAGAAAAAGCTCGGTCACCCATAGAACGTAAACGCGTTGAAGGAAGTATTAAAAAGCCAGAATCAAAAGAATGAAGATTGCATTTTGGGGTGTATGCAGTTAAAAGTTCAGACAGATATTGTGGCGCCAAACCATGCAAGGCCTTGTAGGTGAGCATGAGAATTTTAAAATCGATATGGGAGCCAGTGCAAGGACTCCAAGATGGGAGTGATATATGCTCACTTGTCCTGGACCTTGTCAGGATTCTAGCCGCTGAGTTTTAGACATACTGCAATTTGTTTAGACTAGATTTAGAAACCCCACCAGGCAGAGCATTACAATAGTCGATGCGAGAAAAGACAAATGAATTAATCAGTTTTTCAGCCACCGAGAAAGATAACATGGGGCGCAATCGCACAAAGTTTCTAAGATGAAAAAAATTCAATTTTGACCATATTCTGGACATGAGGATCAAATGTTACATTTTAAATTTAGTTTGAAATGCCAAAGCAGAGCCATCCACCATTAAGGTTACAGTGTCAGCTTTGCAAATTTGTTAGGGTGAACCGATGAGCATAACCTCAGTCTTGTCGCTGCTGAGACAGAGAAAATTATGAGACATCCATATTTTTATCTCAGAGTCAGAGATACAATGTTCCAGAATTATTGCCAGGTTTTGAATGAATATAAATTTGGGTGTCATCTGCATAAAAATGAAACTTAAGACCCATGGATCTGAGAAGTTGACCCAGGGGAAAAATTTATATACTAAAAAGTAAGGGACTCAAAACAACTCCAAAATGCACTGCCCCAACTTAGGATCTGCATCCACCCAGGGACACAAACTGCCTTCGATCTGAGAGGAAAGACTTGAACCAGTTTAATACAGTGTCAGTAATACCAAAAACAGTTTCCAAACGATTGAATAAAAGAAAATGATCCACTGTAAGCATGATTTTCACCCCCCTTCTTAGTTACACAAATTTGTAGAATTTTAATTTTTATTTTAGTTTTATTCATATTTTAAATTAGCTTATATTTTTATATTTTTAGTTTCGTGTTAATTTTAGATTAATTGCTAGTAATTTCACTGTGATTCTGTCATTTTATTAGTTTATTTTTTTTAAATATTGCTATTAGGGTTTAATTCATTTTTATTTCAGTTTTAGTTATTTATTTCCAGTTAATAATTTTAGAGCTTAAACTAAACTGAATTTATTTGAATTGAACCATTGAATTAAAGTCATATAAAATCAGCTCCTTCCTTTTATATAGTTTTCTGAAGGTTCAGCAATAATCAACAATATTTGCCAAATGTCTTTGTATTTTGTAGATTTTATTTTTCTGTACCCTATTCTTGGAAAGTGTCAGGTCCAATCTCAGCTAGCACGTGAATTGTGTGTGTTGTTACAGTCTGTCCTCATGCACTGAGTGGATCATGTCCCTGCTTTCTGAGAACACATTTAGCTCTGACAGGAAACTGTGTGAAGGCAACAGCTGCTAAGAAGGAAAGAGAAAGAAAAACATCTCCTGTGTGTCATGTATTTGAGTAGTGAAAATTGGGCGAAACTGAGAAAAGTGCCATTCATCTCTACTTCGGGTTTCACTTTGCTCAAACTCTGTTTACTAGGATATAAGAACTAAAAAAAAAAAAAAAAAAAACTTTTATAGATTTGAAGTGTTGAACAGTTATGTTATCTATGTAACACAATTATAAATACACTCAACATGATCCATCACCAAAAAAGTACTATCATGGCTTTTTGGACTTATAGTAATACAATGGTATTATTTGAAGTACCTTGGATTATCATGTAAATAGTGTGTGATTACTGTGTGAAGATGGTAATCATTCAGTACCGTGTATTACTGTAGTAATTCTTTACTCTGGGATGTGTTGTTGATCTTTCACCCAAAAATACCAGTGTCTGCTTATATGGCTGTTATATGACTGTCTTTTTATGCATGTTGCTTATTTGTTTCTCATCAGTACAGGCTATGCATTCTCTTTTAATTATTCATGAAGGTAACTATTACTTATGTTAGTTTTGTGTAATAAAGGGCCTACTTCTCTATAGTGGTAGATTTAGATTATTCATCAGTGCACATTATTCCCCCCAAAAAACTATTAAATAAGTTGTCTTCATAATCTTTCATTTAATTCAATAGCTTGACTCACTTTTGAAACAACTTTGCTTTTTGGCTGATGTCATCTTGGCTATTGGGTTAACTGAGGCTTTATTGGTTCATTCTGGCATGGAACGACCCCTTTTCACAAACTATTTTTTGTTTTTCTCATCACATTAGGGAAGTACAACGGGTTACAAATGCTGTTTTATGTTGACCAATAGAAGGATATGCTGTATGTGTCGCAGGGAAATTCAGCGAAGTGAAGAAAAAAGGGTTTCGTGAGTTGTGATGTGAAAGACAGCAGAAGGGGAAAAATGTAATTTTCATTCACTGAAATATTTGTCATTTATATTAATATATAACAACACATCAGGACCCCCTTCATTAATGTGTGAACAAAAAAATAGCGTGTTATTGTGATTTCTTGTTTCAACTAAAGAGAAAGTTCTGTCATCATTTATTCATCATCATGTCATTCCAAGCCTGTATGACTTTCTTCTGTGAAGCATAATAGAAGATATTTTGAAGAAAGCTAGGAAGCAAACTGCATTGGAGCCCATTGACTTGCATTGTATGGACAAAACAACACTGATACATTTCTCAAAATATCTCCTTTTGTGTTTCACAAAATCATCAATTTTGGAATGACATGAGGGTGAATAAATGATGACAGACTTATCATACTTGTTTGAACTATCGCTGATTCAAAAGAGCTTTTTTAAAATAGTTAACGCTATGCTAATCTAAAAGGCTAAGCTAACCGAAAACACAAAGAAAGGGAAAATTTGAAAAGGTTTAACTTTGATTTAAAACATTTTAAATTTAAAAGACAAATGACTTTTTCATGATTAAGAAAAATACACCATCAAGTGATTTTTATGTCATTTCTAATCAGGCACTGAATTGGATACATAAGGGGCACAGGATCTCCCAACAAGGGGCTAACTGGAATCAACCGAAAAGGAATGTCGTTTCAGAGGTGGTGCAAGTTTTTACATTTCAATTACAGATTACAAAAACAATATTTTTTCTTTGTAATAACTCAAATACTAAGACCAGGAATGTTTAAAGGGTCATTTATTACTTACCCTCATGCCGTTTCACACCCGTAAGACTTTCGTTAATCTTCGGAACACAAATTAAGATATTTTAGTTGAAATCAGATGGCTCCGTGAGGCCTCCATAGGGAGCAATGACACTTCCTCTCTCAAGATCCATAAAGGTACTAAAAACATATTTAAATCGGTTCATGTGAGTACAGTGGTTCAATATTAATATTATAAAGCAACAAGAATATTTTTGGAGCGCCAAAAAAAACAAAAAACAAAATAATGACTTATATAGTGATGGCCGATTTCAAAACACTGCTTCAGGAAGATTCGGAGTGTTATGAATCAGCGTGTCGAATCAGCGGTTCGGAGCGCCAAAGTCACGTGATTTCAGCAGTTTGGCTGTTTGACACGCGACCCGAATCATGATTCAATATGCTGATTCATTATGCTCCGAAGCTTCCTGAAGCAGTGTTTTGAAATCGGCCATCACTAAATAAGTCGTTATTCTCGTCACTTTATAATATTAATATTGAACCACTGTACTCACATGAACTGATTTAAATATGTTTTTAGTACCTTTATGGATCTTGAGAGAGGAAATGTCATTGCTGGCTATGGAGGCCTCACTGAGCCAACGGATTTCAACAAAAATATCTTAATTTGTGTTCCGAAGATTAACGAAGGTCTTACGGGTGTGGAACGGCATGAGGGTGAGTAATAAATGACATTATTTTCAGTTTTGGGTGAACAAACCCTTTAAGAAAGCAAACAAGACTTCACGCTAAGAGCAATCGCAATGAGGACTCACAGAGACAAGCCGCTGCTATCAGTCTCACAGCGTCGTACGGAGGCTGACAGGTGGGGTAGAAAGCTTCCACCAGGTAGTTGGCAAACGTCAGTGAGATGACCGCCTGACTGGCTGGCTCCACCAGCAGGATGGACGTCCACAGGCGAATGAAAGCAAGGAAACCACCAAAGGCCTCCAGGATGTACGCATAACTAGCACCAGACTTTGTAATAGTGGTTCCAAGTTCTGCGTAACACAGTGCACCAAACACGGAAAATATGCCACCGAGAGCCCAGATGATCAGCGAAAGGCCGTAGGACGCGCTGTACATCAACACACCCTTGGGTGACACGAAAATACCCGAGCCAATCATATTGCCCACAATTAAGCAGATGCCATTGGTGAGAGAGATCTCCCTCCTCATGATCATCTTCTCCTCTTGGTCTGGACCATTGCAGGCTCCAGCTGGTTTCTTCAGGTCCAGGTCTCCTTGAGACCCCGAACACAGTTTCTGGCCTAAAGACATCAGTTTTTTCATGCTGGAGGAAACAAAAGTTAACAAGTATTACAGCTGTAATTACTAGTAAAACTTGTTAAACACAATTATGATGATGGTGGTGGTTTTATTTGGATTTAACATCCCAGATAACTTGATATCTCGTCTTTGACTAATGACTTGAAATTGTACTAAGAAATGATCAAACTACAGTTTGTTTACATAATATGCAGACATAGTTTAGATTATTTACATCTATAGAAAATGTCAATGTAATTTGTGATTAATATTATTTAATATTTAATGCCACATGCAAAATATTCTGCTGACACAAGGTCCCATTAGTTAACTAGCATTGACAATGAGCAATACATTTGTAAAAGTATCTAAAGGTATTTATTTCTATTAACTAGCATTAACAAAGATACTGTTAATAAAATTGTTAGTTCATGTGAGTCCAATAAATATTAGACATTTAATTTTTTAAATAAAGTATTAGTGAATGTTGAAATTAACTAACTAAAATTAATATATGTTTTAGAAGTATTAGAAATTAGTTTGTAAGACAGTTCAATCAAAAACCGCTTAAAGCTTCCATTTTGTAAATAGTTTGTTCAAATGAGCCAATGATAAAGAAATAAAGAAAGTTCACAGGCAGTGTCCTTGTTAAACAACAAAACAGCCACTGTTGGCCAATAGTTTTGGGTCCTATTTAACATTTTAAATGTAGTGCCAAAAACAAACTGGTGTACTTTACCTTTAATCATGTTAGAAGGAATGCTGTTTGGGGGGGAAAAAATCATACAATTGGATTGTGGAGAGGAAGAACGTACAGATGAGTTATGCAAGTTTCCAGAGTGGTGGTGATCCTGGTCAGAATGAAGAAAACTAGACTGTCAGGGTCAACAGGATGAGAGCTGTCGCAATCCCAGACCGCAGAGAGAGAGAGAGAGAGAGACCCTGATCTGTTTTTCCACCAGAGGCAAAATGGGTTCTTGAGTTGCCCTGTCTATTTTAAGAGGTCTGTACTCCGAGAAAGAGAGAGAGAGAGACAGACAGAGAGAGAATGTCTGTCCCCTCCTATTGATGATAAAAGTAGCTCAGCAAAACCCTGTTGAACGAAAGCATGTCTTTGTTATCCGATCTGTTCAAGCTCTGACTCGAGAATTCAGTTTAAAGACAGACTGCTTCCCCTTTACTTGAGGTGTTTGCTAAGGCAAGCAGCACTATTACTATTTCTCATTTTGAACCCTCTGATTCCAAGTATTAAACTTGCACAACTCGTTCTTCAGTTTATGCGATGACACCTCAACCACATCTTGTTGAGGAGATACTTATTCAACAAACTCACAAGAGGCATATTTCCCTGACTGATGATAAAACGATAAAACTGTAAAAAGAAAAAGAAAAAAAAAACAATCCCATAGATTTACAATACAGGAGACATATTTAGTGATCAGAGCCTGCATTCACCATGATTTATCACCAGGAGTTCTCAGAAGAGGACTTCTTAAATCCTGTTTACAAAGATGCTAAGAAATGTTTCAGTAAGGACATTGAAAGGTAAGAGTTAGAGGCAAAAAAGACTGAAGACTGGAGTAATGATGCTGAAAATTCAGCTTTGATCAGTTTTTTTTTTTATTGTATCACAGATTACATTTTAAAATATATTTAAATAGAAAACTGCCATTTTAAATTGTAATATTTCATAACATTATTGTTTGTATTGTACTTTTAATCACATGAATGCAGCCTTGGTGAGCATAAGAGACTTTTCAAAAACATTAAAGAATATACCTAACACCAAACTTAGAGTTTATAATATAATATAAGTAGAGTACAGAATATATATATTTTCCTTTATCACCATTGTAAACTTAGTGTGTATGTGATATATATATATATATATATATATATATATATATATATATATATATATATATATATATATATATATATATATATATATATATATATATATATATATATATATATATATATACACACACACATACACAGGTGCTGGTCATATAATTAGAATATCATCAAAAAGTTGATTTATTTCACTAATTCCATTCAAAAAGTGAAACTTGTATATTATATTCATTCATTACACACAGACTGATATATTTCAAATGTTTATTTCTTTTCATTTTGATGATTATAACTGACAGCTCTTCTGCATTGTTGGGTCTGGCATATCGCATCTTCCTCTTCACAATACACCATAGATTTTCTATGGGGTTAAAGTCAGGCGAGTTTGCTGGCCAATTAAGAACAGGGATACCATGGTCCTTAAACCAGGTACTGGTAGCTTTGGCACTGTGCGCGGGTGCCAAGTCCTGTTGGAAAATGAAATCTGCATCTCCATAAAGTTGGTCAGCAGCAGGAAGCATGAAATGCTCTAAAACTTCCTGGTATACGGCTGCGTTGACCTTGGACCTCAGAAAACATAGTGGACCAACACCAGCAGATGACATGGCACCCCAAACCATCAGTGACTGTGGAAACTTTACACTGGACCTCAAGCAACGTGGATTGTGTGCCTCTCCTCTCTTCCTCCAGACTCTGGGACCCTGATTTCCAAAGGAAATGCAAAATTTACTTTCATCAGAGAACATAACTTTGGACCACTCAGCAGCAGTCCAGTCCTTTTTGTCTTTAGACGCTTCTGACGCTGTCTGTTGTTCAAGAGTGGCTTCACACAAGGAATGCAACAGCTGAAACCCATGTCTTGCATACATCTGTGCGTAGTGGTTCTTGAAGCACTGACTCCAGCTGCAGTCCACTCTTTGTGAATCTGGGTTTTGTTTCACAATCCTCTCCAGGTGTGGTTATACCTATTGCTTATATACTTTTTTCTACCACATCTTTTCCTTCCCTTCGCCTCTCTATTAATGTGCTTGGACACATATTATATTATGTTATATTATATTATATTATATTATATTATATTATATTATATATTTTAGATATATACATACATACACACAAGTTTACAACAGTGATAATTGATCTCTTTAAAAAAAGGTCAGTGTCAATATAAGTCAGTATAAGTCAATATAGGTCAGTGTCATTGCGATGTGTTGACTGTTTGAGTCCTCAGGATGAACACTAAGCTGCTGGATTAGGAATTGCGTATAGCTTTGAAATGCTCCATTAACTCCTCTTAAACAACAATATGTAAGAGTCCTAAAATTAGGGGTGAAACTAAGAACTTTTTGAAGAGTTGCACCTAAATATCACAGGTATGTTTTTTTTCTCATTTTTTATAGTTTGATAAAGATTAAATAATGCAGACGCAGGTAAAAGCAACTTTTGTAGGTAATAATAGATTTTAAAAGAACAATGTTGAGAGAGGTCAAGCTTAATCCAGATTAGTACCAGCTATTGTGTACAAACAGTTCTGGCATAGAGGGGTTTCAGAATGTACTTTCGGGTAAGACAAAAACAAGAAAACTCACACGTTCAGGAAATTCTACACATTTTAATAACACTTTAAACTTTCCCATTTTTATGGAAGTTCCTCATATAGTACTATAGCACAGATGTATGCTACTTGTACACTGCTACATACGTCTGTACATTATTGTCATTTTATGTTTGATGACAAGACATTTAGGTTCTCAAGTCAAAGAGCTCCGAGGCAAAAATGAACATTGATAGATATCAGTAGTAGTCATTTCAAATAAATCCCTAGCCTGTGTGGTTTAAATAACTTTAAATGTAATATGAATGAAAATGCAGCATTTTCTATATCCAAAACAGGCCATTAGGCAATACAGTATTTAGCTGATATATTGCTGCGATGTGTGCTAAAGTATTCAGCATAATCTAAAAGATGCATTCAGCCTCATAGCATGATTGGAACAGCACTTAGAAGCAAGTGATATTTTCAAAACTAACATATATATATATATATATATATATATATATATATATATATATAAACAACCCATTACAAACGACGTAAGATGCATGTAAAATATCACTAAAGATTAGCGATGACTATAAATAAATACAAAACAATAGCAGGCCACACATACATACTCTTTATATTGTAAATGGTCCCAAACCCTGGACAGTCAACATAAAAAACAAATATAAAAAGCGAAAACGATAAATAAAAATCTGATTCTTGCATTAAAAATGAGCCAATAACATCAAACACCAACTTATCAAGACTGATGTCGCGCTTTGACTCAATTTCTAATCAGTATTCATCAGCAAGGTCTTAAAGATTTTTTTTCCCGACACCCAAGGAAATCAAAAGTCCAAAACTACAGTGTGACCGATAGGAACACAATAAAACAACCAATTTCAGGACATTCCAGGTGACAAACAATGTAATCAATCTAGGGAAAATACATCACCTCTGCAACAATAAGGCCTCTAAAACAACCTCTATTTGCACAGAGGGGAAGTCTACAGCGCGGGCACATGCGAAACCCAACAGCTCAGGAATTCAATGCCTTAAAATGAAACTCAAAAAGAGAGAAGAGTGGAATATCAAAACATTTATAAAATGCTTCATATATCAAGTTCATGGGTCAGAAAAAAAAGAAAATGATCAAAGCATTGCAACAAATTTAACTCGGCATCAAGAATTTCAATTTGTGTTCTGCTTGAAGATCAGTAGCCCATATTTACAGTGCTAACTCTTGGCATTCCCTTTGGTTCAGTTTCTAAGTAACTTTAAACTTAAAACATAACACTGCATCTGAAGAATATTAATGTTGAAAATCTAATTTTCAAATGACGGAGGAAAACTGCTGATCTAAACTGGCAACGTTTGTATAAACAATAGCAAATAGTCACTCGATACTATTTGTTTCTTGATAAAAGCATCTTGCCAGTAGCGTTCCTCAAAATCTCTCCAACTGTGATGCAAGTATCAGTATATTTAATACAGCTGTTTTATACTTGAGCCTGTTTTATGTACTGAAAGTGCTCTAAATGGTCCACTGTCTGCTGCTACATCTGGAGTCAATGATAACCAGTGCAAACTAGGCTACATACTGTAGATGGCACAATACTTACTGAGAAGTAACTTATCCAAGACACTTTATGGTTCGATAAGAAGATGAGTCTACTGATTAGACGGTTTAATATTAAGTTAATGCTTTTGACTGACATGCCATTTGAGAACAACGTAACGGAGAAGAAGTTGACCTCGACCAGTTTGTATGAACTCTGTCATTATAGACTCCAGTGTACCACCCTATTCTGCTTGTCATATGTGCTGTCTAATATTGCTTGTGAACAGGATGCTACAGTACTCACTATACAAAAGTAAAGGCAATAAAAGAACGACATCTGATTGGCTCAATGGGGAAAAGAAAAAAAAAAAAAACAGTCTGGTAAGGAGCTTGGTTTTTTCGGTTTGTCATTGGCATCAGGGCAAAAAAACAAAATCAATTCTACAAATTCTTTAAAAGACCACTAAAAATCTGTGGAAAAAAGAAAAGAAAAAAAGAAAGCCAAATTGTTGGCACTCTGCATTTTAAAAGGCATCCCAAAATGAAAATTCAGTTATCATTTGCTCACCCTCATGTAGTTTTTCTTCTAAAAAAAGAAAATGTTTTTTGTCCATACCAGGAAATTCAATGGGGCCCAATGTGGTTTTGTTTTGGACCCAATTGACTTTCATTGCAAGTACAAAAACAGTTTTTGAACATTACTCAGAAAGAAAGTCAAACATCTTGAGGGCGAGTAAACGATGACAACTTTTTTTGGGTGAACTATGCCTTTAAGGCCAAACCATTAAACCACTGGTGTGTGAATGGATTTTAGTTTGTGTAGACTTCTTTTTTAATGTAATGCAAATTTAAAAAGCCATGATATATACAACACACCTGATCAAACTCAACCTGATCTGATGAAAAGGTTGTATTGTCATTAAGGTTCAAGGTCATGTCTGATTCTCAAGACTCATTTGATTTTTTTTTCAATCTATAACCCATTGAACACACCGTACCATCCATTCCTCGCACCCTCTGTGAATTTGTGTCTACCCTGACTAAAATCTAGATCTGCAAAATGTCCACTATATGGCAGACCAACCCTGACACAGCATTAAATGCATGGCGAAACCATCAGACCTGACTTTGAGTGCCACTGTGGGAAAAACAAGCACTGGTTTACCAAAAGGAAGACCGAAACTGCTGATTCACACAAATTTCTTCAAGTCCAGACGTGACTATGCAGTAACGTGGACGTAACATGGCATAACAGGAGGGCGTGTCTTCAAGTCTTCTATTTTACTAAATTTGCTGGCATGGAGGGTGCAAATAACAAGATAGTATCGATTTCTTGGATGTTTCACTGCTTTTTCTTTTGATGGCTGGAATAAAAGTCCAAATGTGACATTGTGAAACCACTTTACTGCTTGGGTTCAAGTCCATTTCAACAAGAATTTAGGCATTAAGCCAATGATTCAACCACAGTTTTATGTCAGAAGTCAACATGAGCCAAGTAGTTATTTGACCAAAGTTGGCCTTGTATGATGTATGTAAAGCAATGGTTCAAGTTGATAACAAACAAAGTGTGTCATAGGTACCAACACCTTAACCACCAAGGCAAAAGCACTTGTCCAGGCACACAAAGTACTGACCAAGCAGCACAAACAAATGCAGGAGCGTGTGAACAAGAACAATCCTTAACACAAAGAAGGACTCATAGAGCTCCAGCTCAAGAGCAGTGATTGGGAGTTGGGAGAAGGTCAGAAGTTTCGTGTGGTGTTGAAGGAGTTGGAGATGAAGGGGGCGGTGGGGGCGGTATACGGTGGAGGAGGGCTAGTGATGCTGAAGTCAGGGTAGGGCTGCAGACCCATCTGTTTGTTGTCCTGGAGCTTCCGCACCACCACACGGCAGAACTCCTCGCTGTGCCGCTCGCAAGTGTCCAGAAGCTTCCGCACTTTGGCGGTACGTGTGGTTTGGTTCACGACCAGTTCATAGTCCTCGCGCATTAGCAGCTCACGAGACAACAGAGCGTCTAAACTCTGATTGAGACACGCCTCTGTCATCTGTCGCACAACGTCCTCCCTTCGGGCAGCGATCCAACGAGCCGCCGGACCCTGAAAGTCCAACGGTGCTACAAAATCTGCAAAGACAGACAGAAGCAAGAGGCGGACATTAAAGGATTAGTCCACTTTTAAATAAAATTTTCCTGATAATTTACTCACCCCCATGTCATCAAAGATGTTCATGTCTTTCTTTCTTCAGTCGAAAAGAAATGAAGGTTTTTGATGAAAACATTCCAGGATTATTCTCCTTATAGTGAACTTCTATGGTTTCTCCAAACAGTTGAAGGTCAAAATTACAGTTTCAGTGCAGCTTGAAAGGGAAAAAATACAACTGTATATGCTTTATAAACACAAATTATTGTCTTGTATATACAGCTGTATTTTTTTCGAAAATGAGCAATCGTTTCGCTAGATAAGACCCTTATTCCTCGTCTGGCATCCTTTAAAGCCCTTTGAAGCTGCACTGAAACTGTAATTTTGACCTTCAACCGTCTGGAGGCCACTGAAGTCCACTATATGGAGAAAAATCCTGGAATGTTTTCATCAAAAACCTTAATTTCTTTTCGACTGAAGAAAGAAAGACATGAACATCTTGGATGACATGGGGTGAGTAAATTATCAGGAAAATTTTATTTAAAAATGGACTAATTCTTTAAGAAGAGCCCGAATCAAGGGAGTTCAAAAGTACTGGTACTCTGTACTATGGCTGGGCGTTACATAAAAAATATTTAATCGATAATCGCCTTAAAAATATTGCAATATCCGATATGTCAGGGATTAAAAATTTATTGGTTTGTTCTGAGCAAAAACAGTAAGCTATTTTCATTACGGATCCAGATGTCTCCTTTCAAAAGGTCACAAGTTTTGGTCTGATTTATTTATTCAGAAACACTAGAAATTTAAAAACGTTTGTGTATTTTTTTACTTTTATTTTATTAGCCTAGGACAACACTCCCAAGAGATTATTTAGCGAAGCTGCCAACACTGGAGCATAAATCAATAAATATTCAGATACAGAAGCAGTTAGGCATAGGCAACCATTTTATTTTATCCATTACTAACTTTTATTAAACTGCAGATCGAAATAAAAGAATGCTTGATGATATTATTTTATAGACAGCACAGTAAACATTTCATGCATTTGGTCATTTTTGTCATCTGATATGGTCGTCTATATAACCAATATAATTTTCTGCTAACAGACTAACCTCGTCATATCGCCCAGCCCTACTCTGAACCAAGTTGATACACACTAAGATAAAACAGTACAAAAGCAGTCACTGGGACGGTTCCCTTTCTAATATGTACCATTTAGGTGCTAACATGTACGCTTTTGGTAAAAACCTTTTTTTTTTTCTGAGGGTGTAGCAACTTTGAAATAGAAACTGCAGATGCTTTGGCTCTGTTCAGGGTGTGGCTAACAGGTGTGATTACCTTGTGGGTGTGGCTGCAGAGTGAGGGGTTGTATGGCAAGAGGCAGATCACTTTCACTCTGAGATACATGTGGTTTGAAAGGTATGTTGAGGTCGGACACGGGCTGTGTCGTCTGGTTCTCAGTGCTGAGGTTGTTTCGAAAGCAGTGGTCCATAAGAGGCTTTGGAGGATCAAGTGGAAGGGATATTAATGATGACGGTGGACCAGCCTGAGCTCCTGACACACCTGATGATGATGTAAAACAGCAACAATAAATGAAGCAATTAAAAAAATGGAAAAAGCAGAATACAGTGTGTATCACTCCAGTATTTTGTCATCATTTACTCATTAGGGTTTTTCACTCTATGCTTAGCTTAACCCTGGGTTATCATCATTCCAAACACCACTTTGTGTTTTTACCCTGGGTAAAGGAACGTTTAACACTAATTTAGAAGCAGGGTTAGCACCACGTTTTCCCTAAGGTTATGAAACCCTGCTCCGGAGCAGAGGTTGCATCACTTTTGCAGTGTTAAAGGGTTAGTTCACCCAAAAATGACGTTCTACACCAGCAAGACCTCTGTTCATCCTCGAAACACAAATTCAGATATTTTTGATAAAATCCAATGGCTCAGTGAGGCATCTGTTACCAGCAAGATAATTAACACTTTCATATGCCCAGAAAGCTACTAAAATATGTTTAAAACAGTTCATGTGACTACAGTGGTCTAACCATAATATTATATTATATAAGCGACAAGAATACTTTTTGGTATAGAGGCCTCACTGAGCCATCGGATTTCAGCAAAAATATCTTAATTTGTGTTCCGAAGTTGAACAAAGGTCTTATGGGTATAGAACAACATGAGGGTGAGTAATAAATGACATAATTTTCATGTCTGGGTGAACTAACCTTTTAACGCTGTATTGTGGTGCTAAACGTGTGCAGTGTGCAACAAAGTGGGGTTAGAATGTTATGGCTAGATAATTAGCAACCAACAGCCAATCACATGTGTAATATAAAAATGTGTAATATATAATATGCGCAATATGAGAGCCTTTATGTACACAGGTTGCATGCTACATTTGTCACATCAATGACACTGACAAAGCAAACAGGCAAATAATAATGTTAACCCATGAGTGGGGAGTGGGACATGGCAGGATTCATTTTTAACCCAGGTTAAGTATGAGCAATGTGAAACATGAAGCAAGTTAACCCAGGATTCCATTTACCAGGGGTTTAAATGACTCAGGGTGAACCATTTCAAGTGTGAAACCCTATTGTGACTTTTTCATCAATTCCAGCAATTTTGTGTTCCAAGGAAGAAATTAAGTCATCCAAGTGAGGAACAACACGAAGGTGAGTAAATGATGGCAGAATTTCATGTTTAAGTGATCAATCCCTTTTAGAAGAAATGAGTCTTGCCTTGAGAGGGATTTGATATAGTAAGGAAGCCCGGATGGGATATTTCTGCTTCCTGGGAAGAGCAGGAGCCTGATCCAGATGTGGAACTGTTGTCCTGTCATATAACACAAAAAAGAAAATTATGAAACCCACCAGATTGATCTCATCTCTGGTTAAATACTGAATCAACAACAAACAACAAAAAAAAAAAAACATAACTTACTGGCCAAGGGACGTTGTGCTCCTTCACACTCTTTGCCTCGATTCTTTTCCCATTAGTTTGATTTGATGAGCAACAGCTTGACGGCCTCATATACTGATGAAAGTAAAGAGAAATTACAATACATTCAATAGTTTTTGACCTCACAACCAAAAAATACAATCAAACCAGTTCTATCCAGACTAATACAAGCATGAAAAAATAGTCCTCCATACATTATACATCCATGCATAGTCAGTCCAAACTCCTTAAAGACTCACTTTTGTTCGTTTGACTTCCAGCACCGCTTCCAAGACATCAATCTCATCAAATCTTCTCAACATGGGCTCCAATTCAATAAGACATTCTGTAAGGTACAGACAAAGCAGCTATTAATCTACAAAATAAATAAATACATTTATTAATCAATTAATTAAATGTACACTATGTAACTTTTGGGGCTCTAGCGGTTAATAAACAAAACTGCCTATCTTGTGGAAGAACACTGTAGCCGAAGCTACTTCTCTCCGTTTATGTCTATAATGAGTCATGCAGATACTATGATACTCCGGTTGTCATCCTGCCCAGTCTAAAATAGCCCGAAAACACTTTATTATTAGGCATACCATAGTGATTCAGGATAAGACAAAAACGTGTATTGGAAGATAGATTAATGATGTACTCACTCATTATATACATTTTGTAAATTTAAATTTATACACACTTAATATACATACTTATGAAAATACCCGAGATGGCTTGAAGAACAGATGAACCATATACTGTCGCAATTCTGTACTAATTCTCTTCATGTCAAAATGTCAATAAATCAGTCAAAATGTCTCTATTTTATTCAGCTACAATTATCGCTGGATGTCTTTGTCCATATTAGGGATTTTCTGGAACTTATTACTCATAAGTCTCACTTGTGGACTTTCTGGCATTTGCACTCTCAAGTGTTAAGTATGAATGAATCATAAATTACATTTAAAGGTGCCCTAGATTCAAAAATTGAATTTACCTCGGCATAGTTGAATAACAAGAGTTCAGTACATGGAAATGACATACAGTGAGTCTCAAACACCATTGTTTCCTCCTTCTTGTGTAAATCTCATTTGTTTAAAAGACCTCCGAAGAACAGGCGAATCTCAACATAACACCGACTGTTACGTAACAGTCTGGGTGTACGCCCCAATATTTGCATATGCCAGCCCATGTTCCCAACATTATGAAAGGCATTAGACAAGGGCAGAACGTCTAGATCTGTGCACAGCTGAATCATCAGACTAAGTAAGCAAGAACAACAGCGAAAAATGGCAGATGGAGCAATAATAACTGACATGATCCATGATATCATGATATTTTTAGTGATATTTGTAAATTGTCTTTCTAAATGTTTCGTTAGCATGTTGCTAATGTACTGTTAAATGTGGTTAAAGTTACCATCGTTTCTTACTGTATTCACGGAGACAAGAGCCGTCGCTATTTTCATTTTTTAAACACTTGCAGTCTGTATAATCCATAAACACAACTTCATTCTCTATAAATCTCTCCAACAGTGTGTAATGTTAGCTTTAGCCACGGAGCACTATCAAACTCATTCAGAATCAATGTAAACATCAAAATAAACACTGTACTTACGCGATTAGACATGCTGCATGACGAACACTTTGTAAAGATCCATTTTGAGGGTTATATTAGCTGTTTGAACTTTTTTATGTTGTTTAAGGCAAGCACGAGCTCTTGGGGCGTGGAGCACGAGAATTAAAGGGCCACGCACCCTGAATCAGCTCATTTTTAATGATGCCCCAAAATAGGCAGTTAAAAAAATGAATTAAAAAAAAAAACTATGGGGTATTTTGAGCTGAAACTTCACAATCACATTCAGGGGACACCTTAGACTTATATTACATCTTTTTTTAAAAAAGTTCTAGGGCACCTTTAAAGGAGTTTAGCGCTCTATAATGTCCACTGTCCTATTTTGGGTAAAAAAAAAAAAAAAAAAAAAAAACAAACAAACAAAAAAATACTACTCTCTAAAAATATTTGAAGTAAACACTTTTGGACTAAAAGCCATGAGGGATGTAAATATATTAAAACTCAGAAAGGCATCAGCAGTTAACAGGTTACTGTAACATTTCCAGTATCAGGACTATCAAAATAATGGCAACTTGGCCAAATCTGCAAAATAACAGAGGCGGATTGCCCATAGACATATAAAATACATCATATATTAATTATGTATATGGTATTGCCCCCTTTTGCGCTCACTGTTTTGCAGGTCCTGCAGACTGGGCTGATTAACAAGTCATTTTCGCAGAATCCAAAACATTTTCACACTGGCAAGCTAACTTTCTTTGAGTCCGGGTTGAGTATCTTTTCTGTCATATCTGACAACATACTTTTACATAGCAGGAGCAGCTGTGCGCTTTGTCTGTTTTATGACAGATGGCAACCAGCGTTAAAGTGCAATACCAACATGTCAACCAGATACTGCCGCTGGATAATTTACGTGTCATATTATCAAACGTGTACTATTCATTTGAAATATTATGGTTATCGCCAATACCGGTATGTTGCGACACTCCTAATTAACACGATAACAATATTTAATTTTCTTAAATATCAACGTTATCGTCAATACCGGTGTATCACAACAACCCTATTCTACAACATAAAATACACAGATCAGGCATAACATTATGACCACCTTCCTAATGTTGTGTTGGCCCCCTTTTGCTGCCAAAACAGCCCTGACCCGTCTAGGCATGGACTCCAATAGACCCTGAAGGTGTGCTGTGGTATCTGGCACCAAGATGTTAGCAGCAGATCCTTTTGGTACTGTAATTTGCAAGGCGGGGCCTCCGTGGATAAGACTTGTTTGTTCAGCACCCAAGGTTTCCCAGCAGAACATTGCCCAAAGCATCACATGTGTTTCCTAGGTAAGTGACGCACACACATCCGGCCAACCACGTGATATAAAAGAAAACGTGATTCATCAGACCAGGCCACTTTCTACCATTGCTCTGTGGTCCAATTCTGATGCTCACATGCCCACTGCTGGCACTTTTCGGCGGTAGACATGGGTCAGCATGGGCACTCTGACTGGTTTGTGGCTATTTAGCCCCATACACAACAAACTGCGATGCACTGTGTATTCTGACACCTTTCTATCAGAACCAGCATTAACTTCTTGAGCAATTTGAGCTACAGTAGCTCATCCGTTGGATCGGACCACATGGGACAGCCTTCGCTCCCCATGTGTATCAACAGTTTTGGAGATGCTCTGACCTAGTCGTTTAGCCATCACGATTCGGCCCTTTTCAAACTCGCTCAAATCCTTACACTTGCCTATTTTTCCTGCTTCTGACATATCAACTTTGAGGACAAAAATAATATATCCCAGATAATCAGTGTTATTCACTTCACCTGTCAGTGGTCATAATGTTATGCCTGATCGGTGTACACCTGTAATACCCCCTTAAAACTTTTACTTGACTTGTAAAAGGCAGTTGCTAACAAGTAAATGGGATGACAGAGGTTGTCAGGGACATTAAACGTCACGCTAAACAGGAAAATTCATCTACTCACTCAAACCAAACATGTAAGAATCATAAACTTTTGATGGTCACAGAGCTTATTTTCTGCAATAATCCAAAAGCAAATGGAAAATCGTGTTTTTGTCGAGGGAACCGAGGTAATGGAAACTTCTCGATTGGCCTACAAAAAAATATGTCATCACTGCAGCACTCCACGGAACTCACGTGTTTAAGAGTTTGGAAAACCACTTTCATACCAATAATATTGGACTCAAATGAACTCAGGTCAGCGTCATAAGCTCTTACTCAACATTGCCTAGAGTTTACTAGGAAGTAAAATGTCTATTGTTAATGGGGTATGTTGAGAAATTAAAACATCAATGCCTGAATCTAGATGTTAGACCTTCACACTGTTTGATTTAATTACCATTTTATTAAAAGAGTATCTGGTTCAATGATAATCCTATTTGAATAAATGACACATGAAGATGACACAACTGCTCTCTTTGTCTTGTCTTAGTCATTTCCTCATTCCCCTGATATGTAGCAGAAAGTTTGTAAGGTTTGCAAAAGAGAAATCTTAAGAAGAAAATTTAAAAACTGTTTTACTTGTCTGTAATGCCAAATTTTATCATGAGCTGACAAAATTGCCAGTAAAGACCAAACTGACAGAATTGTGGTTAGACATGACCACAGGAACATGGATTGTGAAAGCATGAGTTAAACAGATCCAGAGAGATTGTGAAAAGCAGGGGAAAGGTCAGAGGTGGGGCGCAGGCTGACACTCACTGAGAAAGGAGGGCCGTTCGTCTGGGTTGGCGGTCCAGCCGCAGGTCATGAGGTTAATAAGGGTCTCTCGACTGGGAATGTCTGCCGGCAGACTGTCCAAGCCTGTGTCGGGTCGAGATCCTCTGAGGACGCTGAACATGATCTGCATGGGATTGGTGGCCTCTGCACACAAAGACAAAAAAAGGACTATAGGTGCATCCCAATTTGCGTACTTATGCACTATTCTATGACGTTTTTAAGTATAAATAGTGCGAGTAGTGCGTTCACACTGAAAATTCCAAAAAGAAAAAGTGCACTTTAAATACCCGGATGATGCACTAAATTAACGGAAAAAACGAAGTGTGGAATGTTGGACACTTCGTGCACTCAACTGTCGCAGCTTTAATTACGTAGTGGAGGGGAAGGGAGGATCGGACTCTGTTGTTAAATGACAAAATAACCTTATACAATTCACGCACTACATGGATGAGTGCATAGTGCACAAGTACATAGTGTATAAGTGCATAGTGTATAGTGCGTCATTTGGGACGCAACTAATGTCAGACGATGGTTGAATGTTGCCTGGATAAATGATTGCTGCAGTTTATGAAATGGAGAAGGAAGTAACCATGAGGGGAACTCTGCGTCATGATTTTGCATCAAAAACATGACACAGCAAAATTGGCTTAGTGTTGAGTAAGGCTGCACAATGAATCTGATTTTGATACTATGATAGTTTATCAACATTTTGAATTGGTTTTTATTTTTATATGTTGCATTTACATTAAACTTTTTGTTGAAGTTTTAGTAATTTTGTTAACTGTGTCATTTTTATAATTTTTTAAAAATGTGTCTATTTAGCTATTACGACAAGAGTCCAATCGAGCCGCAAGTTGATCTCAAATCTTTATTAACCGACAACAGCTTTTATATCTGGGTGGAGAGTGGAGCATTTGAGTCAAAAATGACATAAGCAGTTCTGGTGGAGAACAGTGACTGGATCTAAAACCTTCAGATGACATACAACTAATATTTCCGTTGCTAATAGTCACCAAAAGTAAAACCAGTTCCGTTCACACAGTGCAGGTTTTTCAAGAACTCAGTTGTGAGTTCAGTTACAGAAAGCGGTTGTCATATGTTATATAAAGAACAGAAATACAAGACTGACAACTTGTATTCAGCTGCTGTGTGAATGTGGCCTTACACTACAACTAATCGCAGACATGTCCATTTTAAGCATGAATTCAATGGTGAATCAAGAGTTTAAATTAATCTATACACCTATCAAGCAAGGTTTTAAGCAGTCTGGTTGACATATTCATTATCAGAGGCACTGTTTCTGTGTTAAGTGTGGCATAATATAGCCTTTCAAAAAGTCTAATAAAACCATATGTAAACACATAGTGCTGTTTATTACGCCCTTTTCTTAAAGTTAATAAGGGTGGTTATTGCAGTCTCATGTGTTCCAGTTCTAATTGGTTTGTTGCTTCCACTCTCAATTGCTATTAGGGTTGGGAATCGAAAATTCAATTCCAATTCTGGAATCGGATACTTGTTATAAAATTAAAATTTCCATTCATTTGTGTACATTTTAATATGATTTTTAACCATTCAAGCGCAAGAAGACCCGCTCATTGTTTTCTGTGCTGCACACCCATCCAAAGCGTGCTCAGAAAAAAATTTTAATGTGATTTTTATACCATTCAAGCGCAAGAAGGCTTGTACGCCGTTTTCTGTGCTATGCACACATCCAGAACGACGGGCGCAAAGAAAGCCGCCTCTTTGATGAAAAGTAGAATAAATGTGAATGATATCCAAGTTATTATTATTATTTTTTCTTTTACCTTATTGGTATCTAAATTAGCAATCGATAAGCAGAATCGGAATTGTTAAACGATACCCAACCCTAGTGTTCATAGCACATAGTATTCACATTCAGTGCTCCACATTACAGTTCTGTATCAAAACGACACACATAGTGATACACAAATGAGAAAATATATAACCGCTTTTTCACCGTCAGGTCAAACCATTCTCTTTGCTTAACCGTTCCATTCCGTGCCGATCTGGCCCAGCCGGTACGGATATGGCTTTGTTTTCCACTGTGAGGCTGATAACAGAGCTCTTTGGAATGTAATACAAATGCGTCAGTCATTGCTCTTGTAACGCAACAGTTTACAGATGATATGAGATGTAAATACTGACCGCAATATGGAGAATGATCAGATATTTCTCTGAATTTTATTCTTATTTGTGTTTATGTCGCTCAAATAGCGCACTTGGCCACCTACAGACAAACTGGCAGCCAGGCAACAGACAAGTGACCAATCATGAGCTGCGACATCACTACACGCGTTCTACCAGCCAACTGTGCTGAGAATTCCAGGCCGAGAAATGTTTGTAATCGTGCCATGCCATACCAGGCTCAAGTGGAACCATTCCTTACCATTCTTAGAACCATTCAGCCCGATGGTGGAAAAGCGGATTATGTTTTGTTGTCTTAAGCACACAAAGAGAATAAACTGCTGTTACAATAAATTTACCGATTCCCAAATTTACCCAAATATAATTTGCATTAGTAAATCTAAAATTAGTATACATCTCTTGGCTGAAGTTATAATAAATTATTTTGACCACTAAAACCAATTCGGTCAGATTTGTGAATGGTTTTGTAAACAAGAAAACTAGATTTATTCAAAAGATCCAATTCAAAAGAATGATCCATTCTTTATATATTTAGTGATGTTGTTGAAAAAACAAACAAACAAACAAACAAACAACAAAAAACAAATTAGGAGACATTCAAGAGTGTTGGAAATTTAGCCTAACAAAACCTATGAATATGTGAATGTCATGGAATTAACTGGTACACTTATCTATCACACATGGTCACCCCAACATACCCTACCTTCAAATGGTATCCGTCTTGAAAGCACTTCCCACATGATGATGGCGTAACTGAAAGAGGAAGCATAGAACAGATGAGGGAAAGGTTTCACTGTTGCCATTCAGTCTCTACATCCACATCTGGCAATCCCCTTTGGAGATAAAACACACTGTCCAATCAGACCAGTGATTTCAACATGCCCTATGACTAAGATCACAAAACCTCAGGCCGGTTGGCAGGTTGACATTTAGCTCCTAAATCCCTTTTTGACCAGCACAATAGATTAATAAAATACAGGTCTCTTTCATGAGTAGTTTTGGTGAACTATGAGTAAACCCAGAGACTGGTTTATGGTTATTTTCCCAGTTTCCCTCCATCTTTCTTTGTTTTGGAAAACTGGTGAAATGATATAAAAATCCACCCATAATTTCCAACATCCTACAATGGCTGCTACATTCCTCCCTCCCAATCAAAAATACAGGGTTCAGGGATCTGATGACCAATACATTTCCATGACTTTTCCATTCATTTGTGACTTGGATACAGATTTTAAGCAGATAAAATAGAGATAACTAGAAAAAAAGTATTATGAAACCCCCTTGTTTTAGCATTAGTTGTTCATGCTTCAGATTTGAAGACGACTCAAGAAATGGTAGTGTAAAACTATAGAAAAGTGGGAATGTAAAAGGGAGAAAAACCAATAAAACACAGCCTTACAACACTCATTATTTAGAGGAATTAATGTTAAAATATGAGTGGAGGAAAAAAAATAATAATAATTTGGGGGCACTTAGATGCATTTTATAAATGTAACCCTAAGACAAAATAAGAATCTTACCATTTGAGGCTACTAACAACTTATGAACAAATTAAATATGATTTGACCATTCTTAGAATTATCAACAAATTTTTATAACTTCCCAGTTTAACACAGAGAGAATAAAGGCATATTTTCTTTTGCATTCTTCTTTGAATTTCCGATTTACATCATTGTGTCCTGTATCAAATAGTCAATTGTTACTGTGTTTATAATCAGATATACCACTGTATCAGTGTCATAAGAAAACACGACTGAGTGTGCGCATACACGGCACTGGTTAATGTTTGGAGCACTGGAATATGAAATATGTCTATAAAAACTTGAAACAAGCTTGTTCCGGTCCAGATATCACCTGTCTCACACATGACCAGTTTGCAGTACATATTCAGTGCAGAGACAGCATGGCTTAAAAAATGGCTTGAATATGACACAGTGGGCAACTGAATATAGTGTAGCATAGTTTGAAATCAATGGATTAAAGTTTATCGATCGTGACACACACTTCAGAAGAACTCATAGCTGGATTCAACAACATCTGCAAGATTTGTAATATTAAATGTTTTATTAGATATCCAAAGACTAAATTATATAAATATACAGTCGTGCTCAAAATTATTCATACCCTTGGTAAATATGACCAAAGAAGGCTGTGAAAATAAATCTGCATCGTTAATACTTTTTTAAATGTGGGGGAAAATCTCATTATGAGAGAAATGTTTTTCTCTAATACACATTGCTCACAATTAATCATACCCTTTTATTCAATACTTTTTGCAACCTACTTTTCCCAAGATAACAGCTTTGATTCATCTTCTATAATGCCTGATGAGTTTGGAGAACATCTGACAAGAGATCAGAGACCATTCCTTCATGCAGAATCTCTCCAGACCCTTCAGATTCCCAGCTCCATGTTGGTGATTCTTCTCTTCAGTTCACTCCACTCATTGTCTTTAGGGTTCAGGTCAGGGGACTGGGATGGTCATGACAGAAGCTTGGTTTTGTGTTCAGTTTTGTGTTTTTTGAAGCAAAAAAATTTGCTTTTTGAGCAGCAAACACTTAAGATGGGTTTGGTGCACACAGGGGTAAAAAGTACCCCATGTGTACAATGAAATATACTGCTGGATCTTTAATGTTGTGAGCCTATTTTTCTGCTGGAGGTCCTGGACATCTTGTTCAGATACATGGCATCATGGATTCTATCAAACACCAACAGATAAAAAAAATCAAAACCTGACTGTCCCTGTTAGAAGTCTTATAATGGGCTTCTGATCTTCCATCAGGACTATGATCCAAAACAAACATCAAAACCAACACAAAAATGGGTCACTGAACACAAAACCAAGCTTCTGCCATGGCCATCCCAGTCCCCTGACCTGAACCCTAAAGACAATGAGTGGAGTGAACTGAAGAGAAGAAGCACCAACATGGAGCTGTGAATCTGAAGGATCTGGAGAGATTCTGCATGAAGGAATGGTCTCTGATCTCTTGTCAGATGTTCTCCAAACTCATCAGTCATTATAGGTGAAGACTCAGAGCTGTTATCTTGGCAAAAGGAGGTTGCAAAAAGTATTGAATAAAAGGGTATGATTAATTGTGAGCAGTGTGTATTAGAGAAAAACATTTCTCTCATAATGAGATTTTTCCCCCATGTAAAATTATTATTTTCCAATGAAAGGATTTTTGTAGATTTTTTTTAAATAAAAAGATCAAAAGTATTAAAGACGCAGATTTATTTTCACAGCCTTCTTTGGTCATATTTACCAAGGGTGTGAATAATTTTGAGCATGACTGTAAATAAATATTTGCTGTGTTTGGCTTTTTATTAATAATAATATTAAAGCAAATGTTATTTTTCATATATAATTTCCTTTCTTTGTTTAACAGTTCCAGGATTGTAATGGTATACCGGCATGACAATATATCACAGTACGAACACGTACAATTATATCATACACTTTTGATTTTCTATGGTTTTGGGAGGGAAAAAATGAAAAAAAATCAGAAAGCGAATCTCATCTGCGCATAAGCAACTTCATTCCACTTGACTGCTTAGACCAAGGGTCGGCAACAAACACTGGCACGTGGAGAGGTAATCGCTGGCACTTGAGCAAAAGTGAGAGAAATGTATGCATTTCATTCAGATAA
This sequence comes from Megalobrama amblycephala, assembly GCF_018812025.1. NCBI lineage: Eukaryota > Metazoa > Chordata > Actinopteri > Cypriniformes > Xenocyprididae > Megalobrama > Megalobrama amblycephala. The sequence continues at coordinate 17,180,774 of NC_063060.1, read as the reverse complement.
AGTACCTTGTACCTGCATACAGAGGTAATCATTCCTCAGTAACACAGCTTGTTTTGTTAAGTTAGGCGTTATAAATACTATTAAAGTGAATATATATGTGTGAGAAGTTTTGTGTGCGCCCACATCTGAAGCGGGCATCCAGAAAGCAGTGTCTGACAGCACGCAAATACTTAATTAAGCTCTTTTTCACGTGCTTTAATGGACTATTTCACACAAAATTATGTCTAAATGCCGGTCTTGGTCAGTATCTTAGTGAACATAGTCAGTTATGTCTTAAGTGAATGTAAAGAGTTGAGAAAGTAAACGTGTGTGTAACAGTATACTGGATCTGTGCATTATGTCTTAAAGTGACAGCAGCCTAATATTCCTGCTGCTGTCTGTGTTCTTAATGTTAAAACAACAGACTCACTACAAAAAAAAAAAAAATTCTGAAGCTAAACAGAACAAACAGATAAACAATCACTGCACCACTGCATCTGCATCACCACTAGAACCGCACATGGACTGCAAACGGATCAAAATGGGATAATACATCGTAGTAATTGGATAATATGGAGAAAAGCTCAAACTGGTGACAGCCATGATAACCATTCTGAGTTAAGGCATATACCTCACATTTTGTGATGTCAACTTTTTTTTTTTTTTAAAGCAGAAGTGGCTCTGAATAATGAAAATAACTTCCCAATTCATAATAAACAGTGCTATCATTGTTTACCAGGCACCTGATGTTTTAATGACTTTTTCAGGGCTGGAAATGACCATTTCTTTCTTTCTTTCTTTCTTTCTTGCCAGCTTCTATGGCTATATGAGATCACAATTTTAAAATTCCCTGACATTTCCAGGCTCACCATAGAGATTTTAAAGATTGGGGGTGAGACATGTCCCTAATCTGACAGGAATTTTGTGGAGTCAGCAACAGACTAGCCATGGTGCAATTAGGAGAGCTGAACATCTTAAGGGGCTGCCCCAAATATATGGGAACTGAAAGAGCAGTAGTTAAAAATTCTGTAGAAGAAACCATTTGAAATTCAGAATGACGTTCTGAATGGAAGCTTTACAGAATCTACAGAAACTGACCTGTACATGTCATATTTGACATCTGCTCTGCGGGTCTTGGAAGGTTCGTACTCCTCAGGTGGCATATAAATGACTGTGCCTCCCATTTCAGCAGGTTTGGAGCCGGACCCTTTCGTGATAGAGAGCTGACGCCATTTAGACAAGCCAAAATCAGCTATCTATTCACAAACATAGAAACACAAGATGAACTTTAGATCAGAAAGTCCAATGTGAAATTACAACAAAATATATGATATACTTAACCCTTTCGCACGTAAGTTTTAAATATTCTGGCTGACCCCCCAGCGTGAGTTTTTTGAAGCGACCGTTATTTAGAACGTATCACTTTATGGTTTCCATGGTGACGCGTCATTGCTTGTTATGTGACACACCGCAGCACTGTATGAATGATGATCTGCTTTCATTTAATTTTTCCTTTGTTATTCAAAATATTCACAAATTTGTTGACTATAGCATGAAATATCGAATATTCCGATTGACAAATATGTGCAAGTGGATGTGTTTTGCAGTTTAAACACCTTTATAACGATCATGTTAGTTGAGCCATATGGCGATGGGCGCCGCCATGTTAGTTTGCGCCGCACAGAGAATCGGATCTGTTGGATTTACAACCCGTGAATTTATCCACTTCTCCCGAAATACATGAAAGTAAGTGAGTCGGTGAACTGGGGAAGAACAGAGTAAGCTTTAAAGTTACTTTCACAATGTGTATCTGATATGAATAAAACGTGTTGTCTAATTATAATGAAAAGGGTTGTTATTTCCGCTTCTATAGACACCATTTTGTATTTTACAAACTCTAAATATATTGTTTTGTTAGTACTCGTGTGTATTTAAATGTCTGAAATCTACAATAAACATTATTTGGTTGAAAACACTGCATATATGTAATATATGAAAAGCGCTGCGCGCGTCCGTCTCTGGTTTAGCGCCAGCCAAAGCGCGCACTCACATTTGAATTTGGCAGTTGATCACGCGATGCACTGAACGTTCTAATCACACCGGTGTGATCGTACGCTCCAGGGGCCAGACAAGACTGATCACACCGGTGTGATCGTACGTGTTAAAGGGTTAAGCACAAAATATTTTTTTAAATTTATGCTGATTAATGGTTGAGTTTAATTAACCAATATGAGAATTTCAATGATCACTCTAGATATCTATTTACAGGTGCCATTGCATTTCATCCATCATTTTATCACTCTTGTTTTGTTACAAAATTCTGTGGAAATCAAAATAAATAAAAAAATAAATAAATAAATAAATAAACAATGATGTATTGGCATTTCTTTTCCATTTTTTAAAGTGTTTAAAGGCTGGATGTGAATAATGACTAAAATGTCCTATTGCAAAGCTATTATATGCTTTCAGAAGACTTGACATATAGAGCATAAAACATATGGAGCACTTTTATGATACTTTTATGATGTTTTTGTGTTCTTTTTGACATGTCAAAATTCTACACATGCATCCAAATACACCCGAGAAAGTCTGATAAAATAGGTGTGTGGAAACATTTACAAGCTAATCTAACTGTCCAAATGCACAAACCTTAGCATGGTACTCCCCATCCATCAGGATGTTCTGAGTTTTGAGATCATGGTGTAGAAGAGGTGGTGTCATATTGTGGAGGAAGTTGACCCCTAGAGCGATCTCATAAAGAATACGAAGCCTCAATGGCCAGGCCACCATTGGGTACATGTCTTTCTGTAATGCAATAAGAAAATACAGAAATGAACATTCAAGAATCTGTATGACACAGAGGGGAAAGTGAAACTGTGCATTACTCAAACTCAAACCCATTATCCTAATACTACAAGACTAAACGGGAAGTGTGTCATCATGTAAAGGAATGCTGTTTGTATAGTTATACCTCATGTAAGATCTCATCCAGTGATCCATTAGTCATGTACTCAGTCACAATGCAGAAGAACTCAGGCTCATTGCACACCCCAAAGATCTGGATGATGTGGTTAAATCGAGCTTTGTGAAGCACCTCAGCTTCTTTCAATAAACAATTCCTTTCCCTGCAAAAAAATAAATGAATTAATTAATGATTACACAAGGGCTGGAAGGGTTTCTCTTCTACCACCAGACAATATTATGTTATACAAGAGGTTCCCACAGCTTTTGACCATTGTTCTGAACTTGTTCATTCTTCCATGGACATTAAAACCTTGACAATCTTGGCTTTTTGGTAGTTCCAACTTTAAAATATGGCTAAAATTCTGGCTGATACTGAAAAGCTGATAATTATTTTCATATTGTGGATGAATTATATTAAAATTCTAATTGAGTTTGTCTAAATTAAAAATAAAACACTACAAAGTACTAAAAAGTAAGTTATAGCATCTCAACATTATAATATACAAAATGAAAAATAATGTAACTTCTGGATTTCGCTAAAAATTACAATTAATAGTGTTGTTAAATTTTTTGCGTTTTAAGGATGAACTTAAAAAGTTAGTTTTTTCATTAATTACTCACCATACCGTTCCAAATCCATAAGACTTTCGTTCATCTTCGATCTTCAAGGCCGTAAAAGAAACCCATATGAATCAAGCTGTTAAATCCAAGTATTCTGAAGAGACATGATCGCTTTATATGATGAAAATGAACATGTGATGATCAATATTTATGTGAATAGAAGACTAAATTAAATCTATTAATTGTATAAAGCGATCCTGTCCCCTCAGAATACTGGATTAGTTGTACGATCTCCTTATGAACTTTTCAAAGTGCCAAATTTTAAGGTGGAATGGACTTTGAATGGAGGGACACAAATTCAGTTCAATTCACATTTATTTGTACAGCGCTTGCCACAATACTTATCGTTTCAAAGCAGCTTTACAGAAAATGCATGTGCCAATCTGTTATCAGAGGTGGCTCTGTCCAAGTAATGTATTTCAGAAATGTACAAATCATGCAGTTAGCCAACATCATCATGTATTAATTTTAGGCAGAAACAATGAGCTCATTTCTCAGGTTCTCTCGGGTTTAATTAAAAATGTCTTCATTTGTTTTTCAAAGATTAACATAATGCCTTATGGGTTTGTAATGACATAAGGGTGAGTAAATGATTACATTTTTCATATTTGTGTGAACTATCCATAGTGTACTATCTCAGCTATACTATAGTGTTAGATGAAAGCACAGGCAATCTATATATGCATGCTCATTTGCCCAATTTTTACAATTATCAATATTAATGCCAATATTGGCTGACACTAATTAAAAACAAAAACAACAACTCTTAAATCAGTTTATAAACAAACAGATATCTTGCATCCCAAGAATAAACCAGTACATTATTCAGAATTTCTCCATTTGTGTTCAATAGAAAGAAAACCCTACAGGTTTGGAACAACATGAGAGTTAGTAAATGGCAGAACTTTAATTCTAAGTGAATATTTTAATTTTGTAATTTAATTTCTGTAAAAAACAGGAAATCACATGTCGTATAAGCTCTGAACTGTGGACCAAAACATTCGAGCTGTAACTTTTATGCTTATTAGCCCAAAACAACCAGTCAGTATGAGTCCCAAAAGAGCTTCTAGAACGGTCAAAATAATGTATATAAAAAATATGTATATAAAAAACTCTTGAACATATAGTCCCGCAGAACAATGCTGTCCGACCGCATACTAAACGTATGTAACGTTACTGCATAATAGTTTAGATCAGTGACCTGATTTGCACAGTATTCTTTTCTAAACACCCGCAACAACCAGCATACATGTTCCTAGCAGACTGAAAGCATTGAAGGCACACGAAACAATCCCCATTAGATCAGTAGCTATTCAGATTTTGACATTTTTTTGTCAAACTGTGCATTTGAGCTAACAAGGAAACATAAATCACAAGTGTCCTAATTAAACTCACCTCTCACCAACCGGAGAATCCAGTTTCAAGCACTTGATCGCCACGGTGGTGCGCCAGTCACTGTGCTGAGCCCTGAACACCGTCCCGAAGCCTCCTTTACTGATGTAGTGCAGATCCGTTAGTTTCCGATACGGGATCACCGGTAAGGTGCTGGTCAGACTGCAGATGTTGACGCAGCCGGTGTGCTCCATGTTTCAGGATGTTGTGAGATAAATCGGGCCCGTTCAGCTTCAGCAGAAAGGGGAACTGAAAACGCGCAAACCCTCAGAGAGAGAGAAAAGATCGCGCATGATCTGAATGCAGTCTATTCTGCGTACTATATTACCCAAAGATTGGTGCACCTTCTTGACTAAATTATGTTGGCAAAATATCCTTGTTAAAAATGTCACTGAATAAGATGGAAAGAAACGAGTCCTACAGCTCGCGCTTGGTGACACGCCCCCAGTCCGAACAACGCATTTTACACCACGCCATAAAACAAACTGCCAAATTAACCACAAAATCAAATTAAATCAGTACAGTTTGAGATTTAACGATGACAAAACGTGGTTATAGTGCTGGGTATGCGCTCGACAAATGTTTCGCAGGTGTGTGAAAGAGTGGGTCGGACTAAAACCGCGACGTTATGTTTTTTTGTTTTTTTTGTAACCACCGTCTAGTCCCTCCCTTGAACTGATCACTGTTTGCTGCGTGTACATGAATGACATCTCAACTGACCAATGGTAGACATCGTGTAGATCTTTTACAGCCAATCCTGTCACAGAGGGCGGGACTTCTCGGAATACAGGTGGGGAAAAATCAATGCCGATCACGCGACTGTGACTTCAGCTTCCGAGGTCTACATACATTTAACCTGATTTGATTCATTTTTTGGGGGGCGCATTCACTAGACCTGAACAGTGTGAGTCGTGAAGTAAAGTTAGTATTTTTCATTTTTAATCTTTTAAGCGTATATTCATTTTTTTCAGACTGCTGAAAATGTCGTTATTTGGACGTTTCACGCTGTGAATTATACACTTTACAGTGTACATGCATTTTCTCACGTTTTCGTCACATGTTTTATTTATTTATAATAATAATGATCAATAATAATTCAGAAATCATTAAATATAATAGTAATTAAATAATGTTTGGCGTCCGCGTTTAAACACTTATTTGAAATTGACGCGCCGTTTTAAAAACAAAAGTACAATTGCCAAAGACGTCGGTCTGACGTTTGTGTAGATGTTTTGACCCACAGATGCTTTCTGGGTGATTCCATTATGATGTAAGGAGGGAATTCCCAACAAGAGATTTTTCCTCACAACCATTGCCCTGCATCCAGTTTGTTAAAAAAAATAGAGACTTTAAAGGGTTAGTTCACCCAAAAATGAAAATAATGTCATTTATTACTCACCCTCATGCCTTTGCACACCCGTAAGACCTTCGTTCATCTTCGGAACACAAATTAAGATATTTTTGTTGAAATCCGATGGCTCCATGAGGCCTGCATAGCGAGCAATGACATTTCCTCTCTCAAGATCCATTAATGTACTAAAACCATATTTAAATCAGTTCATGTGAGTACAGTGGTTCAATATTAATATTATAAATCGATGAGAATATTTTTGGTGCGCCAAAAAAACAAAATAACGACTTATATAGTGATGGCCGATTTGCTTCAGGAAGCTTCGGAGCGTTATGAATCTTTTGTGTCGAATCAGTGGTTCGGAGCGCAAAGTCACGTGATTTCAGCAATTTGGCGGTTTGACACGCGATCCGAATTATGATTTGACACAGAAGAATCATAACACTCCGAAGCTTCCTGAAGCAGTGTTTTGAAATGGCCCATCACTAAATAAGTCGTTATTTTGTTTTTTTGGCGCACCTAAAATATTCTCGTCACTTTATAATATTAATATTGAACCACTGTACTCACATGAACTGATTTAAATATGTTTTTACTACCTTTATGGATCTTTTTTTAATTTTTTTTTTTATTATTGAACATCAAGAACAAAACAAAAAAATATACACCTACAATGGCAATAACAAAAATAGTTAAATGAGTATCAAGCAAGGCACATATCAGTTAAATAAATATGAAAGAAAATTACAAATATTTAATTAAAAAATAAATAAATAAATAAAATAACATAAAATAAGATGGGGTCTCTTCATTCCTCTTCTAAGAGATCAAGGTCTCTTATTATTCCAGCAAATTTCTTTTTCATTTTCATACATTCCAATGACGGAAAGTAATTACAAACAAAGTCTCTTTTGAATATAGAAAAATAAGGTTTCGTTTTCATGCATTTGTATTTATGAATGAAAAATTTTCCCAGAATCAACATTACATTAATAAAAAATTAATTTTTTTTATCATCCAACAGCATTCAAAACATAATATGTTTCCCTTTATTGATCTTGAGAGAGGAAATGTCATTACTCCCTATGCATGCCTCTTGGAGCCATCGGATTTCAACTAAAATATCATAATTTGCATTCCGAAGATTAACAAAGGTCTTACAGGCGTGGAACGGCATGAGTAATAAATGACAGAATTTTCATTTTTGGGTGAACCCTTGAAGGAAATGTAGCCAATGCTGACATCATGCAATACAAATATTCACTCCTCAGATACATCATTGCCTGTGGTTCTGGGTTTCAGTAATGATAACAACAAAGTGTCATGCAGAGGATGGAGCCGGTTGCCTTGGTAACTTGAAGTGTTTTGCTCTTGGCACTATAGGGGAAGTGTCCTGAGGAAGTGTCCTCATTTCTCATTCTGTTAAAGTCACGTGAAATCAAAATTGACAATTCTTATTTTTTAGGGATTATTGCAGTATTTATTTTAAATGTTTTATCAGTACACATCATTATTATTTTTTAATTCATGTGCCCTCGTATTATTTAATCAAATTATCTTCCCCTCCTCTTCCAGCTCATCTCTGACTGGCGTGAGCGAGGGCGGGGCAACCTGTCAATCACATGACAGGTCACAGCAACAGCGAACCACAACCATCCAATCAATTCCCAATGGACAAAATCAAGTCCCGCCCTATATTTGTTCTTGTTCAAGAAGCCGTTTCACATTCCAGTGTTGCCAAGTCTGCGGTTTTCCCACGGAATTCAATAGGGGCTGGCTGCAGTCTGAGGGGGCGAGTAGAGCTCCACTCAAGGGCGTAAATAAGTCACCTCCACTAGTGGAGCTAGCTACAGCTATGGCCACATTATTGTAAGGGTAGGTTTAGGGTTGGGGTAGGTGTAGACGTTAATAAAACACAAATCAATATTGCATTATTTAACTACTGTATTTGCATTATTGTAAGGGTAGGTTTAGGGTTGGGGTTGGTGTAGACATTAGTAAAACACAAGTGGAGGTGACGTATTTCCTGTTCGAGAGTGGAGCTCCACTCGCCCATGGTCTGCAGCAACTTTTTAACTTTTTTGATTACTACATCAGGTGTGTCCATATTCATACACATGACTTTCAGTGGACAACATATCATTTGATAAGAAATAAACAAAAATGAATTGTAGAATAAATTAAAATAGCAGTCTCTTTTTCTTAAGCAAAATGGCATACAAATTATATTTCTCGTTTATTTACATTTTGAATTAATATCTTTGTGGATACCATGTTTCTTCAGGATTCTTTGATGAGCAGAAAGTAAATTTATAGAAAATACATGAATAGTAGAATACATTTTTAAAAGAACTCACTACCATCTGCTGGTGAATTTAAAATAAAGTCCAAATGGCGCCATCTAGTGCCGCAGTGGGATTTCTTGTAAATCTTGATGGATCACAGCATGCAGCTTTAGAGAATGCGTGTCAGTTTTTTCCAGCCCTAACGTTTCTTCTATCCATCAGCAAAATGCAAAACAAAGACAGAGCCGTTTGGAAAAGCAGACTTTTCAGGTGTTGTGAAATTAGTGAAAGAGTCATTACACCTCAGGGAGGAAGAATATGGGTTTTAATTCCACATTAATTAAACGTCCGGTCTAACTATGCCACATACTGTAGGCCCGGTTTCACACAGGGCTTAGATTAACCCAGGATTAGGCCTTTGTTCAATCAGGGCATTTAAAGGGTTAGTTCACCCAAAAATGAAAATTCTGTCATTTATTACTTACCCTCATGCCGTTCCACACAAATTAAGATATTTTAGTTGAAATCCGATAGCTCTTTGAGGCCTCCATAGGGAGAATATTTTTGGAGCGCCAAAAAAACAAAATAACAACTTATTTAGTGATGGCCGATTTCAAAACACTGCTTCATGAAGCATCGGAGCATAAATGAATCGGTGTGTCGAATCATGATTCAGATCGCGTGTCAAACCGCCAACCATGCCGCCAACGGCTGAAATCACGTGACTTTGGCGCTCCGAACAGCAGATTCGACACACTGATTCATCTGTGCTCCGATGCTTCCTGAAGCATTGTTTTGAAATCGGCCATCACTAAATAAGTTGTTATTTAGTTTTTTTTGGCGCTCCAAAAATATTCTCGTCGCTTTATAATATTAATATTGAACCACTGTACTCACATGAAACGATTTAAATATGTTTTTAGTACCTTTATGGATCTTGAGAGAGGAAGTGTCCATTGCTCCCTATGGAGGCCTCACAGAGCCATCGGATTTCAACTAAAATATCTTAATTTGTGTTCTGAAGATTAATGAAGGTCTTACGGGTGTGGAACGGCATGAGGGTAAGTAATAAATGACAGAATTTTCATTTTTGGGTGAACTAACCCTTTAAGTAGCTTTTATATATATATATATATATATATATATATATATATATATATATAAAAAAACATTGCTGGTGTGCATCTTGAGACAAAACAATGGCAGTGACATATTTTAGCATATGTCAGTGCAAGTTGCTTTCAGTTAAAACAGCTCAAACATGCATTTTAGTCTAGGACTAGCTTAAATCTGGTCTATGAAATCAGGGTAAAGTGTTTTTTTTTGATACTTTATTGTTGTTTTTCTTAGACCAATGACTGCAAATGTAGCCATCAAGCCGTGCACACACCAGGGATAGATAATGGGGGCTTGAGGCAAAAATGTCACCATGATTAATAAAAATGCACACAAAAATTCAAGATATAGTGCAAAAAATGTCTCTGTATAAGTTCTTGTTTTTAAGATTCATAAGCAATATCACATGAACAAGAGTGCTGTTTTCATGAATTTGTAAATTGATTCTATACAACAGTTCAATAAACTATGTTAATATTAGGTCACTTACACTGCGTTCCAAATTATTATGCAATTGACATATCAGTAAGATTTCAGTACAATAAACATTCAGATTTTAGTTTTTCTAAGAAAATGTTTGTTTGTTTATTTATCCATGTCTTTTTAGATCACTGGTATCAATCTCAGACAAAATAATTTGCCAGATCTATGGAAACCCTACTTAGAGGTTGTTGCACATTATTAAGCAAGTCACAGTTCCCATGCAATATGGGGCGGAAGAAAGATCTTTTTGAAGATGAAAAGCATGAAATGGTGCAATGTTGTGCAAAAGGCATGAAAACAACTAATATTGTGTGAAACTGAATGGAGATTATCAAATTATCATAAGATTTGTGAGTGATTTAGAGCACAGCAGAACTTGGTCAGATTAAGGCTTATTGAGGAAAGTTCCTGTCAAAAAAATTAATTGTATTAAAAGGGCAGCTATAAAAAAAGCCAGTGTTGAGCAGCAAACATGTATTTGAAGCTGGTGTCTCTGGAGTCTCAAGAAGCTCTCCATGCAGGCTGGCAGCTGTGCTTAAAGATGCATTTCAGCCACTCCAAACCAAACTTCACAAAGAGAAACATTTACAGTGGGTTTAGAAATACATGAAGACTCATTTTTAAATAGTATTTTTCACTGACTAATGCCGTACTACAATGGATGGTCTAAACGGATGGATTTCGGGATGGTTGGTGAATGGCCACCACGTTCGAACAAGACTGCGACGTCAGCAAGGAGCTGGCAGGTGATGATTTGGGCTGGAATACTGGGAAGTGAGATGGAGGGTATTAAAATGACTTTTGCAAGATGGCCATTTTCAAGATGGCCATTTTTTATGGTATAAAAAGGAGGATAGTGCATAGTACAATGCACTATTGTACAATGCACTATGCACTATCCCATGCTGCAAAAAAACACCACAGCAATAAAACTGTATGAAAATGTATTTCTACACCCACTGTAAATGTTTCTCTTTGTGAGGTTTGGTTAATGGTGTCTAAAATGCATCTTTATGCACAACTGCCAGCCTGCATGGAGAGCTTCTTGAAACTCCAGAGACACCAGCAGCTTCAAATACCTGTTTGCTGCTCAACACTGGCTTTTTTATAGCTGCCCTTTTAATACAATAAATTTTTTTGATAGGAACTTTCATTAATAAGCCTTTATCTGACCAAGTTCTGCTTTGCTCTAAATCACTCACAAATCTTATGATAGTTCAATAATCATTGTTCAGTTTTCACACAATATTAGTTGTTTTCATGCCTTTTGCACAACATTGCACCATTTCATGCTTTTCATCTTCAGAAAGATCTTTCTTCCTCCCCATATTGCATGGGAACTGTGACTTGCTTAATAATGTGGAACAACCTCTAAGTAGGGTTTCCATAGATCTGGCAAATTATTTTGTCTGAGATTGATACCAGTTATCTAAAAAGACCCGGATAAATAAACAAACAAACATTTTCTTAGAAAAACTAAAATCTGAATGTTTATTGTACTGAAATCTTACTGATATATCAATTGCATAATAATTTGGAACGCAGTGTATATATTAGACACAAACACTATGTTGTAAGTTTTTTTTCCTCTGTTTTGCCAACGGAAATAGTTTCAAACAGTAGAGCCATTGTACGGCTCCAAGCAACAAAGTTTCAGTTTCATTACTGAATGAATCCGTGTTTTTGGACAAATCTGTCTAGAATGACTCGATGACTCAATCTCACTTGCTTTGTCCCTGAATGAATCAGTCGTTTTGAAAGAATCGTTTAACTGAATGATTTAATGACTCATTGTGACAATGATGATCTACTGGTGGTTTTAGTATTATTTCTTTTTAGTTGAGGGGCTGAGACAGTGACGAAGATTGAATGCTGTTTTTGTTTTTATGATTCTAACAATAATAGTTCTGGTTAAAGAAATAGAATGTGTTTATAAATAAACTATTAAGAGTGAAATATGACATAACAGTATAACAAGTAACTGCAGTCTCATTGCATACATTATTTTGTCTGTCTTTTTTTCTCATTGAGAGACATCCAACTGATTCTTTGAAACGGGCCTACACCATGTAACTTTTGGCCCTCTAGCAATTAAAAAACAAAACTGAATGCATTTAGTGAAAGAACATTATTTTGTTTGTGCTTTGGCTCTGGATGAAAATTACCCTTCCCAATAGATAATTGTGGCGAGCAGGGCGGGCGAGAGCCGTGAGGGAATGGCGTGAGGCCGGTGACGCGAGAGATAATGAGCTCCACCTGCGAGGCGCACCGGCCTTGAGTCTCTCACGGAAGAGCTCCGGAAGCATAAAAGGAGGAGCGACGACAGTGAAGGACGAGAGAGGACCAGGTCTTAATAATGCTTTACAATAAACTCTGCTGGAGAGCTACATATGGCAACTTGTCTGTTCAATAAAATACCTTACTCACCTGTTGAGTGATAAATGCCATCTCCGCAATGCTTTTTACAACATTTCCAATCCTTCAGTTGTCGACATCTAAGAAAACCCAATGTTGATTCTTGTTTTATTACGAGCTATGTCACAATCTCTTTTTTTTGCCAGCAGACTCTCCTCTGTCCACTATGTTTTTTTAAAAGGGTGATTCCCTGAGGACAGAGATTTAGCGGCTCCATGTCAACCTTTCTCGCTCGTTGTGACAACTAAGCTATGCCACTCCCACACCAAACAAACGCCAAAGTAGCCAGAGCAACTTTTATCTATTTACGGATATGATGAGACATGTTTTTTCCGTAAGTAGAATAGGGAAGGCGTGTAAAAATAAAAAGTGTTTATACTTCAAACTATTAAGTTCCTGTAATTGAGTAAGTTTGAGTTTGTTGAGTAAGTTGTCATAACTCAGAAAGATTAATGCAAACTGTTGCAGTTGTTGAGCCAAAACATTTTTTTTTTTTTAGAGTGTGAAAGAAAGACAACACACCTCCAAACATTGCATATGCAAAATTAATTTAGACAAAAGTTCATGCAAAGAATATTTTTTACAGGTTTATGAGTTCAGCATTCAGGCAAAGGTCATTTTAATCTAAATTTTTATAGTAGGTTTGGGTAGATCTACACACCATACAAATAGGAATGCCTTGAAATTTGATCATAGAAGAACAAGGTGTGGTTGTCTCATTTGTGACTAGCGCACTGATTCACTTCTCTTAATAGTGAAGAATGCAGAAGATGACAATCAGTCAACTTCTGCTAACATTAGATTTAGGATTCTTTATTTTCACCAGGTCCCAAACCAGTGAAAACACCCACACAGATTATCAAGCTACTTTTGGTAAGAGAAAAAAACCCAAAAAATGTTATCATATCATGATGTGGTGTTAGATGTTTGTGAGCATACTTGAAATAAGTCTGCTAATGCTGTATGACTTAATCTTTTAAAGATTTTGCTAGTGAAATACTACTCTTAATCTGTGATGCTTCTTATAACCATTGACTTAAACAACTTGTGATTTTTAAACAATTCTTCACCCTCAAATTATTTATTATCTGCTTCGTTTATTCTTTTCTGAGAACATTGGATCCAACATCGCAGAAGATTTAGCATGTTTTACCAGAACCACAGTCCTGATGTTGTAAGAAGAGGGAATGGGATGGAGTATTACAGCCATGGATTTTGTAGCCGGAGCAATGAAGAGAAGACAATCAAGGTCACCCTGCTTGGCTATAAGGTTATGGAGGAAAAGACAAAGTTCACAGTAAGGAGTTACTTATGCATGCCCTTTTCACTCTGTAGTGATCAATTTATAGTAGATAGTCTGTTTAATACTTACTTTTAAAGGGATATTTTAACCCCAAAATGAACATTCTGTCATCTGTTACCCATCATGTTGTACCAAACTAGTATGACTTTGTTTCTTTCGTGGAACACAAAAGGAGAAATTGTGAATAATGTGGTATTTTTTGCATGCAATGTGGAGAATGTGGACTGGAGATGCACAAAAGTGTTTTCTAAAGCCACATTATGCCTTTGTGTGAAAACAGACCTTAATGAATAGTACACTGAAAAATGATAATCCTGGCATCATTTACTCACTCTCAAGACAAGTTATTACAACTTTTATCTTCGAAACACAAATGAAGATATTTTTTATGCAACCTAAGAAATTGCTGTCCCTCCCAGTAAGATTAGACATGCTGAATCTTTTAGTGTTTTTAAATCTTCTCTTAAAACTTTTTTTTTTCAGGCTTTTCTGTGATTATTTTGTTTTTTATATACATGTATTTTACATTTTTTGATGTAGTTTCTTTTTTTGCTATTTCAGTGTATTTTATTTGTGATTTTTGTAAAGTGCTTTGAGATGCAACTTTTAAAGGCACTATATAAAATCAAGTTTATTATTATTATTATCATCATCCATTGAATAACCAAAATTTGACAATTCATAAAGTTCTTAAAAACATTGTAAACATAATCCATATGAATTGAGTCATTGCTTGACAAGTGTGAACAAATTGAATTGTCAGAGTTTTGGTTACATGGACTTAGAATAGAGGTACAGAAATCTTTCTGAAGGTTTCTTTAAAACATTTTCATTCATGTACTAAAGATGAAAAAAATTCTAATGAGTTTGAAACAACATGAGGTTGAGTAAAGTTTAATTTTTGGGTGAAATATCTTTAATTGGAGTCACATAAGGTTGAATACATTAAGTCTTATATGGAAAATGACACTTTATCACCATCTGTTATGATTCAAAGGCAGTTTTAGTGATAAAGAGGAAATGATGTTCTCTTTCTGCATGTTTTAGGTCTACAAGATCTTAGTGAGGCGAGCACCTGACGAGAGCTGGCACATTTTTAGAAGATACACAGACTTCTCTCGACTACATGACAAGGTCAGGCACAGGTGACTCATGTCAGCTGACTGTGCAGTAATGGAGACTTGCTCATATTTTCCTCAGTATTTCCTTATTTTAGATGTGAGTGACTTTATGTATTTGTGCATGTGTCTTCAGCTGAGAGAGATATTTCCTGTGTTTAAATTCGTCCTACCACCCAAACGTTGGTTCAAGAACTTCAATTCTGAATTTCTAGAAGAGAGGCAGCTGGGCCTACAAGACTTTCTACAGCACTTAGTTGCACAAAAAGACATGAGAAATAGGTACTTATGACATTATGCTTTGTTTAGAAACAGCCTTCAAAACAATTGTCATCATTTACTCACTCTCATTTTGTTCCAAACTTGTATGACATTCTTTATTCTGCAGAACAGAAGATATTTAGAAAAATGTTTTTTTGTCCCTATAATGAAAGGATCCAATGTTGTTGTAGGTCCATTGTGTTTTGGACCCTATAGACTTTCAATGTATGGACAAAAAAATTTGAAACATTCTTCAAAATATCTTCTTTTATGTTCCACAGAAGAAAGAAAATCACAAGTTTGGAACAAAGTTCCACAGTATGTGTAAACCAGACATGTTGTGTTTGCTTGCAAAACTTTTGTGAAATAATATGAGGTGGGAGGAAAAACATCTTGGTTACATATGTAACCCTCATTCCCTGAAGAAGGGAACGGAGACGTCACATCAGTGACTGATGAATTGGGATATCGCCTGAGATCCCTATCACCTTTGAGTGTAAACTAAACGAGCCAATGCACATTGGAGTGCAAGATTTGCATCTCGTGCTTTGCCCTGCAGCATGGGTATAAATGTAGAAGTGGGTGCAATGCACATTCAGGTTTTTGCTAAGGAGCCGAGCCAGTGACCCGATGCTCAGCAACTGATGGGATGGCAATGGGATGTGATGTCTCCATTCCCTCCTTCATGGAACGAGGGTTACATACGTAACCGAGACATTCCCTTTCTGTCAGTCATGTTCGACGTCATGTCAGTGACTGACGAATTGGGATCCCTACAAAAGCATCACTATTGCTGCCCCTTCCAGCACTCCTAGAAAGCCACCTGATTTGCCCACACCTACTGGGGTGGAAGATAGGACAGGGCTTACGCAGAGACAGTCGATTACTGTTGTTCTGCTTGACCATACAGTAAGACAATTGGATAACACTGGAAAAGCGTCCCCTTTCAAGGGGAAAGGGATGCTGAGGAATCCACGTCCTGCCTGCAGGGAGGTATCATGTGGAGATTACACATATGGACTGGGCATTAAGGGCAATCCAACATATGGAATGTCTCTGAGGTGGCTCCGGCCTAGTTAGAAGGAAGTCAACACCGGCAGGGACGGCAGAGCAGACCAAGGGAAAGACATGGACTCACCCACTGGGTAACCATACCATGGAAGAATACACATATGGGATCACTGTGGGGATCACAACATATGGACACCTAGCCTAGCACAGGGGTCATCCAATGGGTGTACTTATAAGTAACTGGGGTTGGACGCTCCGCCATGTTTGAATGCCGAGGTTGATGGAGGAACTCATCAGGGTTCGCCATGTGGGGAACTGAACTGAATATGAATAATTATCCGATCTGTAGAGGGGAATGGCACAGC
Source organism: Megalobrama amblycephala (assembly GCF_018812025.1). Taxonomy (NCBI): domain Eukaryota; kingdom Metazoa; phylum Chordata; class Actinopteri; order Cypriniformes; family Xenocyprididae; genus Megalobrama; species Megalobrama amblycephala. Next base: position 17,164,110 of record NC_063060.1, on the reverse strand, counting down.
AAGCGAGATACAGAGCGATCTCTCCAGTGTTTACTGGCTACTTGAGGCAACTACATGGGAGGACACTGGCTCTACACACAAGGACAAGGCTATAAAACCTAGCCAACGTTTTGGGTGTCGTCCGGCTTGCAGCTCTGCACCTCTACATATATATATATATATATATGCCCAAGAGGTAGCAATACTCCTGGTAGAGTGAGTTCTCAATCCGAGGGGGTACAGCACTCCTCCAGGGTTTTTCCTAAAAAACTATGCCTCAATAGCCGCGTTTCCACTGCCGGGCCAAAGGCGGGTGTGCTAGTGCGTGCCAGGGCCGGTCGCGTTTCCACTGTCACTTCCGGGGCTTGATCGTGCCTCTTCGGTGCTTCCTCTGTGCCAAAGGCACAGGTTTTTCGGCCCGCCGAAAACCTTGGTCCAAAGCGGGCCAGTTGGGGTTTGAGGCACAGTCGAGGTGAAAGGCGGAGCTAATCGTAGTCCTGGGCTATCCGTAGTCATTAGCCCTGGCTCACACTGGCCCGACAGTGGAAAAGCGGCTATTGTGTGGACGAGACAGGGATCATTCTTTTGTGCAGTTACTTTCCTAACTTTGTAAAACAAAATAACAAACAGATACAAATGTAGTGAATTATTTATGAAATAATTGTGCATCATTGCAACAACTGTAAATAAACCAATAGCTTCACTAGCTTGGTAGACATTTAAAATAATCAGGAGTCCAGCTGACTCCTTCATCCATGACTCATGACTTGTTTTTCATGAATGTTTGAGTCATACAAATACTATAAAATTAAAAGACATTTCTTTTAAATGTATGGTGCAGTTTTTTTAATGAGGCAGCAACATATGATAGATAGGACTGAACAAAAAATGCTATTAACAATCTTTCATTGGGCAAAAGTATTATGCACGAAGCGCACGCATTCTGTGTGGAGAATGATGCTCTTGAAGCAGCATGAGTCACAATGCGCAGCACTGTAAAGTTCAAAGCACAAAGGGAAGATAATTGATGCATAGTGTATTACCGGTATTTCTATGCAATAGTTTATTAAGCCTTTTCTTTTAACAATTTTGCATTTCAGTTACTGTGCACATGAAGAACACTTCATAGTGCTCTCTACTCCAGTGTTGTGATCTAACAGACACCCGGTAGAAAGTACAGATAAATTTTACGTGGCGAGGGGGGCGTGGTTCAGCGAAGTCTGCAACGGGAGAGAGCGAGAAGAGAAGGAGAGAGAGAGGTAGATGGTAGGGGTTCGCCGACCCCTTGGCACACCACCATGTGGTCCTCCGCCAGATGGATGGCTGAGTCCAGCGACGTGGGGCGGTGGCACTGGACCCACTTGGCCGTTGTTTTCGGCAGCCGAGTGATGAACTGCTCCAGCACCACACGATCGACGACCTGGTCCACGTCACTTCCCTCAGCCAATAGCCATTTGCGGCACGAGTCCCAGAGCTGTTGGGCCATCACGAAGGGCCGGCCGGACTCCAGGGAGCGGAAACGTTGGCGATGTTGCTCTGGGGTCCGACCGACCCGCTGGATGATGGCCCGCCAAAGGTCGTCAAACACCAGGAGGTTCTGCACTGGCAGCTGCTGTGCCGCCATCTGCGACTCCCCCGAAAGCAGCGGGACCAACCTCATGGACCATTGGTCCCGCGGCCATCCGCACGCCTCAGCTGATTTGACGAACAGGTCCAGGAAGTCTTCGGGGTTCGTCCAGAGGACCCATTTTATTTAGTGGCAGGTGGGTGGGCACAGCCGGCTGCGCGATGGACTCCGTGCGAACCTCCCGGTTGATCCAGCTCCGGAACCTCTCGCGGTCCTCCTGCTGGGTCTGGATGATGGCTTGGAACCGACGCTCTTGGTCGGTTCTTAGATCCAGCAGGGCCTGATGTTGTTCCTGATGCAGGACCGCAAGGGAGGCAATGACATCCGCAAATGCCGTGGAGGACGATGATTGCATGGCGGCGGCAGCCCGTCTTCCTTCCCGGGTTTCGGCACCAGTGTAGTATATTTCAGAGTTCGTAGGGAAGGAAGAGGACAGGGTTGGCTTTTGACTGCTGACTGAGTTTTATTTAAGTAATAAAATGTCCAACAAAAGTCTGTGCAACGCACAACAATAAAATAAACAATCCACAATAGGGCTTCACTCCAACGTCAGTATACACAATCCACAATAGGGCTTCACTCCAGTGATGTTGCCGTGATCAGCGTTCTCAGTCAGCAGTCCCTCTCTCTCTCACACACTCCTGCTTCTCCTGGCGTTTTATCCTGTCTCTGCGCCAATTACTGGAATGAGAAACAGGTGTTCGTGATTTGCATTTAACCCACTCACTCACCATGCGTCTCCTGACGCTCTCTCCCGTTGCAGACTTCGCTGAACCACGCCCCCCTCGCCACAGTTTAATAATAGGAACACTGAATTATCTTGGAGATAGCCAAAATGCATCACACAGTTTGAATACTGACTGGAGAATGACAGACAGCCGCAGCGGATGTAAGAGTTTACGTGAACTTGAATTTAGCGACTTAAATAATCGTCTGTACCTCACATTAAGCTATTGAATGGCTTCTGAAGACTTGGGATATAGTGCACGAAAACTTTATGGTGCTTTTTAATGTTTTTGTGCCTTTTGTGGGGCTTAACAATAACACAGAATAGTACACGCACAATATCGGATTTGGATCGGTCCCGTCTGACCGATACCTGATCCAGCAAAAATGGCAGTATCGGAGCCAATACCCGATCTGAGTATCAGATCGGCGCATCCCTACTCTGCAATGCAGTAAGCACCAGAGAAAGATCCCAAAGGGGTTGAGAGCGAGGAGGATTTAGTCTCCTTGTGTCCCTCAGGAACCTGATGATCAGGTCGTGCTTTCCCAGAGACTTACCATCTACAAGATCATGATGTGCGGCAATCGCGGACACATACACTTTTAGGGTGGAGGGAGACAGCCTTCGCTTCAACCCCTCCTGGAGGAAGGAAAGCACATCTTTGATTGGGCACCTCCGGGGGTCTTACCAGTGAGAAGAACAGGTTCCACTTCAAGGCGTAATCATGCCTCGTAGGGGGTGCTCTTGCCAACGTTATGGTGTCTACCACCGCCTGGGGTAGATCACCTAGGACCTCCGTGTCCCATCTAGAGACCACACGTGTAGGTTCTAGAGGTCTAGACGTGGGTGCCAGAGGGTGCCCGGTCTCTGAGAAAGTAGGTCTTTCCTCAGAGGAATCTGCCAGGGAGGGGCTATTGTGAGGAGCATCAGTTCTGGGAACCAGGTCTGGTTGCGCCAGTAAGGCGTAACTAGCAAGACCTGCTCCTTGTCTTCCCTGACTTTGCACAGTGTCTGTGCAAGTATGCTCACTGGGGGAAACACATATTTGCATAGGCACTGGGCCAGCTGTGTGCCAGTACATCCGTGCAACTGGCAGTGGGACGTGTCTGGAGAGGCAAACAGATCTACCTGTGCGGCTCCGAAGTGTCTCCGTATCAGCTGGACCACCTGGGAATGGAGTCTCCACTCTCCCAGGAGCATAATAATAATAATAATAACAATAACAAGTTTTATTTAAATAATGCCTTTCCAGGGCTCAAGGACACTTTACAATGTACATTTAACAAGGAAGAGATAATACGAGTAGACAATGATGAAAAACAATAAAAGGAACATTATATGGACAGGGAAGCATACAGAAGAATAGAGTCAAGCACAATAAAATACAAAACAGGACTTAAGAGACATAACATAACATTCAGAGAACTATTAGTTAATTAAGCAGATCAATCAATCCATCAAATCAGTGGTATAACATTCAGAAAACAAGTGAGTTTTGAGTAATGATTTAAATTCAGAGATATTATTAACACAACAGAGTGAGTGGGGGAGAGAATTCCAGAGGTTGGGTGTTATAGCACTGAATGATCTGCCCCCCATTGAAGAGAGGCGATGCCGAGGGACAATGAGAAGGCCAGAGTCAGAAGAACGTAGTGAGCAAGTCGGGGTGTAGGGGACGAGTATGTTACAAAGATAAATGTGGCCTGTCATGAGAGCTTGTCGGCTGCACAAAGTGATCTCAGATGCTTCTGACATCATAGGAGGAGATGGCGGTCGAGTTTTGATATACAGCGGGAGCGTAGACCACCTTGATGGTTGATGTACACAATGGTCACAGTGCTGTCCATACAGACCAGTACATGCTTGCCTCGTAGCAGCGTTTTGAAGCGGCCCAGCGCAAGATGTACTGTAAGCAACTTGAGGCAATTGATGTGCTAGTGCAGATGGAGACCCCAATACCCAAAGCTGCATGCCCATTGTACGTGGCACCCCAGCCAGTGGTGGAGGCATCCGTAAAAACAACAGCATGCCTGGACACCTGTACTAGGGAAACTGCCCATAGAAATGCAGTGTCTGACCACGGGCTGAATGTTTGGTGACAGGCCAGAGTGAATGTCACACGGTGCATGCGGCGGAACAAAAAGAAAAGAAAAGAAAAGATTCTCCGCCTGGCCCTTCTCTGGGGGAGGGAGTGGTGCGGTCACTATCTCCCGAAGAGCTGTCCCCTCTATCTCTGGGTTGCCTATCTCAGGGCTGCTTGCTCTTACGCTTGCTGCTCTGTTTGTGGGGGCTCTGCCTTCCTGTGGCCAGCTCCCCACTGTTGCCTAGGTGGAGGCTGCTGCTGAGGCTGTGCGGGGACGGAGGAAGCCATAGGGGGGCAATTTCTGAGGCCCAGGAGAGAATCTAGATCGGGGAATAGGTAAGGGGACTCTTTTGAGGTATTGGAGTCTCAACAACAACACTGTGATGGTAATCTTCCCGCAGTGGTTACATGACTCATCCACAAAAGAAACCTCAGCGTGTTTGATGCCCAGACATGTTAGGCAATGATCATGACTGTCATCCGCAGCCAGGCAATGACTACATCCAGAAACACACGGGTGGAATGACATCTTTAGAATGACGCAATATCAGACCAGTGTTTTGCTCTTTTAGGGAAATTAAAGCTCTCTTTGAGTGCTGAAGCGCACAGGGGAAATGGCTGCTGCACAGCTAACAGGGAATAGTGCAGCCTTCTGTATCCACAAAGCTCTTTTAGGCTGTATTAATCAGCAGGAAATATGCTCTGGAAGATCGTGACCACCGCTGCAGCGTTGTCACACCAACACCGGAATAGTATAGATGCTTCTTCCCGAAGAGCACTCACAGAACACTCTTGCAGTGATAGACAGAGCAAAACAGTTGAACCACTCGGCTCCGAAGCGAAAAGCTGAATGTGCGTTAAACCCGCTTCCGCATTTATACCTTGTGGGGCAAGCAGAACCTGATTTTGCTGAGTTCAACATGTTCCTGGGTCAACATTTTTGTTGATCCTGGAACAACATTCAAATCAACCAATCAGATTTGAGTGACAAGTTTAGAGATTATGTCAAATTTAGGCTTAAAATCATGAATTGGTGCTTCTACATCAGTGTTATTCATCTATCATTTCCCTCTGATTTTGGGGATAACTTATGGGTAGGGTTAGGTTTAGGGGTAGGAATAGGGTTAAGACTAAATTTTTAGACTGGAATGTTGTTCCAGGATCAACAAAATATGTTGACCCAGGAACGCATCTAAAATGCAAAATCAGGACATGCGAGATGCAAATCTTGCACGCCAATGTGCATTGACTCTCTCAGGCGAGATCCTAATTAGTCAGACACTGATTTGACGTTGAACATGACTGACTGAAAGGGAACTATATTTCAGTGATTTTGCAAGTGAACTCAAAGTTTCTCAGGGAAATAATTTAGTGAGATGTTTAACGCAAATGTTTAATGAGCAGAGTGCAAAATTAATATCACTGATATTTGTTAACAACAAAAACAATAACAGACAACTTTTTCATAATATAAATACAACTTACATAGTTGATCCCATTCCGACTAGTTTAATTAAATCATGTTTCACCTCAAATTTGCATTTAAAATTGCTTTTGTAATACTAGTATCTAAAAAGACTAACATGGATTTGGTTGACTTCAACCACTTTTGTACTATTTCTAGCCTTCCTTTCTTTGGTAAATCTTAGAATGAGTTGTGCTTTGCAATTACATAGTCACCTCACTGTTAACCATCACTTTTCTGATTGTGATTCTTTTTCCATCCTAGTTCTTCTTGATCTTAGTGTTGCTTTTGATCAGTCTCACCCATCTTTAAACTGTATTTGGTGTCAGATTCTATCTCTCTGATTGTAGGCAGTTTGTCTCTCTGGGTGGATATAGATCAAAGATTGGTTCAGTTCATTTTGGGGTCCCTCAGGGTTCAATTGTGGGCCACTTACTTTTTAGTAGCCTATGTAGTGTATGTTTTTCTCATGGTTAGCCTTTAAGATCACTTGGTCTTGATGACACAGATTTATATTAAATTTGGTAACATTGAGGTAGTCACTTTATTTACACATGTTTCTGAGTTAAAAACTTGGATGACTCAATTTGTCTGAACAGCAACAAGACAGAAGTAATACTCATCTGTAGTCCTCACCAACTAAGTTGGGTAACACTTTATAATACTGATCCTTCATTAATGAATAACTACACAGGAACAAATGAGTAATGCATTATTAGCACTCTAGTAACTACTATTAACTAACAAGAAACTCTGATTGATTAATTAATTAGTAAGTAATAGAGCTCAGTTGAAGGTGGTAGTTCACTATTAGCTAATCAGTAACTACTGTTTTTTCATTCCTCCCAGAGAACTGCTAAGCACTACTAAATACAGGTTCATAATTAACATGAATGATGCATAATGTATAATTAATTATAAAGTGAAGGTCATGGTAATCCACTAGTAATGACTGAAACCAAATCCTTCCGAAGGAAACACTAATTATTTGGATCAGTAGTGAAAAACATGATAACTCTCTGGTAACTACTGAAGTCATGGTAAACTTTTGAGGTTTATGTACATTTTGTACAGTTTTGTACAGTAATTCCTTCTGATGTATTTGGTAACACTTGAGTAATTACTAGTGGGTTACCATGATCTTCACTTTAGAATACTGATCCAAATGAGTAGTAGTTCCTTTAGAAATATGTAGCAACTCTTGAGTTATTACTGTCCATTACTTTACAAAAACCTCAAAAGTTTACAATGACTCCAGTAGTTACTAGAGAGTTATCATGTTTCTCACTTTAGAATACTGATCAAAATAATTGATATGTCATCTATGTAGTATTCTGAATAAAATATTGAAATTTGAAACTTCCACATCATTGCATTCTGTTTTTATTCACAATTTGTACAGTGTCCCAACTTTTTTGGAATCGGGTTTGTAGTTCTTAGTAGTTCTCTGAGAGGTATGAAAAAAAAAAAAATAGTAGTTAACGATTAGCTAATAGTGAACTACCACCTTCAACTGAGCACTATTACTTACTTATTCATTAATCAGAGTTTCTTGTTAGTTAATTGTAGTTACTAGAGTGTTAATAATGCATTACTCATTTGTTCCTGTGTAGTTATTCATTAATGAAGGATCAGTATTCTAAAGTGTTGGATCTTTAACCTTAACTGTGGATGGGCATTAACATTTTAGAATAATATTTAATGCAAGTTTGTCATTTGATCCACGTTCAGCAAATTGTAATTTTTTTTTCTTTTCTTAAATCTCAGAAACATTGCAAGGCTGCGCCCTATGTTATCTTTCTCTGTAGCTGAGAAGCGGATCAATACTTTTGTGTTTTCTCATATACAGTATAAGCTCATCTACAGTAGCTCCTCAGTATTTGGCTGAGCTTTTAAATGATTATACCTTTTAAAATGTGATCTCCGCTCCTCAAATACTGTTATTTTAACAGTCCCCCACTCTTGTCTTCATACCAGGGTAATAGAGCATTTACTTCTTACTCTACTAAACTGTGGAACTCACTTCCCCTCACTATTAGAGATAAGCTCTTTTACATAATACTTTGAAACATATTTCTTTAGGATGGCTTTTTAAGATGATTAATTTAGTTTGTATATTGTTTTCATGTTTACAAGTGTTTCAACTTTTATGTAAAGCACCTTGAGAGGTCTTTTTAAAGGAGCTATAGAAAATAAAGTCTATTATTGTAACACAATACTTTTGTGAGAGAACGCAAAAGTTTTGCAAGCAAGCACTGAAATATATTTTTCCTCCCATGTCATTTTTTTCCAACCCCATGTCCCCTTAGGGGCCCAGTAGACTGCCTTTAGTGTGCATTTAGAAAAATAGCCCTGAATTTAAAATCTGCATATAAGGTACAAAAGAGGCCTGAAAAATAAAAATAAATAAGATAAAAATAAAAAAGGTTGACTATAGTCAACACTACAATAAAAATATGATTGATAATTGTGTGAAGATAATTTACTGTCACAATGTTACACTTTGAGAAAATCATGCGGTAACAGAGTAACATTGCTTTCTCTCTACTGAAGTGAGGCTGTCAGAGAATTCTTATGTCTGGATGACCCACCTACTGCTTTTGGTGATATTAGAGAGAGATGGGTAAGCTCACTCAGTTAATGTACTTTAATACTGCTGCATTCAGCCAAATTTAATGCATCCAGACACCAGTTATCTGGACACATCCTTGAGCACAAACAAAATCAAAGGACACAATGAACTAATCAATTTATCCCACTGTTCCTACTGAAGGCCTTCTGTGAGTCACTGGAAGGGACCAACTGTTGTCTTCAGAGAGATTTAATGGATGACAGGAGAGAGACTGAGTCCCTGAGAAATGTTCTGCTGCACAAAGAGCTCCAAATTAGCCGGCCTGAGAGAACAAAAAAGTAATGTAGCAACATGATCTATTTGTGGGTTGCTTAGGAAACAGGGACAAGCAGGTGGATTTCGTCTTCTGGCTGAAACGAATGACTCCAAAATTATTATTATTCTCAAGGAAATGAAATATAATTGGATTAAGTGGTACACTAAATGCCTTGAGCCCACAGCCTGTACCAGCAACACTAATTGCTTTTAGCAATACACAAGTGTGGTGAACGTGATTTCCACAAGTACAACATGTTCCTGGATCAACATCTTTGTTGATCTTGGAACAACCTTCCAATCAACCAATCAACCAACCAAGATTTGAGGGACAAGTTTACAGTTTATGTAAAGTTTAGGCTTTACATAAACAACCACAGGTTAGGTGCTTCTACAATTGTGTAATTCACCTATCATTTCCCTCTGATTTTAGGGATAAGTTATGGGTGGGGTTAGGTTTAGGAGAAGGGATAGGGTGACTGACTAAATTTTCAAACAAAATATGTTGATGCAGGAACATGTCTTTCTTGGCAAAATTGTGGTGACCAGAAGCATCATTAATTTTTTAAAATTTGCATTAGATTTTTAATTCCGTGTTCAGAATTGTCAAGCCTGACATACGAAATAATAGTTGGACAAAACAATCAGATGACAGAAGGCATGTAGTAGACTGTGTACAACAGATTTTTAAGTAAAGGTTTGATCATGTTAATAATTGAGAGGCCTTAATAATTTGCATATCAAATGTGATACAGGATTATGGGGTTAAATATGAATTAAGATGCATGATTATTGTGGGTAAAATTTGATGTCACTCGATACAATGGAAAAGCATGGCGATCATAAGTTCAGAATTTAAACCAAGGTTCTTAAGATTGTTAAATGAAGACTATACTATTGCATATTTTTTAATATGTTTTCCTGTTTGTGGCATATATAGAATCCAAGAGGAGCTTAAAAAAGAGACAGGGGACTTTTTAACAGAGCAGGAATATAAAGAAGTGGAGAAAGACAAACTCAGGAGACCAAATAAAAGGTGCTCATATGTGTTTACTATATAATTGATGTATTTTCCACTTGCTCCCTTTGGAATGAATCCTAGTTGAGCAATGTTATTTATATAAACATCTCATAAACTTACTGAGAAAAAAAAAAGATGTGTCTAGGGAGAATGGGGGAACATTATGTCTTATTAGACTTCTTGCATCTCTCTTCAGTTCTGAACTGCAGTTCATAAGGAGTCATGGAGCGTGTTGGTGTGGATCAGCAACTGACATCCCTGAAAAGCACAGTTCCGGAGGCCCATTCCAAGAACTCCATTAAATAAATGAACAGAATGGAAAACAATAGTAAATACAGGGCACTTTCTTCAAAATGTCTCTGTTTGTTCTTATTCCATAATAAAAACATACCTGTTGTGTTTATTTTGGATGAATCAAAATTTAATGACAATTTAAAAAAACAATTTTAATGACTCAACTGAAAGATAGAAAAGTTTAATGATGTGTGAGAGTTTGTGTGATTCTATCAGTATGTTAATAGAGATTTTATAGGACATCTGTGTCAAACTCACACTAAACTAGCAGCCAATGACGCAACATCACAATCTTGTTTACATTCTCTGTTCTAGAGACATTACTTAGATTTTTTACTTCTGTTTTGGATTACTCTGATTATGAACATTTGGATATTGTCTTGTGATGTGGACTGCGGAGTAAATTGATACACCCAGATTCTTCTGATTCATCCAAGAGACATGATCGCAGTTGGGTCATCAAGCCAGAAATTGTAAAACATACATGTATTGTTTGTGGTAAAGATTGTTTTTATCACATATTTAATAATTTAATCTGTTCTAGTACAACTGGTTCCTCACAGCTCTTACCAGCTGGCCTCTGTTACACTAGTATGTCTCTCCACACAACATGTAGAAACCAGCATGATCTTTCTGGTGAAGCTGGTTTAGCTAGAAAAAAACTTGTTTGGGACACCATGCAGCATCTAAAACTCAACATGAAATTGCCACCATTAAATAGAAACAAAAAAAATATATTTGATTTACTGTGATTTACTGTTTTGTGCAAAGGAAATATGAAGGAAGAATGAAGGTAGTGCCACTGTGAAAAATATAATTAGCTGTAGTTGTCCACTTGGTGGAGCAGTAAACTCATTTTCTCACCCTGATTTGTGCCTGATTTGTTTTCACCACATCTACATGTTGTATGTTTTTAAGATGCATTACCTGCAATTTAACTTTATATAAATATATAAGACAATAACTGCCATGTTCTTTAACTTCAAATATCTCTGTGGTGTTCAGTCTTTGTGATTTCTGTTAGTGGCACCAAGTGAAATTTAAACTAATTTACTAATATTTATTTACTCAAGTTTTGATAAGTTTTGATTAAATTAAAAGAGATCTTTTAATTTAATAAACAACATGAACATGAGAATAACTAGGAGAAATTAGCAACCAAAAACACCATATTACAACATTAACGCAAGGAACTTGACTGAAACTAAGGGCTTATATACAGAGCAAACAGAGGGAGAAACTAACTAGATAACTGACAGACCAGGTGAACATAATGACTAATTAGACACACCAGGAAAACTAGGGCTGCGTTCAGCCCCGACAAAACGTTGCAAAACGTTTTTTAAACGGAAACGGGCCCCGTCCCAAATGGCACACTTCATGTGGACTTTCGGTCTCGTGGACTTAAATTGCGCGTGCTCGCCGAGTCTACGAGTCCGTAGGCCGTCCCATTCAGCATTTTAACGCTCTGAAGTGTGCTCAGCAGCGCCTCCTTTGTACCCTTGAAGCGGTCTTCCGCGAAGCCCGCATAGATGCAGGCTCCGCACACTTTAACTACCCAGGAATCCTTGCGAAATGCCAATCAGACAACGGATGGGAGGAGATTTCGCTGAAGAGCAATTGATGACATGGCTGAGAAGAAAATATTTAAGTGTAGGTATCATTACGGTTTTTATGACCTAGGTGTACATTTTACCCGTTGTTACCTACAGTTTATACAAACATTATGGTCATCGACCAGTGGTTGATATCTCAAACATAATAATAGCACGTTGAATAATAATATCGCATTATGTTCGCATTATGTTATTCATTAAATAAATAGAACCGAATGTCAGGGCTTTACTGAGTCATATGTAAAGCTAGTATTTATATTTAAACCTGTAAATTCATCTGAAACTCACGCACATGTTTATTATGTGTTCAAATTGTAATCTTAGTTCAAATGGAACATTATGTATTATTACAACTGTATACATTATTTAAATAAGCATGTATATATTGTCTAATGTCCAGGTGGCATAAGCAAAAGCAGGCTGTTGACATGGATATAATATTTTGCAAAAGAAAAGAAACCTGTTCTCGATGCTAAATATTGTAATATTTGTATAAAACAACCAGACCGTTATTTCCGGCGTGACAATCGAGTCTGTCCCAAAAATACCTCTCAATGCGCCCTCGTGGACTCGTGCCAAGGGCCCTATAGGTCTGCACTACATGACGTCACCAAAGTGTGGACTCTGAGGAAGTCCACAAGGCCGGAGTGTGCCATTTGGGACAGGGCCACGGTGGTGCGTTGAACACCCTGTTCTGATGACGCAGGAGTTGCAACTATGGCAGCTGAGAAGGCCATTCTTTGTGTTCTTTTTGAAGAATTTTCGGAGCCTGATGAAGTCGGTATAAATACGTGTTTAATACTGCAAAATACGCTCAATATTACAGTCACTGCCCTTGCCGTCCAGAATAAAAGAGAACATCCCAATCGAGTGAAAGGATTTGTGGAAACTTCTAATTATTGTGATACAACACTTGCCTTGCAATTCAGGATGAAAAGTCAAACATTTCAGGTGAAGGATAATCCACTTCTTACCTCCGAGACTGTGTTGATCTATATTTTTATTGTGAGTATTAGGCTTATCATTATTGCTGATCACTGTGCTATGATATTGTAATATTTACCATTATATAATCAGAGAGGAGTATAGAAAAGTTTATTAAAGTGTCACTTCACAATACAACAGCAAAATATATAAGTATAGTATTTTTATGTTTCATTAATACCCATTGTGCAAGCTGTCGCTTTAATACTGCGTGGTTTATATACATCTTGCCGCTGATTGGGCTGACATTTCTGACACACCCACCAAACAAGAGAAAACGTATCTCAAACCTGTTGCACACCGTTGCACACCGTTTCCAGGAAACTTGTCGTTCAACCCGGAAAACGTAGCAAAACGTTGCGCACTGGTTTGAGCTTGAATGTGCCCCAGGGCTGTATCCAAAAACTGCCTCGCTGCCCTATCAGACAATGACTTGTAAGGCAGCATTTGTGCATAAGGCACCTCACAAAACTGATTTCAGACAGACTTCTGAGGCAGTGTAACAGTTTAATGATCTACAGCAAAATAGTGCGAGCTTTGGTGAGAACTAAACAAATATTTAAATACCACAGTAGTAATTTCTCGCTAGAAGTGACATCAAAAGTGGAAAATGTTGGTCAAAAATGTACATTTACACACAAACTGACCAACAAATGCAACTTTCGGATGCCATCTTTATTTTTCTAGCTCAGCTGTCACAGAATGGAACACACAGGATTGTGGGATATCAAAGGTAGCGAAGAACACATCTATGCTGCCTTCAAAAATCCATCAGATGAAGGTATCTTAGGAAACAGGAAGTGAACCTAAATATTGGATTTGGACATGCCTTGATGCCTTCCTACCTTGAAACGTGTCCTCCGAAGGCAGCATTTTCCAGTTTTCGGACACAGCCTAGGTCACAGGACTGAACCAAAAACACAATGAAGGAGGGAAACACAGATCAGACGTGACACTAAGGGGCGAAGGGTCCTATTTTTTTCTTTAGGTACATTTTTTTTCCTGAACTTTCGGGCACTTTTGGGGTCCTTAATATGCTCAAAATCTCTTGAAACTTTGCACACACATTTGAATCGTCAGCCATCAGGGCCGGTCACAGGTAGTCATGGATTAATAAAAATATAAAAATACCTTAAGATAAATATTTCTGGATTTACAAAATTTTGAGCTGCAAATGATAACTTCATGCTTATTTGAAATTGACCTTACTGTTACAGAGAACAGTTTTTTCAGACATAATGCCTTGCTTTTATTAAGTATTGCGTTTGGATATATATTAGACATTGTAAAAATCTATTTTCTGTCACAGTTTATATTGTATTTTTATAAGAAAGCTGCAAAGACACTGGACAAAATACCTCTGTCCAACAATACTGTGGTTTGTCGCATTGATTCAATATCTTCTGACTGTTATGACACAGAGGGGTCGGACACAGATGTACAAATGGTAAGTAGTCTTTATTGATAAACCAGTGAGCAGATATGGTAAGCAGAGTAGAGCAGATGAACAATGGTAATGTCTGGTGATATTTACGGTCCTTTTGTGATTGCAGATGGTGGAGACTTGGAACTGGATGGAGCTGGAGAACGTAGGAGATGTAGGAGCACTCACACATAGACGAGGAACACACTGGGAGATCAGGTAGCACAGGAGACAGGTAAGTAGCGAGCGAGGGAGTCTTGAGGTAAGCATACAGGTAAGTATAGCTCAACGAGACCGGACAGTGAGTGCAGGGTGTGAGTGCTCTATATACTGGTGGTGATGAAGGGGATAATGATGTGCAGGTGACGGTGATTAGTATTCCGGTGATTGGGAGCGTTGTGATTGTGCATGGTGGAGCCTGACGTGTCTGTGAAAGTACCCCCACCTCCACGGCCCACTCCTGAGGGCCGAGGACCCCGACGTCGTGGTGGCCGTCCTCTTCCACGCGGGGCAGGTCTGTCAGGGTGGTTACTGTGGAAGTCTTGAAGTAGGTTGGGATCGAGGATGTCGTTTCTTGGGACCCAGGAGCGTTCCTCAGGGCCATAGCCTTCCCAGTCTACGAGGTACTCTAGTTGACCACCACGGCGTCGAGAGTCCAAGATCTCATGTACCTCGTATGCTGTGCCGTCTTCCAGGATGAGTGGAAGGGGGGGTTCGGTGGCTGCCACGTCAGGCCCTGTGGAAGAGGAGACAGAAGGGTGGTGAGGTTTGAGTAAAGAGACGTGGAATGTGGGGTGAATGCGGTAACCTGCTGGGAGTTGGAGCTGATAGGTGACCGGGTTGATCTGCTTGATGATCTTGAATGGGCCAATGAACCTGGGATTCAGCTTCTTGCAGGGCAGACGCAGCCTGATGTCCCGGGTTGACAGCCAGACCTTCTGTCCGGGTTGGTAGACTGGGGTGTCGGAAGGCGAAGGTCGGCTGTCAGTCTGCGTCTGTGCAGGGCTCGTTGCAGCTGGCGGTGTGCTGAGTCCCAGACCCTCTCGCTCTCTCGGAACCAGTAATCCACAGCTGGTACTTTGGAGGGTTCCCCATCCCAGGGGAACAGTGGGGGTTGGTATCCGAGTACGCACTGGAATGGTGTAAGTCCTGTAGTTGGTTGACGGAGGGAGTTCTGTGCATACTCTGCCCAACCCAAGTACTGGTTCCAAGAGTTCTGGTGGTCATGACAGAAGGTACGGAGGAAGCGGCCGATCTCCTGGATTTTCCTTTCCGTCTGCCCGTTCGACTGTGGGTGGTATCCAGATGTTAAGCTGACGGCCACACCTAGGAGCGAGTGGAAGGCTTTCCAGACACGGGAAATAAATTGTGGTCCTTTATCGGAAACAATGTCTTCTGGAATTCCGAAGTACCGGAACACATGGTTAAATAACAGTTCAGCCGTTTCCATAGCAGTGGTTAGTCCTTTCAGAGGGATAAGACGACATGACTTGGAGAAGCGGTCGATGATAACCAGAATGCAGGTGAATCCATCGGATGCTGGAAGGTCGGTGATGAAATCCACTCCTAAGTGTGACCAGGGTCGATTTGGAACGGGCAGAGGAAGGAGCTTGCCGGCTGGTAGGTGACGAGAACTCTTGGAGGTGCACTCCCTGCAGCCCTGCACGTACCTTCTGACGTCTGCCACCATGTTTGGCCACCAGAAGCGTTGTTTTGGCAACGAGAGGTGACCAGTGCCAGAGGTGACCAGTTTAGCACCCCGGGTGACCAGTGCCAAGTGATGTGTGGGCTGAGTGGATGATTTGAGTGCGTCGTGACCGGGTGATGAAGAGCAAGCCTGGTGGGCAACCCGGCGGAGGATTCGTGGAGGCATTGGAGGAGGGTATGGTCTCTTCCGACCATGTGATGGGACTTACGATGAGGGAACTTGGAATGATCGGTTCAGGTTCTTCAGATCTTTCTTCAGGAGCATGGAGACGGGAGAGGGCGTCAGCTTTCACATTTTTAGATCCAGGGCGGTAGGAGATTGTGAAGTGGAAGCGAGAGAAAAACATGGCCCAGCGGGCTTGTCTAGGGTTAAGTCTCTTGGCAGCACGGAGATATTCGAGGTTCTTATGATCAGTTAGTACTAGGAAAGGATGGTTTGCTCCCTCCAGCCAATGCCTCCACTCTTCCAGGGCTAGTTGACTTCTGCCGGGTTGAGCTTGCTGGAGAAGAAGGCACATGGATGGAGTTTGCTTGGGGTCCCCTGCTGCTGGGACAGCACCGCTCCCACTCTGGTGGTGGAGGCATCCACCTCCACGATGAAGGGCAGTTCTGGATCGGGGTGGAAGATGAGGGGAGCGGTGGTGAAGGCTTCTTTTAAGAGGTTGAAGGCGTCGGTGGCAGCTGGTGACCAGGACAGAGACTTGGGCTGATGGCGTAGAAGATTGGTGAGAGGATGAGTGATGGAGCTGTAATTCTTGATGAAGCGGCGATAAACAGTGTATTTTTTTATTTTTATTAAAATTTTATTTTATTAAAATATTATTTTATTTATAACTGAATGATAACTAATATACAGTGAATATTTGTATTTAGTTTAGAATGCAGTTTAAAATGTGATCTTTAACTGGGAGTAAGGTGGTGGGGGTGCTTGACAGGTGTTAAACACTAGAAAGGGGTGCATGATGCAAAATGTCTGGGAACCGCTGGTTTAGAGTTTAACCCTTTCATTGTTGTGTGGTTTCTCGGCGTTGCAGGATAAGAAATCTCTTAGGACTTAAGACAGGGATAGGCAAAGTTGGTTCTGGAGTGCCACTTTCCTGCAGAATTTAGCTCCAAAAAAACAACAAAAAAAAAAACAGCCTTAGTAATCCTGAAGACATTGATTAGCTTGTTCAGGTATGTTTGATTAGGGTTGAAGTTAAACTCTGCAGGACAGCGGCACTCTAGGTCCGACATGTGCCCGTCATCGCTGCTTGCAGCTATATTTATACTTGGACTTAAACAGTGCTAACTGCACCCTTAGTGAAGCCCAGTGCAATTCTGGATATTGTTCCAACACACCACAATCAGCCTATCTTGTCAAAAGTACCTTTTCAAGAGTACGTAAGCAGCATCTCTTGCTCAAAATATTTTTGAAACTGCATATTGACCATCTAGGACCTTGATAAATTCTGTCCTGAAGTAGTCTGTAGAGTAAATACATGTGCTGAACCCTGACCAGACAGGCATTTCAGAGGCTTTCGAGCATGGGGCATTTCAACTGAAGACAGATTTAGGGAGTTTCACATTTGTGTTGCTTTGTTGTAGACATTTTGAAATGCACACTGTTCTCTTTTTTGCAGTTGTGTCCTTCACACAGTTGACATTCCATCTAATGTCTGGATGCGGCTCTAAAGAGAAGTATTGTGACACCCAGCTCTTCTGTCACTTAATTCTAAGGCAAATAAATCCACTCTTTGGCGTTGAAATATCCTGAAAAATCGACTTCATTTAAACAGATTGGCCAAACAACACTCCCACTTCATGAATGCATTGCAAAGAGCCACGGATAACAGGAGATGCTGTGCAAGCATGCTGTGTAATTAAATTTACAAAGTGTGGACCACAGTGGACATACAATGCAAGTGGCTGAATCTCTTACTGATTATGGCATGTGCCCCATAAGTTCCTGCTATGTTTGCAGCACCATCATAAGCCTGCCCTGCCCTCTCAGCCCAGTGATGGATACGTTAAGTTGGAGCAATACATCCTTCAGAACCTTTCCTTTACGAAAAACAAGTATAGTTGAAATATGTTTTAAGTATACTTTATGTACTAAGTATACTAATATCAATGTACTCGAAGTATATTTTTATTAGTGTACTGTTTCAATACTACTTGCCATTAATTTGGCCCATTTAAGAGATTGTTGTTTAATTTAGTTTTATATGTATGTTCTCATATTCATATATTTTGCTCTAATGTCACAAGTAATAATCTCATGTCTTGTAGTTGCGTTTACTCTTTTGATTGAGTAGCCTATTAAATATTTTTTCATATAGTTTTACACAGTCTTATAAACTTCCATAGTGAAAAAATAAACCTCCCTATTGAAAAAAACTCTCTCTGCAGCCCTGAGTCTAGACCAGCCGCGCCACACCCTCTGCCCCCTGGCTATCTGATGTTCTCTGTATTCTCAGCACTGGTCCAGACTCAGGGCTGGCCTACCGTATCCTACTGTATCTGTCACTCCTCTCTTCCTTCTCTACAAATGTCTCCAATGCTAAAACCACATACTATCACAATAAAAATAAAAAATAAAAATTAATACTTTATCTTCTCTTCTCTTATCTCCACCCCCAACACTACCTGAACGCTTGAGCCTATCCCCACTCATCTACTTCAGGCCATCTCCTCCTCAATTGTACCTGCACTCACTCACATTATTAATACTTGTCTTCACACTGGTACATTTCCCACAGCATTTAAGGAGGCTAGGATTACCCCACTGCTTAAGAAACCCATTCTAAATCCAGCACTACAGAGAGAGTTTTGTTCAACCAACTGTTTACATATCTTACACAGAACAACCTCCTTATAAACAACCAGTCTGGCTTCAAGAGTGGCCACTCAACTGAGACTGCCCTGTTCTCAGTTACTAAAGCCCTGAGACTGGCACAAACATCTTCAAAATCATCAGTACTCATCTTGCTGGATCTGTCTGCTGCTTTTGACACAGTTAACCACTAGATCCTTCTGTCAACCCTCATGACAAAAGGCATCTCAGGAACCATACTCCAGTGGTTCAAGTCTTACCTCTTAGGTAGGCCCTTCAGGGTATCTTGGAGGGGTGAGGTGTCTAAGTCGCATCATCTTGCTACTGGGGTACCTCAGAGCTCAGTGCTTGGACCACTTCTCTTCTCCATCTACATGTCATCACTAGGATCTGTCATTCAGGAACATGGTTTTTCCTATCACTGCTATGTTGATGACACACAACTCTACCTCTCATTCCAAACAGATGATCCGATGGTTGCTGCTCATATTGAAGCAAGCCTGACAGTCATTCCTGCCTGGATGAAGTACCACCACCTAGCAAAGAAAGAACTGCTTGTGGTCGGTGCCTACCCAACACTCCATCATAACCTCTACATTCAACTTGGATCGTCAACCATAACTCATTCCAGGACAGCCAGGAACCTTGGAGTGGTGATGGATGATCGTTTAAGCGTCACGGATCATATTGCTACAATGGCCCAGTCCTGCAGATTTGCCTTGTACAACATTAGAACCAGGTATCACTCATTCAGTGACATTGTGGGAGTGTACATTTGTAGGAGTGTATTGAGGTTGGGAGGTGCTGTTCCAGTGGCAGTCCCAAAAGCCAGTGTCAAAACTTTAAATTTGATTCTGGCTGCAACTGGGAGCCAGTGGAGTGAGATCAGGAGGGGTGTGACATTCTCTTTAGCTGGTTGGAGACCAGACATGTACTCTGGATAATTTGCAGGGACTTATTTGTGCTGGCTGGAGGGCCTGCCAGTAGAGCATTGCAGTAGTCCAGACCTAAAATGACAAGAGCTGGGACAAGAAATTTCGCCACATACAGGACAGTCTGATTGTTCTGATGTTGTCAATAGTGCTCTATACAATACAGATTGTTTTAAAGCAGCTTTAAGGCAGGAACACACCAAGCCGATGGTCAAAGCAGTTTATGTTCTTTGGCAGTTTTCTCAGTGTGTTCTGCACCGTCGGCTGAAGTTGGTCCTCGTCGCCTTTTTTTCGGCGTTGGAGCTTGTCGGTCCATTGGGCCAACTGATCATTCTGTTCAGCTACTGCCACCTGCTGGTACGGAAAGGCATTTCATCTTACACAGGTGCAGAACGGACGTGCTACTTGGCCGTCTGCTGTCGAGTGTCGGTTTGGTGTGTCAGGGCAACTTTAGACCCAGACGCTGCCAACATGAGCCAACCCTGCAGTCTGCTTTTGTCTGCTTTTTAGTTCATCGGTGTCGGCTTGGTATGTTCCTGTCTTTACAGTGATAACAGGAAAATGATTCAATGATGCAGTTTATTTCGGCTGTACAGCAGCTTTAAAAAAAATAGTGTTATTGTTCGGCTGAAGTCAGTTCAGTGTTGATTCAGTTTCATTGTAAAATCATCAATTATTAAATTAGTTCATTTAATCTATAAATAATGTTTTATTAACAAAGTTAGGGGAGGAGAAGGTTCAGATAATTAACCTAATTAGCACAAGTGGAAAGCATTCAGTTAATCAACTCAACCAACAACAAGAGGTATACATACAGCAGACTCTTACCTCTGTTCATTTGACTGTTTATTAGCATCCCTCCTCAACCCCATCTCCTCACTTCTATATCTATCTATTCTTACCACAACCGGGGGGAGTACTTTGGGTTTGGGCCAAAATTCTGAGCTCGGAGCCCTCCTCCTGGACAGCAAGCCAAATATGCATAACTTGCTCTATTTAATTATATGTAAATATGAACTCGTGAAAGCAGTTCTGCAGAAAAACAGTTATGTCATTGTCCAGCTCAGTTCAGTTCTCATCCAATAGTGTCAGTGCAGTCAAATCAATAATATTGCTGAATATTAAGTGTCCCAATCTAAGCAAGCCAGAGGCAACAGTGGCAAGGAACCCAAACTCCATCAGGTACAAGATTGGAGAAAAAAGAAAAAAAAACCTTGGGAGAAACCAAGCTGAGTCGGTGGACCAGTTCTCCTCTGGCCAACAAACATGTGATTATGATTCAGGCTGCATCACAAGTCAGAAATCAAACTGTGGATCAGTAGTATTCAAATATTTTTATCCAGTTCCTTTTGCCTGAAGATTCATCACACCAGTATGGAGTCTGTGCAGAGGACTTGTCTGGTTCTTGTGGTCTTTGCTGGGGATCTGGACCGATGAGTGCGTTGTCGATGAAACCTTCACAGGGCTTCTAGTTGACAAGATCTCTGCTGACTTTCTGGGCTGCATTGTGGTTATGTCTAGGTGCATGTCCACCATCTGATCCACATACAGACCAGATACTGCTGACTACGTAACCTCAGGGTGAACAAGGTTACTGTGGAGATCATTGTATATAAAGGGGTTTGCAAAATGCTAAAGAGAAGTGGGATCTTTCTTTCTCACACAAAAACAGAAACCCGCACTTGGATTACTGATGTGAATTCACCGCCTGTTGAATTACATTTTTTATCCTTTTGGGAAGAGATATTTATGCACTGGATGGTTTAGGAGAGGCGCAATATACAAAGCGGCAACAGAGGATCTTGCACGCTCTGCGTAACACGGACGCGGTCCTACTGTCTGCTTCCCAAACAAAGCTATGAAGAATGTTCCAGAATTTGGGTGCTAAATAGGGAAATGATATTCTAGGTATTATCAACTGGCTGGAATTTTGAGATTGCAATAGATGAGATGGATTATAATGCATTAAGAGCTCGCTCAAGTACAGAGGAGCTAAACCTTTTAGTGCTTTGCAAGTAATTAGCAAGATTTTAAAATATATGCAATGTTTAATAAGGAGCCAATGTAGTGTTAATTAATATTTTTAAGATGGAAAAATGCAGCTTTTCTCAGCTTTTTGTTTAAAATGTTTCCTTTTTTTTTTTTTTTTTAAACGAAACGTACCCACATAAATAAAAAAGGATAAAAAAGGATTCATGAAGCTAGAATAAAATGTTTTTAAAATGGAAAGAGTTGAAGTACAGTTAAAGCTATTTCAATTAAAAAACAAAAAACAAACAAAAAAAAAACAAAAAACAAAAAGGAGCATAGTAGTTTACTTAAAGTGCAAAAATAATAAATAAAAAGTAAACTATAAGTGTGATGTTATGTTCACTTAAAATAAACTTACAAGTATACTTACACTAAACTAGTAGTTTACTGAGAGTATATTTCAAAGTGTACTTTCATATACTAAAAATGTACTACTAGTATTAGAAGAGTAAACTACTTGTATACTAGTATATAAAAGTTCACTTGTAGTACAGGTGCAGTATAAATGAGAAACGTAGCTGTGAACTAGTTGTGTACTTAAAGTTTACTACTAGTACATTGATACTAGTATACTTACTACATAGAGTATACTTAAAAAAATATACTTGAACATTTCTTAAGTATACTTGATATAATGAACTTGAAGTATACTTCTTTTTCGTTAGGGGTGTCTTCTGAGTCAGCGGCAGAAATGTAGGTGGCTGGTATGCCTGGCTTTATTCTGTGCTGTCATCTCCATCGATTTCAAAACAGGCCTTCGTTATATTGTAATTTCCTGCTTGTCCAGCACTTTGCAACAACACAACCTTGTTATTTCCTATCAGAATGCTCTGTTCTAAGATCGCTTTCTTTCAACAGGGCAAGACTCTGCACCCTTGTTAAAAATGTGGGGCTCACGTGTCGAGCTGGCTGAGAGACGAGAGACGGGTCCTCCCCTTTCTCTCATGCTCTCACCAGATTGTGACGTCTTCGTCCTCAGGCCTGCTGCTGAAGTGCACTCCGGTGTTTCTTCAGACCGGGCTGAGGACATGGGTTCTTTTGCCTCCGGTGATATGGAGTTTGAGAGCGATGCCTCAGAGTGCTCCTCACGTCATGATAAAGTGTACAGGGAGTTATTCGAGGTGGTGACTTGTGCAGTGGCCAGGCTTCAATTAGACTGGCCACAGGAGCAAGAGAACCCCACACACTCCAAGCTAGACAACAGATTCCTCTCAGGTGGCCAAGGGGAGGGACTCAAATGCTGATCACTTTTTCGTTGATTTCTAAGACAAATTATCTTGTTCATGGAGTAAGCCATACTCCTCTCATGTCTTTGTGCTTGTGATGTCGATTTATTTGACCTTCGTGGGTGCAAGGCCACAAGGGTATAAGATGATACCTCAGGTGGAAAAGATGGGGTGGAGCAAAATATTTCAACAAAAAGTAGAAGCTCCTTCCCTGCACCCTCAGGGGATCGCTGTTCAGGGGCAGCGGTCTCCAGTTAAATGTTACATGTTCTATGGCATTTCCTGCCATGTTTCAGGACACCTGACATTTAACATCCCCCCAGCAAAAAAGTGTCAAAACTAGTGCCCCTTTCAGAGAACCTGGCAGCGTGAAAACTATGGCCAAATATCTCTCCATGGGACTCAAAGACTGTAGAAAAGGGCTACAGAATACAGTTTGTTCACCATGTTTCAACATCGTGGTCTCTACTACTGTAAAAAACCAGAGCAGGCACATTTGTTGACACAAGAGCTGCAAACTCTCCTGAGCCATATAATATATTTATTAAATAAACATATTTAGGGGTCATATGGGACTCGATCACCATGTGGGCACAGCTGTCTCCACACATGTCGAGTCCATCTTAAACACCCTGAAAAACATCAGGCTAGGTCAGAAATTTACTTTACATTACTTTCAGAAAGTTCTAGGTCTCATGGTGGCTGCGTCCACAGTGATACCTCTGGGCCTCCTGCACATGAGACTGTTTCAGTTGTGCCTCAGAGCCAAGGGATTTCATCCAACGGCAGATAAGGGTTATGCACCGCTGGCTTCATACCCTTTCTATGTAGTTCAGACCCTGATTTCTTACCTTGGGTCACACTCTAGGTGCCTGTTGTCATTGCAAGATGTCAACGACAGACACTTCCCGCAAGGGCTGGGGTGCAGTCTTAGATGGCCATCCAGCCCAAGGCATCTGGAGAGGTCATCATCTCGATTGGCACATCAATTGCCTTGATTTGATGGCTGTATTTATGGCCCTGAAACACTTCCTCCAGCAGTTAAGTGGCTACCATGTCATAGTGCAGTCATAGGACAACACTACGGTTGCTATGGTTGCTTACACAAATCGCCAAGGCAGAATGCATTTACGCCGCCTGAACAAGCTAGTGCAGTAGGTTCTGCTTTGGCCCTTCATGGGACTTATCCATAATGCTCGAGGGCCTGGTTGGTGCCCTTTTTGAACCACTAGAGTCAGTGCCTATTAAGTTTCCAACTCTAAATATGTTTATTTTTTTTTCTTTCTTATGGCTATTACTTCTCTAAATAGAATTGGGAATTTGTAGGCTCTGTCAGTCTCGCCATCCTGCTTAAACTTTGCCCCTGGACTGGTCTAGCTATTTTGTACATTCATCCTGACTATCTTCCTAAACTTCCATTCTCAACCATGCATCCGCTCATTCTTGAAGCCTTCTGTCATCCAACATTCACTATGCCAGAACAGGAAAGGCTCTAATTACTGTATCCAGTCCATGCTTTTCAGAAAGTGGCATAAGTCAAAGCATCTTTTCATATTCTATGGGGGCCACAGCCGGGGGGCAGCAGCCAAGTAAACAATGTCACATTGGAAGAGGGATGCCATTGCCCTAGCCTACAAGGTGTGCTGTCAAGCTTCGCCTCTAGGAGTTAGGGCCCATACTAGGGGAGTTGCATCCTCCAAGGCTTTGGCAAGAGGTGCCAAGTATGTGATGCGGCAGGCTGGTCCTCTCTGCACACAAATTCTTGGTGTGTTTGTCACACGTGCTTCACAACCAGTTGAACAAAGAATGTTCTCGTTAGCATTATGAAATGCAGAATCTCATTCCAGCTTTTTCCAGGAACAGGGTTACAGTCAAGTAACCTGAGACGTTTCTTATAACATCTGACGTTTACGTTTTATGTGGTGTGAAAAATTCACATAAACCACGTAAAATCCGATCAGATGTGTAGTTCAGACTCCTTATTAACAACGGCTGTTAATCCAAATCAACAAACACAGCAAGCACACTACAGCTACTGTTTGCTCTGACAGACAATTTTTTCCCCATGTACAAACTGAAATGAGGCCACTTTTTTACAATTTTTAATTCATTATTTTGAAACATATGGTATATAAAATTTCCCTATGAGAGATCATAATATGCTTTCCCTATAATGATATTTTGTACATACATAATTATCATCAATGGTTATGAGATGTATACCTAAATTGTATGTACACTTAAAATTACTCCATTGCCTACAGGGGATTAATGAATATATTTGAATTATTTCTTTCTATAGAGTTGTGAGTTAACAGCACCTCAGTAAAAAACTTGCCATTAAGCTGAGTTCACGTGGAAAAAAATATTACTTTATCCGAATAATTTTAAAATTCACATACTGTAGTATTGCCTGCTTTAATAAAGAAATAGGCTCCAAGAAGCCATAGTTTACAATAATTTTAGAACTGCTATAAGGGACATTGTTAGGCATGACAGAGTGGAGTGACATCTTGCTTTATTAAAGGAGTGCACTCCGGGGGGGCAAACACTCTCTGCTTCACGTTCATGTTGTGAATTAAAATGGTGTGATGAATTAAATCTGTGTAATGTACACCTAGCAGTGAATTATCCTTTACATAATGAAGTAATGATTCATAAAAAAAAAAAAAAATAAAAAAAAAAAAATAGAACCAGTGAGAAATTAATGTCAAAATCAGAAATAAGGAACAAACTGCATCTCTCACATTTTCTTGTTTCTTGTGTACTTTCTTTTCCATCTCGTCAGACCTCTCTGGATTCAATTTTGGGAAACATTGTGCACTAACGTAACTTTCCGGCCAGAACACATCACCTTAGTTGGCAACTTAGTTGGCTCAGATAAACAAATTATTACCTGCAGGCAGTTGGATTTGATAATTGTTCCTTGCAACTTACCCAAGAACTAGTGGTACATTGACACTGACATGTGGCCAAGAATCAGGCTTCCTGACATTTATATGTACCCGAGTTCAACGCCAGGGAAAGACACAAAGCAAAGTCTGTAAACTTGCATTGTGGATTACCTACTTGTAAGGAAAAATCGGTTTGTCCTTTGCTAACTAAATGTTAGCATCTAAAATCTAACCATCCCACTTTGTAGAACAGAATGCTCATCATAATGGATGTTTTTCAGTAAATGGTGACTAAACATTACTTAGAATGTAAGAGGCTAAACATTTAACTGATGAGTAATCAGTTGTCAGCGGTGGGAAAAAATGGCAGGATCTAATAGCAGCAGTGACAATTTATGTACAAACTCAAAATAACAGAGAAATTCCAGATAAAAACAAAACAACCAGCAATATGAGGCAAAAACAGATGATGAACTGAACAAAACACAGGGCTTAAAGGATTAGTCCACTTTTAAATACACTTTTCCTGATAAATTTACTCACCCCCATGTCATCCAAGATGTTCATGTCTTTCTTTCGTCAGTCGAAAAGAAATTAAGGTTTTTGAGGAAAACATTCCAGGATTTTTCTCCTTACAGTGGATTTCAATGGCTACCAACAGATTGAAGGTCAAAATTACTTTTCCAGTGCAGCTTCAAGGGCTTTAAACGATACCAGATGAGTAATAAGGGTCTTATCTAGCGAATCGATCGGTAATTTTCGAAAAAAATACAACCGTTTATGCTTTATAAACAAAATATCGCCTTGAACGTACTTTCCGCTTCCGCATTCTTCATAACGCTTATGCTGAATGTTCTACGCCTTCCCTATTCTACTTACGGAAAGAACACGGCGCCAGTTTAGTTTTTTTCTGTAACTTGAATAGGGAAGGCATAGGACATTCAGTGTAAGCGTTATGAAGAATGCGGAAGCGGAAAGTACGTTCAAGGCGATATTTTGTTTATAAAGCATAAACGGTTGTATTTTTTTCGAAAATGACCGATCGATTCGCTAGATAAGACCCTTATTACTCATCTGGTATCATTTAAAGCCCTTGAAGCTGCACTGAAACTGTAATTTTGATCTTCAACCTGTTGGTAGCCATTGAAATCCACTGTAAGGAGAATAATCCTGGAATGTTTTCCTCAAAAACCTTCATTTCTTTTCGACTGATGAAAGAAAGACATGAACATCTTGGATGACATGGGGGTGAGTAAATTTATCAGGAAAAGTGTATTTAAAAGTGGACTAATCCTTTAAATAGAACAAACTAACCAATAAACAAAACAAGTCACATGTGTATAACTAAATCAGTCAATGAAAAACTATGGTAACAAACACAGACATATAGGAAACTGAACTAACACATGTCAAACCCACCCAAAACAGAGACCTACTCTGCTTCTCTTTTAAATGAGACATTGCGGGAGTTTTATGCCTCTATTAAGCCTACTGCTGGACGCGAATACAGTGTTGCAAGTTTGATGTGTCTCAGAGCAGGTATAAACCGTGATTTTTTTTGTTTTGTTTTGTTTTCATTTAATTTAATGCATTTCAATAAATGTAATGTGTCTTTACATTTATCGTAAACTGTGGTTAGAGACGCCGGTTTTATTTCACACTCTACATTCATTTAAATAAATTATATGATTAGTTCAAATAAAGATTGCTTTGTCACTGTCAGTGTTGCCTGTCATTCATAAATAATTTTAATAAATTCATTAAAGAATCATTAAGTTAGCCTATGTTAGCTAAGTTACAGGCCTATGCTTAAGCAACGAGGGGACTTCAGACTGTAGACTTTAAAGAAGAGGCACACAGTGCAATTCGCGCACACATCCCTCCCTCTCTCTCTCTCGGATCTTTCTCTTTCAGTTCTCTGTCTCTCTCTTTTAATAATGAATTTAAATAAATGTGATAATTCGTTAAAATAAAAGCAATCCGATGGCTCTACTTTATTTAAAGCGGACGGAGTGCTAGAACTAACGAGCCATGACTTAAGAAAATAACTGTCATTTTTACCCGTCTGTTAAAAAATTACACTGTAAACATCAGTTACAGCTTTAACTTGTTTTTAACTTGGCAAACAACCAAGGTATAAGCAGGATAATTCATGGCTAGCCATGCATTAAAGGATTTTAATGCACACTTCGCGTTGGGTGGTTCTTCGCCTCTACGTCGTGCATTAAAATCCTTTAATGCATGGCTAGCCGTGGATTATCCCGCTTATACCTTGGTTGTTTGCCAAGTTAAAAACAAGTTAAAGCTGTAACTGATGTTTACAGTGTAATTTTTTAACACTTATGCAACTGGCCTCAGGCCTGTGTGGCAGAAGTGGGCCTAGAGACCAGGCGAGAGCCAAGGTGATGCTGGCATTTCAGGGAGCCAGGGCAGAGCCAGCCATGACCACGGTGGAGCCACTGGAGAAGGAGACCCCCAAGGTGGAGCAGACATAGCTGAACAACCACAAGACTGAGCAGAAGACTACCATGGCAAAGCAGAAGACCAGAAGCAGAAGACCCTCACAGCATATCAGAATACCACCATGGTGGAGCAGGCAGTGCTGAAGACCATGGTGGAGGCAGCTGTGCTGAAGACCACAGTAAAACTGAAACAGACCACAGAGAGATCATTGACTGCCACAATGGCTGTAACAGGGAGGTCAGAGAGTTCCAAATCGGCTTCTGTGGCCATGAAAGGAAGCTCATAGAGTTTGGAAGCGGTTTCTATGGTCATGATTGAGTTCAAAATCGGCTTCTGTGGCCGTGACAGAGTCAACAAAGAACATAGGGAGTTCATAATCAGCCACCTTGGTCGTGAATGGGCAGACGGAAAGTTCGGGAACAGCCTCCGTGGCTGTCACAGAGACAACAGGGAGCACAGGAAAAATAGAGAGTTCACAAGGGGATGCTAGTGCCTCTGGAGGAGCTGTAGTGGTCGACTTCGCCTCGGGAGGAGCTGTAGCAGTGTGTGTGGCCCAAACACACAAGATGGCAGTAGCCATCACAGCGCAGATGATAGTAGCATTAACTGGATCCACTGGACTTGGAAACGCTGAGACCACCGGACTTGATTTGCGAGGGATTTTTGGCGAACCAAGCTCCATGGACATTGGAGCCTTTTATGTATATTGGCCTCTTTACAGTTTTTCTCAGTCGCTTTGGTACATTTCTCGAATCAAACTCACAATTTGCAAAACAGTAAGTGCATTTCTCAAAACAATTTGTACAAATAGCAAAACACCATGGATAACCTGCAAAAGCCACTCTCTTACTCAAAATCCTTAGTTCATCTCTCAAAAGTAAATATCTGTGTCAATGAACATGTCAGTGCCATCAGAATGACAAGTCCTTGTGTCATTGTGTACGGATAAGACAGTCAAATTGTTTAGTCATGTTCTCAATATAACCGTTTACTCTGGAGGGATGTTCTGATGGAAACTATGGCTAAAGTTTTGATGACAATTATTGTCAATTATAAGTTACATCTTAGTGTATGTGTGAGTGTAATTGCAAGAGAATGGAAAAGATTCAAATTTACTCTCTTACTGTTTGTACTGTATTTTATTGACAGAACATGTCATTGAGTCATTGAGTCATATCGTTAGAGAAAGTCAAGATTCACCTGGGAGCAATTTACCAATTCAGGACAGATTTAGAAAAAAGTCTAATGGAAATATAGAAAGTATAGAAATATGCTTGACATATTACAGTTTTTTTCAATTGCTAACATACTTTTGTCCATTCTTTAGTCACATTTTCAAAACTCTAAACACATTTAGCAGAACATCCGTCTGTTGTGGCCATACCATTACAGTTTTTCTCAGTTGCTTTGGTGCATTTCTCACATCAATATTTACATTTGCACAACAGTTAATGCAGTTCTCAAAACAATTAGTACAAACTGCAAAACCTAGTTGATAACCTGCAAAAGCGTGTCACTTGCTCAAAATGGATAGGTCATTCCTCAAAAGCAAGTATTCATGTCAATGAAAGTGTCAGTGTCATCAAGATGAAAAGTCCTGACGCCATTGTTTATGAACAAGATAGTCAAATGGCTTTGTCATGTTTTCATTATGACAGTTTACTCAATGTCAATGTTTTCCAATGCAAAAAAGTCAGATCTTGGTGACACTACCTGAAAATGCTCAAGACAGCACTATATACTATTTGCACAGCCATTTGAAAAATACAGTAAAGTTACACATTACTGTATTTAGTGAGGTAACTGAGTACAAGACACTGAATATGTATGTTTCACATTTTTACTGCATATGCTCTTTGCAATTCTAATTTGTTCACAGCATTGTGCAATAGAAAAAATACACCCTTATTTGCAACAAACATAAACTCCCTTTGGGTAGAGCTGTGCACAACTGTAAACAATATTGCAGTACATATGGCAAATCTTTACTGTAACACTACTGTACACTACAATACACTAAATGTGTGATGCAGTAAAGCTGTACGTCTAAATGTAAACTGTAAGTTCTTGTCCCACTGCAAGCTTCATGTATGACACGATGACAGTAGTGCAGTGCAGATTGTTTAGTGCTGAATTACTGTCCATTTATACACACCTGTTCTCATGACGAAATGTTTGAATAACTGAATTTACAGTGGTTCTCCCAACATTTGGCTGCACCCTTCGACCAGCCTCAGCCATTGTGAGGCCGTGATTGACAACATGATCCACAATTGTAGCCCTGATTTCATCAGGGATCTGCCTATTGGCCTCTTCATCCTCTTCCCCTGTTTTGTCCCCTTCCCTTCCTCCCCGCACCCTTACCCCTCTTCCATGAGGCTGACCTTCCACTTCTGTGTCACAGTATTGTAGAAATGGTACACACTATGTCCTGCTTGGTTCGTATATGCTTGTAAAGTGGGGGTTTATGGGATTCAGCTCTGACAGTGATTGTGGAGAAGTGGCTTATCATTGGTTGCAACTAATGCTTCACACACACCTTCTCATCAGTGAAAGTTGAGATTCACTTGAGAGAAATTGTTCAATTTAGGCGACATTTTCAGGAAAAAAAAGATTTAAAAAAAAAATGTGTAAAATTTGCTTGACAGATTTTGACAACTAGTTCAACATTTTTGTATGTAATGACTCAAGCAATGAAATGAGGACTATTAGTTTTATATGGAATGACTATTCAGCATTCACAAGTATAGTTAATTTTGACTGACATGACATAAGCAAATGATAATGTTATAAAACAGCAGAGAGTTGTATGAAAACAATTGATGCATGTCCAAAAGCATTTGCAATTTGTTCGAAGGAATGAGAAACTGCTACTATGATGTGCACAAATGACTAAATGTTGTGGAGATTGAACTAACTGTTGTGCAAATGTAAAACGTGATGTGAGAAATGCACCAAAGCGACTGAGAAAAACTGTAACACAATTCATGTCGTTTTCACACAAAATGCAGTCAATTAACACATTTCTTAAATGCTTAAATTTTCTTTTCATATAAGCTTACCTCATACCAAAATCATGGATCTTTCTCATCTTATTTGCAAATGCTTAAACACAGCAAGTCAGAAATGAAGACCCAATGTTCCAATCTTTAAATATAGGATAAAACCTCTACTTTTGCAACAACAGCAGCTCAAAAGTATTGAAAAAATATACAAGACAAATACTGAAACAATTGATAAGCATTTTTAATTAGCAGATCACTGAAATATTGAGAAATAGCAGATTCCAGTCTCAGTTGGAAGCATAGTCAGGGTTTGAACTTCTTTCCATTACATGGACATACACAGTAAAATAGGACTCTTTGAATCAGATTTGTTCAGTGTGGATGAAAAACAACACAGAGGAGCAGAGAGAAAATAATATCTGGGTAAGGGAGAGGAATAGATGAAGGAGGAAAGGAGAAGTTGGATC
Organism: Megalobrama amblycephala; assembly: GCF_018812025.1. Lineage (NCBI taxonomy): Eukaryota > Metazoa > Chordata > Actinopteri > Cypriniformes > Xenocyprididae > Megalobrama > Megalobrama amblycephala. The sequence goes on along the minus strand of NC_063060.1, from coordinate 17,132,464 downwards.
AGGACAAGGGAGAAGAAGATGTAGAGGAGAGGAGGAAGAATGTGTGCTGGATTGTGCATCTCTGTTTTTTTCACTTACACGTGGATCCTATGAAAGCTTATTTCTGCCATGAATAGAAAATAAAAAAGGTAATTATGTCTTTTTATCTCACAATTCTGAGGAAAAAAAGTCAGAATTGTGAGATGTAAACTCACAATTACAAAATAATAAATAAATAAATAAATAGAATTGTGAGATAAAAAGTCACAATTACGTTTTATACTTTTTTTTTATTCTGTGGCGGAAAAAAAGGCTTCAACAGTAACCAAAAACCATGTATGTTGGATTTGTTGTTGATCAATGGCAGCAATTTCATGTTTTAATTTCAGTAAAAGCTTTGTGTAAATCTTTTACTACAACGATTCCACTACCACTGTTCCATATATGCAGAATATGTGGTCTGCGTAGGGCACTAACTACCAAGGGGACACCATCCCACCCTCTATGAGGGCACCATCAACACCACACACCCAACCCCAGAAAGAGATTTCAACCAAGGGGGTAACTGAAGTTCTGCATAGGGGACTCATCTGACCAATAGCTGCCCTGAGCAATTCTGTTACTTTCTTCTTCTCGTTTTCTACTGTACATTCTATAAAATAATGACTCACTTCTGTTGCCAAGAATGCACACATTCAACACTCAACCAAAAATGTAGAATGGCTTACATGCATTACTCTATTACTGCAGTAAAAGGAAACTGAATTATAAAAACGATGGATTTCATATTTTCTCCAGTTAGAACCGAAACATGACAAGTAATGCAGTTTTCATAATGCCATCAACTGTTAGTATTTTGACAGTCAATGCGCTATGATTGACTATATGTTCATGTTGGATAGAAAACTAGTGTTAGTGTTTGACAGAACAAGTTGATTTTGAATCAGGTTTGCTGTGTTTTGATAAAGTTAGTTTGTGTTGAAAAAGGTTTTTAGAATTTTGAAATGTAGAGTTTGTGTTTATATAACAAAATATGGTTTTGGGCAGAAAATTAACTATTTGGTTAATTGTGTGATGTATGTGTGTTGCTGTGTTAAGAGTTTAGAAAAAGTACTTTAAGTATTGCTAAACGCTTGTTAGCAATTGAAAAAAACTGTATGATAACTTGTTCAACCATTTTGCATGTAAAGACTTATGCTATGAGCTTGTGCCTAAATGTTGTGGGGGGTGAGACTATTCAACAGAGACCCAATATAATACATTTTGATCAACATGACATAAGCAACTGATAATGTAGGAAACAACAGAGAATTGTACATAATCATTTGCATGGATGTACCAAAGCATTTGCAACTTGTTCAAAGAAATGAGAAACTGCTTTTTTGATGTGCACAAGTGACACAATGATGTGAGAATTGAACAGGTAGTTTTGAGAATTTCAATTCTGATCTGAGAAATGTACCAAAGCGACTGAGAAAAACTGTAAAATGTTTAAAACTAAATAGACAACTATAGAAAACGTCTCAGGTTACAGATGTAACCCTGGTTCCCTGAGTGGGGAACGAGACGCTGCGTGGTAACGCATTGGGAACCTTCTGCGTGATGTTGTCACTGAAGCACTCATGTATCTAACCAATCGCGTAGCGAGACGTCAGAGACGGGTGACGTCACGGACCAGGAAACTATAAAGCATACCCGGATGCAGAGCACGCTAGCTTCTGGACAAGTCTGAAACAAGTGCTCGCAAGTATGCAGGGGGTACGGCAAGAGACGCAGCGTCTCGTTCCCTACTCAGGGAACCAGGGTTACATCTGTAACCTGAGACGTTCCCTTTCGTGGGAACTATCGACGCTGTGTGGTAACGCATTGGGAACGCTATCCCAACTGTGCCATAGCGACAAATACTTGCCAAGTTATCTTGACAGAACTGATGACCCCGGAGTGGAGCCGACATCAAGGTTATAAAACCTCACAAATGTGTGCTGGCATGACCAACCAGCTGCATCACAGATGTCACTGATGGAGACACCTGACATCAAAGCTTTTGATGCCGCCATACACCTAGTAGAATGGGCGCGAACATTTAAAGGAGAAGGCTGTCTGGCCGCTTCATATGCAAGTGTGATGGCCTCGACCACCCACTTACTCATCCTCTGCTTGGATGCAGGGCCCCCCTTCTTAGGGGACCCATAGCAGACAAATAGCTGATCAGTTTTACGCCACAGGGCAGCTCTGTGGACGTAAGTATCCAAAGCCCTTACAGGGCAGAGCAGATTCAGTCTTTCCTGATCCGAAGATTTAAAAGGAGGAGGATAGAAGGCCTGGAGCACGATGGGACCTGGAACATGGGTAGGGACCTTAGGGACATAGCCTGGTCTAGGATGCAGGAATGCTTTCACCATTCCTGGAGCAAACTCAAGATATGAAGGAGCAACCGACAGTGCTTGTAAGTCTCCTATCCTTTTCAGAGAAGTGATAGCGAGTAAAAAGATAGTCTTTAGAGTGAGGAACCTCTCAGGAACCTCCTCTAGTGCTTCAAAGGGAGCCTCGGCCAACCCTTGTAAAACCACGGCCAAGTCCCAGGCTGGAACCCTTGTGCGCACTGGAGGCCTCAACCTCAGTGTGCCACGGAGGAAGCGAGTGACCAGGGGGTCTCGACCCACCGAGAGGCCACCCTCAAGAGGAATGTGAAAGGCAGAGATAGCCGCAACATAAACCTTCAATGTTGAAGGGGATAGGCCCGCCGAGAACTTTTCTTGGAGAAATGTTAGCACGTAGCTAATAGAAGCGTGGACAGGGTCCACATTATTGCGTCTGCACCAGGCAGAAAACAAATTCCACTTATATGAATAAAGCTTCCTCGTGGCGGGAGCTCTGGAGTTTAATATGGTTTCCACAACCTCGGTTTGGGAGACCAGCATCTATGAACCTGGCCCCCTCAGTGGCCAGGCCCATAGCTTCCATAATTCTGGGCGGGGATGTATTATCAGACCGCCCGCTTGTGACAGGAGGTCCTGTCTGAGGGGAAGCTCCATTGGGGAGCCGTCTAATAGGGACACTAGGTCCAAGAACCATATTCTGGTTGGCCAAAAGGGGGCTACCAGTATTAGGCTGACCCCCTCCCGGCGTACTTTCTCCAGAACTCCCGGGAGCAAGGCGATCGGGGGAAATGCGTAAAGACGCCGCCTCGGCCACGTCTGTACCATGGCATCCAGCCCCAGAGGTGCTGGATGGGTAAGGGAGTACCAGAGCGGGCACTGGGTTGATTCTCCCGAAGCAAAGAGGTCGACTTCTGCGCGACCGAAATTTTTCCACAGGAGATCCACCACTTCTGGATGGAGTCTCCACTCCCCGGGCCTCGGGCCCTGCCTCGACAGGGCGTCTGCTCCCATATTTTGGTGCCCCGGGATGTAAGTTGCTCTCAGGGAGAGCAGCTTCCCTTGGGCCCACAGGAGGATCTGACGGGCCAAGTAATAAAGTTGGCGAGACTGCAAACCCCCCTGATGATTTATATAGGCGACCACAGCAGTGTTGTCCGTGCGGACCAACACGTGATGGCCTCTCAGGTCTGGGAGAAAGTGTTTTAATGCCAAGAACACCACCATCATCTCCAGCCGATTTATGTGCCAGGAGAGCTGATGGACCTCCCATAGGCCCTGAGCTGGGCGAACACTCATGATCGCCCCCCAGCCCGTGAGAGAAGCATCTGTCGTAAGCATTACGCAATGACCAGAAGTCCCCAGCACGGGTCCCTGGGACAGGAACCAGGGATCTTTCCACATGACCAGAGCACGAAGGCATCGTCGTGAGACTTTGATCAGGCGAAAAGGATTTCCCCTCGGGGAAAATCCCCTGGTCCTGAGCCACCACTGTAAAGGTCTCATGTGCAGAAGGCCAAAAGGTATCACGTTGGACGCAGCTGCCATCAGACCCAACAGTCTCTGGAACTGTTTTACAGTGAGTGACTGGCCTAGTTTCACCCCTTTCACGGCCGCTAGAATGGCACTCACACGAGCGGGAGACAGATGTGCCCGCATCGTGGTGGAGTCCCAAACTACACCCAGATAAGTGATAGTCTGAGCCGGAACTAGCACACTCTTTTTGGCGTTGAGCCTCAACCCAAGCCTCTCCATGTGACGCAGAACAACATCTCGATGCTGGACTGCCAGTTGCTCTGACTGAGCTAAAATCAACCAATCGTCGATGTAATTCAGTACGCGGATGCCCTGAAGCCTCAGCGGGGCCAGTGCCGCATCCACGCACTTCGTGAATGTGCGGGGTGATAATGATAGGCCAAACGGAAGAACCCTGTATTGGTAAGCTTCGCCCCCGAAAGCAAACCTGAGGAACTTCCTGTGAGAAGGATGGATGGACACATGAAAGTATGTATCTTTCAGGTCTATCGCCACAAACCAGTCCTCGGACCTGATCTGTGGGACAATCTGTTTGAGTGTAAGCATCTTGAATTTGAGCTTCTGGATTGAGCGATTTAACACGCGTAAATCTATGATAGGACGTAGTCCTCCATCCTTCTTCGGAACAATGAAGTAACGGCTGTAAAAACCTGACAGCTTGCTGGGAGGAGAGACCCTTTCTATAGCTCCTTTTTGCAAGAGTGTCATAACCTCTTGTTCCATAACCAGAGACTGCTCGGGGGTCACCACTGTGGGAAGGACCCTGTTGAATCTGGGCGGGCGAGACCCGAACTGTATTCTGTAACCCTTTTCTATCATGAGCAGTACCCATTTTGATATGTTTGGAAGGAGTTTCCACTCTGCCAAAAAATCTACTAAGGGAACCAGTCTCTCGAGACTGGCCTCTGGTGTTTTTTGAGCACTTGACTCGATGCTCTGACGCGGCGCGCCAGCAGATGATAATCGAATCAAGTGGCCGGCCCTCCTCGAAGGGTCGGCGGGGACCGCTGTGCCCTGACGCACACTGGGTGGCAGGGTTGACAGACTGATCCCCTGAGGGTGCCGAAGGGGAGCGGGGTTTAGATGTAATTTTCCCCGGCTTCCTTCGGAGGGGGCCACCCTCATTGGGTCCTGACCCACAGATATCAGGACCGCTTTGAAGCCTTCCGAGCGATAATAACGGCCCGCAGGTCCGTTTTGCCCTTGGAAGGCTTCTTCTGAGCGGACCGACCCAATCCCCAAGCTGTTTGCGGGGGAGCGCGGGCGGCCACGCTCACTTTTTGTTGTGCTCTGTGGTGCGCTGAGGAGCTCGTGGACGGCCGAGGCTGCTCCCGCTCAGCAGCCTTGAGGGGAATCATAGAGCGGTGGGGGATGAACCTCTGGAACGCTGCTGACTGTTTTTTAGCCTCCTGGAACCTCTCGACGACTGTATTGACAGCGTCGCCGAAGAGGCCCGCAGAGGACAGCGGTGCGTCCATAAGGGCATCTTTGTCTCGCTCCCTTATGTCCGAGAGGTTCAGCCACAAATGTCTCTCCGTGGCCACCAAGGCTGCCATAGACCGGCCAATTTCTTTGGCCGTCTCTTTGGTGGCACAGAGAGCCAGGTCAGTTGCCATCCTGATCTCCTGGATACATTCAGATGTGGCCTCCCCGCTCTCATCAATCTCCCCCAGCAGGTCTGCTTGATAAGCTTGGAGCAGCGACATCATATGCAGGCATGCCGCCGCCTGACCTGCTGCCGTATACGCTTTGCCCACCAAGCTTGATGTAGTTCTTAGTGGCTTGGTGGGCAGTGTCGGGGCCTTTAGCGATGACGCCGACTCGGGTGAGAGATAGCCCGCGAGCGTCTCTTCAACCCGGGGCATCGCCGCATAACCGTGCTGTCTCAGCCCCACTATATTGCTATAGACAGATGTTTGAGGGCTGAATACACGATGTTGCACGGGCCTCCTCCACGACCTCGACACCTCAGTGTGGAGGTCCGTGAAGAAAGACAAACCCCGACGCTGGGGTAGCGACCGAGCGGTCAGAAAGCGCTCATCCAACTTGCTCTTAGGTCTAGACTCTGCCCGCTCTGCTGGCCAATCGATTTTTAATTTGGCAACAGCCCTGGTCACTACCTCCAGGAGCTCCTCATATGCTGGGGAAGAGGATGGCGGGTCCTCTTCCCCAGTCTCGACGCTCACCACATCAACCTCCTCGGAGGAAGAGAGATGAAACGCCGGTGCCTCTCTCTGGGGGGAAGAAACCGCTACGCGTGCTTCCGCCACCTGAGAAGAGACACTGGGGCTGGCGGGTAAAGGGTGAGATAAGGCTGGGCCCGTCTCAATCCCCTCCGCCAGCTCCATTTGCGAACCCCACGACAAAAGCCGGCGCTGCACCTCAGCAGCAGCAGGACCCGACCCGCGAGGAACGCTCGCCGAGGCACCCTCCTCGAAGAGTGCCCGATGAGATCTCAACACTCTGAGGGTTAATTTCTCGCAATGCACGCACACAGCTCTCTCGAGAGCTGCCTGGGCATGCTCAACCCCCAGACAAACGACACACATGTCGTGTGTGTCCCCGTCCGGGATGTATCTAGGACAGGGATGCACACATTTCCTGTATTGTGTCTCTTTTTCCGCCATTTTATTCGTGTCTTAACAATATATATGGTGTACTGCAGCTCTTGTCCTCAGACGAAGAGTTTTTGTCTTTTTAAAGGTGCCCTAGAATCAGAATTTGAATTTACCTCGGCATAGTTGAATAACAAGAGTTCAGTACATGGAAAAGACATACATTGAGTTTCAAACCCCATTGTTTCCTCCTTCTTATGTAAATCTCATTTGTTTAAAAGACTTCCAGAAAACACTCGGATCTCAACATAACACCGACTGTTACGTAACAGTCGGGATCATTAATATGTATGACCCCAATATTTGCATAATGCCAGCCCATTCGACGCATTAGACAAGGAAAGGCAGTATTAACGTCTGGATCTGTGCACAGACAAGGTAAGGAAGCAAGAACAACAGCGAAAAATGGCAGATGGAGCAATAATAACTGACATGATCCATGATATCATGATATTTTTAGTGATATTTGTAAATTGTCTTTCTAAATGTTTCATTAGCATGTTGCTAATATACTGTTAAATGTGGTTAAAGTTACCATCGTTTCTTACTGTATTCACGGAGACAAGAGCCGTCGCTATTTTCATTATTAAACACTTGCAGTCTGTATAATTCATAAACACAACTTCATTCTTTATAAATCTCTCCAACAGTGTGTAATGTTAGCTTTAGCCACAGAGCATAGCCTCAAACTCACACAGAATCAAACGTAACCATCTAAATAAATACTTTACTCACATAATTCGAAGCATGCATACAGCATGCATGACGAACATCTTGTAAAGAGCCATTTGAGGGTTATATTAGCTGTGTGAACTTTGTTTATGCGATGTATATATAGTCGAGAGCTCGTGGGGCAGAGGAAGCGCATCTCTTAAAGGGGCCGTGCTGAAAAAATCAGTGCATAGTTAATGATGCCCCAAAATAGGCAGTTAAAAAAATTAATAAAAAAAAATCTATGGGGTATTTTGAGCTGAAACTTCACAGACACATTCAGGGGACACCTAGGACTTATATTACATCTTGTAAAAAAACAATCTAGGGCACCTTTAAATGATAAGGAGACAAACAACACCAAATAAGATAGACAAGATAACATAGAGCGCTTTGTTGAAGACACAGAAGCTAGCGTGCTCTGCATCCGGGTATGCTTTATAGTTTCCTGGTCCGTGACGTCACCCGTCTCTGACGTCTCGCTACGCGATTGGTTAGATACATGAGTGCTTCAGTGACGACATCACGCAGAAGGTTCCCAATGCGTTACCACGCAGCGTCGATAGTTCCCACAAAAGGGAACTATATATGTCTATATAGACACCTTTGTTTTGCTCACGTGTACCATTGCTCTCACTGATATATAATGATATATAAAGTTAATGAATTTAAAGATGAAGACTTCATGTCTTGTAAACAGTGAGACATGGCATGATATCCATCTCTGTCAAAGGTCATTAAGGTTGTTTCCCTGATATGAATGTAATTATGCTCAGTAAATAATTTTCATTAATTTTCATGTCATTTGTAATTAGCCCTGCATGATTTAAATATCTTAATTACAATTCTGGTACTTTATTTAAATCAGTTTAAATAATTCCCTCAGCTTGATTAATAACACACTGTGATGGAATTTTTGAACTAATTAATAATGAACTAACATTTCTTTTCTTCTACAGGCCTAATAATAATCTAAATTTTAAATAGAGAAATAGTCACTAGGACTGAGTGTTGTAAGTGGAAAAATTCTGCTGTGCTGGCTGGACAGCATCCTTCTAAGGATAAAAAATAGTCTTTGAGAAATTGTTTAACCTATTGATTAATCTGAACTATTAACCCTGAGACATTTTTTGATGATCTTGTGATTCAGTTGTTCTAATCTAAATTTATGTGGGACAGAGGAACTGAGATGTTTTTCTTAAATCTAAACCAATCGTATTGAGACTGATGATAATGAGTAATAGATCATCTATCCTATAAAACCTGTTGTATTCCTTTGTTCGGAGAGAGATTCTCTGGAATTGATGAGAACTCTCCCGGCCATGATTAAAGCTTTGAAGGACAAAAACTGGAGTCTCTGGTTATTGCTGAGCAGCAAGTCAGGTTAGGGAACGAGGTTTTAGGGGGTCAAGATGTTGACCCAAAATATTATTGAGTGTCGATTAGGAGACGCCCCAGGAAGGTAACTTAAGTCAGGTGCGTCTTGGAAAAATCTACCACAACACCAAATGGTGCAACGATCACAATAATTACTATTCTGCTTATGAATATGAGTGAGGGATATGTAAAATGTAAACTCAGTGAAAATATAAACTCGGAGAAAATGTAACTCAGAAGAAAAAGTATAATCTTGCCTCACAGAGTTTTCTGAAGGGAAGAATGAGTTGATCCAAAACTTAAAAAAACCAAAAAAAAAAAAAAAACATTTGTTTTAGTTCAGACATTTAATGTTAACATGTTTTGAAGGGCTTAGTGATTTCTGGCCACTGTAACTGACTGGAAAGCAAACACACTGTCATCTGCAATTAGTGGACGACAAATAACTCAGCCTGCTACATTCATAATTGTGAATATGGGCCAGTCAGCAATTCCGCTTATCCCTGAGGATAAAGCTATAAGGTTTTATCTCCTGGACACTATTAGACTCAGTCACTCCCTTACTTTACACACTTTGTGCGCTCCATAGATCACCAGAATATCTTGAGATATTCAGATATTTAGCAATAGTGAAATACAACACAATGGCTATATGATGTTTAGTTTGTGATGTGAAGGACCTGATAAACATAGCACTAGGTCAAGTTTTGATTGTGTGAAATGAGCAAAATGCGCCAAAACCTGGACTTGTTTAAGTTTTGCCATCAGGGTTGCTTTAAAATTAAGCAGGCACTCTTTAAAAGTTATCCACTCACATAATAACTCTTGGCTAGTCACAGGAAGAATAAAGGCAAGTGAATCTGTATTAGACAGTATTAAATTGTACCCAGATTTCCTTTTGGCACAAACATCAAAGATCTTGCTTGCTAGTTTATCCACTGTTCATCTCAATTCAGTCAAAGTCCATATCGCTTGCATGAATGGTGCATGTGTTTAAGACACTGTGATCTAATACACCAAAATACTTTATTTATAAGCTTGTTTTAGATCAACTTAGATCAGTGAAGCTGGGCAAATTCACAAGAAATCCTTGCGTTGAAGAAAACCTAGTTCTTATCCCTTTGCGTCGTGTTAAACCACAATTGGTCACAATGCGTTGTGAATAATTAAATGGAGAGAAACAGCACAAAACATGCCATTGATTAGCAGCAAGAAAATGTGGTAATAGATCGCATATGTGCAGGACTCAAAGCTGCGAGAGTCATTTTAGCTGCAAGTCATTTTCGTTGGCTGCTGAGCTGTCCTGTATTCCATGGGAAAGATGGAATGGTACATACACCATACTGTGATATTTGTCCACATCTGTACATTAAACCATGTGCTGTACATTTAGCCCCAGCAGGAGGCAGGGATATGCCACCATGGGATTACAAAGTAAATAAAAAAATGTAATTTAGGAGGAGATCGTGTATCATGAGGTAACCATCAGACTCTTCAGTGTCCGTCTGCTTAATTTGAGTGGGAAAGAAGATCACTCCCTTGTGCAGTGTAAAAGGAACACAATGTACTGTGCATACATCACTCTCTCACGCCTGTAGTGCATGTGCCTGTAAGATAATGTACTGCACATTGCAGACTCCTGTAGTTTCATGCATCCTTTCACAAGAGTCTTTATGCATCTGTGCAGATGTGGAGAGCAGAATGACATAACAAAATGCAAAATGGTAAATGCTCCCAGAAGATATGACAGATCTCTTGTTTTGCAGTCTTACAGTCTAGGCTTTTGGATTAGTGATTAGCCAACACAATCTCATGGCAATTCATAATTGTTTTACATTTTTTGCATAATTGTATTACATTTTTTGCTAATTTGTATTTTTTCCCCCAAAAAATCATACCCCATGAATCATATCCCAGTCTACAGACATGAAGATTATTTTCGAGTGTTTTCTGGTCTGTCTTCTAGAGTGCAAATATATATATATATATATATATATATATATATATATATATATATATATATATATATATATATATATATATATATATATTACTGTGTTTATCCAATTGATTTGTCCAAGTTATTGCAACTTTTGGGAGTAAGTAAAACTCAATAAAGCTCATGCAGAAACAGCAACAAAATATAATGTTTAGATTTTTTACAGTCTTATAGTGGAAGTTCTCATTGTTATATTTAATAATTGCATTATGAAATGGCACAAAATTTCCCCCCACCAAAAAACAAACAAACAAAAACAAACAAAAAAACTTTAGCAGCTACACAGTGCAGCTTAATTCAGCCAGAATTTTATTGCTTAGTGGTTGCTCTTTCAGATTTAATGGAGTGGTGAAACAGGTTTCAGAGACAGAGACCTCTCAGAGGTTAAAATTCCACTGGAGAAAAAAATAATTAACTAAAGCTGCAAGCAGCGATGAAAGGGCCCTCACACCCATGCCACCATCACCTGGTGGCTTTAGGAAAACAGAACATGGTGGGCAATATGCATTTAAGTATATAAATATAGGAGGACTACGTCAGTCATTTGTATTTGCCACACTTCCTGCTACCAGCTGGTGTTGCTAGATGTCTTCAGGACAAGGCACTTATCAAATGTGAAGTTTGGGCATTGTATGCTTGAGTTACAACAACTTCCTGTTTCATGATGATAATGGCATGCTTTAGCACTCAGCTAAGTGTTGCTAGCGTGCTTTAGAATGTTTCTAGCATGTTTAGCACTCAATTGCATATTTTAATATGTCACTAGTAGTGTATCATAGTGTTAAATACGTCACTTCCTGTTGCCAGTGGGTTGCGCTATTACTATAACTGAATATTGTCATGTAGATGTGTTCAGAGCAGGACTCTTACAACAACTTCCTGTTTCGTGGCGTTAATCGCTTACTTTAGCACTTAGCCAAGTGTTGCATGATTTAACGTGCTTCTAGCTTGTTTGATACTTCATGGCATATTGAAATGTGTTTCAGGGAGTGAATCACAGGATAAAGCATCCCATTTCCTGTTGCCAAAAGGTGGCACTATGAGTAACTGAATATTTGCATGTAGATGTCTTTAGTCCAGGACTCTTATCACACATGTGAAGTTTGGGGCAGATCAGACATTGTATGTCTGAGTTACAACAGCTTCCTGTCTCATGCCAAAACATCAGACTTTGTCAGGCCGCCACAGACACGCCCTTTAAGGCAAGAACACACCAAGTCGACGGTCGGCCGTCGGCCAGTTTTAGTTTGTCGGCCGACTAAGTTTTCTCAGTGTGTTCTGCACCGTCGGCTGAAGTAGGTCCTTTTTGGATTTTTTCAGCCGATTCAACATGTTGGATCGGCGTTGGAGCTCGTCGGTCAGTCGGGCCATCTGATCATTCTGATTGGCTGTTCAGCTACTGCCACTTGCTGGTATGGAAAGGCATTTCTTCTTATGTTCTACTTGGCCATCGGGTGTCAAGTGACGGTTTGGTGTGTCAGGGCAACTTTGGACCCAGACGCTGCCGACGTCACCACTAATTCATCACAGTCGGCTTGGTGTGTTCCTGCCTTAAAGAAAACTCAAGATCTTTGCAATTTAACATCGCCAAGGCCTTAAGATTGGACTGACCAAATATGATGTTGATCTGGTTAAATCTCTATGAGGAGTTAAACACAGTGTAAGACATGACATTTCCTATTGCCCGCAGGTGGCGCTATGACTGTAACTGAATATTGGGATGTAGATATCTTCAGGCCAGGATTCAAATAAAACATGTGAAGTTTGGGGCAGATCTGACATTGTATGCCCGAGTTACAACAACTTCCTGTTTCATGGTGAAACATCAGATTTAGTCAGGCTGCCACGGACACACCCTTCAGTGAAAATTCAAGATCTTCTCAATACAATGTTGCAAATGCCTTTAGATTAGACTGACCAAATATGATGTTGATCTGATTAAAGCTCTAGGAGGACTTTGTAAAAGTACAACATCTGGAAATGGCAAAAAAAAATTGCAGAGAAAATTCAAAATATATCACTTCCTGTTGGGTTTTCAGATTTTGCACCAAGGGACTTTTTTTGTAGGTATTGGGCTGTTACATCTGTCTACCGAATTTCATACTTATGAAACATAGAGCAATTTTATAGGTGGCGCTATCGAGCCATTTTTCCACACCTAATTATGAAACCCACATCAGATGTACATTTTCACCACTTCTGACGCTTGTGCAAAGTTGAATGAGTTTTCGAACATGTTTAGGCATTCAAAAATGTGATTCATTTCGAAGAAGAAGAATAATTGACTGAGCTGAGCTAGCCTAGGAAGAACTTGATAAGAGATTTGAGTTCTGATTGAAATCTCTGACTTTAGGCAAATTCTTCAGAGCTTTAGAGCCCGTTTAGCTACACACATAAAAGTTTTGTATCGTATTGGCGTTTTGTCCGGACGGATATCTGCATTTTGGGAGCCTGAAACTGCTATTTTTTGAAACCGGGTTCCAGAGTGGATAAATCTGAAAACGACACCCTTGCGTTTTTGTGTGTACAGCCAATCCATATATTTTGTGAATATCACCCATCATCACCCCACGTCTCGACCTAGTCAGACACCGCTACGTCACGTGGTTTCGTGTGTATGCAGATATTTCTTGAGTCGATGCAGTGTTTATCAAATTTTTTTTAGAACGAGGGGGAAAAAATTGGATAGGGAAAACTCTGGCTTTGTGTGCATGTGGCCTTAGTTTGTCAGACCTGTTGTGTCAGACATGTCAAGTCAAAAGCCCTGGTGTATAATGAATTACAATGTGTCAACTGCAATTACTTCAGCACACTATCTTTGATATCAATATCAATTGACTCAGTGTACTGCCAGATTAATAAAGTCTGACTGATTTAGGAAACAATTCAGGGAAACAACAAAACCTTTTTTTTTTTTTTTGCGAATGATTTGTGAGCAAATCTTGGTAGATTAATATTTCATTTCTTCTTTACACAGAGCATGAAATAATACATCCCATTGCCCTTGAACACTGCACTCCCCTTTCTTGAATGGCTCTTCTCAAATTGGCAGACGTTGTGTTGTGAGACTACTAGATATACAAGGAAACATCTGCAAGTAGTCTTCTTGAACTCTTTATGCTCTTTGTAAACACTGAATCCATTCAGTATTGATCATGAATCATCCCATGAATCAATTTTATGTATCATGTTTATAATTAATTTCAGAGTTGATTACTGTCTACGTCTTGGATGTGTTGATGGGCCACGTGTCTTGCATGTTCCTTTGATAGAATGTCACATGCAATTTACAAACGCATTAAGCAATGCATCATCATTTGAAGCATTTTTCCTCCACAACATAAAAAGGAAAGTATCAAACAAAAAAGCACTCCAATGTGAAAAATTGCATTAGATTTCAGATCACTCAATCTTTTTTTCTCCTAACGTTTCAGCTTTTAAGATGATTCTTACAAAAACTATTTAGAGAGAAAATTGGTCACACTTTATTTTAATAGTCCACTTTAAACATTCTATTGACTATAAGTAACTTTGCATCTGTATGTCAACTAACTCTCATTCATTTGCAACTACATCAAATAACTCTCATTAGAGTATTAGTAAACTTAGGATAGGGTTCAGGTTTGTAGAATACTAACTACTCAGTCAGTAGTTAGTCTGTTGAAAATAAAGTGTTCACAGATATTAAGCAGACAGTCTACTAATTGTGTTTGCGAAACACTAAAAAAAAAAAGAAAGAAAGAAAGAAAGAAAGAAAGAAAGAAAGAAAGAAAGAAAGAAAGAAAGAAAGAAAGAAAGAAAGAAAGAAAGAAAGAAAGAAAAGAAAGGCTGAATCTGTTTGCAAGAAGTTCTTTAATCAAATCAAAACTCAAAATTACACAATTCGGCATATCTTTAAACAAAAGTGCAAGAAAGAGAACAATCACTTTGAGATCTAACAAAGACAGAAATAAACACAGGGCTGCAACACATGAAAAGGACAAAGCAAACACAGGAAACTGAACTGGGAACATTGCAAAACCAAACACAAATTCCAACTCAAGCACAGATCAACTATGACATTTTAAGGGCTGTTTACACGACATTGTTTTCAACTAAAATCGTAAAACTTGAAAAAATGAAACAGGTTTCAAAGTGCAAGTATTTGAAAATGATAATGTTGCCATCTCCATGTAAACTGCAAAAACGTGAATCTGTGAAAACAGTGATGTTATGCATTTGCGTATTACATGTATACTCTATCCATCTTATTTTTCAACGTGTTTTCTTCTGATTTATTAGCCCCTATAGGGAAATAACGAGAAGAATATCAAAGTGCAGTAAACTGTAAAAATAAGGTGGATAGGCATGCGCATTCGGCACGAGTGCTCTGTAAAAGAATGCGTATGCGCAGGCGTGTATTCTTTCTTTACAAAGTAACATCACCAACTACTTGTCTGGCATGCGTAATACAGCATTTTTAGTCATTTTCGCAGATCAGGATGAACAGGGATAGTTTTAATAATGCTGTCATCTGTACAAAGAAAAAAAAAACTTTTTATTTTTAAGTACATCATTGTCGTGCAAACATACCCTAATAATGAGAGTAGTAGTTGACATGTAGGGTATGTTTACATGACAATGATTGACTAGAAATGGAAAAGGTTTTCCTTTGTTTGTGTGTTTTTTTTTTTTTTTTTTTTTTTCGTGTACAAACAACAACATTGTCAAAACAATCCTGTTCACACAAATCCATGAAAACAACTAAAAATGCTGTATTATTTATGCCAGGCCAGTAGTTGGCGATGTCACTTTGTAAAGAAACAGGACTTTGTAAACTACTTGTATAGACTGCACATGTAAAACGCATGCACATGATGTCACTGTTTTCGCAAATACGTTTTTTATAGTTTACATGGAGACGATAACAGTATCCTTTTCAAAACCTTGCGATTTTTCAAAAGCCTGTGTTTTCATGAACCCAAAACACCGTTGTTGTGTAAATGAACACATTTTCCGTTTTTAGTTAAAATGGTGTTGCTTAAACAATACTTGTGCTATTGTTTGAACTAGTACTCGTGTCAGTCAGGATGGTCAAACATACATATTTCCAGAACAACGTTTTGAGAGAACAACAGACTTTACAAGGAGAATGGATCTACTAATGGCTTACTGATAGTCATCTCTGCAATATTTTGAGGAAAAGTATTTAAACATTGCAATAAATGACACACAACAGCTCTACAAATAAATAAAAGTAATTCAGTGCTATAATGGTAATTTCTTTTGTGCTAGGTCTGTTTCATATTATGTGCAGTAGCCTAATTCAACAACAAAATGTAACAAACACATCAAGCACTATTGATTTTAAAGTGGAATGAATAGAGGCATGAATTCAGGTATGCAAAGAATATTCTATATCCATAAATATTATTCTCTTTTTTTCATCTTTCATCTAATTTATGACCATCTTGTTTGCAAGGTTGTTTGCATTTAGCTTCAGTCCAGCTCTTCAGCTTTTATCAGTGTGAAAAGGCTAGTTGCTTAGTAACGCAATAAGGAGAACAATAACAATGTGTAAAAATGCACCTCTAAAGCCAAGAAACTGGCCACAAACTTTTTCGGTACAACCTGTTCTGGACCATTTGTTGTTTCCTGAGGCATAATATGGGCAAACAAAAAGCGAAGCTAAATTCTAACCCCAAGACAATTACTTTCCAGATCTCCTCCATCATAAACAAGAAACCTAGTCTGTCCATAAATGACCCATGTCATTGTATGAATCAAGCATCAAATCAAACTGAGGAAACATTAAACGGTGGATTGAGATTTGGATGATGTCTTCATTCACATTACACACGTCAAAGCAGATAGAATGTTTGGACACAACGTTCATAAGTCTGCTTCAGCTTAGTGACAAATAGAATAACAAAATGTATTTGGAATACATTTATTTTATGCTGAGTATACTACAAATACATTTACATATTTATGTATTTAATAAAAATACCCTGCAATTGTGCTTTTGCTAAATTGGAACAACTACAGTAATTTTGTTCGTAATGCACTTTAGTTATCCGGAAGTAGTGCTGAGGTCCTATTATATATAGATATGATAGTGCTATAATGGAACTATTGCAAGTATACTTTAGGTACACTTTAAGTATCTTGCATTTAAAGATTGATATTATACAGTGATCATACTATCCTGACTAATAGTGATATTAAAACACATTTTCGTCTTAATATTAAGAAATGTGCATTGTGCAGTAAAGAAGTTCTACAAATAAAGTTTAATTATAATATTTATATCAAAGTCTTGACATGCGATATGTCAGTAAAGATGTTAATGGATTTGTACTATACTTAGTGTAAAATGTATGTATTTTGAATACATTTTTGGTATAGACTTTTTTATTAGAGTAAGCCAAATGTGAAGGATAAATACGCTCCCATGAATTTATAGTTTACTTGAATATAATCCCATGCCAAATGTAAAACACATTCTAGGGGACGCTTTACAGCCGTACTGTGGAGCACTATTAATTACAGAATAAAACTAAACAAAAGACTATAGGCTCCAGTCATCTGTTTAACCTTAAGCGTTAGCTGTCATCAAACACCTCATGCTGAGTGTGAGTGCGTGTTTGTCGGATAGCGTTGTGTGTGCAGGCATGGAATGTAACACATTTAGGCATAGTATGGGTCATTGGAGTGGGTAATGATTTAATATCTACTGATGCCTAAAGGGAGAAGACTGAGTTTTTTAGGGTGCATATTCGCTGAAAAGAACATACTTTAGGATCTCAAGGTCAGCTGAAAGGCCTGACAATCAGCCCCGCTTGATGAATGTGAGCGAATAATATGTTCCTGGGAAAGGCCTCAAGCTACAAAACACAAATTACAGAACAGTAAAAAGATGTCATAAATGACTTTAACATTGTGACATTTTCTGCCGTTCTGATGTTGCACTATCGCCGATTAATTTAAATCAGTGTTTAAGCCTTAAAACAAGATTCAAAAAATTGTTATATACTAAGATATAGACATATCTTGAATTAAGTTTATTACCTTATTGCCAAATAGTTTTTTGTTGTTGTTGTTTTTGAAAATGTTAGGAAAGAAAAAAAAAATTGCCAATGGGGTAAGAAAAAAAATTTTTTTTTCAAGATTTTCTCTAAAAACAAGTCATTTTTTATTCAACAGTTTGTTCTGGTCATGACCTTGATTGGCAGAACAGTGTTGAAGAGTTCCTTTCAGACCAGCACTGTGTTCGAAATCGACCCCATACCCTTATATAGTGCATATTTGAGAGGACAGTTTTTAAAGTCAAAAAGTGCCTTCAGTTTTATCCAAAACAGATGAATATCAATATGGAAAAATTTTATTACGTTGATTGTACGTATTGCAGCATTCAATACCAAAATAGTCTGCAATAACGAGTGTAATTGAATTGCACTCAACGACTATCCGCTAAAGAATGCCCATGCACTCTGATGGTCGCACCAAATGAATTGCCACATCTTGCCGTCTCTTAGTGTCAGATTCACTCACTCATTTTCATTCACTCCTTCAAATGGACTATATAGGTTAAGTGGAGTAATGTAGGGAACAGTGAATGAGGCAGGGATGTTTCCTCTGAGGAGGCAAGGGAGGCAGTGCCTCCTCAAAAAAACTGGATGAGAAAATAATTGATATTAAAAAAATAAAACAACGCAAATGTTACAAAATTTGACATTAAAAAGTATAAAAGTCACTCGTTTTTCTAAAGAAACACTGTCAAACAGCGACACCCGCAGGTGAAGTTACAGCAGGGAGTCCGTTGGTGTGTTCCAAACGGGATATATCGCCCTCCGAAGGGCACTTTGGAGTGAAAATAATCATGGCCGCCATATTGAAGGGTCGTTTCAAACCGAAGTGCTCAAAATTGGCCACTTCAAAGGGCCCTTCGAAATGAAGGATTTCAAAGGGTACAACTGATGGACACTTCAGGCCCCCATGATCCTTTGCACAGGGAAGTTGTTTGACGTCACAGAATGAGTACCGGAGGCTCTGAGTTCTATTTTACCTATAAATGTATAATATTCTACTATACTACTGTAATATTTATACGAGTTAGATGGCACATTATTATAGCCAAAACGACATTGTACTTCAACAAAAATAATTTACAGCTCCCTTTATCAGTCCATTCAAATGTTTCAAATACATAGACACATTGACACAATAAACAATATGGTGCGATAAACCAATAATAAATAAATAAACTAACGCGGAACAAAAGGTGCAGCTTGCACAATCTACTCCTCTTTGATTGTCTCGTTAAGATGACGCAGAAGTGCGTTCCAAAAAAAGGAGGTTTTTTTTGACCCCTACACCCTTCATCCCTTCGAAGCTCTCATTCCGGAGGGTTAACCCTTTGAAGGGATTAGGGCACAGGGATGAGCCCTTCCGAATGGAACGCAGGGCATGTCTCTTGTGCCTCCCTTCAGCTCAGAGAAACAAAGCAGAACCCCCAAAGCGTGCGGCGGGTTTTGTGGGGGGTAATAGAGATGAATGGGGCAAAGTGAGAGGACGCAGTGCGTCATAGCATCGCGCTATGATTGGATATGATCGGTTACAATTGGACATGATTGGTTCGTGCAATAAATCCCGCCTCTTTTTTCATGAGCGTTCTCGTCAAATCGGCCTGAATGAAGACAGTGATGGTGTTAATGGGAAGACTAATTAAAAAGTAAGTAAACAACTGTCACTTCAAACTCGAAATGGCCTGAAAACATGATGACTGCTGGGTTTTTTTAGTGAGCAATCAGCGTGGTGAAATTAAAGGTACATCTTTGTGTCTGTGAGTGAGTGACCAGAGTATACTTGATTGATGACTACTGAAAATATATTGACTATTAAAAAGAAAAGCTGGATATTGGTTTATAAATAATGTGTATTGTTTAAATTGTTACTGCCTTTAGTTATTATTTTGGAATAAATGTAAAAATGCATAAAAACACTAATTTGATTAAATTTATACTTGGTTTTAATAAATAGAATTACGCAGTGTAAAAATATAAAATAGAATTGTATTTGGTCCCTCTTTTTATGTAATGTTAAGTTGACCAGGAAAATTGTGTAACGGACATAAATGAGGATGTTGCCTCCTCATTTTAAAACACCACCGAACACCACTGGAATGAGGGTATATTTCAGTAAGTCATTGAATTATTCATTCAACAGATTTGTTCAAAACACTGATTCATGGCATCTTTGGCGTTGTTTGGAACAGTTTTCGTTGACAAAATAAAAATAGATAATACTGGCAATACTGAGTCTAAAATGTAAGTTACTCTATTTTTAATTCCTTGTGTATTAAATTGTTGTAAAGCAATATAACCCTCACAATCATGCTGCTGGTGAAAATATCAATGATTGACAGCTTATATACATTTCAAGTAAACTAATCTTGTTTTAAGGATATTTAGCTATTTTTACTTCAAAAAATACAAAGTTGCTAATTAAGGGAATTATTTTCTGTCGTTTGCTTTGAGAGACTGTGAATTAGAGCTCTAATTCTATATTTCCCTTCTGAACAAAACCAATGTGTAGGGATGTTAAAGGGGGGCTGTTGCTAGACCCATCTATTTTTAATCATGAAATCATTATAAATACAAACCACGATTCTAAGAATCATTTTCTTTAAGAGAATTTCCTCTGTTGAGCCTAAAATGAGTTTGGTTAAGATGGGGTTGTAAGCCCACATAGTTTTTGTTCTTTATTGAAACAAGATGCACTTGGCCATCTCCAGCTTAGAAATTAAAATAAGGCATGTGTTATTCTTTATTGATGTCCATCTCTAGAGCAGCCCTAATTCCATTTGTTTATTAGAGTCTGATTACTAAATTATATGAGTTGGCTTGTAAGATCAATGTACCGTGCATGGTGGTTGTTTTTATGAGTGTATGAATGGTTATGATGTTGTTGATTACTCATAATGTGCATCATATGATGTCCAAAAAGAAGTTTCACATGAGCTGAGAGCTCTCACATACCAAGGTATCGCTTACCGTATAGGTTGCACATAATATGTTTGGGATTGTTATAGCTGACATATGGCATCACTTTTCCACCACACATTTTGTTACGCAAACTGTGTTCCACAAAAACTAAATGCTTTATTTTGAATCTGTGAAAGGAAAAATGTTGTTTGTTGCCCTGACCCACACAACAATGGTCTGACTTCATAATGAGACCTAGTTGTGTGTAAGCTAGTAGCTAGCTGTGTTTTAGACTGGTCATGTGATCATAACATGGCAAGTTTGGCAGCCCATCAGAAACGGTTTATAAAACGGATAGTTCTGGCTCTTTATTCTGATTGGTTGAGCCATGTTCAAAGGTGTTGTAAAATTCCCGCAAACATACAGCTTACCGCATAAGTACCACTGCGCCACTGAGTATGTATGTTTCTGCGCCTGTCTTAGCAACGTAAACATGTTTTTTTCTCAATTGATTTTGTTCATTGAAGCTTATGCATTATGTAGAAGAGTATTGTGAGAGAGATATCGAGTGACCGAGTGTATTACCTGCATTCAGATTTAGCATTTTCCTTCAGGTCAGTCATATGTTCATAAAAAAAAATCTGTTTGAATGTCCACTGCGATCTTGTCCTTTTAACATTTAATGAGTTTTCCTGTGCCCTGCTGACACTGACAGCACTAGTCAAAGCATTTGTCATTTGCGTCTTGTTCCGCGTTCACAACAAGTTTCAATATAAAAGTCTTTGCGACTGAGTGACTCGCTCATAAAGACAACCTTTGCCGCCATCTAATGGCATGATAAATCTAACTACTGTTGCTGGTCAGGGACTACTTTTCCTGTGCAAGGAAGGCTTTTAATGATTTGACTTCATGAAAGTTGCATTGATACATATTTTTTGGCTTTAATATTTGTATTCTGTGGTAACCATTTTATAAAAGCAATAAGGCCTGTGAAGCTGTGGTTTACAGTGAATTTATAACAGCTGAGGGTCCGCTCCATGTCGTGCCTAACAGTGACCCTTAGCTGTTATAAATTCACTGTAAACCACAGCTTCTTGAGGCTTATTTCTTTATTTTATTTACACTGTCTATACTGAAAAAAATTATGTTATATGTTGCTTCTTGTAGCCTACGTTTCGCTGTTATTGTCAAAGTTTCCAGTGAGTGGCGCTAAAAGAGTGTTCAGTTTTATTTGTGAATGTTAATCTGGCAATGTTTTATTAGGCCCTATTAGTATTGTACGTATTGCAGCAGTTGAGAAATTAAATGTCCGATGCAAAAGCATTTGCTGAAGAAACCATGCTGTTTTATGTTGCTTTTACAAGTCTTGGTTCTTGATTCGTGTTTCTCGGGACCAATACCCGAGCGTTCCGCATTGCAAGTAAAATTGCTATACCAGGTGAGCTATAGAGCAGGTTTACTACAGAAATGTATACATATGTAGCTGTATATGTGATGCAAACATGTTAGTTTATATTTAAAAACCATGCACTATGGTGAAAGTGTTTTGGGATCAATCAGTTGAGGAAATGTGCAAAAATAAGTCTTTAATCGAAAATCTGCCCCATGCAGCTTAATCATAAAGTTATTGTTGTTCATATAGCCACAAGAGTTCATTTCAGCTGAAAACTGCAATAAATTGTGTATGTAGCCTATATGTTTCTGAGTTTAGCAAAAATGTAGCCTAGGTAATAGTAGTATGTAGTGGCACGTTTTTACAGTGATGTTTTTATATTTAATGTTTTCGTGCTTTTTATAAGGAGTTTTTCAAAACGCCCCCCAAAATGGCAAAAAAAATTATATACTGATGTAGCCTATGACATACATTGTATACATACATTCTAGTAACATTGGTGCATTGTACGTGTGAAATAAGAGATGTTTAGAAGTTAAAGTTCTTGCACAGAACACATTTCTGTAACATAAGGGAGCCATTAAAGGCTTGTCAGCACATACGTGCAAAGTATAAGTTAGTCTTGAATATTGGACATTTGGAACCAGACGAGTATTGCAGTGGAAACCAAATTCCTCTTCTAAATAGGAAATACAATAACAACGGCATAGCTCTGGAAGGAGGCTTGACCTATGGAACGGAGACGGTTGAGTGACAGTTTGGCAGTGATGTGACATTGGTGGTTTTCTGAAAAATCAACGATCAGTGTCTGGGCAGACACTTGCTTTCACTTGGATTTTATCAGGAGTAAAAAAGGTTAGATATCAGGAATTACTCAAGACCGTGTCACACATAAGAGCCCTTTAGGGACTCCTGAAGCCTCTGGGATGAGATGAGTATCTACATATGGTAGAGTAAATGTTGATACAGGGCTGATGGATGGAGCGGGGAAAGAAAATAAATTACAACCAGAACATGTATTAATTTGTCTGGGGAAAAGCAGAGTGTTCCTCAGGATGAAACTATTTATCCACGGAGCCCGTTGATGTCCAGTCAGAAAAGGCTCAGAAGATTAATTCCCTATAATTTTACTTGAACTCCTGAACTTTTAAAGCAACAACTGCAAAATTATTATTATTTTGTTTTTATTTTTTAAGCTTATGTTCTGCAGTAGCCAAATTCTGAAACCCCAAATCCTTGTGCTTTTTTAAAAAAATGTTTTCTTTATAAATTATGTTGACAGCATGCCACTTTGAGTGAAACCTGTTTTTTCTTGTACTTGACATGTCATATTTCTTTAACAACAATTTGAGCTGACGAATTCCACCAGTTTGTGCAAAACATGATGATCATGTTATCCAGCATAATTTTTAGAATGTTCCATGCACATTTAATTTGATTAGAGACCTAGAAATACTAGACCTAGAAATACTAATACTGAAGAATTCTTCTTATCTCATTGTTTTACATTTTTCAAAATCCTAAGACTTCAGATGCAAAAGCCTCTAAGTGCCATCTGAAATTTTCTTCTAAAATGAGCATTTTTATCAAGCTTGTATGTTTAGGGTCAGTAATTTTATTCCAATGGCAATTAAAGGGATAGTTCACCCAAAAATGAAAATTTGATGTTTATCTGCTTACCCCAGCGCATCCAAGATGTAGGTGTCTTTGTTTCTTCAGTAGAACACAAATGATGATTTTTAACTGCAACCGCTGCCGTCTGTCAGTGGTATAATGCAAGTCAGCGGGAACTTGGACTATAAGAGTAAATAAAACACGACAGACAAATCCAAATTAAACCCTGCGGCTCGTGACAACACATTGATGTCCTAAGACACGAAACGATCGGTTTGTGCGAGAAACCGAACAGTATTTATATTATTTTTTACCTCTAATATACCACTATGTCCAACTGCATTCATCACTTGGTTCGTTTGTAAAACGTGTAAAGACATGCTAGCTTCACTTGTAGCTCTGCAAAAAGAAAAGATGAAAAACAGAAAGTGTTTATATATACAGGTCAGTAATTTCACTCTAATTGCAATGAAAAGGCCCTATTAAAGGGATAGTTCACCCAGGCATTCATCACTCGATTCGTTTGGTCTGATCGCGCTCTGACAACGGCAGTGATGTCTCGCTCTCATTGAAGTATATGCGCGAGACATCACTGCCGCTGTCAGAGCGCGATCAGACCAAACGAATCGAGTGATGAATGCCGTTGGACATAGTGGTGTATTAGAGGTAAAAAATGATATAAATACTGTTTAAGTTCCCGCTGACTTGCATTATACCACTGACAGATGGCAGCGGTTGCAGTTAAAAATCATCATTTGTGTTCTACTGAAGAAACAAAGACACCTACATCTTGGATGCTCTGGGGGTAAACATCAAATTTTCATTTTTGGGTGAACTATCCCTTTAATAGGGTCTTTTCATTGCAATTAGAGTGAAATTACTGACCTGTATATATAAACACTTTCTGTTTTTCATCTTTTCTTTTTGCAGAGCTACAAGTGAACCTAGCATGTCTTTACATACACTAGCCACTACTACTAGAGGCTACATTATACAACGACTTCTGTTGGTATAAGTGCACAAAAGTTATGGAGATTTACATGAGTACAGTCAAATTTACTCCACTTAGCTCCCAAACCATTAGATGTAACTAAGCCCTATATCAATACAAAATGCACTTTCTTGCTAAGATACTGTATTTTAAGCTTATGTAATCAAGTTTATGGTGGAATGTTGATTTATACTCTTACTGATTTGGTTGAATCCTGCAAATGTAAATCACTTTCAGATAACTCAGTACCGTAGTGTTGAAATACAATATTATGGATTGGTGCATAGTATCCATAATTCTCAACAGGTTGTATTAAAAAGGTGGGAGCAAAGATTTATTTAGCATTAATAGTGTTGAAATTTTAGAAGAAAATTTCAGATGGCACTTAGAGGCTTTTGCATCTGAAGTCTTTATACAATGTGCCCATTGTAAGCGAATTATCTTAAATTAAATTATTAATTAATATATATATATATATATATACCCTGAGGCATGTAACCAGTCATCTTCACATAGGTGTCTGTAAGTATTTGACTTAATTGAAGATGATCTAAGACAAATTCCTGGATATATCATAATTGATTAAGCATTAGAAATAAACAAATGTCTGAAAATATGGAACAACTGTTAAATTACTATCAAAGGAACAACAAGGTGTAACTTCCGGGCTGTTTATTGTTTGTGGCTTTGAGGATGCTTTTCTGCAGCAAGCACTGGAAAACTCATGAAGGAACAAAAAGGAAAATACTAGAGGACAACATGCTGTGATCCGGACAAGCACTTGGAGCAGGACGGTGACCCAAACAGACAGCAATTTTAAGGTTTTAAAAGTTTAGTGTCCTGGCGTGGCCCAGTCAAACCCAGAGTCCAGTCCAATAGCGCATCTGTAAAATGACTTTTAAGAACTGCTCACAAACAGTGTCTCCTGAGATTGATGAACTGGAGAGCAAAGAACTCTAATGTCAAAACATCTTGCAAGGCTATAAACTTCAGGTAATCAAGTTTATGATCAAGTTAGACATAAACTCGTATAAATGGCTTCATTAGTTATAGAGTATCATCAGAACCATTTTTGGTTCACCACATAATCTTTTAGTAAAAAGTTCCTTTATTTAGTGTGAAGAACACTTAATAATCCAAAGAACAAGAATAATCTTTTTTTTTCTCCTTCTTTTTTTTCACTGTGTAATGGAAAGGCTGACGTTAAAGCGTCTTCATGGAACCATCAATCACAATAAAGAAACTTGAGTGTTGTGTACAGAAGAATTTTTGGTTCCCCAAAGAAAGCTGGAAAAAACAGTTAATTTAGATGTTTTCATAGGCTACCATTTAGCCTATAAATGATAACATCTAAATTAACTGGTTTTATTCAAGTCATAAATATTGTTTAATACTCCTGAATCAACCTATAGATACATTCATTTATATCAACAAAATAAAAATGAAGGTTAAAATAATAGGTTAAAAAACAGCTAGGCTACAACTGCAGGTTGGCACTTTTTTACAATGAAGCTTTCAGCAATCAGTTCTTAAGAGAGCCATTTTGGTAACACTTTACAATTTTTGATTTTCATAATGCTGGAATAAGCATGAACTAAGTATGCTCTAGAATTATTGCTAATTCTTAGTCATGTTTACTATTGTAAAGTGTCACAGCCGTTTTTATCTCAGTGTAAAGAACATTTTTAAAATCTAAAGTACCTTTTCCACTGGAAAGGATCCATGGATGCTAAATGTTCTTCATGATGGAACCATAAACGGCAAAGAACCTTTATTTTCAAGTGTGAGCAGCGCAAGAAGCTTAAATATGGTCATGTCAGATTCTTTTAGCTGTGTTCATTTTAGTAATGATTGGTGATTGGCAACTGTCGCGTTGAAACAGATGAGACTTTGGCTCGGTGTTTTCTTCTTGAGCTGAATGAGGAGTGCTCGAGTGGGCGTGGATGAGTTCTTGCTTTATAAACGCTGCGAATGGGCTTCAACACAGTCCTCACTTGTTGAGTGATCTCTATGGGGACAGTCTAACGCTAACCCGACACACCTAAACACTCCATTTGATCGGCAAATGACGACGGCAGTGATGAAAGGATTTGTGCTGTTGATCTGCTTGTTCTTCACAGTTGTTCAGTCCATCACATGTGAAGCGAACAGGATAGATGCGCGCAAAAAACACGAAAACGACGTGGCGCACCACAGCTCTGCCATAACAACAGGTAACACGTATTATATTATAATTTATTTAAAATGAATACAAATATAATAATTTAACCAGCAGCCCGCACTTAAACCAGTTTAAACCAACATGTAATATTAAATTTAGTATTGTTAATATGTATAAAAATGTATATAGGTGTATGTACCCAGATTTGATTATAAAATAGGTCTATATGGAATTATATAATAGGCAGCTTATATTTTATTTAAAATGATATATAAAAATATAATAATTTAACCAGAATCCTGTAACTATCGTTTAATATTCAATTTACTATAATGATAGTTTCTGTACTAGTTGGATGTCCACATATTATAAATTATATTAAATTATAATTATTTATATAAGTATGTAACATTATTAAAATATGTGTAAAATGAATATGAAATAATTTAACCAACATTTACTTAAAAATAATTGTTACTGTATATAATATAATGTAGCCTATATAATAATATGCATCATATTATAAAAAGTAATTATGTGTGTGTGTGTGTCCATATATATATATATATATATATATATATATATATATATATATATATATATATATATAAAGATCAGCAGCCTAAAACCAAAATTTAATATTAATTTTAGTATAATGATAGTTACTGTTTCATATACATGTTATTTTTATAATAGCCAGCAAATTAATTTAATATAATTAGCAATTAGCTATATTAAATACATTATATATAGTAATTTGTAATTAAATTAAAAGACATTGTACACCTGATGTGCTTAACTTGAGCTTGAGTATTTTTAATTTTTTCTTAATATTGCATTACTATTCAGGTTTGCATTTTTTAAATGTTTTGTGTTTGTGTGTGTGTGTGTGTGTGTGTGTGTGTGTGTGTGTGTGCATTTTTGTGACATATCAGGACACAAGTTTGTATAATGACACTGGTATGACATAGGTATTACAAGGAGAGGGTGACTTATGAGGACATTACCCCATGTGCCCATTTTTCAAAAGGCTTATAAATCATACAGAATTAGTTTTTTTGAGAAACTAAAAATGTGCACAGTTTCCTGTGATGGGTAGGTTTAGGTGTAGGGCGATAGAAAATACGGTCTGTACAGTATAAAAACCATTAAGCCTATGGAATGTCCCCACAATTCACAAAAGCAAACGTGTGTGTGTGTGTGTGTGTGTGTTCCACTTGACAAAACACCTGCTTGGCCATTCACTAATGAATTATGTCATATAATGACATAATTTATCATGTGTTCTGATGACGTTTCATCTTTCACTACTGATCACATGACGTTAGATCATTCACTCTGTCACCTGATGACGTGTTGATGATGTGTTGGTTTTCACAAATACTGTAACCATTCCATGTATAAACATTCTTTATAAACACAAAGGCTTTTTTTCTTCTCATGGATTTGCAGCTACCATCAACGTCACTATAATGAGCTTTAGGAGAAAACCGATTTTGTAGCATTTTTTCACACACAGTCTCACTATTCAATACCCTGCATTTAAAAGCTCCAGTGAAAGGCTCATTATTTTCAGCAGGCATCTCGTGAACAGGCTGACGGGAAATATCTATCGCTGTCTCTTTCAAGTGCCACCTGGGCTTCTCCCACTTGTGGCATGTGTGTGAACTCTCTCTCTCTCTCTCTCTCTCTCTCTCTCTCTCTCTCGCACACACACAAAAAACACAAATGTATATATGTTTAAAATCCTAAACCAGGGCATCTGTGTGTCCCAACAGGAGTGTGGAATCAGGAGAAACCAAAAAGACTCTTTGCCAGGACTCGCTATCTGTCTCAGCAGAGACATCATGTGGTGGTACGTTCCACACATCACTCCGTGTTATTTAGGGTCTTCTAAAATGTGGACCTTAATAAAACAAACATAACATTGTTCAAGTGGACTGATGCACATCCGTCCTTTTGCAAGAGCAACAGTAATATTCCTTCTTGGAAATGGAGTTGATCCTTTTTACATTAAAAACCTTGAGTTGATATAAATGTATTAGCAGTTCTTTACTCTGTTTATTCATTTCTCATGAAAATATGTGTCCTCCAGAGACCTAAGCCCAGGCCTGAGGCCGTTTCTCCAGCCCAGACTCCAGCGCGGCGCTGTGCCGGTCTGATGGAGAGCTGCTCCTCGCTCACTCCCTGCTGTGATCCATGTGCTTCCTGCCACTGCAGGCTCTTCAACACCATCTGCCACTGCTGGAGACTGGGACACCTCTGCCCCAAGAAGACCTAATGGCCTTAAACACACACACACACACACACACACACACACACACGTATATATATATTGTTGGTTCTCGATTGCTTTTACTTCAGCATTGCTCATCCAATACTGTTTATCAAACAAAAAGAAAGAAAAACATCATTAAAATTGAGTTTAGACATTTAGTTTCTAAATATTTCTCAAAGTTTGATGGTATCTTGATATCAGTTTCCAAAAATTCACCACACAAAACCAGTTTTCTTCATGGTTTTTGATGATGACGGCATCTGTATAATTTGACAAGCTTCTACCAAGATTAATTTGTGCCAAAATACTGTAGCGTTCGATTACAGCCTTTCACTTTAAAGGGTTAGTTCATCCAAAAATTAAAATTCTGTCATTAATTACTCACCCTCATGTCATTCCAAACCTGTAAGACCTTCATTCATCTTTGGAACACAAATAAAGATATTTTTCATAAAATCCGATGACTCAGTGAGGCCTACATTACCAGCAAGACAATTAACACTTTCAGATGCCCAGAAAGCTACTAAAAACATATTTAAAACAGTTCATGTGATTACAGTGGTTCAACCTTAATGTTATGAAGCGTCAAGAATACTTTTTGTGCACCAAAAAAACAAAATAATAACTTTATTCAACAATACCTAGTGATGGGCGATTTCAAAACACTGCTTCATGAAATTTAACGAATCTTTTGTTTCGAATCAGTGGTTCGGAGCGCGTATCAAACTGCGTTTATCAAGTCACGCCCCCCAGTGGTGAACCATTGAAATTTCAAAACACTTATGAAGCGTTGTTTACTCTGAACCACTGATCCAAAAGCTTCATAAACATTAAGTTTGAACCACTGTAGTCACACATACTGTTTTAAATTTGTCTTTAGTAGCTTTCTGGACATCTGAAAGTGCTAATTATCTTGCTGGCAATGCAGGCCTCAATGAGCCATCGGATTTTATCATTTATTTGTGTTCCGAAGATGAACAAAGGTCTTACAGATGTGGAACGACATGAGGGTGAGTAATAAATTACAGAATTTTAATTTTTGGGTGAACTGGTATAAAGTTGATTACCACAAAAATGACTCATCCCTCGTTTTTTTTTAAAACAAGAAGAAATAGAGGTTTCAGTGAGGTTAATTGCATTGTATTGCTCAGTATTAGTTAACGTTAATTAATGCATTAACATGTTAATGGGATTTTACTGTAAAGTGTTACAAGAGTTTTCTGTATTTTTTTATATAGCATTTAGCAAATGTTTGTTCAGAACAGACCTCCAGATCCACAATAAGAGAACCACCGCTATATATCACACAAGTAGCTGTGTACCATTCAGGATTTACACGTGCTTCTACACACTCTGATTCTGCTATATAGAATGCCATGGATCATACATGACATTTAACTAACTGTACAGTGAATATTTAACTACCACATGACTGGAGTTCTTCGCTCTCTATTTGCACCATGATGACACTATACGACTGCTTTGCCAACTGGAGATGCTATCACAGTGAACTCTTGTAGGAATCTTGCTGGAAAAGTTTCATTTTTGTGATTAGTCTCAATATATTTCAGCTCCTGTTAAGCAAGGGGCATATCTAAACTGTTTAACCTGTACAGCATCAGTGTAACAGTGCCTAAAAAACTAAGCTAATTCAAGTAATTTTAGGTGCAGTAAATGTGAAACTAATGTTATCCTCATACTGTGATCTTAATAATAAGTTTTAAGATGTTCATCTACTGTGATGATTCCACTGTCATATGGCATTTTTTCATGTTTCTGATTTCTACATGAAAAGAAAAGTATACGTGAATGTCAAGCAGACGCTTTACTGTGGATGAAAAGCTTCTTAGAGAAAAGTTGCCAGATATCTATCATCATATATTTCTACTACTGTCAGGTCATATTGACTGAATATTATTGGGAGGGGGGAAACATGTTCAATGTGCTCTCTACAAAATTCTTTGTAATAAAAACATTTAGAACTGCCTTTTGGGAACATTACTTTCAAGATATTATTCTTCTAAAAAGCTCTAAAAAAGGATCTGTGATTTGATTTGGTGCCAAGACAAAGTCATAAATCTCCCTTGCATACTATAAGCAGGTCTGGATTCATCTCAGGTTGTGGTGTGTCTTCAAAGACAAAGGGTTGTGATCTTCCTAGTGTGGACATGAACTCTTGCATATTATAAAAGAGACTGATGCCTCAGTGGAGATTATCAGAAACCAATGAATGAAATGCTGCAAAATCCAGTGCTGCTTTATAGAGGAACTTACATCAAATAAAAGAAGTGTATGGATTTCCTCAAAAGTCAAGCTTTTGATTCCAGTACCATGTGGTACATTTATGAATCTGCAGCTGTTTTCAGCTACAACACTTAGATTCATTTAAATCCTGCAGGTGTCTTATACATAAAAGTGCTTTATGCTGTATTTTAATTGATGAGGTCTGTCAAATTTTCAGAAAAGCATGGTGACTATAATCACTGACATTTGTGCATAGCTAAAGTCAGTTAATTCAGAAACATTTGTTATTAGCGACACCGTTGGCCATTAAGTGAACTGCAGCCAGCAACTTATTCATGCTCACATTCGTGCACACACTCCATAGTGATGCATTTTCCCGGCAAAAACGTCCCTTCACACAAATCTACATGCTTTCATAGATAACCTAAGAAGTTGGATCTCATTTTTTTTTTTTTTTTTTTTTTAAGTTTCATTAAGCTGTTCACACATTGGAAATAATAATAATAAAAAAACTATTAATAGGCCTATTAGGAAATGCTTACATATAGCCCCTTTAATTATTTATAATAAGACATGATATTGCAAATGAGCATTTTTTTTTAACAAAAATTTTTTGTACAAGCAACAGGAATAAGAGCTCAGTTACAAAAAGTTCCATTTTTTAAAGTAAACTTAAGTGAAGTATATTTTCCAAGTATTTTATGTAGCTAATATCAATTTAGTATACTTGTAAGTGTACTTCAATAGGCCTACTTCTTGCAACTAAATTGCCCTATTTTTTAGTTAATAAAAGTATACTTTTATAAGTGAATAGGGTAAAACAAAATGAACTCATAGATATCACCATAATCACAGTACATTAAGACAATTAATTTGTATTAGCTTCAGAGGGCCTTTATTAACCCACTGGAGTCTCTGAATACAATCTCTGATTGTATTTATCTGAAAGAAGATAGTCATATACACCTAGAATGGCATAAGGTTGAGTAAATCATGGGGTAATTTTCATTTTTGAGTGAACTATCCCTTTAAGTGGTGACTTCTGACTCAATGCAGGAGAAAAAAGATAGATGAAATGTAATAAAATAAATACTTGAATGTGTATTTTATATTTTCTTTCCACTAGTCTGAAAGAAGGCAATTTGTGGAAGCAAACTTTGTGGTAGCCCACAATCTCAAAAAGTCTTAAAATTATATTTTCTGTAATGGTTTATAATTTAGGCTATATATTAATCAGGTTGGAACACAGACGAACTGTCAAAGAAGTCAAATGTTTAGCTGTTTCTGTGTGGGTTAATAACATTGCACACAAACAAAACTCTGAGCTATTCCACCCCAAAACTGACCTGTTACTATAAACTAGGGATGTCCAGATCCGATCACGCGATCGGAAATCGGGCCCGATCACGTGGTTTCAGACTCGATCGGAATCGGACGTTACCTCCCGATCAGGACTCGGATATATATGTATTGGGGTGCAACGGTTCTCTGTAAAAAATCGAACCGTACGGTTCTCCACTTACGGTTCGGTACGCACTTGCACCGCGGTCCATCTCGAATGAAGACGCATCTATTGGTTATGGTTTGTTTAAAATAGCAACGTGGGAAACAGACAGACAGAGTTCAGATAATGTATGTTTCAGTCGATGGATGCGCAAAACGTTACAACAACAATAATCAGAACGCGTGGACAAAACAGTTACTCTTTGTAAACTGTTAACTGCCAGTGCCGTCTGCTCTAATGTCCAGTCATTTACGCCGTCATCGCCGTTGATAGCGCGAGCGCAGGTGAGACCTGAACAGCACACGCTGCTATCTTTGTTTAAACTAACTCATTTAAGCCTTGCTGATTTAAACCTTCAAGAACAAAACGCGAAAGAGAACTCGCACGCGCTGTGAGAAGATTTGTGTGCGCTCATCCGAAGCGCGCACACGCTTATTTCAGTCAGCGCGCAAATACTGAGTTCTCGTTCAAGTCTTGCGCTTCAGCGGACAAATTCATACAAGAATTATGTCAACATGCCCGTCTTAGCGAGTATCCTAGCAAACATAGTCGGTTATGTCTTAAGTGAACGTATATTAGTCGAGAAAGAAAGGCACATGTGTAACAGTATATGTACTGGATCGTGCATGTCCTATAGGGAAAAAAACTATTCCTGCTGCCTGTTTTTAATGTTAAATCAAACAACAAATAACAAAGAAATCACTCACTGCTCTTGACTGAATAGTTTTTGTAACTTCAATAATGATTAATCTTTATTTATTTTATACAGTAAAGATAATATGCAGTGATATTTTATATTTGATTACTTTATCCATTTTCTGTACGTGAAAACTACTGTTAGATACCTGAAAAACCTGAAAAGCACTGTTCCTGGATCCTGGATCTGTTTTTTCGCTCTTCTTTATTCTTTTTTATGTATTATATCAGTATCGGATCGGGACTCGGTATCGGTAGATACTCAAAATCAAATGACTCGGACTCGGACTCGAGGGCAAAAAAACGGGACACCCCTACTATAAACTTGAACATATAAGTTTATACACCAACAAATACAGAGAAAGGTACTGTAAAATGCTTATTCAGATTGCTGTCTACCAGTGTTTCATGAACTTTTTTTGAACTTTCTGAAATAACCGTTAGATTTCACTGTGATTATTTATAACCACTCATCCCTGACCCTTCTACAAACTAGGTAATATTTAAAAATAAACTTTCACATTAATTATCTGTAAGACAACAGAACTAGAGCACAGATTCATCTGGAGTATCATAAATATCTGTTATGGAGATCTTTTACACAACGCACATTTGAATTTTTATAGTGATTTGACAGGGTTCTGATCTTACATGATCTTCATGAGATCATCCGGTAAAAGGAACATTTCTGCCATACATCATGTCTGGAAAACCTGTCATGCATCCCGCTTCAAGGAGTAACAGGAGAACACAAGCCAAACGTCTCCCACATGCAGTCAGTATGCAGATATAACTTATGGGTTTGGATAACATCACTTTAATACAGAAAGATCTATGAAGCTTTTATTGGCAGAGAATCAAGTACAATGTAGAGCTAATGCACATTTAAGCTTACAGGAGGATATTAATTATTATAAGTTATCATAGCAGATCCTTTAGATCAACTTCTTGAAATGAACATTCATAAGTCAGTGAAGTTGTGCAGTGTCCAGATGGTTTCATCTTTTGATTTAGTTGCTGATTATTTTTTAATAAACAGTATAGAGTTCTTCTCTATATTGAAATACAGTAAAAGTGGTAAATATCATAAATGGACACACTTACTGGTACAGTTACAGTAATAATGTACCTACATACACTTGTGTAATTGTTTTGTGAAGCTGCTTGTAATTAAACAAAGGCTAGTTGTGTTATTACTAGTAATTCACATGATGATCTACCAACATGTAATATGTTAAAAATGGTTAAATAACAACAATAAAAAAGATTAAATTATACTGATGTACCAGTTTCTAACTTTACAAATACATTTAGAAAATAGTGCATTTACTGTATATTAATTAGTGACCAACATTGGAGTGATTTATATATATATATATATATATATATGCATACACAGTGGGTACGGAAAGTATTCAGACCCCCTTAAATTTTTCACTCTTTGTTATATTGCAGCCATTTGCTAAAATCATTTAAGTTAATTTTTTTTCCTCATTAAAGGTGCTAAAGAGGATGTTTTGTTTTATACATTTTTGCAATATTACTTGAAACTGTCTTTACTAACTGATGAAAGACTATTTATTAGGTGCACTGAAAGGAATAAAATTAATATACATCATCTGTGCACGAGGTAGGGCCTTAAAAACATCAGCCAATCGTTTACGCGATCATCGCGTAAACGATTGGCCCTCTGGCTTGTCAATCACTGCCGTGACATTCCTTGTGAGAGACGTGCGCGGATTGGCTCTCTGGCTTGTCAATCACTGCATGACGTTCCTTGTCAGAGACGAGTGCGGCTGCGCGCTCCAGTAACTTTCCACACTCCACAGGCGCCGCATGCGATGTTTTTGTCCGGAGACAGGAGTAACAACTGCAGATTATGAGTTACCTGCGGTGAGTCCGACATAATGAATCCACTAACACGACACAGCGAATGCCGGTGGTAAACACTCGTGTTCCAATACTCGTGCACGAGTTTTGGGAGGCGTTCCCTCGAAAGGAGGGGGGGTTGTTCTTACGCATGCGCTCATTTCAAAAACTCAGTAACAGTCTTTGGTTTCTCAGTCGACGAAAAGATCCTCTTTATCACCTTTAATGTACACACAGCACCCCACATTGACAGAAAAACACAGAATTGTTGACATTTTTGCAGATTTATTAAAAAAGAAAAACTGAAATATCACATGGTCCTAAGTATTCAGACCCTTTGCTGTGACACTCATATATTTAACTCAAGTGCTGTTCATTTCTTCTGACCATCCTTGAGATGGTTCTACACCTTCATTTGAGTCCAGCTTTGTTTGATTTTACTGATTCGGACTTGATTAGGAAAGACCTTACAGCTCACAGTGCATGTCAGAGCAAATGAGAATCATGAGGTCAAAGGAACTGCCTGAAGAGCTCAGAGACAGAATTGTGGCAAGGCACAGATCTGGCCAAGGTTACAAAAAAATTTCTGCTGCACTTAAGGTTCCTAAGAGGACAGTGGCCTCCATAATCCTTAAATGGAAGACGTTTGGGACGACCAGAACCCTTCCTAGAGCTGGCCGTCCAGCCAAACTGAGCTATCGGGGGAGAAGAACCTTGGTGAGAGAGGTAAAGAAGAACCCAAAGATCACTGTGGCTGAGCTCCAGAGATGCAGTCGGGAGATGGGAGAAAGTTGTAGAAAGTCAACCATCACTGCAGCCCTCCACCAGTCAGGGCTTTATGGCAGAGTGGCCCGACGGAAGCCTCTCCTCAGTGCAAGACACATGAAAGCCTGCATGGAGTTTGCCAAGATGGTGAGAAATAAGATTCTCTGGTCTGATGAGACCAAGATGGCCTTAATTCTAAGCGGTATGTGTGGAGAAAACCAGGCACTGCTCATCACCTGTCCAATACAGTCCCAACAGTGAAGCATGGTGGTGGCAGCATCATGCTGTGGGGGTGTTTTTCAGCTGCAGGGACAGGACGACTGGTTGCAATCGAGGGAAAGATGAATGCGGCCAAGTACAGGGATATCCTGGACGAAAACCTTCTCCAGAGTGCTCAGGACCTCAGACTAGGCCAAAGGTTTACCTTCCAACAAGACAATGACCCTAAGCACACAGCTAAAATAATGAAGGAGTGGCTTCACAACAACTCCGTGACTGTTCTTGAATGGCCCAGCCAGAGCCCTGACTTAAACCCAATTGAGCATCTCTGGAGAGACCTAAAAATGGCTGTCCACCAACGTTTACCATCCAACCTGACAGAACTGGAGAGGATCTGCAAGGAGGAATGGCAGAGGATCCCCAAATCCAGGGGTGAAAAACTTGTTGCATCTTTCCCAAAAAGACTCATGGCTGTATTAGATCAAAAGGGGCTTCTACTAAATACTGAGCAAAGGGTCTGAATAATTAGGACCATGTGATATTTCAGTTTCTCTTTTTTAATAAATCTGCAAAAATGTCAATAATTCTGTGTTTTTCTGTCAATATGGGGTGCTGGGTGTACATTAATGAGGAAAAAAAATGAACTTAAATGATTTTAGCAAATGGCTGCAATATAATAAAGAGTGAACAATTTAAGGGGGTCTGAATACTTTCCGTACCCACTGTATATAATTCTATGTTCTTGGCATGGAATTCTGCATACACTCTTAAAAATAAATGTTATTTTTTTTAAATAATTGAGGAATTTTTAACATCTTTATAATGGAAAAGGTACTTTAGATTATTAAAATATTCTTCACATTAAGAAAAACATAGTTCTTTTATGAACTGTACACTGAAAGGTTCTTCAGGGAACAAAAAATGGTTCTTCTATGGCATAACTGTGAAAACCCCGTTTGGAACCTTTATTTTTAAGAGTGAATGGTAGCAAATTAGTTTTAGTCAATAATTAGTCATAGTAGGCTATAATAGTAATAATAGTAATAGTATTAGTAATAAAGATACTAACAGTAATGATTTTGTACATGTTCCTGTTCATATTTCAAGCAGGTCAGCTGACGCTTCCTGTCCTTATGGGGAATAGAGCATTGCTGCTGTAAACTGGACATCTCTTACACTGAAATTAAAGCACAAGAATTATGAATATTGTGACTACTTTAGCAAAAGGCAGTTATTTAATAAAATAAATAAAATCTCTGTCATGACAATGTTTTCATCAGTACAAGTGGCCTCAAAATGGATCGCAATATGTGCTTGAACCAAACAAATGTCTCAGCATGAGTTTCTCAGCACGAGTTTAGGAGGAGAAGGAGAAGGAGGAGGAGAAGGAGGAGGATGAGGAGAAGGAGAGGCGAAAGGAGTTGGAGAAGAAAAAGGAGGAGAAAAATGAGGAGAAGGACAAGGAGGAGGAAGAGAGGAAGAAAAGTAGGAGAAGGAGGAGAAGGCAAAAGAGGATGAGGAGAAGGAGGAGGAGGAGGAGGAGGAGGATGAGGAGAAGGAGAGGCAAAAGGAGTTGGAGAAGAAAAAGGAGGAGAAAAATGAGGAGAAGGACAAGGAGGAG
Source organism: Megalobrama amblycephala (assembly GCF_018812025.1). Taxonomy (NCBI): domain Eukaryota; kingdom Metazoa; phylum Chordata; class Actinopteri; order Cypriniformes; family Xenocyprididae; genus Megalobrama; species Megalobrama amblycephala. The sequence continues at coordinate 17,094,549 of NC_063060.1, read as the reverse complement.
GAAGAGAGGAAGAAAAGTAGGAGAAGGAGGAGAAGGCAAAAGAGGATGAGGAGAAGGAGGAGGAGGAGGAGGAGGAGGAGGAGGAGAAGGAGAGGCAAAAGGAGTTGGAGAAGAAAAAGGAGGAGAAAAATGAGGAGAAGGACAAGGAGGAGGAAGAGAGGAAGAAAAGTAGGAGAAGGAGGAGAAGGCAAAAGAGGATGAGGAGAAGAAAGAGGAGGAGAAGGAGAGGGAAAGGAGAAGAAGGAGAGGGAAAAGGAGGAGGGGGAGAAGGAAGAGGAGGAGAAGGAGAGGGAAAAGGAGGAGGAGAAGAAGGAGGAGGAGGAAGAGAAGGAGAAAGAGGAGGAGAAGGAGGAGGATGAGGAGAAGGAGAGGGGGAAAGGAGTTGGAGAAGAAAAAGGAGGAGGAGAAAAATGAGGAGAAGGACAAGGAGGAGGAAGAGAGGAAGAAAAGGAGGAGAAGGAGGAGAATGCAAAAGAGGATGAGGAGAAGGAAGAGGAGGAGAAGGAGAGGGAAAGGAGGAGAAGGAGAGGGAAAAGGAGGAGGGGGAGAAGGAAGAGGAGGAGAAGGAGAGGGAAAGAGAGGAGGAAAAGAAAGAGGAGGAGGACAAGGAGGAGGAAGAGAGGGAGAAAAAAGGAGGAGAAGGTGAAGGAGAAGGAAGAGGAGGAGAAGGAAAGGGAAAAGGAGGAGAAGGAGAAGAAGAAGGAGGAGAAGGGGATGGATAAGGAGGAGAAAGAGAAGGAGAAAAATTAGGAGAAGGAGGAGAAGGTGAAGGAGCAGGAGGAGGTTGAGGAGGAGGAGGAGGAGAAGAATGAGGAGAAGAAGAAGGACAATGAGGAGGAAGAGAGAAGAGAGGGATAAAAAGGAGGACGAGGAGAAGGATGATGAAATGAAGAGAAGGAGAAGAAGAAAGAGAAGGAGAAGAAGAAGAAGGAAGAGGAGAAGGAGGACAAGGGTAAGGAGAATTATATTATTCAATAGGACTGAGTTGAAACAGTGTGAACTTTGACAAAAAGTAGACAAAAAGTGATTTGAGTCTACTTTCAAGCCCATATACAGTATGAATGCTAAGAAAACTGGATTCCTTTTTATTCAGTTCACTTTTTGGTCAGCTCTTTTCAGCTCTTTGGTCAGCTGAGTTTGTCTCTTTTATAGAGATCTTACAGTGAGTGTGAAGAGTAACTATTAAGTTTGAGAAATAAAATACATAATTTGCTATAAAAAAAAAAAAAAAGGGAAAAGGGAAAGAAAAAAGAAAATAAAAAAAAGAAGCTCCCAAAATCATTTTTGCACACTGTTTAAAATGAGACTTTTTAGTTCTTTTAGCTTTGATATCCAGTCAAGAGCAATATTAAATGCTCGCTATGCTGCAGATCAAATTACAACCACAATATTTTTACATTCAGATTTATCTGAATGAAATTATTTGACTAAATCGTGCAGTCCTAGTGGTTATGTATTTAAAATACAGTTATAGATTTCACAGCATGTGCAGTCATCATGACAAGGGGGAATACTGACCACACTGCACTGGCAGCTCCAGTGGAACATAATTTCTATGGCATAGATGGATATAGGCAGAGGCCAGTGTGCAAAAGGCTGGTTTTGAAACATCTGCATGCTCATCGTGTTTGCACTCCATTTCTTCACACTTCAAAATGAACTGCATAGGGTCCACCTAAAAAAGACAATGTATACTCATTAATGCAATGTAAAAATAAAAACAGTGTGACATAAAGAGAATTCATTTGAAGTTCATTTTGTTGTTTACTATTGCATTCTTTCATTCTCTTTTTCATTTCCTCACTTCCCCCAAGGAGTGGATGTCCTTTGATCAATCCAATGAAAGGGATCTTTATATACGCTGGCTTGTAATAGTTAGCACATGTCATTGAGTGAAAGGAAATGGAGTAGTTACCACTCTGAAACAAGGGCTCAAAGGAGAATTTGTGGACAAGAACAGAAATTTGCACGACAGGGAGTCGGCAGTGCCATTCTGACAGATTTCAGCATTCCAGCTGGAACATTCCAAATCCACCTAAAGCAAACGGCATGAAAATTACATTAGATTCACACAGTCTTTACTCATACACCCTCGTGCCATTGCAAATCCGCATGACATTCTTCTCTCCCGTGGAACATAAAAGATGTTTGGATTAATGTTGACACTGTTCTTTTTCCATACAGTGGAACCACAAAGGTTCATACGTCTGAAAAGGTGCAACTACAAATTAACTTTATTATCGTTAACTTAAACATTTTTAAAAAATAAAATATAAATATTAGTTGTAAAACAAACTAAATGAAAATTACAAATGTTGCCTTGGCAATAAATTAAACGCTAAAATTATTAAAGGCATTAAAGGTCCCGTTCTTCGTGATCCCATGTTTCAAACTTTAGTTAGTGTGTAATGTTGTTGTTAGAGTATAAATAAAATCTGTAAAATTTTAAAGCTCAAAGTTCAATGCCAAGCGAGATATTTTATTTAACAGAAGTCGCCTACATCGAACGGCCAGTTTGGACTACATCCCTCTACTTCCTTCTTTAATGCCGTCACTAAAACAGTTTTTTGACTAACCTCCGCCCACAGGAATACACAAGAGTTGCGTTTGTAGAGTGTGTTTGTCGCCATGTCGTCGAAACGCTGTTATTTTCATCCCGCAGTCCAATCACCGGGTCTGATTCCGGCTCAAATTGATAGGGTAAAATTAAAGACATGTTTACAATAACACTGAGCGCATGCATCTCCACGTTATGGTAAGAGGCGTGACCTTTCCAGGCAAGATGCGCTAAACTGCTGTCGAATCACAACACAGGAACCGCTGGCACAATCAGAACTCGTTACGTATTTCTGAAGGAGGGACTTCATAGAACAAGGAAGTCATCAGCCCGTTTTTATGACAGTGGAAACAGCGGTATACAGATAAGTAAATTATGTGAAAAATACTGTGTTTTTTTACACGCGAAATATGAACACATGTTATATTGCACACTATAAACACAATCAAAGCTTCAAAAAAACACGAGAAACGGGACCTTTAAACTGCCTTAACTTTAAAAGACAATATCTCTGTTTGCATTGAACTTTCAGCGCTGTAACTTTGCAGATACTGTTTATGTTCAAAGTGTTAATTGTCTTGCTGGCAATGCAGGCCTCACTGAGCCATTGGATTTCATCAAAAATATCTTAATTTGTGTTCCGAAGATGAACAAAGGTCTTACAGGTGTGGAACGACATGAGGGTGAGTAATTAATGAAAGAATTTTCATTTTTGGGTGAACTAACCCTTTAAAGGTGTGGTTCATTGCGATTTCACTTTTTTAACTTTACTTAGTGTGTAATGTTGCTGCTTGAGCATAAACAGTATCTGCAAAGTTACAGCGCTGAAAGTTCAATGCAAACGGAGATATTGTCTTTTAAAGTTAAGGCAGTTTAATGCCTACAAAAATGACCGGTTTGGACTACAACGAGCTTCTTCCTGGGATGGTGACATCATAAACCCTGCAAAACGCCCCCGGGAACACGCAACAAAGTGGGCGAGGCCATGCCGCACAGCATGTGGAAGCGGAAGAGTTGTGTACACTGGATGCGAGCGACGCGACACGTCAAAAGATAATAGAACCCATTACAATCTGTGATATTTTCTACACTTGATGCACTGCTGAAGACAGCTTCCAGAATCTACACGAGTTCAATGCTGGATTTGCACAAAGGCTATTACTGAAAGAAGCAGTTCCCACTTTAAAAGCAGAAGCTGCTGTTTATCAGCCCCAAACTGTAAGTAGTTTATTGTTTGTACATGTCTTTTAAATGTATAGTTCTGTTGCTATTTTTGGTTGCATCAAGGACTTAAAGACCAAAGCGTTTTTGCTTTGCTAGCCAGTTAGCTAAATTCTAGTGCATACTTCTCCAACAAATGCTAACAAACACCAACAAACTTCTATGTTCATTGACAAACAGTTGTTCATGTTATAAATTAAATACAACCTTTACAAAAATGCTACTACTCAGTCATGTATTCGGCTACAGTAAAGCTTTAATCAGGATAAAACTATATATTGAAAGCTAACAAACAGCAGTAACAGCATATCTAAACACTTTGACACAAATACAAAATGAAATACTATTCATAAACGTCCTTTAAAAGCCGTGATTACAGAGGTTCTGCTTGACCCTCTTCATCTGGGTCTGATTCGGGCTCAATTTGATACAGCAATATAGACACCGTTATTTACATTTCCACTGAAGCACATGTAACAGCTCTGGTAACAACGAATGGTGAGGGGCGTGGCGTTTCCGGACGCTTCAGCGAATCACAATACACTGGGCCAGCTAACCAATCTGATCAACCAATCTATTTTGGCTTCATAGAACCAGGAAGTCAAACGAGCTGTTCAAATGACAGTGGAAACAAAGGTGTAGAATAAAGGTAAAATATATGAAAAATATGGCTTTTTTTAAAAAACAAAGAATTATGACATGTTAAACTGAGCCCCAAAAACACAATATAGATCCCTGATAGGTCCCTTATATGCAATCTGCAACAATCACATCATTACCGCATGGCACAAGTTGATTGGCCTCTGCAGCCAATGAAATTGCTTGTTCAACACTTAAACAGTCTGGTTCAGTGTTTTTTGTGGGCTAGTCCTGCAGCGCGTTATCAGAGCTCCTCTGAAACCCTCCACCTCCCCCAGCTCCACCTGCCTAGATCTACTACAGTATTTATATATGTCTATTAATACAGCTGCAGCATATCGTACATCCTAACAGCAGCATGCCTGTATCTATTAGCAGTAGCAAGTCCATACTTACTCTGCAGCAGCGTAGCACATCTAGTCCGCCAAGACCAAATACATTAACCCACTGGAGTCTGAGGCTGATTTGGGGCTTGGAGAAGTTTTGACATGCCCTGACATTTGTGCTTTTTTCAGTTGTTCATAAACATATAAATGACAAAAGTGTCATTACACTGTATTCAGCACAAACTAGGCTACAATAATATGTGAGGAACATGTATGTACATGTTTGTATTTTTGAAGGAATAATGTTAATGCGTGGTTATTGAAAAAACAAAAAACTTAAATAAGGCCAAAAAAAGTATATTAAACCTGTGTTCACAAGACTGGGTATTGGAGGTTGTAGACTAGAGTTTTTGCTGAATTTTGCAGAATTATGTAAAAATTATGCTGCCTACTCCTTCATATAAAACAATATATTGATTTAGTTTTTGTAAGACACTTTTTGTCAAGAAACACAGTATGCATGGAGGCGTGAATCTGCATGAATAATGGGCCATTTACACCTGAGAAGACAAAAGAATCACATAATAATGACCTGAAATGACTTGCATATTAATGAGGCCTTTCAGTCAGGTAGGTTGTGAAAAAAACCCTCTGTGATCATGTCTCAGCTCATCATAAACAGCAATACTGTGAAATATTATTACAATTTAACATTGCCATATACAATAACATGCTAAAACTATTCTGAGAGTTGTCATGATTGAACTAAAATTAACATGAAAACTAAAACTAAAAAAAAAAAAAAAAAAAAAAAAAAAAAAGCGCCGCTGCAAATTAAATTTGAGAGCTGTTCTTTTTATGGTATTCTTTTTTGGGGTCTTGACACTGGTCATTATTTGCCTTTACTGAATGGATAAGAGCAGTGTGAACATTCTCCAAAGTTTCAGATTTTTGTTCAGTAGAAGAAATTCATGTTTGGATTGACATGACAGAGAGTAAATTACTTGAAATAAAATTAACTATTGCTTTAACTCTCTACTTCTAGCCCACTATACATTGTGTTATAAGATGCATTATTATATAAAATACAAAAGAGCATGCACAAGCTAAGTACATATGAAGAAAAATAATAGAAATAATGCTGTGGTTTATGTCTGTTTTAGTTGAGCTGTGATCTCATGTTAAACAGGTGTACATTCCTCACAGGTTTCTTATACCTGCCAGCTGTGAGTAAACTGAAGCACACTGTGTGTGTGGGAGCCATCTGGCTGAAGAAGGTCATTAGCTGCCTCATTATCATTGGTTCCTAAAAGACCAGTGGACACACCTGAAAACGATTTATTAAAATAACATGTTAGACCATGATGCATATTAGAATGATTCACCGCAACCAGAGAATACAGTGGTTTTAAGGGCCATTAAATGTAGTAACACATCATGTTACAGAATATTAACATTTATAATAGTAAGCAACAATGACTGCCCACTTTCCTTGGTTCAAGGAAATATTTTCACATCAATTTTTTTCATAACCACTTAAAAAATGTTCTAGTTCTAGGCCTTGAACTAAACCAGCCAGCTCAGAGATGAATCATACATTTATAACATTTAATACAATGCATTTTTTTATAATTAGAAAAAAAAAGACAAAGATACAAGACATTTGTCCTTGCATTTGTCCTTTATGAAGGTGTTAGCTGTTTATCCCAAAAAGTACTGCAAATTATGTGAATCATTTTAAGACTATTGACAACAAACTACTGACTCTGGGTCTTCAACATTTGTGCATTATAATATACTATTTAGTGTATATAGATCCTACTGTTCAAAAGTTTGGGCTTACTATGATTTTTGCTTTTATTTATTTATTTTTAAGAAATAGATACTTTTATTCAGCAAGGATTCATTAAATGTATCAAAAATGAGAGAAAATTAGACATTTACAAATGATTTCTGTTTCAAATTATTGCTTGCTCCCCTTCTCCTCCTCTTCCTGTTCCTCAAAGAATCCTAAAATTCCAGCTTTGTCATCACAGGAATAATTTGCATTTTGGGGCAGCATGTGTGTGTACATCAGGAGTCTGTAGTAATCTTTTGACATGAATTTCTCTGATTGATAGATCTCACTTCAGGATTGTGGTATTTGGTATATACAATGCACAGCATAAATGAGTACACCCCCTTTGAAAAGTAACATTTTAAACAATATCTCAATGAACACAAAAACAATTTCCTAAATGTTGACAAGACTAAGTTTAATATAACATCTGTTTAACTTATAACATGAAATTAAGGTTAGTAATATAACTTAGAGAACATTTTCAGTTTTACTCAAATTAGGGTGATGCAAAAATGAGTACACCCCACAACAAAAACTACTACATCTAGTACTTTGTATGGCCTCCATGATTTTTAATGACAGCACCAAGTCTTCAAGGCATAGAATGAACGAGTTAGCGACATTTTGCAACATCTATCTTTTTCCATTCTTCAAGAATGACCTCTTTTAGAGACTGGATGCTGGATGGAGAGTGATGCTCAACTTGTCTCTTCCCCATAGGTTTTAAATTGGGTTCAGAGCAGGAGACTTTTGCTACAGTATTCTGACTGATGATAATTAAAGCTTTGCTAATCTTCTTGTAGCTTTCACCTTTCTGTTAGAAATTAAGAAATTATTTTCTTTCTCAGGTGACATTTCTCTTCCATGTGGTGCCATTGCTGACAGCATAAAAAGGGGTTTTAACACCCACTGTCTGCTGGACACCTGTGTAATGAATAATTAGACTCACCTGTGGTTGAATTCTTGTTAAATTAGACATATGTAGTCTAAAATTTAGCTTTGTTCCAGAGACTTTCAGTGGGGTGTACTCATTTTTGCATCACCCTAATTTGAGTAGAACTGAAAAATTTGTTCTCTAAGTTATATTATTAACCTTACTTTCATGTTATAAGTTAAATAGATGTTATATTAAACAGTCTTGTCAACATTTTGGAAATTGTTTTTGTGTTCATTGAGATATTGTTTAAAATTTTACTTTTCAAAGGGGGCTGAGCACTGTATACTATATATATATATATATATATATATATATATATATATATATATACACACACACACAGGTGCTGGTCATATAATTAGAATATCATCAAAAAGTTGATTTATTTCACTAATTCTATTCAAAAAGTGAAACTTGTATATTATATTCATTCATTACACACAGACTGGTATATTTCAAATGTTTATTTCTTTTAATTTTGATGATTATAATTGACAACTAAGGAAAATCCCAAATTCAGTATCTCAGAAAATTAGAATATTGTGAAAAGGTTCAATATTGAAGACACCTGGTGCCACACTCTAATCAGCTAATTAACTCAAAACTCCTGAAAAGCCTTTAAATGGTCTCTCAGTCTAGTTCTGTAGGCTACACAATCATGGGGAAGACTGCTGACTTGACAGTTGTCCAAAAGACGACCATTGACACTTTGCACAAGGAGGGCAAGACACAAAAGGTCATTGCAAAAGAGGCTGGTTGTTCACAGAGATCTGTGTCCAAGCACATTAATAGAGAGGCAAAGGGAAGAAAAAGATGTGGTAGAAAAAAGTGTACAAGCAATAGTTATAACCGCACCCTGGAGAGGATTGTGAAACAAAACCCATTCAAAAATGTGGGGGAGATTCACAAAGAGTGGACTGCAGCTGGAGTCAGTGCTTCAAGAACCACTACGTACAGACGTATGGAAGACATGGGTTTCAGCTGTCGCACTCCTTGTGTCAAGCCACTCTTGAACAACAGACAGCGTCAGAAGCGTCTAAAGACAAAAAGGACTGGACTGCTGCTGAGTGGTCCAAAGTTATGTTCTCTGATGAAAGTAAATTTTGCATTTCCTTTGGAAATCAGGGTCCCAGAGTCTGGAGGAAGAGAGGAGAGGCACACAATCCATGTTGCTTGAGGTCCAGTGTAAAGTTTCCACAGTCAGTGATGGTTTGAGGTGTCATGTCATCTGCTGGTGTTGGTCCACTGTGTTTTCTGAGGTCCAAGGTCAACACAGCCGTATACCAGGAAGTTTTAGTGCACTTCATGCTTCCTGCTGCTGACCAACTTTATGGAGATGCAGATTTCATTTTCCAACAGGACTTAACACCTGCACACAGTGCCAAAGCTACCAGTACCTGGTTTAACCCTCTGGAGTCTGAGGCTGATTTGGGGCCTGGAGAAGTTTTGACATGCCCTGACATTTGTGCTTTTTTCAGTTGTTCATAAACATATTAATGGAAAAAGTGTCATTACACTGTATTCAGCACAAACTAGGCTACAATAATATGTGAGGAACATGTATGTACATGTTTGTGTTTTTGAAGGAATAACATTTATGCGTGGTTATTGAAAAAACAAAAAACTTAAGTCACTGAAATAAGGCCAAAAAAAGTATAGTAAATCTGTGTTTACAATACTTTAGGGTATTGGAGGTTGTAATGGTTGTAATGGACCATGGTAACCCTGTTCTTAATTGGCAAGCAAACTAGCCTGACCTTAACCCCATAGAAAATCTATGGGGTATTGTGAAGAGGAAGATGCGATATGCCAGACCAACAATGCAGAAGAGCTGAAGGCCACTATCAGAGCAACCTGGGCTCTCGTAACACCTGAGCAGTGCCACAGACTGATCGACTCCATGCCACGCCGCATTGCTGCAGTAATTCAGGCAAAAGGAGCCCCAATTAAGTATTGAGTGCTGTACATGCTCATACTTTTCAAGTTCATACTTTTCAGTTGGCCAAGATTTCTAAAAATCCTTTCTTTGTATTGATCTTAAGTGATATTCTAATTTTCTAAGATACTGAATTTGGGATTTTCCTTAGTTGTCAGTTATAATCATCAAAATTAAAAGAAATAAACATTTGAAATATATCAGTCTGTGTGTAATGAATATAATATACAAGTTTCACTTTTTGAATGGAATTAGTGAAATAAATTAACTTTTTGATGATATTCTAATTATATGACCAGCACCTGTATATATATATATATATATATATATATATATATATATATATATATATATATATATATATATATATATTGTTTTAGCAACATTTTATTGCTAATGATCTTACCATGAAGCCATCCATCTAGGATCACACTGCAAACTTCTAAATGAGGGTCACATGAGACCCGAAGTCCTCTCTCAGTGGACACCTCAATGATATTCCCATCCTTTCTGATAGCCACTTCATGGTTAGTGTATGGTATGTTCATTACGTGGCAATTAACCTCCACCTAAAATTGGCAATTTTTGTATAAACATTTTTAATTAGATCATATTTCATTTTTCAGATAAAGTTTCTAAATTAGCTGTGAAACCAATATTGGACATCAAAATGAAAATATGAAGTACCTCTCCATTTGGGTGAATTGCAATCACCATGTTTTGCATTTGCACCTCAAGCGAGCGACGTTTGAACCGGACAGTCTTGAGTGCAATGCTGAAGGTGTGATTGATGACATCAGCGGCTAGGATGAAGTCACAAGAAGCAGGGAGTTTGAACAGATGCCCATCAAATGACACCAAATAGACATCTGCCACTAGAAATGCCTGATCTGGGCAGAGAAAAATAAAGTACAAAGACAGATGTGAGAAAATGGAGAATAATCACCTTTAAAAATTAGTCATAGTTTCTGTCATCATTTACTCATGTTTCAAACCTCTAAGACTTTCAGGTTATACTTTATTTCGATAGTCCACTTTTGACTTTCTACAAACAATAAGTAACTTTGCAACACCAGTACATGTCAACTAACTCTCATTAATGTGCATTAGAGTATTAGTAGAATGTTGACATGTACAGTGTTGTTGCAAAGTTACTTAGAAAGTTACTTTATACAGTAGAATGTCTGTTGGGAACCATCACAATAAAGTGTTAGCAGATGTTAAGTAGACACTCTACTCTATAATACTGGTAGTTAAAATGTTGTTGCAAAGTTACTTAAAGTTAGTAGAATTTATAAAGTGGACTATATCCAAATGAAGTGTTACTGACTTTCTTTCTTCTGCTGAACAAAGAAGAACATTTCTGAAGAACATTGGGGACCAAACAACATTAGTTTCCACTGACTTTCATTGTATGGAGACAAAAAAAAAAAAACATCTAAATATATATTTTTTATCATACAGGTTTGGAATTATATGGTTGTGAGTAAAATATGTCAGAACTTTATTTTTCAGAGAACTATCTCTATATAGTAATTTCATGAATCTTATGAATAGAAAATGCATCTAAAGCTGGAAAATCCCAGAGGTTAAGATTAACTCAATTAGTGGTCTAGAGCTGGAAAACATGTGTTCAACTCTGAAACTGTGAAATAACTCACAGTTGACAGGACTGTCCATTATCTTCCTCTTCAGCCGGTAGAGCTCTGCTGTAGGACTCACAGAATTCAAGGCCAGTAGAGGCTTCAAGACAAATTCCTCCAGAAGAACTTCAGTCACACCTGCTTCCTTCACCTTCAGCCATGGGCCCACAGGAAGTGGCACCCTTAAGATCAGCTCACCCTCACTGGAGTAACAGACAGTTGTGCAGAAAATGTTTGGAATTATATACAGTACTGTACATTTCTGTATGACTCACCGCCACTATAAGTCAAAATCAAAATGTATATAATTAACAATAACGCTGTCGTGTCACTTATTTTACAAGAGGGAATTTACATAGGAATCTTAAAGGATTGTTTTTTCATAATTTTATTTATTTACGTATTTATTTGCCGTGATGTCCACCTGATTTTTTTAAAAGTTAAAAATACATTTACATTAGTGATAAATACATAGATCTGCATTAAACATTGGTGAGTCGTAATGAACTGGTGGTAGAATTTTTGTTAAGCGTGCCAGAGGTTCTGGGTTGTAATCCACCCTTGAAGAGTATTTTTTTTTTCTCATTAAAACCAAAGATGTTCACCAGTGATTGTATATCAAGAGCAGGGACATGTTTGGGTGCATTTTGTTCTGTGATTCCATCAGAACAAATAGAGAGTCTCTGCAACAGCCTTAAGCAATAGATTGAAGCACTTGTTTGTGTGAAGACTGTGCACAAACACCAAGAGAGCACTGTTGCCTTCTGCCACTAATAACAACAGCAACAATAACTCAGCATGATTTCATGAAACAACACATTGCAATGCCAGATCACCTCTTATTTAACACAAAGGATACTGCTAATCAAATGGAGATGTTTCTCTTATATTAGATACATCTGTACCGCAAGATGCTCCAAAAAAATGTGGGGACAAAATCAACACTGGTAAAAAGTGGTGGGGACTTGTCCCACCAGTCCCACCCTCAAATTACTCCTACGCTTTAACACGCAAACCACAGTGAAGGTGACAACTGAAAATTTGATAAATAGAAGATGAGCTTTCAATCACAAAGATACAAATAATTGACAAATAACTTAAATCACCAAGTGACAATAAATAAAGATATAGTATAAACAGATGCAGCAAACAGTGAAACGAAAAAGTATCTGTTATCTGCATAATTTATTCATGTCATGTAGCATTGCTGGTATATGGAGTACCATATTATTATCCAGAGATTTCAAACTTTGATGGACATTTGCTGCCTATGTGGAGTGTGTGCTGGTGAACTGCGGAATCCCATTCACCATCTGCTCTGCTGAGGAAGACATCACCAGCCCCACTCCAGGGGCTGGTTGCATAAACCACTTAGACTAGTCTTAAAAGTTAAGACACTAATGTTTTTTTTTTTTTTTTTTTTTGAAGAGTGGTCCTAATTTTTTAAAGTCTGTTACATAAAAAGGTAGATTGATGTAATTGGAATTGGAAAAATAACATTGATTACACCTTGGTTAACTGCAGGTTGGTCAAACTAGTTCTTAAGAGACAGTCTTAATATAGTGACTAAGTTTATGCAACTGGCCCCAGACCCAGAGACCAGCCAGCCACATTCCATATCCTGCATGGAGCTTATGCCAGAGCCCACGGCAGACACAGAGCCCGAGCCTGCCGCAATGCCAGTACCAGAGTAAACACCTGAGCCAATCATTGTCCCAGAGCCTAAGCCCAAACCCCACAGAGAGTCTGACAAGGTGCATGAGCCTGCAACATTGTCCCTGCCAGTGAGTGTGCTTGTGGAGTTCAAGGACATGGAGTAGAGCTATGCCCACACTCTAGTCTCTGAGGGTGAGCTGCAGCCTCTGCAATATGCAATGAAGATTTGGAAGAGGAAATTCCCTTTAATCTCCTGTCGCCGCTGGTCCAACCCAGCTTCAAGTCTCCTGTATCCCCACTGGTCCGCCTCAGCTCCAAATATCCTGTATCTCCGCTGGTCCCGCCCAGCTCCAAGTCTCCTGTGTCCCCAAAGATCCCACCCAGCATTCCACTTACACCTCCTCTGCCTATAACAGCCAGTTCCTCAGCCCTGCCTCCATTGTCCCTTGGCTCCTCCTCTGACTCTGCTGCATAGATCTGCCACGGGTCTTCTGGTCTCCAGCTCTGCCTTGGCAAGAGGATCCCCTGGCTCTGCCTCCAGCCTCTGAGCCAGTCACTCGTCCTCAGCTCAATGACCAGTCGTCTCCACCTTGGCTCCTCCATCCCTCGGCTCATCTGAGACCATCATTCTTATGGCTCTAGCGGGCTCCCTCATCCCTCCGGCTCCCTATGGGCCTTCAGCTGCGCTTTGTCCCTCCACCCCTTTGGCTCCTTCGGGCTCTGCCTTTCCTCTGGCTCCACCTAAGTCCTCTGGCACCCTGGCTCTACCTTGGATGCTTGAGGCTGCAGCTCCGACTCGTTCTCCAGATCCAATGTGTCGCTTGGACTCATCAACTATTCGGCTCCGCCTGGGTTTCCATCTCCATCGGCTCCATCTCAGTCTGTCGTCCCCCTGGGTCTACCAGCCAAGTCTCTATCATGGCTACTCCCTGGTCTGGGTCCTCACCTGGCTCCTCATGCTCTCATCTCCTCCCTGACTCCTTCCACCATCATCGCCGCCCTGGTTTCTGCCACCATCATCTATTGTTTACTGCCATTCACCAGTCCCTCACCCTCCTCCTAAGCCCTCTTCCTCCCTCCTCAGTTGAACTTGTTACAGCGCAAGGACGCGCCTTCCGGAGGGAGAGCTACTGTAACAGTCTTGTTCTGTTTTGGTTTTGTTTTCATTCTCTTCTCTGTTCTGCTTCTTCTAAGTTTGCTAGTTAGTTCTATGGTTTCTGATTGGATTGCTTTCACCTGCTGTACATTTAGTCACCTTGTTATCTCTGTAAACTGAAACCCTGAGTTTCCTCTGTTTCCTCTTGTTCTGTGTCATCTTTAGTTTGCATGGTTGTGTGTATTTCTCCTGGTTATCTCCTGAGTGTTACCTTGTTGGATTTATTAAAGACTGTTTTTGTTCTCTACTTTCGTTGTGCGCTTTATCACAGCCACGTTGCTGACATTAAAGGGTTAGTTCACCCTCATGTCGTTCCAAACCCGTAAGACCTCCGTTAATCTTCGGAACACAGTTTAAGATATTTTAGATTTAGTCAGAGAGCTTTCTGTCCCTCCATTGAAAATGTTTGTATGGTAGACTGTCCATGTCCAGAAAGGTTATAAAAACATCATCAAAGTAGTCCATGTGACATCAGTGGGTTAGTTAGAATTAGTTAGCATTGAAAATACATTTTGGTCCAAAAATAACAAAAACTACTACTTTATTCAGCATTGTCTTCTCTTCCGGAATCCTTTCCATTGAATTGATTCCATTGATTTGATTCCATTGAATTGATTCCATTGAATCCTTTCATCTGTCGGTGCTAGTAATACACTTTTACGTTGCCGTGGTTGATTTTTGGCGATTAGGGCTTCCGCGACATGCACACTTACGCACCATTTTAAAAAATATAGCAATACCAAAATACAAACAATGTAGAATAGCTTGAATACAGCGCGCGTCTCCCTCAGACTGTAAACAAAGCTCTGGCGCACTAGATAACACGTCAGCAGCGTCTTACATCAGCAGCGTTACTGCGGAGTCTTGAACCACACTCCGGAGCAGAAGGGGGCAGTAATGCACCAATAAGCTGGATGCCAACCGCTGTAAAACAGGAAAGAAGAAGAAGAAGCGGAGTCGTGAACGCGTATTGACAACAGACCCGGAAGAGAATACAATGCTGAATAAAGTCGTAGTTTTTGTTATTTTTGGACCAAAATGTATTTTCGATGCTTCAAAATGTCGCGGATGTCCTAATCGCCAAAAACAACCATGGCAACGTAAAAGTGCATTACCAACGCCGACAGATGAAAGGATTAAATGGAATCAGTTCAATGTAATCAATTCAATGGAATCAATTCAATGGAAAGGATTCCGGAAGAGAAGGCAATGCTGAATAAAGTCATAGTTTTTGTTATTTTTGGACCAAAATGTATTTTCGATGCTTCAACAAATTCTAACTAACCCACTGATGTCACATGGACTACTTTGATGATGTTTTTATTACCTTTCTGGACATGGACAGTCTACCGTACAAACATTTTCAATGGAGGGACAGAAAGCTCTCTGACTAAATCTAAAATATCTTAAACTGTGTTCTGAAGATGAACGGAGGTCTTACGGGTTTGGAACGACATGAGGGTGAGTCATTAATGACATAATTTTCATTTTTGGGTGAACTAACCCTTTAATGTCTGTGAGCTTGATTTTCTAGTAGGTGAGCTTAAAGAGTGGTTCGTTTTTCACTGACACATTGGATTCATTGGCATCACATCAATAATGAACATACAACATACAAGTTTTATCACAAACGAAATTGCCCCAAATTTACAAATACATATTTATTTACTAAATATTAGTATGTTTAAATTGGATTTGAAAAACGAATGTTAAAAAATTGTGTGTTTTGGAATACAAAACTTCAAAATGGCACTATTGTGGTGTACGTGTGCTGGGAGCCTTATAGCAGCATGATTTATGTGAACTACTGGGTTATTGATATTAATCAGATTATGATATTAATCATAAGATAAGAATTTCATGGGGTAAGAAAAAAAAGACATTTTGAAGAATGTTGGTAACCAAATTGACTTCCACCACTGACTTCCATTATATGGAGGGGGGAAAAAAAGCAGACATTTCTCAAAATATCTTCTTTTATGTTCTTTTAAGTACGAAAGTCAAACAGGTTTGAAATGACTTGGGGTTTAGTAAATGATGACAGAATTTTAATTTTAGGGTGAACTATCCATTTATGTTAAGATTTGTTGTATTAAACCACCTTTATTAGTGATAATGGCAACAACTTCTCATTTTTTGTGGTGAAGGGATGTTATGTGGCCCATTCAACTCTACAAAATAGTTTCAGCTGATGTTTATTGTCGGGATGCTTCTTGAATGTTCTGTTCCAGATCACACCACATCATTTAAATCAAATTGAGCTCAGAGCTTTGACCACTTGGCCATTTTAATGTATGCAACTTGAGAATTCTGTTGTTGATTTACTTCTGTGTTTTGGATTGTGGTCATATCGCATGAGTTTTAGATCATGTCTTGACAATCCACTATACAACTTAAAATTCATTGGTCCCTCAATGATTTAGACAGTCCAGACCCTCAGGCATCAGAGCAGCTCCACATCCCTCTGCTGACATATGTCTCACAGTTGGAGATGAGGTTTTGTTGTTGGTATGCTTTGTTTAAAAAAAAAAAAAAACATCCCGCTGTGTATAATTAGCAAACAGATAAACTTTGTCTCGCTTGCCCAAAGAACATTACTCCAGTAGTGCTCGCAGCTTCCAGGTGGTCTTTGACAAACTTGAAATAGGAAAATGTGTGTTATTTTGGAGTGCTGTGGTTGTTATGATCAGTGGAGGGTGAATTTCTGATGGTCTGTTATCACGTAACATTATATTGAATTTGCATTATATTGAAAATTGTGTCGTCTATTGTAAGGATAATTTACAGTGTTCATAATTACCTCAAAATCTGTTGCTAAACAGTTTGAGTTAATAATTTTAAAAATCGCCTTATCTAAAAATGTCTTTATCACTGTAGCTGGTTGTTATAGACCACCCTATGCTCCTGCATGTGCTTTGACTGTATTAAGTGAAACAATTGTTCCTTACATCACTTCTGAATTTGTTTTGTTAGGGGACCTGAATTGGCCCTCCATCATCCTTACAATTACAACTAGATGCACTAAACTTGTCCCAGATTGTGCAGGCCCCTACAAGATATAACACTAAAACTATGGAATCTGGTGTGAGGACCCTATTGGAATTGCTCCGTTTATTATTAGGGCCCGAGCACTGATGGTGTGAGGACCCTATTGGGATTGCTTGGTCAGTTATTCTTCTTCTCCAAAATGAAATGCATTTTTGAGGGCTTAAACATGCTTGAAAACTCATGAAACTTTGCACATGCGTCAGAAGTGGTGAAAATGTATGTCTATTATGGGTCTCAGAATTAGACATGGCAAAATGGCTCAATAGCATCACCTACAAAATTTCAACAAAGTGCCTCTCGCACTACATTTCACATACAGGTATGAAATTCGGAAGACACACGTAGCAGCCCAATACCTACAAAAAAGTCTCCTGGTGCAAAATATGAAAACCAACAGGAAGTGAGATATTTTTAATTTTCTCAGCAAAATTTGTGCAGTTTTTGCCATTCCCATACATCCTACTTTAACGAACGCCTCCTAGAGCTTTAATCAGATCAACATCATATTTGGTCAGTCTAATCTAAAGGCCTTTGTGATGTTAAATTGCGAAAATCTAGAGTTTTCACTGAAGGGAGTGTCCATGGCGGCCTGACAAATTTCAATGTTTCACCATGAAACAGGAAGTTGTTTTTACTTGGGCATACAATGTCTAATCAGCCCCAAACTTCACATGTTTGATAAAGAGTCCTGGCCTGAACACATCTACATGGCAATATTCAGTGACAGTTATAGTGCCACCTGCGGGCAACAGAAAATTACATGTTTTACGCTGTGATTAACTCCTCATTGAGATTTAATCAGATCAACATCATATGTTGTCAGT
The DNA here is from genome assembly GCF_018812025.1 of Megalobrama amblycephala. Lineage (NCBI taxonomy): Eukaryota > Metazoa > Chordata > Actinopteri > Cypriniformes > Xenocyprididae > Megalobrama > Megalobrama amblycephala. The sequence continues at coordinate 17,076,766 of NC_063060.1, read as the reverse complement.
CTAATCTTAATACCTTAGCGATGTTAAATTGCAAAGATCTTGAGTTTTTGTTGAAGGGCGTGTCCGTGGCGGCCTGAAAAATTGTGATGTTTCGCCATGAAAGAGGAAGCTGTTGTAACTCAGGTATAAAGTGTCCGATCTGCCCCAAACTTCACATGTTTGATAAGAGTCCTGGACTAAAGACATCTATCTGCCAATAATCAGTTAGTCGTCGCAGCACCACCTGCTGGCATCAGGAAATGGCATGCTTTACACTGTAAAATCTTTTCCCGATTGCCCACGATAATTAAATATGATGGTGTTGTTATCACAGACAAATCTAAAATGGTTGATCAATTAAACTGACATTCTGTTAATGCTGGCTGTGCCTATGGGAATAGTTTCGGTATTTCTGTGTGTTCTCCTGTCAATTTGGCATCTGTTAGGCATTCGCCTGCCTTGGGTTTCCCCTCCTTCTCCTTTCAGTCGATACAATACATAGAGGTACTTGAGGAATTGCTCAACCTGGATATTCATAAATCTGCTGGACTGGATGAATTAGATCCATTATTTTTAAAGAAATCAGCTTATATTATTGCAGCGCCTATCACTTGCATTTTTAATCTCTCACTCCATACTGGTGTTTTCCCGAGGGACGGGAAATCTGCTGCTGTAACCCCACTTTTTAAAGGGGGTGACAACTCCGATTTAAATTGCTACAGACCCATTTGCATTTTGTCCTGTCTCTCTAAAATACTAGAGAAGCTGGTCAACAAGCAGCTCATGCACCATTTGGAGACTTATAATGTTCTTAATCAGTTTCAATCTGGCTTCAGATCCAGCCATAGTTGTATCACAGCAACACTTAAGGTTTTCAGTGACATCATATGTGCCATTGACAACAAGGAATAAGAGGTATTGGATTTTCTGAGAGCTTGGTTCAAGAGTTACTGTTCTTGTCATTCACAATCAGTAAGGGTGGAGGGGTTTTGGTCAGATCCCTTACCTCTATTTAAAGGGGTCCTACAAGGAAGCATATTGGGGCCTATACTTTTTTAATATTTATGTTAATGATATTGCTCTTGCTGAAGGTGATTCTCACGTACATTTATACACTGATGACATTATCATTTATACATTTAGTTCTTCCTTGACCATTGCAGGCCAGTTTTATTCACATCCAACATGCTTTCTCTAGTCTTCAATTAGCTTTAAATATAAATAAAACAAAATGCATGGTTTTTAAGAGAAATCTACCATCGCGCTCTGACAACGGAAGTGATGTCTGGCACTCACTGAAGTATAAGCGCGAGACATCACTGCCGTTGTCAGAGCGCGATCAGACCTCACTAACCGAGTGCTGAACGCGGTTGGACATAGTGGTGTATTAGAGGTAAAAAATGATATAAATACTGTTCGGTTTCTCGAACAAATCGATCGTTTCGTGTCTTAGGACATCAATGTGCCGTCACGAGCCGTAGGGTTTAATTTGGATTTGTCTATGCATGTTTTTTGACTCTTATAAATTGTGTTACCATTGACACACGTTACATGGCTGACAGACGGCAACGGTTGGAGTTAAATATCATCATTTGTGTTCTACTGAAGAAACAAAGTCACCTACATCTTGGATGCCCTGGGGGTAAGCAGATAAACATCAAATTTTCATTTTTGGGTGAACTATCCCTTTAAAGGGATAGTTTATTAGTTTATTTATATCGCTTTCTTCCTTTAAAAAATCATTTCAGTAAATAACTCATGATCATTGTACTTGTTTTTAGTTATTTGTTGTTTTTATATGTCACTGTTTATAACTGTGTTATTTGTTACTCTATTATATTTACCTGCTTTTTATGCTGCCTCTTGGCCAGGTCATCATTGTAAATGAGAACTGGTTCTCAATTGACTTACCTGGTTAAATAAAGGTAAATAAATAAATAAGTACACTTTTAAAAAGTGCACATTATATTAATGTAAAATTAAAAGTTTTATTTTGAAGTAATTTAAATTATTTTGTTTTAATAATGTTTAGAAGAAAATGCAACACTGTAACAAATTTAGTCGATCTATATGTGTTAAAACGCCCTAAAACACTCTAGCCAAGTTCAGTGAGAACACCTGTTTTGATACAATAGAACAAAGAGTGATGGGCCATGTTTCTGGCAGATTTGCAGCATACCTTTTGGAAAACTTGTACATTAGTAAAAGCTGTCTTCTGACACCCACAAGCAGGGCAGCCATTCGGGCCTCCATCCACTGAAAGGTCTGCTGACTCACCTGAAAAACATGGCATACATCATCTATTATGTCTCTCTCGCTTGATCAACACCATAAGACTTCAGAAAAACAGATAAATGCATCTTTCTTGCCATGTCTGCTGCAAAGATGGCAACGTGCAAAGCGGTCAGAGACGGCGCCCTCAGATGAGGATCGTAAAGTATCGCAGGCAAGAGCTCAGTCAGTTCTCTGGTCCACATCTGCACTCCTTGCTGCCACGCGGTGTCCAAACGCACCCCTGTCACATCGTGGTACGCTCCAGCTAGAGTAGCCAGGGGCTCTGCAAGAAATTAAACCTACAATAACACTAATACACACTGACAGGCATTTTCAAATGAAAGGTGATGACATGAAACCACAGTTGTGCTGGTGCATAATTGCAACTGGTTTACAGATGCTTATGCAATGATGGGACTAGAACGCTGTCAAAATCAATTACAGATAATGTGACCTTAATTGCCAAAGAAAACCATTTAAAAATGTGCTCAGCATTTTAGAAAAATGTGTTTCCTGTCAATCACCCAGCACAGCTTAAAGGGAACTGCGCTCACAATTGTAAAAGAAATCAGCGGTAACCTGAATGAATGAAGAATGACTGACAGAACTTGAGAGGGCAAACTCACTCCTGAGCTCTTGTTGGACCTGTTGAGACATGAGATGCAGAATCTGGAGCATATGTGGTAGGCTGTGTGTGAGCGAGTGTCGGAGCGGGCCGGTGGTCCATGCTTTCCACAGCGCTCCTGCTCTCTGCAGCAGCAGGGTCTCAGCTCGCTGGGTCAGAGACAGTGGCCCCTCACTCAGCTCCAGTAGGAACATGCTGTCCCCTGCCTAGATGATAAATAATGACACTTATTACTTCTAAATAATGACACATGATAATGTAGGGGGCAGTAGTGGCCTAATGGTTAGAGAGTCTGACTTGTAGCCCGAAGGTAGCAGGTTCAAGTGTTAGTACCTGCAGAAAATGTAGGTGAATGTACAGTGTTCTTTTCCACCCTTATTACCCACAACTGAGGTGGACCTAACCCTAAATCGCTCCTGGGCGCCGCAGCAAAAATGGCTGCCCACTGCTCAGAGTGTGTGCGTGTTCAATACTCAAAGCTTTGTAAGTGCACTTGAATGGGAGCACAAATTCTGAGTATGGAACACCATACTTGGCTACATGTCACGTCACTTTCATTTTGATCAACATGAAATTTGATACAGCAAACATTTTAGAAGAAAGTTTGTCTGAAGATCTAATTGGGACAAATAGTCCAGCATACATGGAAACTTGGAAACTCCATCAAAAGCATCCCAGGATGCATCTCATGAAGTTGAGTTGAATGAGAGATTTATTATATATATATATATATATATATATATATATATACATATATATATATATATATATATATATATATATATATATATATATATTTAATGTGTCCTTGCTGAATAAAAGTATTAATTAAAAAAAAATACAGGCCCTAAACTTTTGAACACTATATATTTTATTACAAAATTCCCATTACAAATGATTAATTTCTAAATTCATTTTTGCACAGCACTTAAAAGGATAGTTCAGTAAAAAATAATGTCTTCTGTGGAATGAACATATTTTGAAGAATGTCACAACTGTCCATACAATAAAAATCAATAGTGTCCATAACAACACTTATTAACATTGTACAGATGGACCCAAAAAACACTTTTTTAAGGCATTTTTAAAAAATATTTTCTTTCATGTTTCACAGAAGTCAGCAACACTTTTACACTTCTACTAACAATGTTTACACCTGGTAATAAGATGCGTTTTGGTCGACGAAGTGGATGATGCTAAATACAGGTGTAAACGGGTCTAAAACTTTTTAAACTTGTCCACTTTTGAGCACTTCCAGAAGTAGTCGAAAATGCCCGGATTGCTTTCTTAGTGTAGACGCTCGTGGTTGAATGTGTTCGAACAGCCACAAAAGACCTCCTACAAAAGCACGCTAGCCAGACTGGATTTAAACTTTGTTGGCTGGAGATACAAGTTTGGTTTCAATACGAAAAATGTACCAAGCACAATGTTCTCTTACCATTCCTGATTTCTAACACGCACTCAGTGCTCAGCGTGATCTTGCAGCTATCAGAGCAGAAACAAAAGCTGATGCTTTCTGTATGTTTTTCCGTTGTCTCCGGGTGCGTTCATATGTAAATTATGTGAGCTTATTTTGTCCATTAGATAGAGAGATCTGAAAAACCCCATACATTTTCCCACCCATATACCCCCCCTTAAAGAAATCAGGTCGAAAGTAGTCAAAAGTGGACAAAAAAGACGGATTAAAATACAAGATATAAACGGGAATGTGTCTTCCTTGTCTACTTGTGACCTGATTGACCAAAACGCATCTTAATACCAGGTGAAAACAGGGCCTATAAGTAACTAGCACCTACATGTCAACTAACTCTATTAGTGGACTGTCCTAATATCTGCTAACATTTACTATTTTGATGCTCCCCCAACAGACATTCGGTCCCACTTTATATTAAGTGGCCTTAACTACTATGTACTTACATCAAAAAATAAGTACAATGTACTTATTGGGTTCATATTGAATTGCAAAACACTTTTGCTGCTATTGAGGTGGGATACAGGTAAGGTTAGGGAAAGCTTTGGTGGTATGGGTAGGTTTAAGGGTAGGGGTAAGGTGTAAGGTTTGGGTCAACAGTGTAATTATAAATGTAATTACAGAAATTAATTACAGATGCAAAACATATATGTACACAATAAGTGCATTGTATCAAATGATTCATTTAAATGTAAGTACATAGTAGTTAAGGCCACTTAATATAAAGTGGGTCCAGACATTCTACTGACTATAAGTAACTTTGCAACTACATGCCAACTTATTCTGCTAACCCGAATCTAACAGTCTACTAACACTCTAATGAGTTAGTTGACAAGTTACTTATAGTTAGAAGAATATCTAAAGTGGAACACCGAAATAATGTGTAACCAGAAAGCCATATAGGTTTGGAATGTCATGAGAGCGAGTAACTGTTTTTTTGTTTTGTTTTGTTTTTTTGTGGGTGAACTAACCCTTTAACATAGTTCAAATATGTAGCAGGACAGCCTGTGAAATATAACAAACCTGTCTTCTGAATGTTAACAGAAGATACTGAAGTCTCTGAACTCTGTCCAAAAGTTTACTCCTTATCCGATACCCCAGCTGCTGGAGCCGTGCCTGTAGAGATACGGTATAAAAAATATAGACATGAAAAACTGTTTTACAAGGTATCTGGCAGATTTATATTATGTGAGTAACATCATAACTCCTTGCCATCCTCACCTCTGCAGCCCACAGGCATTCCCTGCATCCCTTAGCTTGAAATAGCAGACTCTGATTGGCTGCGCCTACAGAAATAAGGGCAAGCGTCTCATTCTCAATACCACGACCACCTCTCTGAGCCTCCAGGGTGAACCAGTGATGCCCCTCCGAACAGAACGCCACCCAGATATCATCAGACGTTTCTGACGGCAAGTAGAAACACACAAATCTCATTCATAAGAATATGAAATGATAAACAATCATTTGTTATTAACATAGTAAAACCTGACACATTAAATAATAGTCAGAAAAATCTTTTTTATTTTCTTTCTCTTTTTTTTTTAATGGAAGAGTTCATTGAAATTTTAGACAAAAAAATAATGAATAAATTTAAAAAAAGTGATTGTATTTTAGATTTTTAGGAAAAAATGGCTACACTTTATTTTACAGTGCCGTAGTTACAGTCAAATAAGTACTATTACTATTAATTAACATATACTTACTATAGAGTTATTACGGAAGAGGATTACGGCCAAGCAATAATAAAAAAAAACAAATCTCGAGATTAAAGTTGTTAAATTACGAGAATAAACTCGTTAAATTATGAGAAAAAGGTCAAGATAAAATGTTGAGAATAAACTTGTTAAATTACGAGAAAAAAACTTGTTAAATTTCGAGAAAAAAGTCGAGATAAAATGTTGAGAATAAACTCCTTAAATTATGAGAAAAAAGTCGTTAAATTACGAGAACAAATTCGCTAAATTACGAATTTGTTCTCATAATTTAACGACTTTTTTCTTGTAATTTAATGACTTTATTCTCAACATTTTATCTCAACTTTTTTTCTCGAAATTTAAAGACTTTTTTTCTCATAATTTAACGAATTTGTTCTCATAATCTAACAACTTTTTTCTCGTAATTTAATGACTTTATTCTCAACATTTTATCTCGACTTTTTTCTTGAAATTTAACAACTTTTTTCTCGTAATTTAATGACTTTATTCTCAACATTTTATCTCGAGTTTTTTCTCGAAATTTAACTTTAATCTCAAGATGGTTTTATTTTTTTTATTATTGTTTGGCCTAATCCTCTTCCGTAAGTTACAGTTAGGGTTAGGTTTAAAGTTAGATACTTGTAATTTTGCATAATTTACTGTTATTACTATAGTAAGTACATCTAGTACCATATAACTACGGCACTGTAAAATAAAGTGTAAAATAAAGTGTTACCAATTTTTTTTTTCTGATATTTATGTTGCTAAAAAGTATGATGAAATTCTGATAACTTGAAATGTACATCAATGACATCTTTATAACAGTACAGCAGACTACTGACATAGATTAAATGCATATAAATATCAGTTATCACTCTATATCTCCCAATAATGTCTTAGTAAGATGATATTTAAATGCTTAGTTTCATTATCAAAGATCTGTATATTTAAAATTAAAAAAAACAATGCAATGCAGAACAATAACTGAGTCGCAAATAAGCATTGTTTAAAAGCCTGATGTGTCATATTTGATATTTGAGCTTAATGTGATTTAAAAAAAATAAATAAATCAAGCTTCAAGCAAAAATCAATCAAGCTTCAATCTGTAAGCCTTTATTTTTATCATAGTAGCCTACTGACAATATAAAAGTTATACTTATGTTTACTTCATAAAAATCAGTACAAATTTCACAGCAAAAAGACACATGAACCATGACCTGAAGGTGGCTGACATTTTTAAAATAAAAATAAATAAATAAATAAGTAAATAAAAGGCCTTTTACGTACTAAAATTGTATAAACTCACAATCAGACAACAGAAGGCATGTAGCAGATTGTGTGCAACAGGTTTGTAAGCAAGGGTTTGATCATGCTGATAATTTAGAGGCCTTGGACATTTTTGTATCAAGTATGATAGAGTAGGCTTTATAGGGGTTAACTAGCATCATCACCAGTGTCATATCCAGCAGCAGTTCGTAGGCAGTTTTTTCCCAGCGTCCCCTGCAGCCAGAGCATCTCACTGCGGTCTAGTTTCGCATGAACCTGGACCCCCACATTCCTGCCAGAAGACAGGGAACTACAGGCCAACTCCATACTCCAGTTTCCTACCTGCCACTGTAAATCACACACATTTGTTTTCTATCGTGGTGAGGAAATTCCATTGGCATTTTACTGTTTTATAGTAAGCTAATACCTTTCTACACCCTAGAAATAACTACCAAACTTGAAAATATTACACTTCTTTATATTTTCTCTCTAAATATCTTAATGTTATGACTTGGTTGTACATACTGAAATTTCTCATACTGAAACTCAATACGTTCAGGGTGAGTGTACCTCTGTGAGCAGTGAGTAGTTGGAGCGCTGACTGCTGCTGATGTTTCTGAGGGACAGTGTGAAGGTGTTGTGCTGAGTGTGTCCAGAAACAGACACACGGGTGTGAGTGTACAACATCTCCTTGCCTGAGTTCACTCTGTGAGATCCAGACCAAATTAAAGCCTGTGAAAAAAATGATCAATGTTACAACAGAACTGAATTGAGTTTTCTTGTTTTGACTGTTGTTGTAATTGTGGTTATGTAGCTCAATTTTGATTCGTAATAAAGTTTGTGGCGTGAAGAAGGGCGGGGCCGAGAGCCTTGGGAGCGCAGCGAGGCCAGTGGAGCGAATGTTAATGAGAACATACACATCTCATGTCCCACGGAGGAGCTCCGGAAGGATAAAATGACAAGTGACGTTAGTAATCAGCGAGAGAGGACCAGACCTGGGACATTTGAACTGTGTTGTGTGTGCGTGTGTGGCAGTCGTCCGTGAGGGGCTGATGCTTCGGTTTATTGTTTGTTTATTTTCGGATTCATTTTTACATTGTTTGTCAGTTCACACCTTCTTCCCTGAACTTGAACATTTTTACAATATCTATGCAAAATAAATGGTAGCACATTTTCCTATTTCTTGAGGTCTTAAAGAAACAGTTAAAATGTTTTGTTGATTGAAATAAAGCTGAAATAAAATAAAATACAAATATATTAGATGATGTCAGAGCTGATGTGGGCAACAATCCAACATGTGTGCTTCAGATGACCCGAGTTAAAAAAAAAAAATAGAAAATAAAAAAATTAGATGAAAAACTTGAAAGCTTAAAACAATAAAATTAAAATGAAAACTGAAAATGTAAAAATAAAAGTTTTATACGAAAAATATTAATTAAAAATTAAAGTATGTAAATAATACTAAAACATCAATGTAAAGTACAATAAAAGTGCAATATGGGGGTCACTTTTATGACATGTCTTATCTTAAACGTTTCATTCTGATATCAGGGTGGTACAACTGTCCACATTTCATAAAAAAATGGATGGATGAATATCTTGAAAAGAAAACCTTAATGAATAATTTGGAATATTTTATCATTAAGTCTTATAAACTGAAGTTTTGCTAAAATAATCTGTAACACTTTACAGTAAGGTTCATTATAGTTAAACATTAGTTAATGTATTAACTAACATGAACTATCCATGAGCAGTACATTTGTTACAGTATTTGTTCATTTTCGCTAACGTTAGTTAATGAAAATACAGTGTTTTTCTCTGATTGGTTAGCTATCCAATCTAAAAGGCCGGCAAAAGAGGGCTTTTTTTTTTTGCATTCTAGATGAAACTGGACAAAATACATCTGGTTGTTGAAGCCACATATGTAAATTTTACTCCTCATATAATGGTAAAAACTAAACATAAGCATCACTTCAGGAAGCCTAAAAAACTTCAAAACTGAACATTTAAAAAAACTACAACTTTTGTCGGCCAAATCATGTATATATATATATACAAAGTTCAGTCATGAATCTCTAACCGAGCGCTGATTGGTTCTTTCTACGCCGTGGCATCAGCCAATCAGAAATAATTCCAAATCCACGTAACCATATATATTGTACCCTAGCCTGCGATTGACAAGCTGCGCAATGTGAAGCACTGTTATCCCTCCTCCTCCCTAGCGCCACATGTAGAGATCTGCTACGGCTGCAGCAGCCTTTACCTTGTTGTTTTATTTAACTAAGCTGAACAAATTTGTATTTGCTCAGCAGCAGCAACAGCAGCAGCAGCAGCAGCGTAGCAGATCTCATGCGCCAAAATCAAGCCATGTATACTTCATGCCCCATGCCAATAAATGCTGGTTGAATTTAATCCACTCAGAGAGTTGTCATAATTGAAAATATATATATATATATATATATATATATATATATATATATATATATATATATACACAGTGGGTACGGAAAGTATTCAGACCCCCTTAAATTTTTCACTCTTTGTTATATTGCAGCCATTTGCTAAAATCATTTAAGTTCATTTTTTCCCTCATTAATGTACACACAGCACCCCATATTGACGGAAAAACACAGAATTGTTGACATGTTTGCAGATTTATTAAAAAGGTTGGATGGTAAACGTTGGTGGACAGCCATTTTTAGGTCTCCCCAGAGATGCTCAATTGAGTTTAAGTCAGGGCTCTGGCTGGGCCATTCAAGAACAGTCATGGAGTTGTTGTGAAGCCACTCCTTTGTTATTTTACCCGTGTGCTTAGGGTCATTGTCTTGTTGGAAAGTAAACATTCGGCCCAGTCTGAGGTCCTGAGCACTCTGGAGAAGGTTTTCGTCCAGGATATCCCTGTGCTTGGCCGCATTCATCTTTCCCTCGATTGCAACCAGTCGTCCTGTCCCTGCAGCTGAAAAACACCCCCACAGCATGATGCTGCCACCACCATGCTTCACTGTTGGGACTGTATTGGACAGGTGATGAGCAGTGCCTGTTTTTTTCTTCACACATACCGCTTAGAATTAAGGCCAAAAAGTTCTATCTTGGTCTCATAAGACCAGAGAATCTTATTTCTTACCATCTTGGCAAACTCCATGCAGGCTTTCATGTGTCTTTCACTGAGGAGAGGCTTCCGTCGGGCCACTCTGCCATAAAGCCCCGACTGGTGGAGGGCTGCAGTGATGGTTGACCTTCTACAACTTTCTCCCATCTCCCGACTGCATCTCTGGAGCTCAGCCACAGTGATCTTTCTTCTTTACCTCTCTCACCAAGGCTCTTCTCCCTCGATAGCTCAGTTTGGCCGGACGGCCAGCTCTAGGAAGGGTTCTGGTCGTCCCAAACATCTTCCATTTAAGGATTATGGAGGCCATTGTGCTCTTAGGAACCTTAAGTGCAGCAGAATTTTTTTTGTAACCTTGGCCAGATCTGTGCCTTGCCACAATTCTGTCTCTGAGCTCTTCAGGCAGTTCCTTTGACCTCATGATTCTCATTTGCTCTGACATGCACTGTGAGCTGTAAGGTCTTATATAGACAGGTGTGTGGCTTTCCTAATCAAGTCCAATCAGTATAATCAAACACAGCTGGACTCAAATGAAGGTGTAGAACCATCTCAAGGATGGTCAGAAGAAATGAACAGCACCTGAGTTAAATATATGAGTGTCACAGCAAAGGGTCTGAATTCTTAGGACCATGTGATATTTCAGTTTTTCTTTTTTAATAAATCTGCAAAAATGTCAACAATTCTGTGTTTTTCTGTCAATATGGGGTGCTGTGTGTACATTAATGAGGAAAAATGGCTGCAATATAACAAAGAGTGAAAAATTTAAGGGGGTCTGAATACTTTCCGTACCCACTGTATACAGGGAGTGCAGAATTATTAGGCAAATGAGTATTTTGACCACATCATCCTCGTTATGCATGTTGTCTTACTCCAAGCTGTATAGGCTGGAAAGCCTACTACCAATTAAGCATATTAGGTGATGTGCATCTCTGTAATGAGAAGGGGTGTGGTCTAATGACATCAACACCCTATATCAGGTGTGCATAATTATTAGGCAACTTCCTTTCCTTTGGCAAAATGGGTCAAAAGAAGGACTTGACAGGCTCAGAAAAGTCAAAAATAGTGAGATATATTGCAGAGGGATGCAGCAGTCTTAAAATAGCCAAGCTTCTGAAGCGTGATCATCGAACAATCAAGCGTTTCATTCAAAATAGTCAACAGGGTCGCAAGAAGCGTGTGGAAAAACCAAGGCGCAAAATAACTGCCCGTGAACTGAGAAAAGTCAAGCGTGCAGCTGCCAAGATGCCACTTGCCACCAGTTTGGCCATATTTCAGAGCTGCAACATCACTGGAGTGCCCAAAAGCACAAGGTGTGCAATACTCAGAGACATGGCCAAGGTAAGAAAGGCAGAAAGTCGACCACCACTGAACAAGACACACAAGCTGAAACGTCAAGACTGGGCCAAGAAATATCTCAAGACTGATTTTTCTAAGGTTTTATGGACTGATGAAATGAGAGTGAGTCTTGATGGGCCAGATGGATGGGCCCGTGGCTGGATTGGTAAAGGGCAGAGAGCTCCAGTCCGACTCAGACGCCAGCAAGGTGGAGGTGGAGTACTGGTTTGGGCTGGTATCATCAAAGATGAGCTTGTGGGGCCTTTTCGGGTTGAGGATGGAGTCAAGCTCAACTCCCAGTCCTATTTCCAGTTTCTGGAAGACACCTTCTTCAAGCAGTGGTACAGGAAGAAGTCTGTATCCTTCAAGAAAAACATGATTTTTGGCTGGCAAGAAAGGGTATAAAAGAAGAAAATCTAATGATATGGCCTCCTTGTTCACCTGATCTGAACCCCATTGAGAACCTGTGGTCCATCATCAAATGTGCGATTTACAAGGAGGGAAAACAGTACACCTCTCTGAACAGTGTCTGGGAGGCTGTGGTTGCTGCTGCACGCAATGTTGATGGTGAACAGATCAAAACACTGACAGAATCCATGGATGGCAGGCTTTTGAGTGTCCTTGCAAAGAAAGGTGGCTATATTGGTCACTGATTTGTTTTTGTTTGGTTTTTGAATGTCAGAAATGTATATTTGTGAATGTTGAGATGTTATATTGGTTTCACTGGTAAAAATAAATAATTGAAATGGGTATAAATTTGTTTTTTGTTAAGTTGCCTAATAATTATGCACAGTAATAGTCACCTGCACACACAGATATCCCCCTAAAATAGCTAAAACTAAAAACTACTTCCAAAAATATTCAGCTTTGATATTAATGAGTTTTTTGTGTTCATTGAGAACATGGTTGTTGTTCAATAATAAAATTAATCCTCAAAAATACAACTTGCCTAATAATTCTGCACTCCCTGTATATGGTTTTGACAAAGCAAGTTTAGTTCAAGTTGTAAAATGTCATGTGGTGCAAAAATATAATGAGATTTTAATATCAGGGTGAACTATCCCTCTAAGGTGATACATATGTTAAGCTGCTATATGCATATTTTAGTGTTATTTAATTGAAAAACATTGTGATCTCACAGGCTGTGGAGGACAGAGGCCGATCTGAACATGGTGTTCAAGACGGTCCCTCAGGTTGGTGTGTATCTGGGTCAGAAGAGAGTGAGATGGACAGGGAAATGGAGAGACATTCTGGGCCCTCAGCTCCACGAGGAGTGTGTGCATTCCTTTTACTCCTCCCTAAATAACAGACAACAACAAGTAAGAAGATCTAGATCTTAAGATCTAAAATAAATAAAGGCAGAACAACAAAAAAGTTTTCAATTTCTTATATATTCCAGACCTGGTATTTCATGCTTTGCGTTATCCTCTTGTCCTTCCATTTGATCTCAGTGTTTTGGGAGTAGGCCTTCCCCTCCTGAGCTACGGCAAAACATCCCTCCATCTCCACAAGGGGGAGCACTGACTGCATCTGAGACAATTCATGAGTACCAGCAAACTTTGAAGCAGAGACATACTGTCTGGGGCACAGCATACATAGTTAATTTTTGATATACACTAATGTTCACCTGTTTGGGGTCAGTAAGATAATAATATGTTTATTTAGCAAGGATGCATTAAATTGATTACAAGTGACTTTTTTTTTTTTTCAAATAAATTCTGTTGTTATGAACTTTCTATTCATCAAAAAACCTTGAAAAAAAATTTTAACACGGTTTCCACAAAAATATTAAGACTGAAGACTGAAGTAATGATGCTGAAAATTAAGCTTTGCCACCACAGGAATAAATTACATTTTAAAATATATTCAAATAATAATAAATAATAAAAAAAAAAAATATTTTATAATAATATATACACAATAATATTACACAATATTAATATTTTAATGTTTAAACAATATTTATATTGTTTAATATAAATATCAAACAATTATTATTATTCATAAAATAAATGTAGTCTTTGTGAGCAAAAGAGACAAAGCCTTTGAAAATCATTTAAAAATATTACCAACCCAAACTTTGAACATCTTTGTAAGTCAAACGTACAGTCAGCTGGGGACCTTATATGGGTTTATTTTGTTATAATAACCAGCTTACTTTACATCATTCCAATGATTACTTGGTTGTTTTAGCAAAAAAAAAAAAAAAAAAAAAAAAAAAACAGCAACAACGTGCTAAACATTGGAATTTACTCAAAAGTCAGAAGAAAAAGACTGCAGCTGTGTAGGAAATTAAACAGTTTAATGGCCATTATACAAAAATATTTGTCCACAGAAACTTCTCTTTTTACCAATAAGAATAAGTACTCTAAAGCTTAATGAAACTGCAGAAGTTGAATGCTGTGGTGTACCTGGCCTGGTGAGAGAAAGACACAGGCCTGGCTTCTGCTGGAGTCGTCATGCCAGTGCTCACTCACTGTTACAGAAACATTTATAGGCTTTCCGTGGTTCCTTGAAAGATGGTCCTATAGAAACAAAACACTCATATTACATAGATTTTACTTAATAGATCTTAAAAAGTATGAAAAATTAAGAGATTGTTTGCATCTGGAGAGTATTTGAAAATATCAAGTGAATATATTTGAAAATATAAATAGCACTGAGAGAATCTGAGAGCATAGGGAATATGAGGAGGCTTTGAATGAATAGAGATTAAGATTTTAGAGCACCGTTCCTCAAATCCAGCCTTGGAAGGCCACTGTCCTTCACACACTTTAGCTCCAACCCTAATCAAAGACACATGAGCAAGCTCATCAGAGTCTTCAGAGAAACCATGGGTGTGTCTCAATCAGTTCCCTAGTTCAGTACTAAGGGCACTGATCAGGGAGTCAGCCATTTTAAGGGCTGTCTCAATCCCAGAATCCTTCCAGGGCACTGAAACATTCGCTCCATAAAAAGTCACTGCACCATAAAAATCAGGGAGCATCGATGCTCACTATGTTCCCTTAACGGAAGTTCTGAAGTGAGAAACATAAATCCAACTCACTAAATATAATGACACGCGACCATTATTGTATTATATTTCAGCATAAACATACATCGTTAGACAGGTAATGAACATAATCTAGCTAACATCTATAATTTATTTATGTTGCACGTATATGTAACAAGCAAAGTATTTATCATAATGTACAATGAAGAAGTTGTCACGTTGCTGGAAATAGAGTTATCAGTGTCCCAATGTGTAGTGAGCTAAGTGTCCTTTACCGTCCTTACCATTCACAAGCTCAGGAGCTAGGGAGCAGATTGATATGTACCCTAGGGCTTGTGTCTGAAACCACCTCTTATACCCTCATTCACTATTCCCTACATTAGTCCACTAATATAGTTCACTTGAAGGAGTGAATGGAAACTAATGAGCTTATCTTACTTATCCAAAAGCAAGTCATTGCTAGCTGCTAAGAACCCCAAACCATAGGGGTTTTTCCCACAGGGAGGCCTGCCAAGGCCTGCTACCTGACAGCAAACTTCTGCTAGCTGTCACATACCCAAAGTGCTGGGGGCTCGCTCACAGGGAGGCCTGCTAAGGCCAGCTACCCGAAGTGTGTCTTTTTGCTACAACATCCACACAGATGGGGCTCGCCACAGAGAGGCCTGCTAAGGCCTACTATCTGAAGGCAATCAAAATAGCTACCAGAAACGCATTTACTGGGGCTGTTCGCAGGGAGGCCTACTAAGGCCAGCTACCTGACAGCGCATGTGCTGGCTGCTAGAAGCACAACATGGTAGGGACTCACTCTGAAGGGAGGCCTGCTAATGCCTACTACCTTATAGTAGCCGAGATCGACTATTTAAATCGCGCATAAGCCTGGGACCTATGACATCGCCAACAAGCAGTGTACTCAGTAAAAGCACTTTTTACCCTTTAAGCAAGGTGAGTACAAACTTATGCCAACATGCCCTGGAGGAGGCCCACCTGGGCCCACTATTCCAGACGAACATGGGCATCAGCTCATGGCAATGCTGGGCTACAAGGGAGCATACTAAATGACAAGCCTGCAGTGAAGGTCAAATACCGCTCAACCTGAGCCACAACGGTGCAAGATTCAGTAAACTCCCCGTGATCTGAGTCTCCACTCAGCGCGAGCGGGACCCAAACCACCAGGTCCAGATGCTGAACTCTCTTCCCTCGAAAAGAGAGCCAGACGAGAACGGAGCATTTTTAACTTAGGAAAACGCTACAGTTTGCACAGGCAACTCCCTCAAGATTTTCCTGTCCATGCTCTTCCCCAGACAGAGAACGCACAGCTCGTGTGTCATCTGGCATCAGATAACGAGGACACGGATCCACACACTACGTAAACCTTCGAGTTTCTCTGTGCATTTCATAATTGCCACAATAGTGTTTCACACAAAACAGTCCCTGAAGACGAAAAGAGGATGACATGTTATCTGGGCGCCCCTTAAATACTTGTGGGTCGCATTGTTATGATGTCATGGGCTGTCACCGGTCAATATGATATTGCAGAAATTGGACAGAGATAGTATTATTATTAGGGAGATAAGACAGTCTGTATCTCTTACCATTGGAGAAAGCGTAACGGCTAACGTAATCACGTGCGGCACCTCTCAGCCTATCGTGTCGCCGTTCAGAACTCCTCCCTAAGTACTGCCAATACCTACTGCCGTACCGCCAGTTAGCATTAGCCGTTTTAGCTTTTTTTGACTAAAGGTTGCAGGCTTGCCTTCCAGTGGTTTTGGATTGGATACATGTTTCAGATAAAGGTTCCCGCAGGGGCGGTTCCCCTAGCGCTTTGGACGCAGCGCGAGTTCCCTTTCAAAAGGGAATTATGTATAAACCTGAATTAAACAATTTAATACTCCATCAAAAAGGAATTTAGGGTATTACACTGTAGCCACATTGAATCAGCGGTTTGAAAAATGGATGGATGATTCAGCTGCAGAAGACATCTTCTGGTCAGATGCGGGGATTTAATGACTTTGTTTGCCCATATAATCTTTAGGGTATTAGGTTAGGTCCAAACTCGGTCCTGGAGGGCTACTGTCCTGCAGAGTTTAGCTCCAGCCCTAATTAAACACACCTGAACCAGCTAATCAAGGTCTAACTAGGCATACTAGAAACTTACAGGCAGGTGTTTTGGAGCTGGTTGGACTGAAACTCTGCAGGACAGTGGCCCTCCAGGACCGAGTCTGGACACCCCTGCTCTAGCTGTTGAACACATTAGTTGTACACTCATTGCATTGTGGTGCATTGTGGGATTTAAGGAGTACACTCGATAATGTCCACTATGGTTTGAGACACCACTACAAATGGCTGTTCCCTATTTAAGGGTATAGTGGACGATTTCGGACACAGTCAAGGTTTGAGCTAAAGGGCTGGATTTGAATAACCCTGTTATAGAGAGTGTTTGAGAATGGCAGCTGTGTACCTGATTGTTGCTGTCGTGCTTGTAGTTGGGTCCATGTGATAGGGCATGTATGTGAAACTGAGCCAGTGTTGAGATAAAGGGTTTTTTCTGCTCTAATGAATCCATTTGTCTGCTTACCAAAGTCCAAGAGCCTTGAATTCTGACCTGAACACAACACACAAGAGACTTATATGTGTAATAAAAGATGTAATAAAAGATGCCCAAACCACATCAAACCCCCCTAAAAACCTGTCTGGCCTCACCTGATCATGGCTTCCAAACAGATTCCAGTTGACACTCAGATCACCTAGTTTTCTCTGAGTGTCATTCTCTACCCTAAGATCCAAACCCCAACCCTGAGCTTTTCCTACAATTAGAAAGACATATCAGCATGTTCATGATAATAACTAATACCATGTGTGATCAGATCAGCAACTTTCTCCTTAATAGCAATGTTGTATATCCACCTGTCATTTCTGGATAACTTTGCTGTAACTGTGTGTCACCATCTGAGGAGTCAAACTGTGTTAAATCCTGATTCTCCCACTGTGCTTGGTGCATGAGAGTATGTGACCCTCTCTTTCCACCATAGTGTGTCTTTACTGTCACATTCCTGGGCAACGAGTGTAGCTAATGGTATAGAAATAACACATAAATCAAAATGTAATGTAACATAACAATGTAACAAATTTCATGTAGTGTTAAGGCACGGTCACATTAGTTTAACTTAGGCGAAATTGTCCATGATCCATTAAGCATCACTTACTCTGATGTTACTTCCAAACTAATCAGCTCTTTATTTGTAAACATGCCAATTTGCAAAGTTTTCAAAGTTTAACAAAATTTAATCTGATTCAAAATCCACATTAAATTCCATATTCCTATTAAGATGACTGCATTTCGCCTGAAGAACAAGCTGTGGTCAAATTAGCGAAATTTCTGCAAAATTTTCATGGGCAAAAAAAAGGCCAATCACTAATAATAATGTATGAAGCACCACTCACTCATACAGAAGTCACTTTCAAACCAAGTAGCTTTTTGTTGGCCAGCGCAGAAAATTTGAGTGAGCAACTTGAACCCCATGTGAAATATACATTGGGAAACCTTTTCACCCTCCCTCGAAGATCATGTGGATTTCTATTGAAATGACTTGATTTCACTGAACAGAGGTAAATGTGACAGCACCTTTACAGAAGGTGTTATATTATGGCTGAATGATAATTCTACTACCTGAGGTATAGAGTGGTTGAACACCAGCACTTGCTTAAAGCCAGAGTTTGTACTTGAGATCTCAGCTTCAAAAGTCAAACCACTCATGCCAACCATAAGTTCTGCAGTACCCTTAAATGAAGAGCGCGAGTGGCTCATCTGTAAGGGAACAACAAGTAAGGTATTTATTATTAAAAAGTATTAAAATAGCAGAGAATACCCAGCTAAAAATGTTCTAAGAACATTCTGTTAACGTTCCAGTTAAGTTATGAAAACCTTATTTCTGAATGTTCTCTATACACTAAAAACATCCATTTTTAAAATATTCTTTTTTTTTAATTCTTTTTTTTATTTTTTTTAACACGAAAATTCCACTTTGTCATTTTACAAACATTTTGGGAACATTGCTTTTGAATGTTCTTTGAACATTATGAAACCTTTTTTTATAAACTGTTAGAATATATATATATATATATATATATATATATATATATATATATATATATATATATATATATTTTAACAAAAAAATGTTCCATGAACAATGCATAAATGTTTTTGCTAATAATGCTAACATTGAGAACATTATTAAAGACCAGATAATGCTGAACGAACATTCTACTGATGTTACTAGAAGATTGTTTGTTTATAACTTTGAGAGAACCTTGCCAGAACGTTAGCCAAAGTTCTGAGAACATTCACTGTAAGCTGGGTAACAACTTTGGAAAGTAAATAGGTCATGTGACAACAATCTAGCATACTTAAAGTTGCATTCAGCAGTATTTTGTGAAGAGTCATCTGAATGATGTACAATTATACGATATGAAGACTGTACTCATTTTCTATAAAATATATTTTAATTGGTGTGGGTCACACTACTAAATAGTGTATTTCTCCATGCTGAAATGACAAGACCCACGTGGCCCACTGTGTCAAAAAGAATTTCTTACACTCATTGGCTGCTTTCTCTGTAGATAGATACGCTAGTAGCGTAGTGTTGTTTGGTGATGCAAAGTGTGAAAATTAGACAATGAAACACACTTATTATCGACAGGTAAGTGAATTAATTATTGTCTAGACCGCTATCTAAAACTTACTAGTATCATTGTGATTTACATAAATCTCAGAGACAAAATGGATGGTAGTGCAGTGCTTAACACCAGTGTGGAATTGGAATAAAGAATAGAGATGCCAATGCTAGCTAGAGAACTACTGAAAGCCCCTTTAAAACGTTTATCATGCATTCACACACAAAATCTAGTATGCAATAGTTGTACACTGTGCAGTATTCCATTAACAAAAGAAAAAGAAAAAAAACACATTAGCATTGCTTATTTGAAAACTATAAACCTGATTGTCATACCTGTGATTTTGAGTAAAACTCAAATGGCAGGTACAGATGTAAAGCTGATATGTTGTGGGAAATGTTCACCATTAGCCCAATGCTAAAAAAGACATCAAAAATTATTCTTCTGGACAGTCTAAAAATACATTACATATGTATCTCATTATTGTAATGTTTATTTCCTACAGATAAAACTACCTGGAGGTATTGTGGTGACCTTGAAGATCAAATGAGAAAGCTGAACTCTGAGAGTTAGAAATACTGGCTTTGATTCCAACCTACACAAATATCAGGATGAGTTCCGATGTCCCTTGCAATATGATACAAACACAATCAAATGTTCAAAGTGATCACTGAACCATTCTTCAAAAGAAGGAAACAGTCTTAAAAGTTCTCACCCACATACCTTCAATGAGTCTTCCTCGTCCTGCCCAGAGCAGACACCCAGCAGGTGGCCCATGTCGATCTCCTCTGTGCATTTCACCTGTAAAAACAAGCCTCTGTGCCTTCAGTTTGCTTTACTTGTAGGAGAGGAGTGTGGAATCAGAAGCATTTCCCTTCAACAACATGAGAAATGACCCAGAATGTACAAGGGGATTCTGGGGCATCCATATGGATACCAATGCACACTAAACTGATGCTTGCTTATTCTTTAACTGATTATTATCAGCAGTTCTTCATGTTATTATTACTGTTTGTTTGACTAAGGCAGGTATTACAGGTGGTTTCAAAACAAACACAGATACAAGTCGAAAAAATGCAATCACATTTATCCTAAATTGATGTTAGAAAGGTTTCAGGACCAGCATATTCTTTCATTCTAGATCAGGAGTTGTCAAACTTTTTGTGACCAATCATGGACCCCACAAATATAACAGGGAGGAACCTTGTTTGGGTCTCCTTTCCTAAAATATAAAGGCAGCTAAATATTTTTAAGCTTATTAAAAATACATCATAGAAAAATATTAAAGTTATGTCATTATTTGCTCATCCTCATGTTGTTCCAAACCTGTATGACTTTCTTTCTTCTGTGTAACATAAAAGAAGGCATTTTGACAAAAATTATGACATAACTTTAATTTTTGGGTGAACTATCCAATTAAAATTACTCTCCTTTAATATAGTTCCCTTTCGAAGTGGAACTTCGACATTGTGTCATAGAGTTGGCTCTATGGGGAATGCCATCAGAGTGACAAGTGTCTGAGGAGCGTGTACCAAACACACCAATTTCACTGGTCAACGACAGTCCATGACGTCATAAGCGGAGCACCCTTGAGTATAAAAGGGAGTATAAAAACACATCATCAGCTTTTTTGTCTTCAGGAGCCACCTGATTGCGCTCGTTGCATTGCATTTGTGGTAAGCTGTCCTTGCTTTATTCTCTCCCGAGGGATGAGATTCTAGCATTTGCACAGAGCACATTCAGCTCTCTAGGAAATGGGAGGAACTCATTGCGTTGCATTCATGGTAGGAATCTCTGTTATTGCTTGATTTTCTCGAGGGATAAGAATCTAGAATATACACAGAGTGTGTTTGACTATCGTAAGAGCTGAATGTGCGCTTGCGCATGCCTCGCTTACAATGAGTTACAAAGATACATAACAGCTACGACTGTGTACAATACTTGCTTTATGTAAGCACTATATAGGATAAATCACTATACAGGATTTATCTTGTTATACAAGTCTATAAACAAAGCATCAGGCTGTCTTTGAGTTCACATGAACAATGGTAAGTTACTCGTCAGGCTACAGAAGAATACCAAAATTCCTCCGTTAAATTAGTTATAATACATCAAAAGTCACGCAGACCCATAACAACCCAGCCACAACACATAATTGCAAATAACATTACCTTAACACAGGCCTGGGGTCAGCTTCCTTTGCTGTTCGAGTTAACATGCATTAAACATGAGTGGAATTTGCACCGCAGCTCCCCCACACCTTGATGCTCTTGACAAGAATAGCATGTGGTTATCTTTATTGAAGTGAATTAGATTTAAATTGCCATCATGGATGAATGAATGATATTTTTGCAATTTTACACATAATAATTCAAGATGATTACATTACGCAAAACTGAAATTGCACGTCAAAATAACACATTGTCAATATTTTTTGAGACACCCCAAAATTTCACAAATCGTGTTTTCAGGGGAGCCCATGTCTTATTAAGGGGAGCCGAGCTCCCCCTAGCTCCCCCGTAGTTCGCACCCTGAGCCAGGGTATATTTTTAAGTAGGGCCTAAGCTCCTCTGTAGCTTCCTTGGGGTTTACAGTCTGGGTGATGAGAGTTAGTGGGCACAATACGTTATACCCTGCTCTATGTGAGTGCTCTCCCCTAATTGCTCTAGGGTATTTAAGTAGAGCTGAAGCACCCCCGCAGTTTCCCTAGGGGTTGAGTTTTGATGGCGAAAGTCTTTGGCAATTATTTTATGCCGCTCTCCTGTTTGCATCCCTTCTGATGAAGATGAGGGTTGCATTGTCCTCCTGGACATAGTGGTAATATCGAAGATCATAGGTGATATATTCCCTTTAGTAGGCTACTCCCTAAGGTCTTTGTCAAGGTGCTGACATAGCTGAGCCATTTTTCCCTAGAGCTCTGCTCATGGGGCCTGATAAGGATGATGCCTGTTCCGCAAGGGAAGGAGGAGGGTTGTAAAGGCTGGGACTTACCTTGCTATATAGCAAAGAAGCTTAGGTATCTTTTCTTACTATTAGAAGATATTGGGTCAGGGAGTGATGCCACTATACAATCTATATGAGTCATTTTGGATGTGCCCTTAGGGTTGACACACTCTGACTCCAGCTAAGTAATCCATAGAGTCAATTTATGCTGTGCCCATTATGTTTGCGCATATTCACAGTAGTGAGGCAGGCATTCCCTCAGCATGGTGTCAAGGGTATATTCTCCATAGCATCAACTCCATGAGAGTTGTAGTTCCACTTTGAAAGGGAATGTCTGGGTTACTTATGTAACCCCATTTCCCTGAGCAGGGGAAAGAGAATCTGCATCTCGTTGCTATGCCTAGGGCTTGCCTGCACATCTCCCTCAGACAAAAGAGTTGATGACATGTATTACATGCGCCCTTTTATACTCACGGGAGCTCTGCTTGTGACATCATGCTTCAGACACAGGTCAGGTTGATGGCATTCCCCACAGCGTCAACTCCATGATGCAGCATCTTGTTCCCCTTCTCATGGAACAAGGGTTTAGCCCGGAACACACCAAGCCGACGGTCGGCTGTCTGGCAGTTTTTGTTCGTCGGCCGACTAAGTTTTCTCAGTGTGTTCCGCACCGTCGGCTGAAGTTGGTCCTCGTCTGCTTTTTTTCGGCCGATTCTAAATGTTGAATGGGCGTCGGAGCTCGTCGCCCGTCGGGCCATCTGATCATTCTGATTGGCTGTTCAGATATTGCCACCTGCTGGTTCGGAAAGGCATTTCATCTCACGCAGGTGCAGAACTGACGTGCTACTTGGCCGTTGGCTGTCTAGCGTTGGTTTGGTGTGTCAGGGCAACTTTGGACACAGACGTTGCCGACGTGAGCCAACCCCGCAGTCTGCTTTCGTCGCTACTAGTTCATCGGTGTTGACTTGGTGTGTTCCTGCTTTTTCATACGTAACGTATGAAAAGGCAGGAACACGCCAAGCCGACGCCAACAAACTAGTCGGTGTCGTCCAAAGTTGCGCTGTGCCATAAAGTGTCCAAAGTTGCCCTGACACACCAAACCAACGCTAGACAGCCAACGGCTAAGTCAGACTGGTTTAATGCTTAAAAATATTTATCTGCCTTTATATTTTAGGAAAGGAGATCCTAACAAGGTGATTATCATATTTGGGGGTCCATGGCATCAAAAAGCCCTTTTATGCCCTTTAAGCAAGATAAAAGTCTATGGCTGTCAAGTTCAAAAAAAGGCCAAAAATGTACAATAAAAGCCCCATAAAGTAGTCCATATGACTCATTATACATCATTCACTGGAAATATTTATTTTCATCCGTTCAATGCATTCATTCAACACAGCAATTTCTTGGTTTGCATACAGCCAGGAAGTGCAGCCAATTCATTGGTATAGAAGAACAAGGAAGAATAGAAAGTGCACACATACTTCATTTGTTCTTGCGTGTCAGTTGGTGTGAATAAGATTTGAGACTCTGGGAGACTTTCAGCAATTCACAATTACTGAATGACTGTGATTATCTAACCTGAGTGTGTCCGGTCATTTGTGTGGTGTGGTGTGAACTCTGCTCCAGTGTGGCTCTTAGGCCGCTGGCCCCTGCATGCAGCTCCATTTGGGCACAGACTCTGCTGTCATTCCATTTCACATTCACACCTGCACTGCTGTTAAATAGAAGCCCTACTCCAATAGACAGAGAAAGAAACATATTACACTCCATGACACAGCCATAACAAGTGTCTGCTAATGCTTCTGACCATACTGTACCTGCAGAATGTAGCCAAGGGAAAGAGTGAGACAGCAGGGTATGAAGACTTCTGCACCCATGCTGTGCCATATTGCTGCTGATGTTCACACACACTGACTCTTCCATAGCAACTACACATAGTAAGGCACTAAGTTCTTCTCCCGAGCTCCTTTTATGCTGACGAGTCACTTCCAGCCCATATACAGAATCATCCACTACTAGAGTCAGCTCTCCTGCACCACAAACACACAACAACATGAGAGTATCAAGCACTAACATGTACATATTAGTACATATTATATATCTTTCAATAACCACATAAGTTACCGATCGAGTGCTAGTTCCATTTAGACCAGGATAAGAATGGACATCATCACATTATTATAGATTTACATATGACAAATATAATCACACACAAAAAAAATTGTTTTGTTCAAAATGTCAAATGTTAGGTAACTATGTAGGGGGTGCCCCAAAGACAGTTTGGTTGTGGAGATAAGGCAGATTATTCTCTGAAAATTACTGTACATAAGGCTATTAGTCATAAGACAACCTCCCTAAAGGTCACTGAACTTTCTGAAACTGAATTTTTTTCACTGAAATTGAAACTGAATTTTTTTTCACTGAAATTGAAACACTATTGCACACTATTAATGAACCTATGTGCTAGTGTATTACAGTAAATGCATTGGCACATTGATCTTGGACTTACCTTCGGTTAGACCCTTTGACAGGGTTAGTACTCCAACCAAACTAGCTGAATTAGGTAAAGCAGCGAGATCTCGTATTGAATTGACAAGATCCCCTGAAAGAGACAGTCGCAACTGATCATGTGGTAGAAATCCACTCAAGTGAGCAATAAACGTCTCCTTTTCCTTTTTTACTGTACAATGCAAGAAAACACTAGAGAGAAAGAAAAAAGAAGCTGAAAACTAATGATGGATAATAAAAAAAATAAAAATGTTGCACAGTGAATACAGTATGTCTTGTCCCACAGTAAGACATAACTGCTGTTATCAGTTTACCTTTCTGAAGATGAATTAGCAGCTAAATGAATATGACCATCAGAAGTGACCCCTGGGAATAAGGTCTGATGAAAGCCAGCATGGATGCACATAGCACTAATGCCCTTTGTCACCTTATTTTCCTGAGTAAAGTGGAGCGTTACATTTTTTTCATCTGCCTTCAGGCTGACAGAACTACCAATGTTTCCAAAAGGAGATACTGCTATTGCTGCATGTGCCTGGAATGTCATGAAAAATAAGCAAAGCACTCAATATTAGTTCATGCATTCATCAGCAGAACTCAGTTAAGAAATATGCAATAAATTACTCGCAAAAGGCCACTTTTGAAGGTATTTACATGATAATTCTTGTCGTCAATGGCTATTTTCCCTTCAGAATGATACTCAAATTTGCTGGTGTTCTTGTGACTCCTGAGCACTTCAATATCTAGGCTGACAGAGTTCGGGAAATCCAGCTGAAAAACACTCTTAACTTAATTTCACCAAAAAATTGTAAAGGTGCAACACAATACTGCTGAGAAAAAATATTTGCCTCCCATCTAAATTTGATTCTAAGGGTGTTTTCACACCTGCACATCATTGGCTTTGTTCTGAAAAGGGGATCAAAATTGTTACAATGTTGCAGTTTCTTCTTGGTTTGGTTCATTCACAAGGCAACATTTCAAAACAGACCAAAAATGTTCAATGTTCATAGTGCACCTTTATGTTCCAGGATTCTGATCATATAGCAATCATCCATCTGGATGGATAGACAACAACTCTGTGGGCTTATTGCGGCTTTCTTTGTAGCTGTCATTATATTACTTTATTATTTTGAGCAAGAATCAAGGCTTTGTTGGAATTATTATGTGTTTTGGACAGTTGTTCTAAAATATGTTCATCAGACCAAATTTCAATTAAGTATGTCACTTCGTCTTTGCAACAGGTTAACCCAAGAATCATTTTGAGAGGCGTTAGCGAAACAAACCCTGCTGCTTTTCATGCAATGTATATAATTACCCATCATAAAACCTGGTTGGTTTGTCCATTTGGTCGGATTACTTTCTCATCCACAAGTGAACCTCTACAGAGATTTCAAGCAGGCTGAGACCACCTCGTTCAGGCAATCTCTGACCAATGTTTTTGGAGTGGATTTTGGAGTATTTGCCGTTTTCATATAATTATAAACGAACTGAACTAAGGAAGAAACTGCACCAGTTTCCAAAACAAGTCAGGGGTGAAAACTCCCTAATAGAGCAATTACTTTTTTTAAAAGAGTGACACTGGGTCGATGTTCAGTGTAAAAATATGCAACAATACAGAAAATCTAAATTGGGCAAACACTTTTCACAGCATTGTACTGTATATTGTGAAGGCAAACTTTGAAGTTAAGGGGAAGTGAAGGTAAACTTAAACAAAATATAATCAACTAAAGACTTGCTAACTTTATTACAAAGATTATTATTAGAGACAAGTCAAAGTACAAAGAATGTGTTATTGTTTACCTGAAACAGCTGGGACAGGTTGGCTTTCATTGTGATACCTTGCTGAGATGTAGTTAGGTCATGAAGTTGTACTTGACCAAAGGCTGCAAATACTTCCTCCTTTCCAGTCCACAACCTGCCCTGAATGTTATGCACATTCTTCAAAGAGATTTGAAGTTAGCAAAATCCCATGAACAAAGACAAAATGTAATTTAAAACTTTCAAAACTATGATCCTACATAAGAATTAAAATGACACTAGCCATACATTATTTAAGTGTAATTTGGCACTGTTCCAAGATACATAAAATATCTCTGCTAGTTCACCTGTTTGTTTTGGACTGTGACACAGATCTTTGAGTCTTGAGGAATTCTCTCAGTGCTGAAAGACTGGACTAATGAGGAGCACACCTAACAAATAAACCATATTATACAACAGTTAGTTTCATTCCTCAAATCTGATTGGCTGAGCTGTGTTCTAAGAGTGCTGATATAACAATCTGATAGCACTGAGGCTATATTTATTGTTTGCATCACAGTTGTCTGGCTCTTTGGATCATTAATTCAACCAATTTCTTCAGAAACACTGATTCAATCAGTGTTTGGGTGCTTCTTAATAGGAAGGCTGCATCCATCCTTGTGAGGATACTTCCTAGACCAGTCCTTCTGAGCCTTCTAGGTTTAAGTCCTACTCAGCAATGAATGCTAGAATGAGATGGTCTAGTCCAGGGGTGTACAATCCTGTTCCTGCAGGGCCAATGTCCTATTGAGTTTAGCTCCAACCTTTCCCAGTAGACTTGACTAGAAGTTTCTAGTAATTGTGAAGACCTTGAGTAGATGGATCGGGTCCATTTACTTAGGATTGGATCTAAACTCTGCAGGATAGTTACCCTCTAGGAGAAGGACTGGACACCCACGGTCTGCACGGCTACACAAATACTATTAAAAATAATTGTAAAAATACTTTATAATAAAAATCTTTATATTTACAGACACGTCAGGTTCCACCTCACTCCCTTACCCACGCACTCAATCACCGGAATACTGATCACCGCCACCTGAAGCTCATCATCACAGTCATCAACCACGCTACTTAAACCCCACACTCACACACACACATTGTCCGGTCTCATTCGTTGTACAACCTGTTGTATGCTTACCTCAAGGACTCCCAAAGTGATACTTACCTGTCTTCATCATCTCCTTCGTCTCCATCGTCTCCTGTTCTCCTCGTGTTCCTACCTGCCTGTGTGTGTGAGTGTTCCAGTCTGCCAGCTCCAGCGTCTCCTTCCACCATCACCTGCAGCACAAAGAAAAGGACAGTATTACCTCTCATTCATCTTCAAGATCATCATAACCACCATTTCACTTACCTGTTGCTCTGCTGATTATATCAATAAACATCCAAACTGCTTTTATCTCTGCTTCCGGTGTCTCTGTTGTAACAGAAGACCGGACCATAACAGCTATCCATCAGCATGAGCTACAATGACCCGTTTCAAGAGCTCGTGGACGCATTGCGCCGAGCACTCACTCCTCAACCACCGTCACCGTCACCAGCACCCACCGCCGCTGCTGCTTCCGCATCCACCGTCACCGCTGCTTCACCTGTGTTCACCGCCAGTCCCATGGCCAAACTGGCGCCCTACTCAGGATTGGCGGAGGACTGCAGCGGATTCCTCCTTCAGTGTGAGTTGGTCCTGGAGATGCAGCCGCACCTCTACCCCACAGACACGGCGAAAATAGCGTTCATAATTTCCCAACTGCAAGGTAAGGCCCTTCAATGGGCGGATTCCCTCTGGACTCAAAAAGGCTCAGTCGTTAAATCCTATGCTGCGTTCGTCTCCCACTTCAGAGAAGTCTTCGGAAAACCCTTGGCTGATTCTTCAACTGGTGAGAAATTGTATAATTTAAAACAAGGAAACAAGACTGTTAACGATTATGCCTTGCAGTTCAGAACGCTCGCCGCAACCAGCGGATGGAATGAACAAGCCCTCATCACCACCTTTCGACAAGGTTTGGAGCCTAATGTGCGGTTGCATCTCGCTGCATACGAGGACTCCATAGGACTCGAACGATTCATCCAACTCGCCATCCGTGTGGGTTCTCGTATGCAGTCGTGTCTCCTCGAGCACCAGGGCCAGCCACTGACCACCACTCTCCTCCGTCGGTCCGAACCCGTCAGCTCCCCAGAACCAGCCACCGAACCCATGCAAGTGGATAACTCCCGTTTGTCTCCAGCAGAAAGACAGAGAAGGCTGACCCTGAATCTTTGCTTATATTGTGGATCTCCTGGGCATGTCATCTCCACATGCCCAACCCGTCCTCCTCGGCCCGTGGTAAGTGCTATCATTCCCTCTATCCAAAAAATGAAACCACTCACTACTATAGTAAACCTTACTGCTGCTAATGCTTCCGTTCCAGTGGTGGCGCTCCTCGATTCAGGGTCAGCAGGAAACTTCATCTCCGGCGCCCTCTGTCGACACCTCGGGCTCAAGACCTCGCCTTCTCCGACTAACTACCAGGTCCACTCCATCACGGGCAAACCCCTGAGCCGTAAGATGATTCGGCGTGTTACTGGACCCCTTCAACTGCAAGTGGGTATCTTCCATACCGAGTACATCCATCTGCTGGTTCTGGAGGAGTCCACCACTGACGTGGTTCTAGGGCGCCCGTGGTTGGAACTCCACAATCCTACCATCTCCTGGCGCACGGGCGAAGTCCTGAAGTGGGGCGACCACTGCTTCTCCAGCTGTTTCCCAGAACTTCCTGTTCCAAGATCTCCTCTCTCCAAGAATCTCTCCATCAATGCTACCTCCATCGAAAGTCCTGTGGAAAAGCGCTCCATCGATGTTCCACCTGACTACGCCCCCTTCAGTGACGTCTTCTGCCCGCAACGCGCCTCCAAGCTTCCTCCACACCGGCCATGGGACTGTGCCATTGATCTGTTACCGGGTGAGCCAGTGCCTAGGGGACGCATCTACCCCCTATCAGTACCGGAGGAGAAGGCCATGGAGGAATACATCAAAGAGGCCCTTAACCAAGGATACATCCGCCCGTCTACTTCCCCTGCTGCTTCAAGCTTCTTCTTCGTGGCCAAGAAGGACGGAGGCTTGCGGCCTTGCATCGATTACCGCTCATTAAACAAGATAACTGTGAAATTCCGGTATCCACTTCCCCTCGTCCCAGCGGCCCTGGAACATCTCCGCGGTGCCACTGTGTTCACCAAGCTGGACCTCCGCAGCGCGTATAACCTCATCCGGATACGCGAGGGGGACGAGTGGAAGACCGCCTTCGTCACGCCCACCGGCCACTATGAATATCTGGTTATGCCGTATGGCCTGGTCAACGCCCCCTCCGTATTCCAGGATTTCATCCATGAGGTGCTCCGGGAGTTTCTCCACAAGTTTGTGCTGGTGTATATTGATGACATCCTCATTTACTCCCGGAGCTTGGCCGAACATCGCCACCACGTTGCGGAGGTCCTCAAGCGCTTACGGCAATTCCATCTCTTCCTAAAAGCAGAGAAGTGCTCGTTCCACCAGCCCTCTGTCCACTTCCTGGGATATGTGATTGACCACAGTGGCATCCGGATGGACGAGGGGAAGGTTTCTGCCATCCAGAACTGGCCAACTCCAAGTACCATAAAAGAACTCCAACGCTTCCTCGGCTTTTCCAATTTCTACCGTCGGTTCATCAAGAATTACAGCACCATCGTCAGTCCACTCACCAACCTCCTCCGTAAGCAGCCCAAGTCTCTGTCCTGGTCCCAGCCTGCCACAGAAGCCTTTGAAACTCTCAAGAAAGCCTTCACCACCGCTCCCCTCCTCGTCCACCCCAATCCGGACCTGCCATTCGTTGTGGAGGTGGACGCCTCCACCACCGGAGTGGGAGCGGTCCTTTCACAGCAGCAGGGGAATCCAAGTAGACTCCATCCATGCGCCTTCTTCTCCCGCAAGCTCAACCCGGCGGAGGTGAATTATGATATCGGGGACCGTTAACTCCTGGCTGTCAAGCTCGCCCTTGAGGAGTGGAGGCATTGGTTGGAGGGAGCAAACCACCCATTCCAAGTTCTAACTGACCATAAAAACCTTGAGTATCTGAAAGCTGCCAAACGACTCAACCCTCGCCAAGCCCGGTGGGCAATGTTCTTTTCAAGATTTAACTTCTCCATTTCATACCGCCCTGGTTCCAAGAACCTCAAAGCCGATGCTCTCTAACGTCTCCACGCTCCCAAGGAAAAGAATGATGATCCCGAAACTATCCTGCCTGAGTCAATCTTCATGAGCCCCATCGAGTGGTCGGAAGAGACCTTACCCTCCTCCAATGCCTCCTCACGCACACCGCCGGGTTGTCCCCAGGGCTTGCGTTACATCACCAGGACACAACGTACTCCACTTCTGCACTCCGTTCACTCATCACTTGGCACTGGTCACCCGGGGGTCAATGAGACCCTCTCGCTGCTCAAACAGTGCTTCTGGTGGCCAAACATGGCCAGCGACGTCAGAAGGTACGTGCAGGGCTGCAGGGAGTGCACCATCTCCAAGAGCCCACGCCATCTTCCAACCGGCAAGCTCAATCCTCTGCCCGTTCCTGAGAGACCCTGGTCACACCTGGGAGTGGACTTCGTCACCGATCTCCCCGAGTCTGATGGTCACACCTGTATTCTGGTCGTCGTCGACCGTTTCTCCAAAGCCTGCCGTCTGATCCCCCATGGCCACAGCTGAATTAATGTTCAACCATGTCTTCCGTCATTATGGAATCCCCGAGGACATAGTCTCTGACAGAGGACCTCAATTTGTCTCTCGAGTCTGGAACTGGCGTTCTTCTCCCTCCTGGGTGTGACCGTCAGCCTATCGTCTGGATACCATCCTCAGTCGAACGGGCAGACGGAACGGAAGATCCAGGAGATCAGCCGCTTCCTGCGTACCTTCTGTCACGGCCACCAGGACTCCTGGAACCAGTACCTGGGTTGGGCCGAGTACGACCAGAACTCCCTCCGTCAAGCCACAACTGGATTAACACCTTTTCAATGCGTACTCGGCTTCCAATCCCCACTGTTCCCCTGGGACGGGGAACCCTCCAACGTTCCAGCAGTCGACTACTGGTTCCGGGAGAGCGAGAGGGTATGGGACTCAGCTCACCACCAGCTGCAGAGAGCCCTGCGCAGGCGCGAGATGACAGCCGACCTTCGGCGCTCCCACGCTCCAACCTACCAACCGGGGCAGAAGGTCTGGCTGTCCACCAGAGACATCAGGATGCGCCTGCCCTGCAAGAAGCTGAGTCCCCGCTTCATTGGCCCGTTCACCATCCTTCGACAGATCAACCCCGTCACCTACCGGTTACAACTTCCTGCACAGTACAAAAGAATTCATCCCACCTTCCATGTGTCACTATTAAAACCTCACCACCCTTCTGTTCTTCCTTCCACAGAACCTGACGTGGCAGCCGTCGATCCCCCCCTTCCACTCATCCTGGATGATGGAACTGCCTACGTGGTGCGAGAGATCCTGGACTCCCGGCGCCGTGGTGGTCTCTTAGAATATCTGGTGGATTGGGAAGGCTATGGCCCCGAAGAACGCTCATGGGTCCCCAAGAATGATATCCTTGATCCTACTCTGTTACAGACTTTCCACACCAACCACCCAGACAGACCTGCCCCACAACCTCGAGGACGACCACCATGACGTCGGGGTCCTCGGCCCTCAGGAGCGGGCCGTGGGAGGGGGGGTACTGTCACAGACACGTCAGGTTCCACCTCACTCCCTTACCCACGCACTCAATCACCGGAATACTGATCACCGCCACCTGAAGCTCATCATCACAGTCATCAACCACGCTACTTAAACCCCACACTCACACACACACATTGTCCGGTCTCGTTCATTGTACAACCTGTTGTATGCTTACCTCAAGGACTCCCAAAGTGATACTTACCTGTCTTCATCATCTCCTTCGTCTCCATCGTCTCCTGTTCTCCTCGTGTTCCTACCTGCCTGTGTGTGTGTGAGTGTTCCAGTCTGCCAGCTCCAGCGTCTCCTTCCACCATCACCTGCAGCACAAAGAAAAGGACAGTATTACCTCTCATTCATCTTCAAGATCATCATAACCACCATTTCACTTACCTGTTGCTCTGCTGATTATATCAATAAACATCCAAACTGCTTTTATCTCTGATTCCGGTGTCTCTGTTGTAACAACTGAACAAAGGACATGAAACAAAGGCTGCCTTCCAAGGATATATCAAATTGAGGAGGCCTTCAACGGCACTTGATGACATGGTATGCAAGGTATCCAGCCTTCCCATTGAGAAGCATCCACTGTCTTTGTGAGTGTGTCCCTGAATCATGCACTCAACCGATTTGTTTAACAACACAAATTTATTCAGTAACAAAACAAGTATTCATCTTTATGAGTTAGTCATCGAATCATCCACTCAACTGGTTTGTTCAAACAATACCAATTTCTTCAGAAAAGAAAAAAGATTGTATTTATAAGTGAGTCATTGAATCATTCATTCAGCCTATTTGTACAAACCACTGAGTCGTTCATGAACACTTTTTTTTTTATTTATTTTTTTATTGCTGCAGCAAAAACAGACAAAGCAACTGGCCATATTGTGTCTAAAATGTAAGTTACTCTTATAACATCTTGTTTATTGAACTTTTGTATAAAAAACATATGTGGCCTTAGTATTTACATTAATTGTCAATTAATAAAGCTAAAATGACTTAAATGACTTGGGTGACTTTACCATAACAGGCTATGTACTGTAATGCAGCCTAATTATTACACAGTGTGTTGAAAAAGTTCAGACTTACATATGGCTGTTGTGGTTGGAAACCCAGAGTAAGGATGTGAATGGCCTTTTTGTTTCCATGGACTAGAACTTTTGATTCCAAAGTGTAAACCTTCTGATGAAGATGACTTGTGAATGTCTCCTGGAGGATGAGACTCTGAGGGAGAAATTTGAATGGTTGTCTGTTGGAAGAAGCAAAAACATAACTAAACACTTATATAGTGTAATACAGTACTGTGGAGGATAAAGTCAGTGATTTGTTCCTACTGCAGTCGCCACTATCATCACTATTCTTAGTTGTTTTCATATTCCAGACAGACCTGAAGTTTAGCTTCCATCTTTTCTGATAAACCCTCCTGTCCTTCCGTATCTCCTCTATGGCACCCTCCATCTGTATCTCTGCATAAGGATTTTTGAGATCCGACAGGGTCAATGTTGTCATCAAAAGCCTCTTCTTTAGCTTCTGCCCATAAAAAAGAAAATAAAGTCCAGAACAACTAACATTTATGCAAATTCAGGTTTAGATCAGTACATATTTTGGACACATATATAAACCTCAAAAGCATGAAAACGTTTTCTGGTACCTTATCCAGAGTACTGAGAATGGCGGAAATATTGAGGTCCTGCTTGCCGTAGCCTGCACTTATTTCCAGAGTCTTCACTTGCTTACCATTGCCTACAGAGATTTGCCCGTTCAAGGCTGGTGTCCAGGCTGTGCTGATGGAGTATGAAGCTTTAACTCCACGCTTACCCAGCATGCTCCATCCACCAACCTGGAACAAAACCAGTACAATTAAGATCATGCACTTATCCTGAAGTTGCTCCAGGGGGACCATCTAAACATTTCTAAGGCTCAGGAATGAGGTAGCTTGACAGAAATTATTAAAAAACTGAGTGATTTAATCAGGTGTTGAACAGAAGGTACACTCACTTTGATATAACTGACAGTCGGTGTGAAAATTTGTAGCTGGCCTTGGCGTTCTTTACCCCTGTCCTTGAAGAAACCTTCCAGTGTAACACTTCGGATGTTCACCAGTTTCCGTGTGGTGACCTCAGAACTGAACTGTGTGATGCCACGCTGGGGCTGAGTTAGTTTTTGAGCAATGTACACATAAAGCCAGGGTGAATCCATGTTGAATGAACCTGTGGACAATGAATGACAAGCACACGTTCACATAGTTAGAATATATATTTTAATTAACCACAATTCATTTTTGTCATTCCCGACATTTCAATAACTCTATCTTCTTCAATAAAAACAAGAGATATTGAGGTGGAAAAAGAAATGTGATTTCAGTTTCATTCTTGATTGTGTGGGTGGGGTTTAAAGTTAGATTATTTTAATATATTAATTATAATATATTAATTTGCAATACTTTTAAGTCATACTGTGGCCCTCTAGTGGGTCCAATGGTCTAAATAAAGTAAAACTAAAACACTTAAAGGGGCTCTATGTAAGATTTTTACTTTAATAACACATAAAAATACCCCATGTTTGTAGATATTTAAGAAACATGTTAAGTTCACCTACTTGTTTCTCAGAAAAACAATTCTACAGCCAAATATTCTACTTTGAAAATGTGCGTTCTGTGTCGGAATGTCTGTTTTTGTTTTGGTCTGTGCGAAACCTCGTGCTGCAGTTTATCCAATAGTATTTCGACATCACAGGTTGCCAGTTGGCGGAAAACACCGCTTATTGCAACCATGGAAACCAGTAAACAAACTGGGTCAGAGAATCGGGCAATAACGTCAGCTGCGCGTTCCTGCTCTCTTCTCTGTCACGGTGAAGTGACACACACCCGCGCGGGCGCCTCCTCTCTCTCTCTCATCTCAGTCGCTCCGGTAAGTAGGCCTAGTGCTTGTATTGCGCATAATTTTAGTCATTCCCGCAGGTCTCGTGCGCACTACTGATCTATATAAGTGAAGCGAACAAGCCACGCTCAGTCTCAAACAGAAACAGAAGTCAAACAGAGTCACAAGTACCAAAATAAGCACCTTCCTGCGCTTAAACTGTCAAATACATACAAAAGTATGTCAAAACCAGCGGCACAGGCAATCTTGGCGAGTATACAGATAAACACAGTCAGTTTTGAATCGTTAAATAGCTAAGAAAGTGAGCTCATGTCGTGTGTAACAGTATTGGGTCCGTTGAACACCGTTCATAAACTCTTAAAGGGACAGCAGTCCAATATTCCTGCTGCTGTCTGTCATGTTAATCAAAGAACAAAAGACAAAGAAAATCACTTTCTGCTCTTGACTGAATACGTTTCATAACTTTAATGGTAAGAATTATTTGCAATAAAGACTACAGAAATTAAGGTAACTAATGCAAAATAACACAATGTGTTATTTTACATTTGATTACTTTAATTTCTGTAGTATTTCTTACCTGAATAAAAACCCAGTTAACCCGAAAAACTTAGTTTCATAGCTCTCTTTATTCTATTGCATTTATTTGAGCTGTTTATATTTTATTACTGACTCTTTTTTTTGTGAAGTTCCTAAACGTAATTTAGGGAGGAGCGAGCCCATCTAATCTTCCAATCAACAGCCAGAGTATATAAGCAGCTGCTTACCTCTCTTCAGTCTCAGCTGTTTCAGCATCCCTCCACCTCCCCAAACTCCACCTTCATTTCAGGTACCTTGCCCTATGTAATCACATCCTATATTTATTCACTGGGGGGTGTATCAGAGCTTGAGTTGAAGATGCTTCATCGAGCCCCTCCTCAGTGGACAGCAAGCCAAATTAGCTAACCTAATACCCTAAAGATTATATGGGAAAACGAACTCGTTAAATGAAAATAAAACTCTGCATTGAAGAAAAGTAGATTTTTGTTTGTATATGTTGTCATTTATAGCTCTTAGAAAGAAAATCGAAATCGGCAAAAAATAGGTATCGGCCGATCACACTAACAAAAAATCGGAAATCGGAATTGACCAAGAAAATTGCAATCGGTGCATCTCTACTAAAAAGCCTCTGAATCCATCTAAATATCTCTATGAACAACCGCATATCAAAACAGATAAATCAACTCATCAGCTTACAGAGTTTAAGTCTCCTCAGCTTTCATTGTCAATTGCACTCCCTATTGTTGCTGGCAACCATATGCTGTGAAAGCTGGCAACCCGCGTCTTTGAACGAGGGGGCGGGCCAAACAATATTTTGAATTTGGACTGCAATACCTATTTTGAACACTGGGTGTCATTATTACATAGAGCCCCTTTAAAAACTACATTCAATCACTTTACATACTAGAAGTAAATAGGGGCATTTGCACCTGCTAGTTATAGTAACTAGCCACCAGGGGTGCATTTCCCGTACAATGACATTTGCTGCTTTACTACCATAGTACATCGCTGAGCAAATCAACTAGGTATTCATGACTGTTTTCTAAAACCGTTCAGCCATGTTGGTTAATGATGTCACGCAGGTGGTGGAGTAATAACTTCTTTAAATGAATCCGTTTGAGATCAAATGAATGATACATGTTTTGCTATAAATTACAGACATGGCATCTGGGGACTAATTCTCTCTCTCTCTCTCTCTCTCTCTCTCTCTTCTATTTCCAGATTCAACCATAATTCTTACGTACTAGAGTACGTACGCACATGCACACTCTTCAAAAACATTGTTTAAAATCTCTTGACAAACTGAAATATGTAAATGACATTTGTATATATTCGAAATAGAAGATATACATTGTACTTAAAGGGGTGGTTCATTGCGATTTCAATTTTTTAACTTTAGTTAGTGTGTAATGTTGCTGCTTGAGCATAAACAGTATCTGCAAAGTTACAGCGATGAAAGTCCAATGCAAACGGATATATTGTCTTTTAAAGTTATGGCAGTTTAATGCCTACACCGAGCTTCTTCCCGGGTTGGTGACATCATAAACCCTGCAATTAACATAAACCCTGCCCATGGGAACACGCAACAAAGTGGACGAGGCCATGTCACGTGGCATTATGGAAGCAGAAGAGTTGTCTAAACCGGACTCGCGCTGCGCAACGCGATGTGTCAAAAGATAATAGAACCCATTATAATCAGTGATATTGTCTACATTGGATGCGGCGCTGAAGACAGCTTCCAGAATCTACACGAGTTCAATGCTGGATTTGCACCAAGTCTATTACTGAAAGATGAAGCAGTTCCCACTTTAAAAGCAGAAGCTGCTGTTAATGGGCCCCTAACTGTAAGTACGTTTTATTGTACATGCCTTTTAAATGTATTATGTTGCTATTTTTTGGTTACATCAAGGACGTAAACAAAGACCAATGCGTTTTTGCTTCACTAGCCAGTTAGCTAAATTCTATTGCATACTTCTCCAACAAACGCTAACAAACACCAACAAACTTCTATGTTCATAGACAAACAGTTGTTCACGCTATAAATTAAACGATGCCTTTAGAAAAATGCTACTACTCAGTCATGTATTCAGCTACAGTAAAACTTTATCAGGATAAAACCGTATATTGAAAGCTAACAGAAAGCAGTAACATTTACAAGTGACACCATATCTAAACACTTTGACACAAAAGGAAATACTTTCCAATTCATAAACATCCTTTAAAAACCGTGCTTGCAGAGGTTCTGTTTGACCCTCTTCATCATTACTGCTATCTGGGTCTGATTCGGGCTCAATTTGATACGGCAATATAGAAGCCATTATTTCCACTGAAGCACTTGTAACAACTAATGTTAAGGGGTGTGGTGTTTCCGGAAGCTTCAGCGAATCACAATACACTGGGCCAGCTAACCAATCTGAGCACATTGTGTATTTTGGAGGGAGTGGTATCAGAATCAGGAAGTCAAACCAGCCATTCAAATGACAATGGAAACAGCGGTGTAGAATAAATATATGAAAAACACAGCATTTTTTTTTTTTTAACTAAGCATTAAGACATGTTAAACTGCGCCCCCATAAACACAATCAAGCCTAGGAAAAAAAACACTGAACCACCCCTTTAATGTCAGCTTGCTTATTTTGCTCAAGATAACAATTTATTAAGTTCACATGTCATAAAATCAAGAAACTATGCTTCTAACCACAGCTGGAGAGCTGTCGTTCTAACCACAAATGTTTGCAATGTAGTTTGTGAATGTTTGTTTGATCGATTGTTTCGGGAAACACCAAATCGTTAAACTATGTTAGTACCGACAGAACTTGCAATGTCAGTTGGCTAACGATGCTTTTGGGAAACGCACCCCAGGGCGGTTCCCTGAGAACAAAATTTTCCCTTAGGTCTATTTTTCTGAGTGTATTCGCGCAGTCAGTAGGAACTCTGGAGTTTTGTAAGCAGGCCAACAGCAATGTCATTTAAGCACAGCATTCAACAATGTCAACAACTGGAGGATGGAGGACACTGTGGTTGGAGCTGTGTTTTTGTGGGTTTCGTGATATGCGAAATGGACTGTAGACATATAAGTTATGAGATTGAAAGAGCAAAAAGGAGGGCTAAGATACGAAATCTCCTACAACATCTTGCAGTGCTTCATGACATCAAGGCAGTGTTGAAAGGAACATGCACAGTTAAATAATCCACAAATATCCAATGTCAACTGATATGATAAATAATAATAACAAAAATCACTAATATTGGCAGATAAGATCTGGTATTGTGTATCTCTAAAATCTACAACTTTGCAAATGAGAGACTGATTTTTTTTGTGACCATCAAGGGAAAACATACAAAATATACACACCTTCCCACTTATGAAGGGAGGTCTTTGACACATCCTTCCAGTGGACA
The DNA here is from genome assembly GCF_018812025.1 of Megalobrama amblycephala. Taxonomy (NCBI): domain Eukaryota; kingdom Metazoa; phylum Chordata; class Actinopteri; order Cypriniformes; family Xenocyprididae; genus Megalobrama; species Megalobrama amblycephala. The sequence continues at coordinate 17,037,577 of NC_063060.1, read as the reverse complement.
CCAGCTACCAAAGGAATTTGATTGTTGTAATTGATTTTCAGGTGGGTGCTGCTCTCAGACTTTTGTTTCTTGAAATAAGAGTGCAGAAGCTGAGTTCTGTAATTCAGTCCTCTGTCTAGAAGTCGCAGGCTGAGCTGGAAGAGGCAGTAAACGTTATTATTGGACAAAATCATACAAGACCAAAGTCTAAAAATGTAATAATATGCGATAGTACATTTGATGTACACAGTCTAGATTAAATTGGAATATTTTAGTTAAGTTGAACCTCCACAGCATAATTGGTGAGGCCTGGTCCAGTCTGGTTTCTGAGTGACTGATTGAAGAGGATCCTGTGTTTGTTGCTGCTCTGGTTCCACTGCTTTCCATAGCTTATATCAAGTGATGACTGAACATGGATTGGGCTCCGTTCATGTCTAAGGAGAATCTGTTGGTTGAAACAATAAGCAGGTTTCCATATTTGTTGTTATAAACCAGCATAGAATGTGTGAAAGAAACCAGGTGGGAGCCAGTACTAGAATTAATTACATTATATATATTGTTGTTTGTCCAGATCTATTAACTTATTCAAAAATATATAAAAAATGCAATTCACACATACAATCAAAACACACCTCTTCTATGATGAGTATGAGTGGACCCCTGTAGCCCCTTACGACTGTGTCTTTTTATGACAAGGCAAGATTAGTTCAAGTTGTAAAATGTCATTTACTGTGACCCCTTTAAAAATGTAATGATATTTATAAATTAATTATTCATTATATTTATAATTGATTCTTTTCCTCTTTAAATATATACTACTGTTCAAAAGTTTGGGGTTGGTTGGGCAATATATATAATATATATATGGTAACACTTTATTTTAGGGTCTTTTAACTAGTTGATTATTAGCATGCATATTACTAGAATATTAGCCGTTTATTAGTACTTATTAAGCAAATATCAGTGCCTTATTCTACATGACCTTGTTCTACATTCTTAATCCTACCCAATACCTAAACTTAACAACTATCTTACTAATTATTAATAAGTGGTAAATTAGGAGTTTATTGAGAGGAAAGTTGTAGTTAATAGTGAATATGTGTTCCCTATACTGAAGTGTTACCACATATATATTTTTAAGTGTCTTATGCTCATCAATGCTGCATTTATTTGATAAAAATACACTTTATAATAGAGATAAATATACAGAGATAAATTCATAGTTCATACAGTGCTCAGCGTAAATGAGTACACCCCCTTTGAAAAGTAACATTTTAAACAATATCTCAATGAACACAAAAACAATTTCCAAAATGTTGACAAGACTAAGTTTAATATAACATCTGTTTAACTTATAACATGAAAGTAAGGTTAATAATATAACTTAGATTACACATTTTTCAGTTTTACTCAAATTAGGGTGATGCAAAAATGAGTACACCCCACAACAAAAACTACTACATCTAGTACTTTGTCTGGCCTCCATGATTTTTAATGACAGCACCAAGTCTTCTAGGCATGGAATGAACAAGTTAGCGACATTTTGCAACATCTATCTTTTTCCATTCTTCAAGAATGACCTCTTTTAGAGACTGGATGCTGGATGGAGAGTGATGCTCAACTTGTCTCTTCAGAATTCCCCATAGGTGTTCGATTGGGTTCAGATCAGGAGCCACTGAATCACTTTCACCCTGTTCTTCTTCAGAAATGTGTTTAGGATCATTGTCATGTTGGAAAAGTGCACGACGACCAAGGGCACGGAGTGATGGTAGCATCTTCTCTTTCAGTATAGAGCAGTACATCTGTGAATTCATGATGCCATCAATGTAATGCAGCTCCCCGACACCAGCAGCACTCATGCAGCCCCACATAAGGACACTGCCACTTCCATGTTTCACTGTAGGCACCATACATTTTTCTTTGTATTCCTCACCTTTGCGACGCCATACAATTTTGAAGCCATCAGTTCCAAAAACATTTATCTTGGTCTCATCACTCCAGAGTATAGAGTCCCAGTAGTCTTCATCTTTGTCAGCATGGGCCCTGGCTAACTCTAGACGGGCTTTTTTGTGGCTGGTCTTTAGGAGAGGCTTCTATCGTGGACTGCACCCATGCATGCCATTCCTCTGCAGTGTACACCGTATTGTGTCACGGGAAATAGTCACCCCAGTTTGGCTTTCTACTTCTTTAGATAACTGCAGTGAACTTGCATGCCGATTTTCTTCAACCCATCTCATCAGAAGACGCTCCTGTTGAGGTGTTAACTTCCGTGGACGACCTGGACGTCTCTGTGAGATGGTTGCAGTTCCATCTTTTTAAAAATTTAGCTTTGCTCCAGAGACTTTCAGTGGGGTGTACTCATTTGCATCACCCTAATTTGAGTAAAACTGAAAAATTTGTTCTCTAAGTTATATTATTAACTTTACTTTCATGTTATAAGTTAAACAGATGTTATATAAAACTTACTCTTGTCAACATTTTGGAAATTGTTTTTGTGTTCATTGAGATATTGTTTAAATGATATTGTTTTGTGTTCATTGAGATATTGTTTACTTTTCACTGTATATATTATCTCTACATTATATTAAGGCTATATACAAACAGTGAGTTCTTTATTCATTGTCAGTGTAATTATTTTTAATTATCGTATTACATAATGTTTTACATAATGTATGACATAGAGTTACATAATGTTTTTTTTTAAGTTAACTCAACTAATTCATTCCAGTTAGTCATCTTAAATAATAACAATAATAATAATAAAAAAAAAATCATCATCTAATGAGTAACAGGTAGTGTTTTGAACTTTACAATTTTTTGTCAAGGCAACTTCAGAATGTTTAGCATTTAGCGAAGAGGCGACAACCACTACTGATCCTCTCGAGGCTGCTGTAAGCGATCCTGAAGTCTCTGCCTGCTCTGACAAGGCCAAGATTGAAATATTTTCAATATTGCAGCGTGGAATCACCAGTTGCTCACAAAATGATGGACAATGATTCACATTTTGTGTGCGTCATTTCCCATGATAATAAAATTAAGTCTAATTTTCTTATTCTCATTTTTTGGTTTCATGCTGAAAGGGTGTTTGTTGTGAATGTGTTTTGTGTGCGTCATTTCCCGTGATAATAAAATTAAGTAAATTATTAAATAAATGAGTAAATACTCAAGAGTCAAATGACACCCATGCAATATATGTGTGTGTCTGTGCTTAATGTATTTGTATACATTTTAAGGAACACTTAATATGAATGCAACTAATGTCCAATAAAGTTTGGTTTCATGCTGAAAGGGTGTTTGTTGTGTGTGTGAAATATGATGGTCAATAAAAAACACATGCAAACTTATATATATGTGTGTGTGTGTGCAGGGACGTGCACAGGAATTTTGAGGGTCAGTTGCTCTGACCTAAAAAAAGGGCACTCCCCTACCAACACCCCCCCTCACGGGCTATATGAAGGACTGAGAATAACCGTGGTATAAGCGGAATAATTGACTCCGCTTCGAGTCGTGACCGAATCACCACCTCAGGTGTGCATTATTTTTCTAATAATTCAACGGCCCGTCGTCAATTATTCCTTACTTGAATCACAGCTTAAATAGTGTTTTGACATCGACAACCCAAGTGCATTTTACCTCAAACTTGCGTCTAGTTAACTTTCTAAAGTAGCAATCGCTTCTCAGGTCGACATTAACACACTGACAAAATTATATTCAGAATTAAAAATATTTTTATACCACTTTTTAATATGTGATTGAGTAAAGGTTTTCGCGAGATACCAACCTTTCGCGAACTTGCTTCCAACACTCGTTCTCATGGAGGGGCTGTGCGCGCGCGAGACGCGAGTATGTGAGAGACGCGTGAGTGAGAGACGCAGGGAAATGAAATGCAGCTGAACGTTTGCTCTATGAAAGACATTGACAAAGACGAAAACTAAGGACATTTAATCTATACTTTTATTTTATTTTAGTTAGTTTTGCCAAACACACATTACAGTTTTGGTTAGTTATCGTTTTTTTTTGTAATGCCTCGTTTTTATTTTTATTTCAGTTAACGACGATGTTTTTTCCCACCTAGTTTTCGTTTTTTCGTTCGTTTTCGTTAACGATTATAACCTTACTCACCTTTCCGACAACGTTAAGTCGTCTCACCCGACAACCGCGACAATCTCCTTCTAGTGCCGCTCATGCAGGCTCAGCTCAGGTGCCGGTCGCGTGCAGCGCTGCAGCCACGTAAACAGAGTTTGCCCTTCCCCTACTGACTTTCACTTTCGGACGGGTGCCCGAATCTGGAAGTGAATGAGGCTGTGCGATTTTTTTTTATTTATCTAGGCCAGTGGTTCTCAACCTTTTTGGGGCCAACGCCCCCCTATCCATTATCCAGGTCCTTTACCGCCCCCCAAACACCATCAGCCTACATCATGAATCCATTTTCCAAACCGTGTTTTTGTCTTATCCTGAATCACTATGACACACCTATAATAAGAGTTTAGCCTATATTTTATATTTACAGCTCTGGAAAAAATTAAGAGACCACTCCAAGTTCAGAAATCAATGTTAAGTGGTCTCTTAATTTTTTCCAGAGCTGTATATTGGTAGGCTACTATTAGACTGGTTCGAGTCGGCACCGCTGCGGAGTACAGTAGGCTACCTGCAGTACCAAGACGCCTGCAATTTTGGTTATTTACCGCTAGAGCTCCAAAAGTTACGGACTGCAGCTTTCATAATTAAAAAGCATGTCACTGAAAGCCAAATAACAGATTTGATTTGACTGAACAGTGGCAGGCAGCCGGGACAAGCTGGAACCGGAACCTCCGAAATCTGATTTGGGGGATCCCCCTCTCATATAACACCAAAAGTGGTCCATGCCGGGTTTTGTGTTTTCCAGCACATACGCAGCAACATATAAAGCAGTGGCTGTCAAACTTTTTTTTAAAGAACGACTTTTTTTTTTTTTTTTATTGACGCGACAAAACCAAGTCAAGTCAAGCATAAGAATACTAAAATATATAATATAATATACATATACAGAACAAGAATAAAAACTGGTAAGTAGCTATAAACTAACCCAAACGAATTAATTTGAAGCGAAACTGAAAGTAAAAACCGGTGTTCAGCAGCCTACCTCTCTCGTTTGGCACGAATTCAAATGTTTCCATATTAGCTATGTATTTGGATGCTGAACTTTTATTTATTGTGTCAAATAGGATTTGTACTTCACTCCCGTTTCAATATCAAAGAAAAAAATCATCCTCTTCACATGAGCAAAAATGTGTTTGGCAGGACCAGTTTCAGCGGTGGTCACGCTGAACGGTACAGATAGGATACTACGGAGTATGTATGAGCAGTGTAATTTTTTATATGTTTGGCTGACGGTATTTTATTTTGATAGTGAACATGCTGCGATGTCAAGTTTGCAATGAATAACCTATGTTGAGTGCGCACGCGAGGCGCCGGCGCAATCACTTCAACTAGTTTCCTACCAACAGAAACAACTTAAATAGCCTAACGTAATTTACAGATATGAGTAAGACATTATTCGATACTGCGAAGTTTACTTTTATGAAGGGAACTTGTGACTACAGAGAGAGCTATTTGTGTTGTTGGATATCGTTTTATTGAAATGCTGTGAGGAGACGCAGAAGAACTGATGAAATACTGGTTAAACAAGTAGCCTATATGCCCATACACTGGCAGTCTCCACATGAACGCGCTCGCGCACAAAATAACTACGAGTTTAAACATCTGATTTCTATGTCGAGGGCTGTTTGTCAGACTTTGTTGGGCCTAATACATAATGACATGGTGTTTTACGCACAAATGGTCACTACACACCATGAGTAGCAATGGTTTCCATCACCTTGACGCGCATTTGAACTAACGCAAAAATCTGCGTCTGCCTATTGAATTTCTTTGATAATTCTGGACAGTAAAAACGACCATAGGCGGCTATACGGTCATTTCAGCGCTAATGTGTGCACTTAGGATTTATACGCATTTAGGAGAGTATTGCAAGAAGCTGCTTACATTAATCTTACTTTGGAAAAAAATAAATAAATACAATCATGATTTTTCATAAAAAAAATATGTTATAATTATAGACTTAAATACCTTGGTATCAGCTTAATGTTATCATCAATGGTAGGCCTATAATTAATTCAATTCAAATTTATTTGGTTTGTCATGATTAATTTGTGTCCATAATAAGTAGCCTAAAATAAAAACAAATTAAAAATTAAAAAAAATATTCTAACAAGAATAAACACATATGAACAATTATTAAATTATTAATGTATTATTAATTATTTTCAACTAGCCTATCTTGAAATTATCCAAGCAGCGTTTTGCGCTCAGATGTGACGGCGAAATTACCTAAATGTGATTACAGATTATATTTAAATTAATTAGGCCTATCCATCAAATTGTCATGTTCTCCTTACAGTCTGGCGAGTTAACAATAATGCCCAGTAAATTACTTTGTGAACAAAGAAAACATTTTGGCATTAGGCATTAAAAATGTAAAAGTTTTACCTTACAAATAGAATTTAGTTTCATTCATTTTAAAATTCGTCACCGGAGTGAATGGGAACATGATTTATTGAAAATATTTGAAAATATAAGTGGTTCTTAAGTCAGTACTTTTTAATGGCTTGTCAACTTTCCATTCCTCCGCTGCGTGGTTCAGCGCTGGATTCAAGGCACCACCGGATTGTTAAGCGCGAAACACATTTTTGTGCACGTGAATTCATGTCAGCGCTTGAGCGCTGATCTATGACTGGAAAAATAATCGTTGCAAAAGAAACGATACATAGCCTAGCTTACATGTTGCATTAAACTGGCAGATTTTAGAAAGTTGTAGGCAATTCTTTTGCAAGTAATTACACGTTTAATCTTGTCATGCCTGGATCTTTGGGTAAACTCGTGAACGCCCCCCAAGAACACCTGAACGCCCCCCTTTTAAAAATCTTGCTTCCAACGCCCCCCAATGTTCTCTGAACGCCCCCGGTGAGAAACACTAATCTAGGCCTACGTGAAATTCTGCATCCATTGTACGATTTTTTATTTATTTTTTTCCACCTCGGAAGGGCAACTTGAGTCGAGAAGGGCATATGGGCAGTTGCCCGGGCAACCTGAGCAACCCCCCTGTGCACGTCCCTGTGTGTGTGTGTGTGTGTGTGTGTGTGTGTGTGTGTGTGTGTGTGTGTGTGCGTGCGTGCGTGTGTGTGTGTGTGTGTTTTTGTTGAGTATCATATTTCATATATCAGGCTTTTATGGCTCCTATATGCAATTCATTGCAATTCAGTGATAATTGAGAGATAGACAAATAAATGGTCCCCAAAAGCCTGTTGTGTCAGATTTGACATTTACATTATCATAAACAAATGTAAAAAGAATTTTAATTTTTAACGTTAAAAAATGATGTATGAATAATCAAATAAAAGTTGCTTCAGTCCAGTAAATGTTCATCTTACATTTATTTTATAAAAACCATTAAAGATTTCACAGCAAATAAAGTTGAAAACAGTTGTGCCGCTTAATATTGTTGTTGTTATGATCACCGTCTGTTCCTGTCAGTTCCCGGACTACATTACCCATAATCCTCCCTGCCTATCACCTGCACTCACTCCACCAATCACTATCACCAATCACCACACCCAGCTGCAGTACATTAACAGGACTATAAAGGACTCATACACACACCACCTCACGGCGAAGTCTTGATTACCCTGTGTGTCAATTCTAAGCGTTTCCCTGTGTTTATCCTGTTTCCCTGTCTGTTCCTGTTCCTGCCTTTGACCCTTGCCTTGCCATCCTGTTCTGTGAATGTTATCTGCCTGCCTCGATCTACTGCCTGTACCCTGACTACGATTCTGCCTAGCCCTTGCTGTTCCTGTTTGCCCCTGCTTAGACCCTGCCTGTACGACCACGCTTACCACTGTAAATAAAAGCTTGCATATGGATCTTACCATGAGTCCCGCTACGTTACAGAAGACTTCGCCGCAACAACGATCCAGCAGCTTTCCCGGAAAACGTTTACACGGTATGGACATCACTCAGTTGTTATTATGGAGTTCGCAGGGCACGCGATCGTTAGAGGAATATGTGCAGGAATATTTGGATATTGCTCACCTCTCTGATCTACCAGACTGTGCTTTGATTGACTTCTTCTGTGATGGCGTCAACCAACCTCTCCAGGATAAACTAAGACGAGAGGGACCGCGTTCATCACTCAGCAGCTTTTTGGACTTTGCTTTGTTGTCGGTTGGTTCTCTGCTTACTGTGGGGGTCGCTGAGGAATGTGACACCATGGTAGATCACGTAATGGCCGCCGCGCCAGGTAACACGCACAAGATGGCGGCTATCATCACAACAGCAACAGTTCATGTCGCCGCTGATCGCCCAGAGCAACGTCACGCCTTCGTTGATCGCCCAGAGCAATGTCACGTCGCCGCTGATCGCCCAGAGCAACGTCATGCCTTCGCAGATCGCCCAGAGCAACGACACGCCTTCGCTGATCACCCAGAGCAATGTCACGTCGCCACTGATCGCCCAGAGCAACGTCACGCCTTCGTTGATCGCCCAGAGCAAAGTCACGTCGACGCTGAATCACGTCACATCTCTGGATCTGTCTGGGAGTGGAGAGGGTTGCGTTCCAGTGTGGCTGATTCACCGCTGATGTCGGCGCGAGCGGCTGGAATTCCCAAGCATCAGCCGGCCACTTCGCACTCAAGCCCGCCGGCCGCCTCGCTCTCAAGCCCGCCGGCCGCCTCGCTCTCAAGCCCGCCGGCCGCCTCGCTCTCAAGCCCGCCGGCCGCTTCGCACTCAAGTCCGCCGGCCGCTTCGCACTCAAGTTCGTCAGACGCTTTGCACGCAAGTGCATCTGTTTCAACGCTCTCAAGTGCGCCTGTTTCAACGCTCTCAAGTGCGCCTGTTTCAACGCTCTCAAGTGCGCCTGTTTCAACGCTCTCAAGTGCGCCTGTTTCAACGCTCTCAAGTGCGCCTGTTTCAACGCTCTCAAGTGCGTCTGTTTCAACGCTCTCAAGTGCGTCTGTTTCAACGCTCTCAAGTGCGTCTGTTTCAACGCTCTCAAGTGCGTCTGTTTCAACGCTCTCAAGTGCGTCTGTTTCAACGCTCTCAAGTGCGTCTGTTTCAACGCTCTCAAGTGCGTCTGTTTCAACGCTCTCAAGTGCGCCTGTTTCAACGCTCTCAAGTGCGTCTGTTTCAACGCTCTCAAATTTGTCGGTTGATATGGACTCAAGTGCCCTGGACGCGATGGACAAGATGGCCGCCCCTGCAGTGTCAGTGAACAAAGGGGCCGTTCCTGCCGTTGAGTCCGCTCCAGCCAGTGAGTCCGTTCCGGAAACCGCTCCAGTTAGTGAGTCTGCCCCAGAGTCCGCTCCAGCCAGTGAGCCAACTCCAGAGCCCGCTCCAGCCAGTGAGTCCACTCCAGAACCCGCTCCAGCCAGTGAGTCCACTCCAGTTCTGCATGCTCTCCCTATCAGTCCGGTGATGGCCAAAAGGGCTGTACTCACGTTTTATGTTTTGTCGTTCTTGCGAGCCTGGAGGATGCTCCCAGAGCAGCCCGAGCAGCCCGCTGTCGTCCCAGAGCAGCCCGCTGCCGTCCCGGAGCAGCCCGAGCCCGCTGCCGTCCCGGAGCAGCCCGAGCCCGCTGCCGTCCCGGAGCAGCCCGCTCTGCCTGATACGGCCATAGAGCAGCCTTGGTCGGCCTTGCCACCACCGCCTGGACCATTTGCTCTACCGCTGCCACTCAGGCCATCTGCCCTGCTGGCGCCACCCGAGCTCCTTGCCCATGAACCCGCCAATGCCTCCCTTGATTTCCCCAAGAACTTTTTGGGGGGGGCAGTATACCTAGGGGTGGGGAGCTTAGGGGTGGGGAGCTTGGGGGTGGGGACCCTGCCCAGCCACTGCTGCCACTGCTGCCACTGCTGCCACTGATGTCATTCATGGACTGTAGGCCACTAGGGCCATGCATGGACCCTGACCCGCCGTGGCTGCCCGAGCCGCCTGACCCGCCGTGGCTGCCCGAGCCGCCTGACCCGCCGTGGCTGCCCGAGCCGCCTGACCCGCCGTGGCTGCCCGAGCCGCCTGACCCGCCGTGGCTGCCCGAGCCGCCTGACCCGCCGAGGCTGCCCGAGCCGCCTGACCCGCCGTGGCTGCCCGAGCCGCCTGACCCTCCGTGGCTGCCCGCGTTCCTGGACCTGCATTGGGGGCCCTGTTCCTGTCTGCATGCAGGTCCCCAATGCACCCACCCCCCTCCCTAGCTGTTCCTTTTACGCCGCGAGGACGCGCCTTCCGGGAGGGGGGCGTTATGTTATGATCACCGTCTGTTCCTGTCAGTTCCCGGACTACATTACCCATAATCCTCCCTGCCTATCACCTGCACTCACTCCACCAATCACTATCACCAATCACCACACCCAGCTGCAGTACATTAACAGGACTATAAAGGACTCATACACACACCACCTCACGGCGAAGTCTTGATTACCCTGTGTGTCAATTCTAAGCGTTTCCCTGTGTTTATCCTGTTTCCCTGTCTGTTCCTGTTCCTGCCTTTGACCCTTGCCTTGCCATCCTGTTCTGTGAATGTTATCTGCCTGCCTCGATCTACTGCCTGTACCCTGACTACGATTCTGCCTAGCCCTTGCTGTTCCTGTTTGCCCCTGCTTAGACCCTGCCTGTACGACCACGCTTACCACTGTAAATAAAAGCTTGCATATGGATCTTACCATGAGTCCCGCTACGTTACAGTTGTGGAAACCGTGATACATTTTTTCATGATTCTTTGATGAATAAAAACATTTATTTGAAATACTTTTTTTTTCAGACTTTACTGTCATTTTTGATCTCTTTATTGCATCCATGCTGAATAAAAGTATTCATTTCTTTTGAAACTTCAAACTTTGAACAGTTTTTTTTACTTGATGTTTATATCACATGGCATTTTAGAGTCTTTAAAGGTCCCGTTTTTCGTGTTTTTTTTTTAAGCTTTGATTGTGTTTATAGTGTGCAATATAACGTGTTCATGTTTCACATGTACAAAAAAACATTTTTCACATAATTTACTTATCTGTATACCGCTGTTTCCACTGTCATAAAAACGGGCTGATGACTTCCTTGTTCTATGAAGTCCCTCCTTCAGAAATACATAACGAGTTCTGATTGTGCCAGCGGTTCCTGTGTTGTGATTCGACAGCTCTGAGCGCACCGTGCCCGGAAAAGTCACGCCTCTTACCATAACGTGGAGATGCACATGCTCAGTGTTATTGTAAACATGTCTTTAATTTTACCCTATCAATTTGAGCCGGAATCAGACCCGGTGATTGGACTGCGGGATGAAAATAACAGCGTTTCGACGACATGGCGACAAACACACTCTACAAACGCAACTCTTGTGTATTCCTGTGGGCGGAGGTTAGTCAAAAAACTGTTTTAGTGACGTCATTAAAGAAGGAAGTAGAGGGATGTAGTCCAAACTGGCCGTTCGATGTAGGCGACTTCTGTTAAATAAAATATCTCGCTTGGCATTGAACTTTGAGCTTTAAAATGTTACAGATTTTATTTATACTCTAACAACAACATTACACACTAACTAAAGTTTGAAACATGGGATCACGAAGAACGGGACCTTTAAATTTTTCCAAAAAATGGTAAAAAAAAAAATTAAACCACATAAAAGAAAAGATATTACCTTGTGGTTTAAGTTGATGAAGTGAGAACAGTGGAGTTCATGTGTTGCTGTTATATGGTACGTCTGGACTGGGTCCGACTCGCTGTGAAGGTTCTGGGTCATGTGACACTCCTGCATGTTCTGTGAATCCTCTGAAAAATATATTAGTGAATGAAGAGTCTGTTGTGTTGTTGTTTTGAAGTGTTGCGTTATTTGTAGAAATCACTTACCTTGTAAACCATACCTAACCCTCACAGCAGAGCTCCACTCTGGGCCCCTTTGCTTTAGTAATCCAAGAACTCTAATGCTGACAGTACTAGGCAAACGAAACCCGGCATCTATAGAATAATGTCTCTGGCCATCTTCCAGACTTCTCTCCAGCTGCACTGTGGAGTGAAGCAAAACATAAAGAGCTGACCGCAAATCATTATATCACTGGAAATTATGTTCCAGAGAAGTAATTATAGAACTGTATGGTTCTGGAAATAAAAATACCATTCATTTTGTCAATAGAGAAAATTAGTTTTAAGTATTTTTATCAAGTTTGTTTTCATACTTAAAATCTGTCATTTTATATTGAATAAATTCAATTGTCAGTCACAATGCTTCAAAAGATGAACAGTTCAGACAGATGATCATATACTTTATTACAAAGTTTATAGTTTGTCATTGTTGTGATTCAGCTCAGAACAGGTTGGTTTGGTTTAGATTCTACATTGACAGATCTTTTGAAATGCCTAATGAATAAAAAATGAGAAAGTGAATGTAAGAAAAAAAAACCTTCTGGGACTATTAAAAATGTGATAACTATTAGCAGATTCTTGCCTGAGAGTGATGTGTCCTTATTGAAGACATTTTTAAGCAAAGTCTGTATTATGAACTTCCTGCTGTGAGCATGTGTGGTGTTGACCGAGAAAGAGAATGGATGTCCATCTGCTACTACTTTGGCATCAAGATGAAAGTGGGCTCTCGTTTCTGAAGCAAGATTCACCATCTCCAGTAGTCCCTTAGGCACAATGGTGAATGATTTAATGAACCATGTTCTTGAATAATAAAAGATTTTTGGTAACACTTTAGAATAATGGTCTGCCATTAATAATTAACTATGCAGGAAGTAATGCAGGACTAATGAGTAGTACTACATTAACACTTCAGCTACTATTAACTAATATAGAAACAAGCTTAACTAATCAGTAAGTAATATCAAATTTAGGACTAAGATAGTTCCTTATTAGCTAATCAATAATTAGAGAATGAGATTGTCATCATTAAGAACTAATAGGTAACTATGACAAATTATAAAGAATTACTAATTAATTACTAATCACAACATTAAAGTGTCTGAGATGTGAGCAATTGTCTTTTTTTTACTCTCAACATGGTCATAAAATGCATCATTAATTACTCAAGTGTTACCAAGTCACTATGCAGGAACTACTAGTGATCCTACTAGTGATCAGGACAATTATTTTAAAGTGAAAAACATCTTTTTCACTTTAAAATAATGGTCCAGATCAGTAGTAGTTATTGAAGATTGACCTTTTTTACTCTCAACATGGTCATGAAATGCATAATTTATTACTCAAATACCTAGTCATTCTTCAAGATTTCGTCTCAGACACAAGATAATGTTCTTTACAAATTATTGTTTAGTTAATAAGGAACTATCTTCTAAATTTGATATTACTTACTGATTAGTTAAGCTTGTTTCTATATTAGTTAATAGTAGCTGAAGTGTTAATGTAGTACTACTCATTAGTCCTGCATTACTTCCTGCATAGTTTTTTATTATTGGCGGACCATTATTCTTAAGTGTTCCCAGATTCTTGAATAATATAGCACAACAGCTTTTCTTGAGACTTTGCAAAGCAAATGTTCTTCTCACTTACCTTGATAAAATAATGGTGGATGTTGTCAATTAGTAATTCGATTCTGCCTGAATGTTGGTTGTTTAATTCTTCAAGCTGCGCTGTGAGAAAAAAAGATGAAAAAACATTCACAGAAACAATTTCATACGATTAAATATTGTTTTGATATAATTATATCATGTTCTTGTGTGAAATCCACTTTTGAAGTGAGTTTGAAACCTTGAATGAGAATGTTTTTCAGGGGATGTGTTATTTTCAGAATCAGCCTTTTCGGACTGAGATTGACATCCAAGGACACATCTCTGGGGATAGTGGATTGTGGTGTGCCAAGAAAGAGAAGCAGAGTGGCTTCCAGCGGCATCCAGGAATTCCGCTGTCAAAGATCCACAGAAAGCAGCAATTTAATGACAGCGTTATTTTGACCTTCTTAACCTTAATGGACAGATGTCAGGATCACAGTGATTTTGCCAAGTAAGACATGTTCCAACCCAGTGTGCCACACGAGTCCTGAAAAGTGAAGCCAAAGCTTCTCGATTTTTTTCCCCAAAGATAGTTTCTGTCATTTTAGGCAGTTTTTATCACACTGATGTTAGTTAAACTGTTTGTTCTTTAAATAAGTTTGTTTTTAGTTAGTTATTTGATGCTATAAAAATGTGGATTTTGACGTCATGATTGACAGCTTCTCTGAGCGAAGTAGTCACTGAAGCACTGAAGACTTTTCTGGATCTTCGGGAGGAGATTGGAGCTTTAACTTTAATTTCTACATTTCTAGAACTGTTTATTTCACACCGACATAATGAGTTGCAGTTTTAACCGATTCTGGGATTGTGGACGGGACCTTGATATCGCAGCACCACTTCGCACTCACTACTGCACAGACTCGAGCTCCAAGTTCACTATGACTCGAGACTCAAGATGTCAGCGCCATATTGGCACATTGGTGGATTCACTTACTAGAATGGAAGAGAGTGAAGGTGCGTCGTCCATCTTTTTTACAGTCTATGGTTGCAACATATTTTGTTGATCCTGGAACAACATTCAAGTCTGAATTTAGTCCTATCCCTACTCTAAACCTATCCCTTAGATCAGAGGGAAATGATAGGTGAATTACACCTATGTAGAAGCACCTAACCCTGTTTGTAAGCCTGAACTTGTCCCTCAAATCTGACTGTTTCATTGGAATGTTGTTCCAGGATCAACAAAGATGTTGACCTAGGAACATGTTGGACTTGGTGAAATCACTTTCACCCTGATGTGGGATATCTTGCCTACCTGGGGTATAAAAGTATAGGCTGCCTCCAAGAGGTACTGGTTGAGACCTTTGTCCAGTTTTTGGAGTTTGAGAGTAAAAAGAACTGGGCCCAGTAGTGGGAAGCCTTTTCCCATCAATGTCAAAGGATAAGTGACATCAGAGCATAGCTGCCATCCAACCATCTTAGACCCTGCAAAAATATCCATAAAACTATATCAACACCAAAAATGTAAAAAAGTGTGAAGCTAATGTTGTTTTAAACAAACTCACATGTTTTAGGAGTGCAAGAGCTCTTCTCCTTGAGATTTCTTGTAGCTATGAGCTCCTCTTTACTGTCCCCGCTCACACGAAACATTCTAGAGCTGTCTCATGAGCACAATCAGCAACAATTTTAGAGTCAAGATAAAACAACTGTTTTGGACAGTAGGTATGTTCCCTGCAAATAAGCCTGCACTGGCCCTTTACGGGCCCTCTTAGGGCTAGCATAAGGGCCCCCAGCAGGAGAATTTGCTCAGCCCTCATTTAGCACCCAGGAAGCCCTCACTGGGCCCACACAGGGCCCGCACTATTAATCTACAACAATAAATCTGGCAGCACAGGGTGCCACACATTTACCATTAATGAAAATAACAGTTAATGATCATTAAAAAAGAAATGGTCAATGACTGGCAGGGGCATCTGCCACTCAAATATTTCCTAAATCATACTCTGTAAAATGTAATTCTGACCACTGCATGATAATTGATTCATCGATAAGTAATTAACTCATCTAACCAGAATTTCTCTTGCAATTTTTGCTAAAACAAATGTGCTTCAGAAACACACAGTTATAGCAACCAGAGAACAACTGATGATGAAAAGTCAAGGGTCAAGAGCCCAACTACAACAAACGCTCACCTCCATAACGGTGACTTCAAAATTTACTATTTTCAATAAAACATCAACATCTAAAAGTTTTGTATGAAAGAAATAATCAAACTGGATTGTAATAAGTAAAGATGCTGAGATCTAGACAGATCTGTTAGCGTTTAATGTGGTCATGTGTTGCTGCTGGTCATGTGACAGTGTTTTCAGCTTATTTAAATAAGGAGATTTTACTTTACTGCCAGTCATTTGACCGTTTTATCATCTAACTGTTTTGTTATGGTATTAATTACAGATTATTTTTGTAATTTTCCATACATTTGTATGTCTTTTAAGAAAATTAAACTAAAAATACAGCCAAACAGAGCATGGGAAATGAAAGTGGGCTGCTTACACAAAACCTGCATGGGTCCAAAGGTACAAAAGTTGCGCTGGGCCCTAACGGGCTGGCCCTCAATGGGCCATCATGGGCTTAATGCGGGCAGTTCGCTAGTGTGGGCTGCTCACAGAGAGCCCGCAGTGAGCCTAAAGCTGTGGGCCTCGCCTGGGCAAGCCCGCACTGGGCCTGTTTAGGTTTGCCGTGGGCTGGCCCTAGCCCACTGTGCCCGCAAAAAGCCAGCATGGGCATGTTTGCAGGGTTTACATGCATTAATTTTCATCAGTCCAAATGAAACCAATCTGATTTCATATTCTGAAAGTTCTGTTTATATTACCTCCAAAATTTTAAATTAAACTTGCATTTCAAACTAAACTTTGTCATGTGCGCAGCCCCAGTCACCACTTTCATAACTGGAGAAAAGATATAATGTCACCACAGATACCTAAAGGGAAAACTGACAAATAAGAGCTTTTTTTATAGCAAATATTTTTTTTAAATATTCCCACTGACCAGCCTGTAAGATGTAAATTGTATGTAAAAGAGAGATCTTATTATGTAGGAGGGTCCGGTAAACATGCGCATCATAGCACTGCATATGTACTCAAGGTTTTTTAGAATCCGATTGTGAAGACAGTCATATTTAAGCATTTACATGCCTAGTTTTTTTCCTACTGACTGATTATTTCAGGTCTACACCACCCCTTCCAATCTGATTAATCAAGCTGAGTCAGATCAATTGAGATGAAGGCTTAGATGAAGACTTTTCAGTCTGATTAAGTCATCAATCTGATTTAGGTGCATGTAAACATTGCTACTGATAAATAAAAGTGACTGCAGTTAAGAAAAGGAAAAATGTTATATATATATATATATATATATATATATATATATATATATATATATATATATATATATATATATATATTAGGGGTGTAACGATACGCGTATTCGTATCGAACCGTTCGGTACGAGGCTTTCGGTTCGGTACGCATTATGTACCGAACGGTTCGTTGGACTAATTAATTACATTTGGAAAATAAAAAAGTTTGTGAAATATAATGTTATGCGTTCAACAAGGTAGCCCAATAACCCAAACGACGTAACAGGCAACGCCCCTGACACCCCCGAAGAAAAAAAAACACCAACTTATACGTTTATGTTATGCTGCGTTCAAACCGAACGCGTCTGGGGCGTCTGCGAGCGTCTGATTTACATGTGGCTACTCAGGCAGGCGCTCGCTCACTCAGTACGCGCTGAAGGCTCTTTGCAAAATGGCTAATGTGTTTAACACATAGACTGTAAAGGTTTAACAGACCAGAAATAGAAGATCGTCCAAATAACCAACAGGTCGTTTGGGTGCACTTTGGATTCCCTGCAAGCTATATAACATTTTCATTTTTTTATAAGGAGCTGTTTTTGTTTTATCTCTTTCGAGCGTGAGTTTAAAATATTCTAATCTCCCCCCAGAGTGAGTTTTTTTTTTTAATGCAACCATTATTTTAGAACGT
Organism: Megalobrama amblycephala; assembly: GCF_018812025.1. Taxonomy (NCBI): domain Eukaryota; kingdom Metazoa; phylum Chordata; class Actinopteri; order Cypriniformes; family Xenocyprididae; genus Megalobrama; species Megalobrama amblycephala. Next base: position 17,020,038 of record NC_063060.1, on the reverse strand, counting down.
TTGCCTTTAATGTTTCCATAGGGACGCGTCTTGCGTCACTAGCGCTGAGCGCAGCAACAATAACACTGTATGACAGATGGATCGCTATTATTTTGTTTTTTCTTGTTTATTTAAAATATTCACAAACTTGCTTACCATGTTATCAACTATCTGATATTCCGATCCTCAAATATGTGTAAGTGAGTGTGTTTTGTCGTTTAAAAGCCTTTATAAATGATCTTTATCTTGATCTATAACGCGAGATAGGCGCCGCCATCTTAGTTTGCGCTGCAGTTCACAGAGTCCTGTCAGTCGGATTTACAGCAGGTGAATTCATCATTTTCTCCCGAAATATATGCAAGTAAGTGGCTGGTGAACTGGAAGAATAATAGAGTAAACTTTATAGTTACATAGGCCCATTATGTGTGTCTGATATGAATAAATATCGGCAAATTGTATATGAATGGATTGTTATTGCTCCTTCCACTGATGTCTGACATCAGTGTGCATTTTATAAACTCTAAATATATTGTTTTAATGGTGCTTATGCGTATATAAATGTCTGAAATCTTAAAAGAATGAACGTTAAAGAACGTTATGTGGCTGAAAACACTGCATAGTTGTGATAAAACGTACCGAACCGTACCGAACCGAACCGTGACACCAGTGTATCGTATCGAACCGAACCGTGAATTTTGTGAACCGTTACACCCCTAAAATATATATATATATATATATATATATATATATATATATATATATATATATATATATATAATGTATATATATTTTTACAATTTAGCAATATATATATACAATGTAGTAGTCAACATTTGAAATGGATCAGAAAAGTTCATCAAAGTTGTCCTAACAAGAAGGTTTTAGGACAACTTTGTTTATATACAACTCTTTATATTCATGACTTTTAGGTTATACTTTATTCCGATAGTTAGGGCTACTAGAATAACTTGACAAGTATTGCAAAGTTACTTGTAGTCAGTAGAATGTCTGTTGGCAGACCATCAAAACGTCTCGGGTTACTTGTGTAACCCTGGTTCCCTGAATAAGGGAACGAGACGCTACGTCATATGACATTATGGGAACCTATAACGTCATATGACGTAGCGTCGACAGTTCCCATGAAAGGGAACAAAGTGTTAGCAGATATTAAGTAGACAGTCTAATACTCTAATGATTGGCAGGTTTCATGTAGTTGCAAAATGACTTAAAGTTATATGTCTAAAGTGGACTATCGAAATAAAGTGTTACCAACTTTTATATCTATTTCAATAATAAAATTTAATGTTATGTGGTGCAACCACGCGTGCTGTAATAGCATATTGGCTATGTTTACATGCACCCAAATAATCCATTTGTAATCGGATTGACGGCTCAATTGGATTGAAAAACGTTCATGTAAACACCTTAATCGATCCGACTGAGCTCGATCCGAATTAAATTTTGATTGGATTGGAAGGGGTGGTTTATTCCTTTTCTAACCCGATCCAACAGCAAAAAAAGACCATGTAAACACTTGAATCCGACTACTTTCTCAATTGCATTCAGAAGTCTCTGGGGCACATGTGCAGTGCAATGTTGACACGCATTACGCAGCGCACAGGTTCACGTTCACGTCTTTAGTTGTAAGGATTTCTGAATGTGTATGCCAACAGGGCAAAATTAACAATGAGCTCTGTTGGTGTCACGTCTATGGTTGTCTCCGGAAGTGTGATTGATAGGACGTCACACGCAGAGCGTTCACAAAAGTTTTAATCGGAATGTATATAAAACACATATAAACGGATATTTGAATCAGATTACAGTGTTTAGAGTACATGTAAACAGATCTGCAATCGGATTCAATTCATTCGGATTGACGAAAATTGGTGCACTACTGTCTTGAATACATGTAAGTGTACACATCTTAATTATTATTTTTTTTAAAGAAGTCAAAATATTTTTCAAGGTAAAAAGTATTTTGGGGAATGGCACCACATGACATTTTACAGCCTGAACCAGGTTTGCCTTGTCATAAAATGGTGAAATTATGTGATATTTTAAGAGATTTATTGACCTTGATACACATTCATGATGAGGGTCTGCAATGGTCTATGATTTCATTTCAGGTCTTATGTTTTTTTTCTGCATGCTTCTGAATGTTGTTTATACAACATGACTTTAATTTGGAAGACAAAAGCTTTAATAAGCATTGAAGCAGTTTTGTTTATTTATTTATTTATTTATTTTAAGAAATACTTATAAAAGTTAATACCAAACTACTTAATGTCTTCTCTACAAGAATTTGATTCTTTTAATGATGCTTTATTTTCTTTATTATGATATCAGGACAGTTGTACCATCCTGACATTTTGGTCTTTATTTCCCCCAAATAATATATCAAAGTGAATGTATATATTTGAAAGAACATGTAAATAATGTTCATACTTGAAGGTCAGTATATCCATGACATCTTCTGGAGTATTGAGTACCACCTTCAGGCTCTGCCCATGGTGCAGATATATAGCCCCATCCAAGCTGGTGAAGGTTTTGAGTTGAGTGACCCACTCTAATCCCACACGACCAAATGCTCCATCCACTCCAGCTCTCGCAGAGATGGCAACCAGTGCACTGTGTAAGAGGACAAACAGGAGATGACTTAACATGACGACTTCAACCTAGTAGCACACTGCCATTATTAAAACTATACACCAGACATACTTTGGTTTGACATAGCCAGCCAGTGAAAAATGTGACCAATTCTTATAGTTAGCGATGCCTTTAAGTCTGAGGGAGAACAGAGTGGACATGTTGATGCTTAGCCTCATGGGTAATCCAGAGAGAGATGGTAAAACCAGTTCCTCTGACAGAACAATTGGCCTTTGACTGATTTTAATCTCTTGACCCTGAGAAAAGGGAAGAAATTAAAACAAGGATCAGGTTTAGTCTTATTATTATGACATAAAAAGTGAAAAATATAGTAAAGATGCACTGATATTAAAATTATGTCTGTTATGATTAGAAGACGATTATTAAATCTGCTTTAAATGAATATACAGGGATTAATTCAAGTTAAGATCAATCGACAGCATTATTGGCATAATGATGTTAACCTTATTTTCTTTAAAGTGCCCCAATTATGCTTTTTTGGATATTACCTTTCATGCAGTGTGCAATATAGCTGTTTGTGAATGTAAAAACTATGCAAAGTTTCAAAAATCAAAGTGCACAATAAATGGAGTTATTGAATCCCAAAAGAAAGAACCAAGTATGAACTGCCTGAAACAAGTCGTCAATAATTTCGGTCTTACTTCTTGCAAAAATCTATGTAAGTTTGTATCAAATTTGCATAATGCTCACCTGTGATCTTCATTGGCTGCTCATAAAAAATGTCTACTTTGACCTGCCCTCAAACACTATAATTGTAACTAGAGACTGGAAGAGTTTGGTTTGCGTTGTCAACATTTTGAGAAGATGCTGTTTTCTGAGCACCAAAAGCAAATCCACTTTGCATACACTTCCAAAGGATAAGGACTCTGGCTCGATTTGATACGTTAATACCAACATCATCATTACTGTTCATATCTCTGTGTATAAAGTGCTGAGGAAGCTCCAGAGCTGAAATTCAGATATGACATTTCATTTCTGACACGCGCTGTAAGTGGTAGACCAACAGAATGGGCCATCTGTCCAATCAGAACAGAGTAGGCTCTCGGAAAGGAGGGGTTTAGAGAGACAGAATCCTTAATTGAACCATTTTAGACACTGAGAAAAGAGGTGATGCTGCAGTGTATATTATTAGAAAATTAATAATATAGTTTTTTGACCTTGGATACATGTAAACTTATTGCAGGAGACCTCCAAACCAAAATTAGGTACCTTCACAACAGCATAAAAGGGGCAGTTAAATAATAAAAAAAAAGGTTTATCGATTTAAAAGCATAAATGTGAAGCTTACAATTATATAAAAGCACTTATATTCATTCTTCTTTCAAAAATTGTGTTGAATTTGAGTGTTTTGTATTTTACAGTCACTTTAGGGTTTTAGGTTGTGTTATGTTATCATAATGAAGTTGCAAAATTGAATATAACTTTACACAGACAAGGGTACTAAGTTATATTTTCACACTAAAACTATTTAAACAGTAAATTTTAAACTTAGAATATTCATTTAAGTAACAGCTTGAGAAAGAATTTCTTACCTTTAATAACTTGACAACAACACCAGCTGTACTAAGTGATAGCTTTCTCTGATACGCTTGGAGGTCATCACAGGTCATAAAGGTGAGGTCATTGCCGAGCATCTTCACATTTATCCAACATCGGAAGGTATCATCTCTTTTCCTCTGCTCTGTGAACTTAAACAGAAAACTTGGTCATGCTTGATGTAGAGCGAAATAATAGACACAAAACCACCATCTGCAAGACTCTCACCTTTGTCTTGATGGAACTTAACCCTGTTGTTTGACAGCCATCACTGTTTCTTCCATTCTGTCCATGCTTCATAGAGTCTGTTTGAGCCTTAGGTCTAGAGTGATCAGCAGATGCTAGAGGATGCTCCTCAAAGATTGTCTTCAGAAAATGCTCTAGGTTTTCCATTCTTAGGCTAATCTAAAAAAGTAAATGAAAAATACTATCACTGAACATATCTATTTGCTACTGCAAAACTACTAAAATATTTATTTTCTGGCTAACATTAACCAATTCTCTGCATGGCCTAGACCAGTGTTTACCAAACTGGGCAGCGCAACACAACACGATTAATTCCTGACAGTAAACCGATGCTGTGTTCTATTTCTGAAGTACTTTAAGTGTTCATGTAACTTCTGACACAAAGCACAAATGGATTTGCAACCATCACTTTGACGCATCTAGTGTACAGTGTGACATGACAGCCATCACGTACAGTGTGGACACTGTGTTTTAAAGACAAGAAAATATGACAAGGCATATCTTGCTGTTGGATTCACCAGTACAATGGTGGGTAATGAAAAAAGACCAGTGTGTTGTGTGCATCAAAATATTAGCATCTAACAGTATGAAGCTGAAGAAATTAAGACATCACTTAGTGTATGTTTACACAACAACAATGTAAGGAAAAACGAAAAAGTTTTTCCTTTGCGTTTTCACATACAGACTACAACGTTTTCAAAACATTCCCTGAAATCTGTGAAAATGGCTAAAAACACTGTATTAATATGTATGCCAGGCCAGTAGTTGGCGATGTCACTTTGTAAAGAAACACTATGTGCCTATAGACTGAACATGTAATATCCATGCGCATGACGTCACTGTTTTCACAAATTCGTGTTTTTGTAGTTTACATGGAGACGATAACTTCCTAAGGGATTAGAGCCAAGTAACTGCACTTTGTGGCTCAGGTCACATTGGCTCGGAGGACTGCGTTTTGGATTTCGAAAATTGCTTTGCAAATTCTTCAGACCAAAATGAGGATCTCATGTTGTCTGCATCTGACTCTGAGGGTTTGGATGTAGACAAGCAGACCACTGCTTTGGCAGAGCAGCTTCCTTAATCTGGCGCAACTGAGGAACTGCTCGAGGTTGTTACTTGAGGCCAAGTTAAAGATCTATTGGCCAAATGAGAAGCAAGTGGTCATCCATTCCAAGCATGATAATTGCTTCCTCACCTCAGCTAGTGAAACCTCCCTGCCACCATCTCCAGTTCTTCCCTGACCTCCACATTGAGGTGTCGAGGGCTTTCAAGAATGCCTAAGGTGAAAGAGATGTTTACGGGCTATCTCCCCCCTTCAACTGCATTGTCGTGGAGGAAACCAGCCTTACCCACAAAGCCATGCAGAGTCAGATCTAATCTGGTTGGTAAGGCATATGCGGCAGCAAGTCAGGATGGTGCGTCCCTGCACACCATGGTGGTTTTGCAGGCATACCAGGTTGACCTGCTAAAAGAGTTGGATCACGGTGTTGGATCACTGTCAGCCTTGTTTCAGTAACAACCATCGTCAGGAAATGGAGAAAGAGTTTATTGATCAGGAGCTGGGCTGTCTTCTGCCTAAAGGGGCTATAGAAAGCGTGACCCTCCCAGAAAGAGATGCAGGGTTTTACAGTCAGTACTTAGTACCACATAAGGATTTTAGATTTTAGATCTGCGGGGCCTGAACCGTACTCTTCGGTTGATATTAGCCCAGTCAGAAGAGTTAGTGGCACAGCATCGAGATGTTGTGCTCACCTATATAAAGTGTCCGGGACTCAGGTTAAACCTCAAAAAAGTGTGCTTTCTCCAGAACAGAGAACCACTTTTCTAGGGGGTAGTATGGGATTCGACCACGATGCAGGCACATCTGTCCACTGCACTTATAGATTTGATCCTAACCACTGTGAGAGGCATCAGGCTCTCATGCTTATGAGTTTGTGCTTATAGGTAAAAGTGCATTAATTCTGATGAAATGTAAAAAAAATAATAATCTCAAATGACAACAAGCATTGCGATTATAATTTTTAGCAAAATAATCAGCATTATTTAGTTTAAAGGTGCCCTAGATTTGAATTTACCTTGGCATAGTTGAATAACAAGAGTTCAGTACATGGAAAAGACATACATTGAGTTTCAAACTCCATTGCTTTCTCTTTCTTATGTAAATCTCATTTGTTTAAAAGACTTCCGGAAAACACGCGGATCTCAACATAACACAGACTGTTACGTAACAGTCACGCCCCAATATTTGCATATGCCAGCCCATGTTCCCAACATTATGAAAGGCATTAGACAAGGGCAGCCAGTAACATCTGGATCTGCACAGGTGAATCAACAGACTAGGTAAGCAAGAACAACAGCAAAAATGGCAGAAGGAGCAATAATATCTGACATGATCCATGATATCATGATATTTTTAGTGATATTTGTAAATTGTCTTTATAAATGTTTCGTTAGCATGTTGCTAATGTACTGTTAAATTAGGTTAAAGTTATCATCGTTTCTTACTGAATTCACGGAGACAAGAGCCGTCGCTATTTTCATTTTTAAACACTTGCAGTCTATAAATCTCTCCAACAGTGTAGCATTAGCCGTTAGCCACGGAGCACAGCCTCAAACTCATAGAGAATCAAATATAAACATCAAAATAAATACTTTACTCACATAATTCGAAGCATGCATACAGCATGCATGACGAACATATTGTAAAGATCCATTTGAGGGTTGTATTAGCTGTGTGAACTTTGTAAATGTGCTGTAATATAATCGAGAGCTTGTGTGGCAGGGAGCATGCGAATTAAAGATCAGTGCATAGTTAATGATGCCCCAAAATAGGCAGTTAAAAAAATTAATTTAAAGAAATCTATGGGGTATTTTGAGCTGAAACTTCACAGACACATTCAGGGGACACCTTAGACTTATATTACATCTTGTGAAAAAGCATTCTTGGGCACCTTTAACCATTATGCAACATGACAAAAATTTTGACAAAAACTAGACTAAAGGGTCCAGACATTTTGACTTTGATATGACTACTTGACTAAACAAAAACAAGACAAGGTTAATTAAACATGTTTGTCATATTTGATTAAATATGACAAAATTAAGTCTGCACAGACAACACTATGGTAGTCTATGACATCAATCACACCAGGACCCCCTTTTGTTTGCGCCCCCTTTTCAGGTAGGCACAGCAGATCCTGCTCTGGCTAGAAGGCAGGCTGCTTTCTTTAAAGGTGATTTACATTCCGGGATGAAAGAATGTGGGAGCAGCATCTTGTCGAGGCAGGGGCTGAGGCCCGGGGAATTGTGACTCCATCCTCAAGTGGTGGCAGAGTTACGGCCAAACGATAGTGGATTTGTTCACCTCTGAGGAGTCGACCCACTTTCCCCTATGGTTCGCCCTCACACCTCCAGCTCCCCATGGTGCAGATGTGGACAAGGCTACGTCTGTACACCTCAGATATCTCTTCTCAGATATCTCTGCTCCTGGAAGTTCTAGCAAGGGCTCACCACAGCTGAGTTCTTCTAGTGCAGGGATGGGCAACGCCGGTCCTGGAGGGCCAGTGTCCTGCAGAGTTTATCTCCATCCCTGATAAAAACTCACTTGCCTATAACTTTCTACTAATCCTAAAGACCTTGATTAGCTGGTTCAGGTGTGTTTGATTAGGGATGGAGCTAAACTCTGCTGGGCAGTGGCCCTCCAGGACTGAAGTTGCCCAAGTTTGGTTTACAGACCTAGTGTCTCTCCTGGATGGCATCCCCTTGGAGATCCTAGTCCGATGAGATCCTCTATCTCAAGTTCAGGGGATGATATTTCATCCCTGACCAGTGATCTGGAAACTTTGGGTCTGGCCCCTGATACGCATCAACTTATAGATTATAGATTCTAGTCTCTCAACTGAGGTTGCTGATACAAAACTCAGTTCTAGAGCTCTGTCCGCTAGAAACTTTTATGCCCCGAAATGGCAGCTGTTTCTTTCATGGTGTGAACTGTGTCATGTAAACCCAGTTAACTGCCTTGTTGGTCCAGTGCTAAAGTTTCTTCAAGAACATCTTTCAGCAGGGTTGGCCCCTACTACTTTTATGTTGCCGCTTTTTTCGAAAGGCTTATGAGTACAGTACACTAAATAGTAAATAGGACCAGTCTTGATTTTTATATTTTGTGGAAAATACAAACAGATGTCAAACAGATTCACCTCCAGAAGATTGAATGCTCTGCCTAGGATGTGAACTGTCAGATTCGCCATAGCATAACGTGGAAGAAAAGATTCAGGGGAGAAAACTACAGCTCCCTCGATGTTAGCAGCAGCCATTCCTGGAGCAGACATACAACCCAGACATTACAAATTGAAGTGTTACAAATAAACATAAAAAACTATTAGAAACAGCTGGAAAAGTTGCCTTATGTCTAGTACCTGTGTCCACTGTATAGTCCATATGTGAAGAATATTTCCATGGTTCAGCTTCAAAGTCTTTACTTATAATATCATCTGGCAGTGACTCCATCAGATCTTTCTTCAGAGGGTCTTCTGTTTTCTGGATATTAAAAAGGTGACTCCAAACAAACGACCCAACTGAGGAGATAGAGAACATATGAAAATGTGTCTCAGCTGAAGAATGTTAGAAATATGAAAGTTGAACATATACAATTATTTCCAGCAGAACATACAGTATTTGGCTCATTCTCAAAAAATGATGACACTTTTGTGCCATGTGTGACTTATTTTTGATGTAGTTAGATATTTATTTTAAATTTATTAAAAAAGTAACAGGTTATTTGGATTAAAAATTGATTTTTATTGAAAATAAAAATGCTTTCTCTGTATAACAAGTAACTAACATTACTTGTTACTTATTAGTTAATGTTAACTAATGGGACCTTCTTAAAAAATGTTACTTGATTTATCAATTCATATTATAATCATTAGAATTTCATACTTTTTGTGACAATGCTGATTTAATGTAGCACATTTGAGTTACTAATAATTAGTACTTTTCAATACCTTGACTGGAATTCTCATTGCTTAATGCTGTCTTCACAATTGTGAAAATCTTCTGGTTTGGACAGTGCATGAGCTGCTGATATGCTGCGATTCTGACCTCCACATTCTCTTGCTGACTTTGAAATGCCTGAGCAAGGGCTCTCCTCTGATAACATAAGAAAGAACATAATGCAAGGATGTAAGTTATGCCATAATAGATGTAACATCAATGTAAACGTGTCACTGTTGTTTGGTGATACTGACGTCATGATGGCATGGGATTCTCCTGAACGCTCGTATAGCGGCCAGCCGCAGCTCCAGTGGCACAGAATGATTCTGCACACAGTGGCTCAGTGTGGAGATGAGATCTGATACAGCCGCACCTGCAGTCTCCACTGCTTTCAACACATGCAGCAGCTGCACAAGAGATGCAGAACCGTTTAGGAATATTCCAGGTTCGGTACAAGTTAAGCTAAATTGACATAATTTGTGGAATAATGTTGATTACCACCAAATAAATTTTTGATACATTACCTTTTCTACATTAAAAGCAAAAATCTGGGTTAGCCTGAGGCACTTACAATGGAAGTGCGTGACAATTCTGTGTAATGTTATATCCAGTTTTACAACTCTGTCACCATGTAATCGAAACACTGTAAATTGAGTGTACTGGTAAATGTATTCGTCCCGAACCATCACGGTCAGATGGCGAATACAGTCGGTCACAGGCGATCCACACTCCAATCCAGTGCGTGGTAATGCAACATTGTTTGCTAACTGCCACAACAGGAAAAAGCGCAGAAGTAGTACAGATGATCTATGCCAGGCCCGGCACTACAGGGGGCAAAGGGGGGCATGGCCCCCCCAGAAAAAAATTGTGCCCCCCCAGTTCTCTTAAACGTACGTGAATTATTTAAACCGTTAATAGATAATTAATTGGCGGAGCATCTGTGTACAGCTAATCATAAGGTGTGTGTTCGACTTTATCAGTTTCTGACTTAAGCAGTGTGTGGCATCAAAGTACCGCGGGAGCGATTCGCGAACAGTTGTCGCAATTTCTCTAGGGCGGCTGCACGAGCTCTGATGAAGACAGCTAATCTGTGCGTTTCATATTTATTCTGACACATTCAGTTTGCTAATGCTCACAAAATCGTGCTTTTGCTAAAAACTCTATTCATGTAACATTAATGCTAGGCCTATAGCATATTGTCATAGGCCTATTTATCAAAATAAAACAAAAATGAAAGTGGAGACAATACCTCAAAAGAGGCACATTATTATCACTTTTCCAACATTTATTATTCTTAAAAGTAATGTAAATTATGTTTGCAACAATATCTGTAGGTTTACTGGCCTCGATGAGTCTGACACTCCTGGCTTGAGATTGTGTCCCAGAGGCATTAAATAATTTGTGATTATTTATAAATATTCATGGCTTAAACAGCTGGAAAATTGACTGTAATGCAGTTCTGTGGATGTTTTGCCGAGGCAGGGTTATTATAGTTAACTAACAAAAACTAAAACTATTAAAACATTTATGCTAATTGAAATTCGAAGATATATATAAGATATAGGGCCCTATAATACACCCGGCGCAATGCGACGCAAGGTGCAGCGCAAGTGTGTTTGCTAGTTTGCGTCCGGCGGCGTTCGCATTTTCCCGTTCCCCGTTTAACTTAAAAAATAAACATTATGTCACAAAATGTGGGGTGAGTGGTAATTAACATTATGCCACAAAAAATCTGCCAATTAAGTTTCACCTGTATCGAATTCTTTGCAGGATAACATCTCTGCTGTCTAATGGTTATTGTCATCTTTCTAGTGTACCTCTGTGATCTGAATATGATTATCTGCTTCACATCCTGCCTCAAGACTCTGCTTCAGAACATGGACGAACTGCTGGACTTCAGAGATCTCATTGCATGGACCCTGTTCCTGTTGACAAAGGCTGTGGACCAGTGAAGACACAACCAAAAGTGCTTTTGGACGGATAAGAGGTATCTGCAGCAAAGCCTGGAGGAGAAAAGTCCCAGCAAATCCCCTCTGTTTTAGAGACAGCTTTTAGTTTTGTATTATAACTAATTCAAATTAAGTCATTGAACAACTCAAAACCGTACACTGAGGTGGCTAATCATGGATGAAGTAGGGTGGGAAGCAAAACTGATAGTACTGAGGAGGGGTAGGATATGATCCTGGTCAACTTCTTTGTTCAGTATGAGGTCTGTAGTGACAAGGATGCAGTCCTCAGTTCCACAGGCTGACAGCATATCTGCAAGAGGCTGCCTGTCATGACACCAGAATCAACATTACTATCAGAAAATAAAAAATAGATAGACCTTATGTAGCCCCGCCCCTTTTCAGCGCTGCACTCGTTGTCTTTTGTCTTCTGGTTTGTATTTCTACAGCGACCTTACGTATTTACTACGGAAGAGGATTAGGGCCAAGCAATAATAAAAAAATGAAACCATCTCGAGATTAAAGTTGTTAAATTTCGAGAAAAAAGTCGAGATAAAATGTTGAGAATAAACTCGTTAAATTACGAGAAAAAACTCGTTAAATTTCGAGAAAAAAGTCGAGATAAAATGTTGAGAATAAACTCGTTAAATTACGAGAAAAAAGTCGTTAAATTACGAGAACAAATTCGTTAAATTATGAGAAAAATGCCGTTACATTTCGAGAAAAAAGTCGAGATAAAATGTTGAGAATAAACTCATTAAATTATGAGAAAAAAGTCATTAAATTACGAGAAAAAAGTCGAGATAAAATGTTGAGAATAAACTCATTAAATTATGAGAATAAAGTCATTAAATTGAGAATAAAGTCATTAAATTAGGAGAATAAAGTCGTTAAATTAGGTAATTAACGATTAATTTAATGACTTTTTTCTCATAATTTAATGACTTTATTCTCAACATTTTATCTCTACTTTTTTCTCGAAATTTAACGACATTTTTCTCATAATTTAACAAATTTGTTCTCGAAATTTAACGAGTTTTTCTCGTAATTTAATGACTTTATTCTCAACATTTTATCTCGACATTTTTCTCGAAATTTAACGAGTTTTTTCTCGTAATTTAACGAGTTTATTCTCAACATTTTATTTTGACTTTTTTCTCGAAATTTAACGATTTTTTTCTCGAAATTTAACAACTTTAATCTCAAGATGGTTTTATTTTTTTATTATTGCTTGGCCCTAATCCTCTTCTGTAATTTATGAATGAACTGCTCATTTTAAAATCTTCCCAATCTACTGGCATTTGTTAATAAATCTGCATTAAACATTACAATGCTCATGATAACTTTCATTAACTCTACAACAAGTAAATCTACTTCACCAGCTAGTTATTCTTTGACAGCAATGCCATAGAAATATACAGAGCTACCGCAAGAACGGAAGTTCAATGACAATATAAAGATGGTGGCCCACTTGTTTCTCTGGCGCATATCTATATAACAAATATAAAAAGGCAAAAACATTGTATTTCATTATAAAACAATCATAACAAGCTTGTCAATATGAAACCCCTAAAGGGACATGGTGATGAAAAGAAATATAAGACAGAAGGAAAAATAATATTTAAATTCTTTTCCGTTCTCTCGCAAAACATTTGTATTCTCTTGCAAAAGTATTGGGTTCCCGAGTAAACTTTGCATTCTCTTGCAAAACATTTCCGTTCTCTCGCAAAACATTTGTGTTCTCTCGCAAATCGACTGCGTTCCCCTTTGTGTTTGGTCGCAAAAGCACTGAAACATAGTATTTCCATCCACAAAAATGTTATGAGTTTCTCAGCAGAACGCAAAAGCACTGAAATAATTTTTACCATCATCATGTCCCTTTAGGAGCTCCATATGTCTATTGCTGCTACTAAAAGAAAAGTAAAATCTAACAAAATCTGCAAAAAAATCTAATTTCACCCCCTAAATAAAAAGAAAAAATTAGAAATTATATGCATTTATAAAAGACATTGGGTTGTGGATTATTTCGTATTTGTACACACAGAAGAAAACAAAAAATCTCTGCCTAATTCACAACATGTGCATACCCATATGAATTTGTTCGCATACAGACTTTCAATTTATTTTGAATTTAATTCTTTAAAAAATCATTATTATGTGATCAGGTCACAACATTGCATTAAATTAATGATAATAAGATTTTTAGCATAAAATTTAAAAAATAAATAAATAAATAAAAAACTTTTTACATTTAACTTCAAAACTATATAATAATTGTTGTAGGACCAACCAGTCATCTCGACATTTGAAGGAGGCCTCATGCCACAAGTCTCTCAACTGATGGGATGACAAGGATCTCAACTGAAGCAGCAGATTTAGCAGAAGCTCTGATTGCTAAAAATGATAAAGAAAAAAAGGTGAGAGAAACCTGCCATCATTAATGAAAGAAATGCTTTAATGCTGTTAATTAGTGCCTGACCTGTTGTTGATCTGCAAGATGAGCACACAACCTCCTTACTGTGTTAGAAACCTCTTGAACTGATGGTCCACCATGTCTGCCTGAGGTTTGGCTTTCAGCCTCAAACATAATACTGGTCAAGTAGCTGGCAATCTGCCCTGAAATGACAAAGATAATTAATTGCACTTTACATGTGGCAAAAACAAAGATTTATAAATGCTTTTATTGTGCAATCTTAGTTCTGTTAACTGCTGTATTGTGTAATGTTGATGTATGCAACCTTATAGCAGTTACCCATACTGAATAAATCATTCAGACCAATGGTTCTATGGATAGACTACCCTACAATATCATGCATATTGGCTGGTAAATAGGAAAAACCCTAACACAGAGCAATTTTTCATCATGTGTTCAACAAACACACAGAAATTAAGTTGTGATTTACAATTAAAATATGAAATGATCTGGAGAAATGTGATTCATATTAAGTGATTTGTTCATCAACCGGATGTCGCTATCATCGACCGGTATAGCTTTTTTGTTGTTTGAAAAATGTAGCAAATTTGATCCTCAAAAGGGATGAGAGAAATATATCAGAGAAGTATTCATTTTCTTATCAAATTGTAGTAGAAATATGGCATTACTAAACACCCTGAAAAAAAGTAATGTGATCATATTGTAAAAAAAAAAGCCATCCTTGTCTTACCCAAGTTCATTGGAATCACTTCAAGGGTTCTGAGTAGAGTTAGACTTGAAACGGTTTTAGTTTCTGTTGCTTCTAACAGGCCTGGCAGGGGAATCAGTGACACTGTTTCTGTACAGTTGACCTTCTTCAGCATTGTTCCATCATAGAACTGGATACACGTGAGCCCGGCACTCACTGTCTAATCAAAATAAAGAGACACTCAAACTAAAGTAAAAATTCACATTGGATTAAATGTGTGAATGTTAAGTGTGGTATACAAAAACTGGGGCCCACCATGCCCTCCTTCAGGGGGACAGAGTGTCTCCAAAACTGATTGATTCTGTCGCTGAGGCACTGCTGAAGGTTTCGGATCTTCATCAGTGATGGTCCTCTCTGTTCATAAGAACTCATACATGTCCCATACACATCAATCTGAAGAGAAAACATAATCCAACATCATTAATATTATACTTTTGAGTGTATAAAAGTATACTTTTAAGTATACTTTAAGTGTAACAGTAGTAAAATTTGAGTACACGACTAGTTTACAAATTTTTATTATTAGCACCCTTTTATTCAATACTTTTTGCAACCTCCTTTTGCCAAGATAACAGCTCTGAGTCTTCACCTATAATGCCTGATGAGTTTGGAGAACACCTGACAAGAGATCAGAGATGATCATGATTCCTTCATGCAGAATCTCTACAGATCCTTCAGATTCACAGATTCATGTTGGTGCTTCTTCTCTTCAGTTCACTCCACTCATTTTCTTAGGGTTCAGGTCAGGGGACTGGGATGGTCATGGCAGAAGCTTCATTTTGTGCTCAGTGACACATTTTTGTGTTGGTTTTGATGTTTGTTTTGGATTGTTTGCATTGTCTTGATGGAAGATCCAACCATGGCCCATTATTGGATTTCTAGCAGAAGTGGTCAGGTTTTGAATTTTTTAATCTGTTGGTATTTGATAGAATCCATGATATCCATGTATCTGAACAAGATGTCCAGGACCTCCAGCAGAAGAATAGGCCCACAACATTAAAGATCCAGCAGTATATTTAACAGAGCACTTATGTGGGTACTTATGGGGTACTTATGTGTGCACCAAACCCATCTGGTGGGTTTGCTAGCAAAAAGCTCTTATTTTAGTTTCATTTGGTCCCGTTTAAAGTTCCAGTCTTGTCTGACAACTGAAAATGCTGGAGATTGTTTCTGAATGAGCGAGGAGGATTTTTCTTGAAACCCTCCCGAACAACTTGTAGGGATGTAGGTGCTGTTTGATCATTTTTTTAGGCTTTCTGAGACACAAGACTCAACTAATCTCTGCAATTCTCCAGCTGTGATCCTTGGAGAGTCTTTGGCCACTCGAACTTTCCTCCTCACCGCGCATTAGGATGATTTAGACACACGTCCTCTTCCAGGCAGATTTATAACATCTTTAGTTGATTGGAACTTCTTTATTATTTCCCTGATAGTGGAAATGGGGATTTTCAGTGCTTTAGCTATTTTCTTACAGTCACTTTCTATTTTGTGAAGCTCAACAATCTTTTGCTGCACATCAGAACTATATTCTTTGGTTTTACTCATTGTGATGAATGATTAAGGGAATTTGGCCTTTGTGTTTCCTCATATTTATACTCCTACTATTTGTGAGAAGTAACTAGTAACTATAACTAATTACTTTTTTAAAGTAACGTGCCCAACACTGAATCTATTATACATAGACTTTTCTGTCAGTATAAGTCAAGTATACTTGAGTGCAATTTTAAATATATTTCTGAGAAATACATAAAGTATATTTCTGAGAAGTACTTAAAAAGCATACTGAAAGTATACTTTCATATGTTTAGTTTAAAAGAAGTATACTAATAGCACACTTGAATAAGCTTCTTTTTCATAAGAGTATATGGTCTTGCCTCCCTGCTTTATCAGGCAATAGGTGTGTTTGACATGAAACGCCGCTGCGCAGACCGATCAGTGTATGACAACAAATTACAATGAGAGTGATTCGAAAGCATACAGAGCCATCTGCTTTCTAATCGCTCTCGCAGTATTTTGATGTTTTACACCGATCAGATCTTTTTTTTTGTTCGTTTTTTTTTTTTTGCTTTTAATGATGAACAGATTTAATTTAGTCTTTTTACTCAGATAAAAGCTCAAACATGCTGTGTAACACACAAGAATGAACCTCATAGGTTCCCATTCAGTCGTTCATGTTTGACGTACGTCGGACAGACCGACGAATAGAAATCTCGCTAGAGAGGCCAATTTACTTCGAGTGTAACTAAAACAAACCAATGCACATTAGCATGCAATAATTTGTAGCAGCTGCACTGCCACGCAGCGTGGGTATATAATGAGCACTGGGTGCAATGCATTCCTTAGCTTTCGCTTCAGAGCCGAGCATTTATGTCTGCTCTCTCTACAAACAGTCAAGTCAGAGTCAAGTCAGCTCTTCAAGAAGACACTTTTCTACCGGTGTTGGTGTACAGCACGGAAGCGGGGTTGATCCTTTTCTTTTCTTTTCTTTTCTTTCTGTCTTTTTTTTGAGCAAAAAGACTGTTCACATGGCCAGTACGGTGCGCTGAGAGCGCTAAAAGGCTTTTCTTACGGCTGGAAAGAGAGAAATGTGGAACCCTTCACCATGTCCCGAGGCCTCAAGGTTGGATGACTGGTATCTCGGGGTGGCGTGTGCTGGTTGTCAGCCACCCACCCTGGCTCCTTTCTTCCCGGAGGTGCATGAGGAGTTCAAGGGTTCATGGACTGCACCTTTTACAGCCTGAAACCGTTCCAGTGGCTTCTCCTCCCTCACCACCCTTGATGGTAGGGCGGTGAAGGGTTACACGCACATCCCTCCTGTGGAGTGGGCCATTGCTATGCAACTGTGCCCTAACTCCACCTGGCGGGGGGATCCGTGTCTGTAAGCACTCATCTGATCTTACAGGCAAGGTTTACCAGGCCTGTGGGGAAGCTGCCTCTGCCCTACACTCTATGGCACTGTTGCAGGTCCATCAGGCCAAGACACTGAAGGACCTGCACGAGGGTGGTCACAATCCGCAAGTTCTCCAAGAACTTCGTGCTGTGTCCACAATGGTGGTCTTGGAATGCCATCCCTGTCTGTGTCTGGCCGACATGAGGGCATAGTCAGGCAAAGTCAGGTTTCTTAATTATCCTGAGTCCGGCATCTTTGGCAACACAGTCGAGAACTTTGCCCAGCAGTTCCCGGCTGTACAGAAGCAGTCTGAGGATATCATCCAAGCAGTGCCGTAGAGCTGGTCGCAAGCCCAGGCCCCCACCAAAAAGCGTGGCAAAGCCAAAGGCAAGAGGCCCTAGGATGGGCGACTAAGAGATGGACTGCTCATCGGGAGATAGTGACTGCACCATTCCCTCCCCCGGAAGAGGGCAGTTTCCTCCATCTCTGACTTTCCCAGTGTTATCCAATATTCTCACTGTGTGGTTTATTACCAACAGCAGTGATGGTCACTCTTTGTGTAAGCCCTGTCCCATCGTCCTATTAGGCAAGAGGGAACGGAGGCTTGCACAGGGCACTGGAAGGGGGCAGCGACTGTGGCACTTTGGTAGGGATTCCTATTCATCGGTCTGTCCGAAGTACGTCAAACCTGACCGACTGATCAGGAACGTCTCGGTTACAGTGGTAACCCTCATTCCCTGAAGGAGGGAACGGAGATGAACGTCCCATCACCAACATTATATACTCGTGCTGCATGGCAGAGCAGCTGCTGAAAATGACTGCATGCTAATGTGCATTGGCTCGTTTTAGTTACACTTGCAGTAGATTGGCCTCTCTAGCGAGATTCCTATTGGTCTGTCTGTCCAACGTACGTCTCCTTTCCCTCCTTCAGGAAACTAGGGTTACTTTTGTAACCGAGACATTCTCGCAGCTTCTGTTTACCACAACTGATGTGTGAGTTGATGAATGTTTATCTGTGAATAAAAGTCTAAATTCAATCTGTTCATATAAAGTGATCGTGTCTCTTCAGAAAATTTGGACTTTATATGGATTAGTTATACAATCTCTTTATAAACTTTTTGCATGTTTTTTAAATTGCATGTCTGTCTATGGGGGGATAGAAAGCTCATCAGATTTCATCAAAAAGATCTTCATTTGTGTTCCAAAGATGAACGAAAGTCTTACAGATGTGGAATGACATGAGGGTGAGTAAATAATGACAGAATTTGCATTTTTGGGTGAACTAACCCTTTGATTTCTTAAAAAAAAAAAAAAATCATACTTGATCCTAATCTTTTGAATAATAGTGTACATATTGCATTATTTATATGAAATAATTTTTTATACATTTACTACTCTACATTTGCATATTTCTCAAACATATTTTCAAAAATCTGCATATTTTTGTCATATAAAAGTGGGCCTTGTATGAAACTGTGTGCAAGTGAGTTACAATTCCTCTCACCTCTCTCAGCGTCTCCCTGACTCGTCCCGAGTGAGAGGTCTGGAACATGCTCAGAATGGATCTCTTGATGTTGAGGGTCCACACCTGCTCAGCCTCCTGTGGGCAAAGCTTTGTGACCTTTCCCCCCTCGAGCGAGAACCACAGGGGGTTCTTCTCCAATGACTCTCTTCGAAATCAAAACACCAGATGGACCTTCAACCTCTCAACACTCATCCCATCCATGATGAACACAGACTAACTCTCGACAGCAGCAATAGTGTGTTAATGATTACTCAATGATGTGACCCTCAACCAAAGTACTGTTATTTAAAATGTTTATATCACTATGATTAATTCTGACACTTGAACCAGATATAAAATAACAGTGACTATACAATTTGTTCGGAACAATTGGATGCAAATACAGAAAAGGTTTTGTTTTATGATGAGTGAGCATGAAAAAATAGTACCAACAGAAACTTTGAAATTACCTTATGTTTTTCAAGCGTAGCACGGAATTGTCTCTTTTTGATGAGCTTTGCTTTATTTGTATGTTCCTCATCTATAAAACAAATATTGACTAGATTAAACATAATATATAAAAGATATTGGCACGTGAATAATGACGTTTTTTATTATTATTATTACTGAATCAAAAGCCCCATGTGTTCATAAATCTCATGGGTGATTATAATTGTTATAAAACATGTTGCATTGTCAAGCAAGAAAAGCTATATCAATATGCTCTCTGAAATATACTTCAGTTGCTTTGTAAATATAATAATAAAAAACTCTCTGAATAAAATCTCTTAATATCACTTAATTGATTGTTTGAGATTGGACATACCACATGCAAAAATGTCTAAAATGTACAAATATTATTTAAGTTTATTTCATGAAAGGAATAGCAGTTAGCTGCTGTTTCTAGGGTTTCTAATGGTTGCACTTTATTTTACAGTACGTGCACTTATGTACTTACAGTGTACTTACCTAAGAACGTTCTGGGTAATATAAGGTAACTACATGGGTTAAGCTTAGGTTTAGGGGTAGGTTCAGAGTCAGCACCTAGTTTTTACCTATTACTATAATAAGTACATAGTATGTACATGGTGAACAGGACTGTAAAATAAAGTGCTACCCAAATATTTGAGTTGCTTAACTTGTGTCTTACTCCATTTTATTTGTCATGGTACCAAATGTAGTTATTTTGATCAACTTAAATTTACTTATATTTACTAAATTCATAAATTCAAATTTCTCAGCTTTTACTCAGTATTTTACATGACAAATTAGATGACAAAATTGCATGCATAAAAAGACTGATAATAGAACATACCTTTAATATCATTTCTGGACATCCTGGTCGGACATCAATGTCAACAACACAGTCCAAAGCTAACTGACTGCCTCCTGATGAAGGACCTTTCCAGGCACTGGTTATCGTTGTACTGTATCTATAAGTGTGCCTTTGCCCTTTCTGCACATCTGTACACACAAGTCATATGTACTGTATATACACATGTATATATACAGTATACACACACACATATACAAATCATCTCTCTATCTCTCTGTGTGTGTGTGTGTGTGTGTGTGTGTGTGTGTGTGTGTGTGTGTGTGTGTGTGTGTGTGTGTGTGTGTGTGTGTGTGTGTTTGAGTGAATTTTTCTGACATATCAGGACACAAATTTGTATAATGACATGGGTACGACATAGGTATTACAAGGAGAGGGTGACTTATGAGGACATTACCCCATGTCCCCATTTTTCAAAAGGCTTATAAATCATACAGAATGATTTTTTTGTGAGAAAGTAAAAATGTGCACAGTTTTCTGTGATGGGTAAGTTTAGGGGTTGGTGTAGGGCGATAGAAAATGATTTGTACAGTATAAAAACCATTACCCCTATGGAATGTCCCCACTGTGTGTGTGTGTTTGTTTGTGTGTGTGTGTGTGTGTGTGTATATGTTTATACTTTAGATACAAATTTGTCCCCAGAAGTGAGCTACACCAGACAAAACCTCCATTTGGTGAAATCCTCAATTATATAAATGCATTTTTTCATTCTTAAACATGCAAAAGGTTTTTTGTAGGGTTAGTCAGTATTATTTAAAATGACCTGTATATGAAAACTATAGATGTCTACGGTATGTGGCCATTTAGATAAGTATGTGGAATATCAATAATTATGTATGGATGAATAGCAAAAACATATTTATTCAACATGTATATTCTCTTACCAGGGCAGGTAGACTTGCAAAGTTGACCTTGGTGCAGTTTGTGGCAGTCAGCTTGTAAAAACATTAGCAAGTTAAAAACCGTCATTGAATGCAGAAGTACTAACACAGAAGTACTTACACTAAACATTTACTTGGCTATTTTGTATTTGTCAAAATATTCAAGAGATAATATTAAAGAATAGGATATTAAACACTTACCACTGAAGATAAGCAACATAAATAAACAGAGATTTTGGAGCGATAGACAGAACTGAGACATAGCCATAAGTGATTTAAAGTAATGTCCTGCGCCAGCACTTCATAGGAGAGACCATTACTAGAAAAGCATAACCACATAAGTGAATGGATAGATGTTAAGTTAAGCCTTTGTAAAAACTCACAGGACATTCAGACACCAATCAGAAGACAGATGCCCACCAGGGGACCATCCAGCTAACAAAATCTCACAGCATACCGATGGACATCTTGAACTGAGCCTCTCATAACATGTTCACGAATTTGGCATGGCTTGAACATTTTATTCCTCTAAGTTTTTACTGTGTCTGCTGGTGGGGTGCTTCAAAATCTTTGCTTATTGCAAAGCTTAATTATAATCATTTTATTATTTTAATTACAATGCTAAATATTTTGAGTTTAAGAGTAATTTGTTTTATTTAATTTCTATTTTAGAATATCATGTGACTTGTGCTGTGCTAAATATCAAAACTATATATAAAAAAAAATTAAATAAATACAATTGACAACTTTTGTGGCATAATGTTGATTACCACATTTTAGACTTGTCCCTCCTTAAAATAAATAAATAAATAAATAATAATAATTCTGGGTTACACTGTGGCACTTACAATGAAAGTGAATGGAGTCAGTCTGTAAACATTTTAGCATTAAAAACTATAGCTTTTCTGTGTACAAATATTTTCAACCTTGTTGTATTTGCCTCAAAAAATTTGCTTCATTTGCTTCTATTGTGCCTCACCACAATTTTTTTACCTGATTTTTTTAAAGAAAATAAGCATTATGCCATCTGATTGATAGCTTTTAATTTCTTAGCAGGTAAAAGTCCTCCTTCAGGTCATGGTTCATGTGTTTTTTTGCTCTGAAATCTTTTCTCATTTTCATAAAGCAAATGTAAAAATAACTTGATATTCCAAAAACACTTACTGGACTGAAGCAACTTAGGTTTACTTGATTATTCAAAATATACCAAATATGATCAGGCTTTTGAGAAATTTTTATTCGTACATCTCTCAGGCATTATATTTTGTCCCCATAAATGTTTCATTATATTATCATCTTATGCAGACATTATTAGGAGATACAGATTGACAACTGATATATGTATTTTATCTCACTAATATATATTTACAAGATACAGAATTTCATATTTTGTCCATATAAATATCAGCAACTGCACAAACTCAGTCCTGGAGGGCCACTGTCCTGCAGAGTT
Source organism: Megalobrama amblycephala (assembly GCF_018812025.1). NCBI lineage: Eukaryota > Metazoa > Chordata > Actinopteri > Cypriniformes > Xenocyprididae > Megalobrama > Megalobrama amblycephala. Next base: position 16,997,429 of record NC_063060.1, on the reverse strand, counting down.
TAGCTCAAACTTGCTTCAACACACCTTAGAAGTTTCTAGCCTATAGTAAGACCTTGATTAGCTTGTTCAGGTGTTTCAATAAGGGTTGGAGCTAAACTCTACAGGACAGTGGCCCTCCAGGAGCAGGATTGGACACCCCTGGGCTATAATATAAGGCTTGTACCTCGAGTATGGCGCCATCTGCTGGGCTAGCTGTGCACAACAACAAACAAAAGCTTCTTTTTCTTTTGCAGTAAAAATATCGGTTACACTTTATTTTAAGGCGACATAGTTACATTGTACTTACTCAAATAAGTACTGAGTAATATTAATTAACTACATGTACTTACTATAGAGTTATAGTTAGGGTTAGGTTTGGGTTTAGGGTTAGTTACTTGTAGGCCTTAAGTGTTACCAAAATCTTTAAACATTCTTAAAATAGAAAAAAAAAAAAAATTTCCTAAGAAAATATGAGTGTGTATGTGTGTGTTTTTCAGATAAACCCTAGGTTATAGGGACAAAATCCCCATTTTTTCACTCTAAAAAAATAACTGAAAATAACTAAACAAATTTAAAGTAAATTACTGTTTTCCAGTGAAACAGTAATACACTCTAAAAAATGCTGGGTTAAAAACAACCCAAGTTGGGTTGAAAATGGACAAACCCAGCGGTTGGCCCAACTTGCTGGGCAGTTTTATTTAAACCAACTATTGTTTAAAAATTACTATATGGCTGGCTTAAAATGAACCCAAAATAGCTGGTTTATTTTTTAAAATTAAAAACCAGATGCAATTATAGGCAACAATAATAGTCAAAAGATGAACATTTATTAATAAGCAATTTAATAAATGTTTATTGTTTAATAATTATTCATTTACCATTAATAAATGTTCATTTCCAACATACTTTGGGTTAATTTTAATTAAGCAATACAGTAATTTTTAAACAATAGTTGAGTTCAATAAAACTACCCAGCAGTTTGGGCAAACATTTAACCCTACCGCTGGGTTAAAACAACCCAATTGCTGGGTTTGTCCATTTTTAACCCAACTTGGGTTGTTTTTAACCCAGCATTTTTTAGAGTGTACCATTAAAACAATGCATTCTCAGCAATATGATGCCTATTGGCTACTTTCTCGAAAACGCCAAATAATATTACCCAGAATGCATTGTTTTTACAGTATATTACACTCTAAAAATGCTGGGTTAAAAACAACCCAAGTTGGGTTGAAAATGGACAAACGCAGTAATTGGGTTGTTTTAACCCAGCGATTGAGTTAAATGTGTGTAGTTTTATTTAACTGAACTATTGTTTAAAAATGATTATATTGCTGGCTTAAAACAAACCCAAAGTATGTTGGAAATTAACATTATTAATATGTTTAATAAAATAACATTTATTAATAAGTTTAATGAACAGCAATTAAACAATAAACATTTATTAAATTGCTTATTAATAAATGTTCACCTTCTGGTTATGATTATTACCTCTAGTAATTATGTGTCTGATTTTTAATTTCCAACCTATTTTTGGTTCATCAAGTCATTTTTGAACAATAGTCAGATTAAATGAAACTGCCCAGCGCATTGAGAAAACATTTAACCCAACCTCTGGGTTAAAACCCAATTGCTGGGTTTGTCCATTTTCGACCCAACTTGCGTTGTTTTTAACCCAGCATTTTTGTACCGTTTCAATGGAAAACTGTATTTTACTGTGTAAATTTGTTTTGTTTTCTTAGTTATTTTTTAGAGTGTGGTCTCCATGAGGAGCTTGTAAATCATACTAGGTGATGTTTTTAGAAAATTTAAAAATGAAGACAGTTTTCTGTGGTGGGTAGGTTTACGAGTAGGGTATAGAATATACAGTTTGTACAGTATAAAAATCATTATGTCTATGGAAAGTCCCCATAAAACATGAAAATCCATTGTGTGTGTGTGGCCCCAAACCTTACATTACACAACACACATAAACTATCTATGCAGCCTTTATTTTCACTGACCTACTAACAGTATTCCATTATTCCTTTTATTTTTCCGAAGCGCTACCTGTTTTCCCCCGCACGTTTCACTGTATGAGATGTTGGACAAAAAAGGGAGGAGGCCATCATGCATGATTCACAGCATCTGTTGGGGCTTTCAGGTTGCCCTACTTTATCCACAGTGACTCTCTCTATCTCATGGTTTTTCATGGCTTGTTGCTCACTGCAATACTCTGACACCAGACTCCATCTGGTCTTCGGAGGAACGACTGAAGGCCTGTATTGATGAACTCTGTCTAATCTGCTGGGGTGTTCACTGTGCATTCTGATGACCAGTTTACGTCAGGAGGGTGTTGTTTAAAAACCGTAGAAAAAGATTTCAAAAAGACTTATATTTTAGGATTAGAGTGTAACTTCATGAGAGATGAGTGAGTGTAAGCAGGGCATGTCGTGACCAGCCCCCATCATAGGCGTAAACTGAGAAAATTTAAATAATAATAATAATAATAACACACCAAAATTTTTAATTCCATGCACTAAATAGTACTTAGTTTTCCATGAGAGCTGTTTGTCTTGTAGATTATGTTCCTATAAACAAGTAGGCCTATTAAAATGAAGAGGACATCGCCTTCCACATCTTCATGACGTCACCAATCGATTAGAATTAATTTGAGTAGTTATTATTTTTAATAATATGCATTACTCCATGGCCATTATTCGAAGCAAACTGCGCTGTGATTAGATTTTTAGATTTTTTTTTTTCGTAGTGTCATTTGACACTATTAAATGGTCTCTTTGCTCCACGCCCGTAGCGCGCGTCAGTTCACCGCGTCATTTGGTGCGTGTTTCTCTTTGCATGCTGGCGACTGGAAGATTTTACGAATCCAACTACGGCGAAGGTTTGTGTATGAATATTAATAAAGTCACGCTGAAGTTGCTTGGTAACCATCCTGGAGCGTCCTGTCACGCATTACAATTAATATTTATGAGCTCACCGTGATTCGTGTATTCGCCTGCTAAGCTCCGCCTACTTATCGAGTTTTGCTTTTCAGCCAATTGGTTAAGTCTACTGGACAAACGTTGCATTACGTAATTAATATTCATGAGCCAAGCCCTCTCCGTAGTAGGATTACTAAAATTCGCTAGCGGGGGCGTGGCGTGGGCTTTGCCGGTTCTAGCAGCAGACACAATGAAACGAGGGGCAATGTAGGACACCACGTTGGGGCTTGAAACGCAGACACGCCGGTAGCGTATTATTTTTTACTTCTTTTTGATATTTTTTAGGGTTCATTTCATTTGTTTTGTATTCATTATAGATAAATAGCAAAGGTCGCTGCTGATGAGAAAAAACAACGAGTTGAAAGTCTTTGGAGAAGAACCGAACGGGCTCAGGAAACGAGGCACTCCATCATAACTTTTGTTTTGTCGTTAAAAGCAGTCGCGATAAAATGTCGTTCGCCTATTCGGATTATCTGGCCGCCGAGTGTCTGGTGTCGATATCTAGCGGTCCCGTCCTCCATCGACCGACCCCGGTGTCTGGTGCGGCTCAGGCCCCTCCTCAGGGCCTTCCTGCCGGGGAGCCAGACGGGTCGAGCGAGGACAGGGAGGTGCGGGAGACGCTCCGGTTAGAGGGGGCCAATATGATGACGGTGGCGGAGATCCTCACCGACCTCCATGGCAAGTTTCGTCCTATGTCGGCCTACTCCGAAAGCAGCAACTCGTCATGCGGAGAGAGCGGCTACACCACGTTGTCTGACTCCACCACCCCAACGCCGACCATGACCCCCTCTGCCACCCCTGTCCCGGGACAGTACAATAGCACCCCTCAGCAATTTTGGGCAGGAGGCGGTGCACCCCGGTCCCCAACCAAGCGTCACCCCTGTACTTTCGACGGGTGTGACAGGGTGTATGGCAAATCATCCCACCTGAAAGCGCACATCAGGACCCACACAGGTAAGCTGAAGCACATGGGAGCGGATGGACGCTAACGCATTTAAACTTTTACACGTGTGTAACCTATATGTATGTAACGTTATTTGTATGTATATACGCATTTATAAATGCTTGCGTTGCCATTAACTTAGATCGTATGAAATTTATATCGTTTTATAAACGGCTCATATTGCATGTAGCTTTAAATTCACTGTTGGATAAACATATTATGGGAGGTTTCAACCTTATTATAGGTTGTGTTTTATTGGAGTTATCGGTTAGAGTAACTTTTAATTGTCGGCCATTTGTTTGTTGACTGTTGTCAGGGGCTCCCTCTGTCAACTCTCACCACTGGCTATGAATAGAAATATTAAATGTGAATTCGTGGATAATAATGTAATTCACTGCTCGTTAGTTGAACAAAAGAGTGAAAACTCCCAACTGTGGCCTCCGAACAAAGAAAGTTTATGAACAAAGGAAGGAGCGCGTGAGGGAGGACCGAGTATAGTAGTATAGTGACGAACCCGGTATTTGCATATGAACAGAGCTCGAGTACAGAGCGCGCGTGTGCGCGCACGCTTACGCGCAGGTTCCCATTTTAATGCACTTTCTGTTATTTGGCTAAAGTTAAAAGAGCCATTTAAGCCACACCTGGTCTCTGTATGAGCCGTTCACAAATGAGCTTTACCACTTGATTTTGTTCATGAATTGAAGTATACTGTGGGGACAAGGTGTTAGTTTTAAATGGAAAATACAAGTACTACTATGCTAAGAAATAATTAGTACACAGGGTTAATGCCAAGGATTTTTTTTTTTTTAGATTTTCTTTCCCTGTCAATATTTTCACTGTCCGCAAAAAAAGTTATTGTTTTTATTTATTTATTTTTTGACCCACGTAACCTAGTGTTTAATAAATAGGATTATGACGCCAACATTTTCACATTTTGCCAATGCCAATTTTTATACCACAACTAGCCTAACGAATCTAGGCCTGGTTTCACAGATGGGGCTTAGCCTAAGCAAGCATTAGGCTTTGGTTCAATTAGGATATTTAAGTGTCTTATAAATGTACCCTAGAAAAAAACATTACTAGTGTGCATCTTGAGACAAAACAATGGCGCTGATATATTTTAAGATATGTCAGTACAAGTTGCTTTCAGTTAAAACAATTCAAACATGCATTAGGCTAGTCTAGGACTAGCCTAAGCCTTGTCTGTGAAACTGGGATAATGCTCAAATATTGTTACTCATCAAAATGGGCATTTTTGATTCTCTTTCGCATCTTATCGATCTTGATTGGTTTAAAATCGCTTGAATGCTTAAACTGACAAGACTTGAAAACACATCCAAATGATTAACTTGATGACAAGTGATGGCCTGTTTAGTTCTGTTGACTGTGACCCTGGTGCAATATGCTAATGATAGCTGGTAGTCAGTTACAGATTGCACATTACATGAGGAAAATTGTATCGTAATTTATTACATTACACATTTTATGGAATGTATTCTTACTACTTTTAGATTACTTTTAATCTAACTTGTTTATCTTATTGATTTGAATAGGACAGTCCTGTATGATATCAAAGAAAATGTAACATTCTTTATCCACAACATGAAGGGCATTAAACATTACATCAGGGTTTCTCAAACTGGGGTCTGGGAAGGAACTGCAGAGGGGTAGTGAGTTTAATGAAAAGCTAATAATATAACATAAAAATAATAATAATAAAAAAACTAATTTTTAAAAGATGGAATACTTTATTTACTTGCATGTCATGTGACTATTAATTAAAATCTGAGAAACCATGAATATCTGAATGTTATAAAATTATTGACGTGATTATTAAATATATTAGGTCAAAAGAAGTGTGGTTGACAAAAATGTTTGGGGAAAACCTGCATTATATGTAAATATGAAATGACAAGAATTTTAATGTGTTTGAATGACAAAAAACTTTCCAAAGTCTAATTAAAATGTATTGTTCATCAGGAATTGATTATATATGCAATGTTGAGAAAACACTCTTTAAAAGTGAAATGATTTCTGTAAATTCAGTGGTCAGTTGTCATGTTGCTTCTCCTTTTTCCTTGTAACTACAGCCACTTGACTGGAGGCTGTTGTGTGCAATTCCACAAACCTAGAAGACTTTATAACATGTCGTATATAAATGATAGGCTTTTTTAGAAAGGAAAATTAAAAAGATAAAAAATAAAAATTGTGTAGAATCAATAAATTCTGAATAATTTACTAACACTGTGTGAATATGTAATCATGTAATCAATAAAAATGTAACTGTAGTCCGATTATGAGTAGTGGTTCGATCACGGTTGGGGAGGTCAGTAAAAAAAAAAACACTAAGCATAGATAAATACAATATAACAAAGTTACAAATAAAGAAATGTCTAACTGTAGTATTCAAGTATAGAAATGTAATAATTAGGCCTAAATGTGAAATAACACTATAATGTTCACTAAATAAATTAAATATAGATTAATCTTTCCTAACATTAATGACATAGAGAGCAGCAGGTATTTATAAGCTACTGTCACTTTAAGACTGTTAATGTTTAAGAGAGCTGAATTCTGGATTGCACACTGTCTGAGAGGCAGCTTTCTGTGTGTGCGAGTTTTTTTTCCACGGCTTATTGCGCTTAATAATATTAAGCATGCCACACCTTCACTGCGTTACCCTAAAACTTTGACTTTTCGTAACTTTTTGAAGTATTAAAACCATTATCACAAGCCGCTGCAATATGCATATACAATTGCAATATTTATATAATTTCAATATGTCGTGCAGCTCTAGTAAGCAGCTAAAAAATAGTATAGTATGTCTGAAGTTCATCAGTTAGTATGCTTTATATCTAGAACAGGAGGTGCCAAGCCATTGCTTACTTTATAATGCACTTGTGTATTTTATACGGCATTAGTGTCGTCTAATGAGTTGTGGGTCGTCCATGTGCTCTGTCTAGGTGAGAGGCCCTTTCCTTGCACCTGGCCCGACTGCGAAAAGAAGTTCGCCCGTTCCGACGAGTTGGCCCGACACCTGCGTACCCACACGGGCGAGAAACGCTTCCTGTGCCCGCTCTGCGACAAGCGCTTCATGCGCAGCGACCACCTCATCAAGCACGCCCGCCGGCACCCCAACTTCCACCCCTCCATGATCAACCGCAAAGGTTCGGCTCAGGGATCTGCTTCAACCCAGCCTGCCACCGCCGCCTCAGAGTACGCCAACACTGCCATGTAGACCCTCGCTGGGACCCCTGCCTTCTGCACTGTGATCACCGTCTCTGTAAGACACTGCAGCTTACTCGATTGCCGTGCATGCTGGGATCCTTTTAAGCTCAGTCCTCACTTCCACTGGCCAAAAATGAAGAACTTCATCACGTCTTCCTCCGAACCCCTTCGCCCAAGGAGTGACAACCAAAATAAGCGAAGGAGACACAAACGCTCAAGCACATTCCCAAGTCACGTGATTAAATTATCACATGACCGACAAGTGACACCGAACGCAACATTGGTCTTAAATTGCTTGCTTTAAGTGTTATAGATTCATCCGAAATGCCGGAAAGGACTTTTTTGGATGCATGCAGACAAAATTGCTACTAGTAGGCACAATGTTTTCCGTCGGCCATCTTTGTTGTTTCACTTGTCAGCCATGTTTTATAACCTTCCTAAAGGATATGTCACAGTTTTAGGGAAAGTTTACTCGTTCTTTCCATCTATCGTCAAAATTTCGCACAACCTTGTTTGTCTTGTCTTTTTGTATAGCCAATATACTTTTTGTATATTACCTTTTGGTAAACCCTCCCTGGTTTTTGTTGTCCACACATGCTGTGCAATACAGTAACCAGGTTCAGTTGCAGAAGTATTTGTTTGTTACTCACAAATTAGTCACGCATAACAAGTGCGCTGACTTTATGCATTCTTAAACCTCCTCGGCTTTCCTAAATCTTTAAGTTGTGATGTTAAGTTTATCCATTCCTTAAATTAATACTATTCTTTACAACCTTTGAAACCAAACAACGGTAAATATCGAAACTGAAACGGCCAGTGAGTTTCTTCTGGGTAGAAACACTGCCTGCAATGCCGCATTTCCACATAGCTTTCCCTACTGAAATTGTAATAATTTATTGTCATCTTAAATTCCTTATGTTTTCTATTAGTAGTATCAGCATGGCAACTGAAATAGTGGGGGTTTTTTAATTAGTAATATTATTAGACCATGCATTTATTATAATTATTATTATTTTCCGCTTGGAGGAACTCTTTTGTTTGGCCATGTAGTGTCGATACATGTAGCAGTGTGTTTAATAGTAATGTGGATACGTGTAGATAAATATCTATGCTTGCAGCTTCAATGGTAAAGATGTTATTATATGAACTACTAGAAGTAATACACCTTATATTAGGGGTGACAGTACACGCTTGAATAGAATAGTGCTGCTTGTGTGCGAATGTTTGCGCGTCACGTTCGTGTGTGTGTGCGTGTGTGAGTGTATATTCACACGGGAGAGCCTGGAAAATGATCTCTCTCCAAAACTGTCCCACCTGCGGACCTCTTAGAACTATCTCAGAGAACAAAAAAGAAAAAAAAAAAACCATCAGGAAACTCAGAAAGCCTTAAAATTCTTTGACTTGTTTTGCACCATTGTTTACTGTCGGATATTTTCTACAGGTATGCCGTCAGGCGTCGGTCTTCTCGACTAAAGAAATACACATGCAATATTGCACTTTTCTTACTGGTATTGTCAACAATGCTAGTCGTCTGCTAGTGTGATGGGGTTCGCTGCATAGATGCTACTGCATAGTGCTCAACTAAACGAACACTGTGGAAGGGGATAAAGACCTGTCACAATAAATCGATACATTTGTCTGAAAATAATGCGCACCTTCGTCTGAGTGCTTAAACCAGTGTGAGGAAAAATGGACTTGATTTTTTTGTGGACTTTTCACTTTCGTTTGTATTTTGCTTTACATTTGGATTGCAACATGTAATGGATACAAAAGCTCTGAACGCAGTTGGTCTGGTATCAAAACTACAGCTTTTTTTAATGGTTCATCATACTGTTTTCTAATAATGCAATATTCAGAGTGCTTTAAGTAACTGCTGGCAGTAACTTGAAGCATGATGACAACTCATAAGTTCTCAACCACATTAACAAACCAAACCAGAATAGCATCTAAGACTCTTTGTTTGTTCTGTAGCTAATTAAAGGATGTATTCGTCACAATGCTTGTATGTTTGGCCGGGTTTTTTCTTTTTTTTTTGTGTCGTCTTTTAGTAGTAGTTTTCCTGTAGTGAGTCGTCTGTGGACCTGTTGACCATTGAAGACATCAATGGTTCACTGTGTTGGGCTGCGGTGGGCTTTGTATGTGATTCTCGACAGACTGAGACCATTGTGATCACGTCTTTTGACTTTCACTCACAATGCCCTCTTTTAGCAGTCCGGATTCAACTTTGCATTTGATATCCCTCCCATTATACTCGACACATTTGCAGCTAGTACTCTGGACAGCCATCACAAACCACTGGATCAAATCAGATTTTTTTTTTTTTTTGTGCGTGTGTGTGTCTTTGTGGTCTTTAATTTCAGTTATTATCTTTTGTATTTGGTTTGAATATACTGGAAAGTTTAGTTTCTTATGCTTTGTATTGGTTTATGTACTGTAGATGTCTGTAGTATGCAGAACATAGCTTTCTAGATGGTTTAGGACTGAACCCAGATAGCTTAGCAATCGTATAGGAGCGAAAACACGTATTCTGTAGTTCCTTCAGGAAAAATGCTGCATCATTTGCTGTGTCGAGGCATCCGATCTCTGCGTGTCAAACTAAGATGTGTGTGAGCGCAGCTGCTTTTAATCACAATGCTAGATTGAGAATATGTAGATTGACGACTTTGTTTTAGGACCGCTTTGTTGCTTGGCGTACAATCTAGATCTTGTCCATCAGTTTTGACACACTAAAATGATTATGCACTGATTGGCAGATTGTCTGTAGTGATCACACTAAAAGGATGTCTAATGAGATCTACTAAGGTCTCGGTCTACAGCCATGTCTCATATCAGTGAACCGATGGGTTTTGTCAGTACAAAAGCCTCCATGTATCTCCTCAGGTGATAAAACGTAATGCTGAAAACCTCTGTCCTTCATGAGTAGGACCTAATGTTAAACATTCTTTTCATTTGCTTTGTTTTGCAATATTCTGCAATTTTTATTTATTACATGCTTTTGTTTTGGTGTGCTTTAAAATATCATTTTTTTACAGTACTTTCAGTACTTATTTTATGGTATGAGACTTGACTAATGATTTGATTTGATTAAATGATTCATTGTTTGCCTCCAACAAAAACAAACAAACAAAAAAACTCCAGTGCTTTTTAAATAATAAATAAATGGATTAAGAATTATCTTGTGTTTTGGTGTTTATTGCAATTGGTTATTTGTTTGTAATATAGTTTTCTTTAGCTCATATGTCATAAAGTACATATATTCAAGTATACTTTCTTTTTAAATTAACAATAAAAACAATAAAAAAAAACAAACAATAAAATTCCATATTGGACACTGTATGTTTGTATATGCACTGCCATACAAAAGTTTGGAATCGGTAAGACTTTACTCTTTTTAAAAGAAATCTCTTATGGTCACACCAAGGCTACATTTATTAGATTAAAAAAAGCTAATATTGTGAAAAATATTTTGATATATTTTAAAATGTATTAAAATGTTATTTTATATTAAAAATATTTTAAAATGTAATTTATTCATCTGATGCAAAGCTGAATTTTCAGCATCATTACTCCAGTCTTCAGTGTCACATGAGCCTTCAGAAACCATTGTAATATGCTTTGATGTTGAAAACAGTTTTTCAAGATTCTTTGATGAATAGAAAGTTCAAAAGAACAGCATTTATCTGAAATAGAATTGTAACATTATATTCTACTGTTCAAAAGTTTGGGGTCAGTAAGACTTAAAAAAAAAAAAAAGAAATAAAAATAAAAGAAATTGAATAAAGTAACTTTTTATTCAGCAAGGATGCATTAAACCAACCAAAAGTGACAGTAAAGACATTTATACAAAAGATTGTTACAAAAGATTCTATTTCAAATAAATGCTGTTCTTTTGAAATTTCTATTCATTAAAGAATCCTGAAAAAAAAAAAAAAAAAAAAAAAAAAAAAATTGTACACGACTGTTTTCAACATTGATAATAATAATAATAAATGTTTCCTGAGCAGCAAATCAGCATATTAGAATGATATCTGAAGGATCATGTGACACTGTAGACTGGAGTAGACTGCTGAAGATTCAGCTTTACATCATAAGAATAAATTACATTTTAAAATATATTCAAATAGAAAAGTTATTTTAAATTGTAATAATATTTCACAATATCAATTATTTTAATGAAATAAGCCTTGTTGAGAATAAGAGACTTATTTCAAAAAACATTAAAAATCGTACCAATCCCAAACGTTTGAACGGCAGTGTATATATATTTATGTAGGTGTGTGTGTTTTTGTGTGTGTGTAGAAAAACACATGACCGTGTTATTAAAGTTTAGCCTAGTCATGAAAAAAAAACATTTTGAGCATAGTCATAACACATTTTGTTTTGAGGTTTTTTTTTTTTTTTCCTGAGTAAACGTAAACATTTTTAGAAGCACATTCATTAAAGAATCCAGACTGTTATGCATAATTTTCACCTTTATTTTATCACCACTTTTACCTCTATTTTGTATTGAATCTGGTCTTGTTGTACCTGTTTAATATTTTTTTCCAGCTTTCATTAGTGTGCTAATAACTAGTACACATGTCCAGATATATAATTTCTCACTTAATCCACATTATTTATTGAGATCCATGTTTTTTTTTTTTTTTTCTTTGTGCTGTAATCTGACATTTGACATGTTCATTAAGTATTCTGGGTAACACTTTATTTTACAGTGTCCTTATTACATATGTTACATGTACTTACAATAGTAATAACTATACATTGTGCATAATTACATGCAACTAACACTAAATGAAACCAAACCCTAACATGGACCCTATAATAAGTACATGTTGTTAATTAATATTACTCAGCGTTTAAATGTATAATTACACTGTAACAAGGACACTTTGAAATAAAGTGTAACCAGATTCTGTAAGAGCTTAATCATAGTTCATCTCTCAGGCTGCTCTCAGAGATGGGCGTGGGGGTCTTATCACCACGACTGCGGTCTCCACGGACGTGATGGCGGTCCCAGTCAGTGGCCACCGTCTCATCATTCCAGATGGTGGAGGTCTCGGTGTCACTGAAATACCCAGACTCCCCAGTGTAATGTGTGGGAAAGAGCAGCAGGGGTTCCACAGAGAAAGCCTTCAAGTCTCTCGGTTTAAAATGAGACATGTATTCCTCCCTACAGACAGAGGGAACACTACAGTTAGCCCGCAGAAAGAAATTAACACTAAAATGCCTTTATAAAAGTCATTATTATAAGTGCAACTCTACATAAATGTCATAAAATATATATTGATAATGCAGACAAGGCGACTACATTTAAGTGTAACTTGCCACATTATTATTGCTTAAATGTTCCTGGGTCAGGACACAGTTCTGACTGACAGTCATTTTGACTCATCCCTTAGTTTATGAAAAAAATAAAAATAATAATGCTTAAATGGATAGTTCACACAAAAATGAAAATTTTGTCATCACTTACTCACCCTCATGTCATTCCAAACCCATAATGAAGATATTTTTAATTAAGAGATTTCTGTTTGTCCATTATTGAAAGTCATATTTGATGTACTCTATGTATGTGGATTGATCAAAGTTTATATATAAATAAAAGCCTAAATTAAATGTGCTTATATTAAGCTCTTCAGAATACATGGATTAAACTGCTTATTTATATACTTTTACGATCTCTTTATTAATTTTTTGAAGATTGAACATTTGGGTGGAATGTACTTTCAATGGAGAGAGAAATCTCAGGTTTTATTCTTATGGGTTTGGAACAACATGAGGGTGAGTAAATGATGACAGAATTGTCATTTTTGGGTGAACTATCCTTTTAAGAAATGTTAATTTCCTACATCTACCGACACTTACTTGGGGTGCTTATTAAACATAACGGGCAGAAACTCATCCACAGGCAGCATCTTGCTTAGGGGCTGGGCCTCCAGAAGCGTCTTTGCCCCCTGCAGTGAAAGGGCATAGCCTAGTGTCCAATAAGAGTAATCTGGGCTCACCAGGTTCTTCACTCCCTCCACCCAGCGCTCTGGATGCTTAATTTGCAATCGTTTACGCCCCACATAACTTAAAGAGAAGAGGAAAGATGGAACGGGGAAAGGGAACATGCGCAAATGTCTAATTATCAATGGAAATTTAATATATTTTGTTAATTAAATGTTCATTTGTGGACCCTTAAGAAAACCAGGACCACTTTGTGGAAGCTATGATGATGGATCTTTATAAAGATGGAAAGCAGAATAGGGAACTGAAGTTATCATAATAAAACCACAACTCACATTAAGTCCCACTGGAGGCCTGATTGTTTTACATCCTCCATGATGGTGTTAAGGCGGCTCTTGAAGTTGGGTTCAAACCTGATATCATCCTCCAGTACGAGCACCTGCTGTTGCTGGAGCTCCACCACCTGAGGGCGACACACAACAAAAATAATTAATGCACATAAAGTGACTCATTTGTCCACTTTGAGGAACCTTTTGTGCAGTGGAAAGCCCTCATGGATGTTAAAGGTTCTTCATAGAACCATAAATGCCAATAAAAAAACCTTTATTTTTAAGAATGTAGTTTGCATTTACACCATTGTACACAAGAGTCCATGTGTACTGGAGGCAAGCTAGCAAGAGCTATAACTGTAATTCTCACTCCCCTGGCCTCAAGAGGAGCACTGGCGACTGACGCTAGAGACTGCAGTCTTTAACCTCCTTGTTAGCGCGCCCACCTCCCAAGCTGGAGATGCTGGTTTGAATCCCTCTTGGAGCGGGTCGAGTTGGAACAGTTACATTTGGTGCCGTGACCCCAGATGGGAATGAGGTTTGGGGGGGTGAGTGTAACAAAGCCATGTTAGTAAGAGCTGTGACTATAATCCTAACTCCCCTGGCCTCAAGAGGAGCACTGGCGACTGACACTAGAGACTCCAGTCTTTAACGTCCTTGTTAGCGCACCCACCTCCCAAGCCGGAGACGCTGGTTCGAATCCCGCTTGGAGCAGGTCGAGTAGGACCAGTTACATTTGGTGCCATGACCCCGATGGGAATGAGGTTTGGGGGGGTGAGCGTAACAAAACCATGTTAATAAGAGCTGTGACTATAATCCTCACTCCCTTGGCCTCAACAGGAGCACTGGCGACTGACACTAGAGACTGCAGTCTTTAACGTCCTTGTTAGCGCGCACACCTCCCAAGCCGGAGACGCTGGTTCGAATCTTGCTCGGGGTGGGTCGAGTTGGACCAGTTACATTTGGTGCCATGACCCTGGATGGGAATGAGGTTTGGCGGGGTGAGTGTAACGAAGCCATGTTAGTAAGAGCTGTGACTATAATCCTCACTCCCCTGGCCTCAAGATGCGCACTGGCAACTGACGCTAGAGACTGCAGTCTTTAACGTCCTTGTTAGCACGCCCACCACCCAAGCTGGAGATGCTGGTTTGAATCTGGCTTGGAGTTGGTCAAGTAGGACCAGTTACATTTGGTCCCATGACCCTGGATGGGAATGAGGTTTGGGGGGGTGAGTGTAACAAAGCCATGTTAGTAAGAGCTGTGACTATAATCCTCACTACCCTGGCCTCAAGAGGTGCACTGGTGACTGACGCTAGAGACTGCAGTCTTTAACGTCCTTGTTAGCGTGGCCACCTCCCAAGCTGGAGACGCTGGTTCGAATCCCGCTTGGAGCAGGTCGAGTAGGACCAGTTACATTTGGTGCCGTGACCCCGATGGGAATGAGGTTTGGGGGGGTGAGCATAACGAAGCCATGTTAATAAGAGCTGTGACTATAATCCTCACTCCCCTGGCCTCAAGAGGAGCACTGGCGACTGACACTAGAGACTGCAGTCTTTAACGTCCTTGTTAGCGCGCACACCTCCCAAGCCGGAGACGCTGGTTCGAATCTAGCTTGGAGTTGGTCAAGTAGGACCAATTACATTTGGTCCCATGACCCTGGATGGGAATGAGGTTTGGGGGGGGGGTGAGTGTAACGAAGCCATGTTAGTAAGAGCTGTGACTATAATCCTCACTCCCCTGGCCTCAAGAGGTGCACTGGTGACTGACGCTAGAGACTGCAGTCTTTAACGTCCTTGTTAGCGCGCCCACCTCCCAAGCTGGAGACGCTGGTTCAAATCCCGCTCGGAGTGGGTCGAGTTGGACCAGTTACATTTGGTGTCGTGACCCCAGATGGGAATGACGTTTGGGGGGTGAGTTTAACAAAGCCATGTTAGTAAGAGCTGTGACTATAATCCTCACTCCCCTGGCCTCAAGAGAAGCACTGGCGACTGATGCTAGAGACTGCAGTCTTTAACGTCCTTGTAAGAGTGCCCACCTCTCAAGCCGGAGACGCTGGTTCGAATCACACTCAGAGCGGGTTGAGTAGGACCAGTTACATTTGGTGCCATGACCCCGGATGGGAATGAGGTTTGGGGGGTGAGTGTAACAAAACCATGTTAGTAAGAGCTGTGACTATAATCCTCATTCCCCTGGCTTCAAGAGGTGTACTGGTGACTGACACTAGAGACTGCAGTCTTTAACGTCCTTGTTAGCGTGCCCAGCTCCCAAGCCAGAGACACTGGTTCGAATCCTGCTCAGAGTGGGTTGAGTAGGACCAGTTACATTTGGTGCCATGACCCCGGATGGGAATGAGGTTTGGGGGGTGAGCGTAATGAAGCCATGTTAGTAAGAGCTGTGACTATAATCCTCACTCCCCTGGCCTCAAGAGGCGCACTGGCAACTGACGCTAGAGACTGCATTCTTTAACGTCCTTGTTACCACACGCCCACCTCCCAAGCTGGAGATGTTGGTTCGAATCTAGCTTGGAGTGGGTCAAGTAGGACCAGTTACATTTGGTGCCATGACCCCGGATGGGAGTGAGGTTTAGGGGGGTGAGTGAAATGAAGCCATGTTAGTAAGAGCTTTAGCGTCCTTGTTAGCACTCCCACCTCCCAGTGGGTTCGAATTCCACTTGGAGTGGGTTGAGTAGGACCGGTTAAATTTGGTGCCGTGACCTGGATGGGAGTGAGGTTTAGGGGGGTGAGTGTAACGGAGGCCAGCTAGTAAGAGCTGAGCTTGTAAACCTCACTTTCCTGGCCTTAAGAGGCAAGCTGGCAACTGATCCTAGAGACTGTAATCTTTAGCGTCCTTGTTAGCATGCCTGCCTCTCATGCTGGAGAAGCCTATTCAAATCCCGCTTGGTGCAGATAGAATAGGACCGGTTACACATGTTAATGTATCAGCATATTGTAGAGCATGTTTTGCTGTATACCTTTTTCCAGATGCTGTAATGACTAAGGAAGCAACCAATTTCACCCTTAGTTAGCACACGATCAGAGTAAGGATCTTTATATCCAGGGAGCATCTCAATTCCTAAAGCCCTTAGCTGAGATGAATTCAGGGTTCTAGGAAAGGAGAAACAAGAATTCGTATTTGACAGTGGCATGTGGATTAACAGAAAAATACGATTTGCGTATAGAAGCAGAGATGAGGGACATACAGTACAAATAATAGTGTAAACGTTGACATTGTGTAACTGATGCAAAAGTGTGGGTTATAATATCATACTTGCCATCCACTGCATCGATGAGGGTGACATCTATGCCCAGCGCCTCCAATGAGCGCAGCATACGATCTCTGCGATCTTTCCGCCGCTTTAGATTAATCAAGTAGATCTATAAAAAAGGAGAAAATAATGCCCTAACTGTTACATTCTGATTCCTATAATGAGTGTTGCACATGGACACAGATTGAAGAGACTTAGTAGTAGTTTTGCAATATTCTGCATTTAGTATTTCAGCTGTCAGTATACCTGATTGAATGCCATGGTGTCATTGGGTTTGGAAGCAATGTGCAGATAATGCGAAGTTTCCATGTTGAAGTTGACTGAGGAATATAAAATTTAGGTTATTTGTCTTTTAAACACAAAGAAACATTTTCTGGTATAAGAAGGTCATAGAAATTAAATGAATTAGTGATTTATAAAAATTGGTGCTTGCTGATTGGATGACACATTTTGAATAATAATTTAATGTGGTTTAAGTTAATTAATATTTTATTCTTTTATTAATTTAATTCCAGCAGATCCAACAGAGATTTGCTATCATTTGTATCTCTTATGTGAGTGTACTGTATGTATGCAGAAAAAGTTGGATATAATATATATTCAGCTTTATACAGAGAGCTGTACAAATAATACAGTTTACATTTTGTGATGATATAAACAATCACACACCTAAGCTGGGCAATAAATATAGTTTATATTTTGCAGTGATATAATAATCACACAGTTGAGATTTGCTATGCTTAATGTTAGTTTACTTAACTGACAAAAAAACAAACAAACAAAAAACCCTGTATTAAATTGTGATATGACCACAAACAACCTGTGCTAAAATAGTAAGATTAGTAGATAAGGCTGAAACAATTAGGCACATTTTGTGATAAATTGTGTTTGTAACTTTGGGATTCTTGAGAAGGATATGCAGAGCTGTAGGTGCTACACAAACTTGGAACAGCACAAGATTTTATAGTGATTTTAATTTTTCGAGACTCCACTGCTAAGTTTATTGTGAAATAAAATTACTTGTATCTTGATAAAAGATTTTGTTCATATCGCCCTCGCCTACAAGGTACAATGAGGCTAATCTAATGACAGGAGACAGGGTCAGAAAGAGCAGAAAGAATGTATCAGAGATGTCACATAGGAGTGAAAACTCTCTCTTTCCTGTGAAAACTATATGGAAAAGCATACAGTGAAGTGTTTGTGTAAGCTAGAGGTAGAACATGAAGGGATAGTGGTGAATAGATGGCCCACACCTCTGATTCACAGTTTATTCACTCAAAGAAACTGTGCTAATAGGCTATTGTATTTAACTTCACCTCACTGTACATCACCAGAAAGACTCTCAGCTTAAAAGCTGTTTTTGCCTGTAAAGACCTTTTTCAAATCTTCATATTGTTTTGTGAATAAGCAGATTTAGTGATACACACTAAGTGCCTCGGTGACAGTGTGGCTGAAGCTCTCCACCTCCTCCTCCAGAGTCTGCTTTGTCTTCAAAGGCAGTGGCATGTACCCATAATGCTCTTTGTTACATAAGAACATCTGCACACCTGTAAAGATAATAACATCTAAAAGTCATATTCATATCACACATATTTCAGTAATGGTCAGATCCAGCTAAAAGGGAACTTTAGTGAACATTCTGGCAAGGTTCTCTCAAGGTTATGAACAAACGTCCTTCCAGTAACATCTTCCAGTAACAGCAAATAAATATCAAGCATAGGTTGCGACTCAATCCCACGGTTTCACAGACAAAGCTTAAGCTAGTCCTAGACTAAAATGCATGTTTGAGCTGTTTTAACTGAAAGTCACTTGCACTGACATATCTTACAAAATGTCAGAGCTGTTGTTTTGCCTCAAGATGCACACCAGTAATGTTTTTTTCTAGGGTATGTTTATAAAAGCTACTTAAATACCTTAATTGAAATAAAGCCTAATCCTGGCTCAGCCTAAGCCCTGTCTGTGAAACCGAGCCAATGACATATAGGCTCCTCTTTAATCATACTTACAGTAAAGTACAGTAGAATATAGTACTGTATTGTCATAAGTGCAGGTATAATGAAATTGTTACCTGCTTGTCTTGCAGAAAATGCAAAAGCCATGATATCATCCAGGGACCAAAGATAGTAATGGTGCACAGGGTAAAAGGCCAGGGCTGTGCTAGCACTGCGCCGCAGGTCTATCAGCATTGTGGAGTGAATCATGGGAACTGGGTGGCAACCAGTACGCTTCCAGTTTCGAATGGGTACATAATGTGGTGTTCGCTTATAGTACCCCTGCAAAAAGGAAAAGAAGCTTAACATTTTCAAGATTTACAAAAGATTCAGAGCTTCGAAAAAAAATGCTCAAATTACATTATACAGACAAAAGGAGAAACAATGAATAATATCTGATTCTAACTAACTTTTAAGAAACACTGCAATATTTTGTAACTTGCAGTGTATTGATTAACAGGTATTCATATTACATTTTTAGTTCCAGTCCTCACTTTCTACAGGTTACATTGATTGGCCAGTAGGTGGTGACAAGTGACTCATTTAATTGTTCATTCAAATGATTCATTCAAAAATTTGAAATTTGAAGAGTTTTTGGAACGGGTTTGGAATGACATGAGGGTGAGTAATCAATGACAGAATTTTCATTTTTGGGTGAACTATCCCTTTAACTACTTCACTGAACTGATGTATTAGGGCAATTCATTTCATGTGACATCAGCAATACCAGTAAAGTTGAATCTATATCAGTTTTATTTTGATTAATATAACACAATATATAGCATTAAAGGGTTAGTTCACCCAAAAATGAAAATTCTGTCATTTATTACTTACCCTCATGCCGTTCCACACCCGTAAAACCTTCGTTAATCTTCGGAACACAAATTGAGATATTTTAGTTGAAATCCGATGGCTCTGTGAGGCCTCCATAGGGAGCAATGACATTTCCTCTCTCAAGATCCATAAAGGTACTAAAAACATATTTAAATCAGTTCATGTGAGTACAGTGGTTCAATATTAATATTATAAAGTGACAAGAATATTCTTGGTGCGCCATAAAAACAAAATAACGACTTATTTAGTGATGGCCGATTTCAAAACAATGCTTCAGGAAGATTCGGAGCATAAATGAATCAGTGTATCGAATCATGATTCGGATCGCGTGCTCCGATGCTTCATAAAGCAGTGATTTGAAATCGGCCATCACTAAATAAGTAGTTATTTTGTTTTTTTGGTGCTCCAAAAATATTCTCGTCACTTTATAATAATTAATATTGAACCACTGTACTCACATGAACCGATTTAAATATGTTTTTAGTACCTTTATGGATCTTGAGAGAGGAAGTGTCATTGCTCCCTATGGAGGCCTCACGGAGTCATCGGATTTCAACTAAAATATCTTAATTTGTGTTCCGAAGATTAAAGGACTTACGGGTGTAAAACGGCATGAGGGTAAGTAATAAATGACAGAATTTTCATTTTTGGGTGAACTAACCCTTTAACATTATATGAGATATGGCAATAACTTTCAGAATGATGCGTCTCCATATCCTAAATGTACACAACCTGCTATAATCATGAACGGCCACCCCAAAACCTGCCCTAGTGCGTAACTGCAAATTGAGTAAAGCTTTTGACAATCACCCATCATGGTTTGAAAATAGCATACTGGGTCCTATTGACCATAAAACCTGATTATTGACCACACTGTTCTCCTGCATTTGCAGCATTTGCATGGAAGTTATTATAATGAAACCTTTAGTAGCCTGTACCTGTGAGGTCATACCACACCAAAAGTTTGAATAAAGTGTCCTTGACTCTAGCATTGGAGCAACCAGC
Organism: Megalobrama amblycephala; assembly: GCF_018812025.1. NCBI lineage: Eukaryota > Metazoa > Chordata > Actinopteri > Cypriniformes > Xenocyprididae > Megalobrama > Megalobrama amblycephala. The sequence goes on along the minus strand of NC_063060.1, from coordinate 16,976,928 downwards.
GTCCGATTCTCAGCAATCAAATGATTCAGCACTTGTGTGTTTGTCAGCAGGTTATCACTGTCTGCAAACTAGAGAACAAATCACAAAACAATCATACAACCCCTTTCAAAAATGATCATTCAACTCAAATGACACATCGCCTTCCCCATCCATTAATAAAAAGAATTTTAATTTGGAAGATAATGGTCACTTTTGACATATGAAATAATAGTAAGAAAAATCTTCTTCTTTTTTTAATGAAACTTTATATTTTAAAAAATCGGAGGGAAAAGTTGGCATATGTGTTTTGAGCATATTTGATACATCAGGCTTTTATGGCTCATATGATATAGTGAGAATATGGAGCTCATACTTGCGAGGCAAAAAAACTCCTCAATTTTATTCAGATGCCCAAACCGAGCAGAAATATGCAATTTTGTGCAGTTGCTGATTTTTATATGGAAAAAAGAAAGATGAAATTGCATATAAATGCATATAAATATGTTTTCTCAATATCTTCCAGTAATATCTTTTATATTTAAATGCTTATGATTTTGTTTTATGATTTTTATTATTATTATTTTGGTAGCAATACATATAATGCAATGCAATAAAATGATGACCGAGATGTACAAATATGATATATCATGCTTTTTCGAAAAAAAAAAAATGTATGGATGGATAATCAATTGCTAATCAGTAAGTGTTCACCTTGAAATATTAATAAAAAATATATAATTTTTTATTTACTGTCACTGCGGAGTCGTGAACGCGGATTGACAACAGACCAGGAAGAGAAGACAATGCTGAATAAAATCGTAGTTTTTGTTATTTTTGGACCAAAATGTATTTTCGATGCTTCAGAAACTTCTAACTACCCCACTGATGTCACATGGACTACTTTGATGATGTTTTTATTACCTTTCTGGACATGGACAGTCTACCATACAAACACTTTCAATGGAGGGACAGAAAGCTCTCGGACTAAATCTAAAATATCTTAAACTGTGTTCCGAAGATGAACGGAGGTCTTAGGGGTTTGGAACGACATGAGGGTGAGTCATTATTAATGACATAATTTTCATTTTTGGGTGAACTAACCCTTTAAGGTTGAACCACTGTAGTCACATGGACTATTTTAATGATGTTTTTACTACCTTTCTGGACCTCAAAATGTGCGATGACTATATGGTTCAGAAACCCTCAGATTTCATCAAAAATATCTTAATTTGTGTTCCGAAAATGAACAAAGATCTTATGGGTTTGGGACGACATGAGGGTGAGTACTTAATGACAGATATTTCATTTTAGGGTGAACTAACCCTTTAAATACGATATGATAATACAGACAGTTGTAACACATATAGGGACACCAGCAGCTGACCTAAGATCAGCACAGAAGGAGATGTCATCTCACCAGAATGTAGTCTGCCCATTGTGCCCTAGCTGATGTAAGCGCAGCCTGCCTCAACTTCATCACATGGGTGAACCGAGACTCCGTCCAGTGCTTAGGACCCAGCTCATCTACATAATAACTGTAAATAATTATAATGAATGAGAAATGAATGCTTCAGTATACACAGACACATGAGATGTTTCCTTCTTTATAAATATATTAATTTTGTTCAACATTAAAATTATGTTACTTATGGTAAAGAAGTTCTAAAAGAATGCAATGTGCATGTGTTGTCACCTCTTCTCCTCCTCCATCGTCTGCAGTTGTACCGAATGATACAAACTCTCCACTCCAGAGAGCCATTCATGCAGCATTGCAGTGGTGTTGTCAATATTGTGATCGGTAGCGGCCCTGACAAACAGAAAGTCCATGTTAGGACCAGAATTAGCATTTAGCATTTTTTTAATTAACATCATCATCTTGTCATATAAAACTACTTCTCAAAAGGTTGGCGTCAGTAAGATTTTTTTTAAAGAAATGAATAATTTAATTCAGCAAAGACATTGATCATTAAATTGATCAAAAGTAACATTAAAAACTTTTATTATGTTACAGAAGATTTCCATTTCCAAAAAAATCAATTAATTTATAAATTAAATAATAATATTACTACAAATAATAATACTTTTTATTATTAATATAAAAATAAATCATATTAGAATACATTATTATTGGTCACATTTTTCCTATTTATTGGAGTGCAAACTGCCTGCACTTTCTCCTTCTCTTCTCCTTTCACATTCTTTCACTTCACTGTGATTCTTGTCATATTTACTTTTCAAGCTTTCCAGGATATTTCAGACTAAGGTGTAATTAAAAGCCTAGTGCTCACTTCAGTGTGTGGTCAAATACAAAACCACTGACACATGTATTATATATCTTAGACTGTGTGATAATAGCACTAACACATTATGGTAACTTTCAGCAATAAGACATTAAACTCATGTAATGCTTAATAGATCAGTATGCAGATTTAAATGTGAGATGCATGAAAGTGCTTTAATTGCTATGATGATCTGTTATTCTTTTTAAATATAATAATGAGGGATGCTATTAATGCAAGTGTTACCGTGATGCATATACATTCCTATACGTCCTAATCCATTATATGTCTTCCTAATAAAATTGTGAAAAATGTGAAAAACATGCATTTGAAAGGATATATGCCACCAACATGAAACAAAAATGAGTTACCATATAGAGATCCGGTCCTTGGGATAATCCAGTCTCTCAATACATCCCAGAAAATAAGGAAGACTGTGTTCAGCGTTACGGGCCAAAATGGCAATGACTACTTTGGGTTTGAGTAGAGATGTCTCATGCAGAACAGGTTCCAGGTCAATGAGTGTATGAATAAAGCCGAGCCATGTCTGTAACAGTAACAGTCCAAACAGAAGCTTTTTAGATGCTCTTAGGTCTGTCATAGCGTCTGAATGTGCAGAAGCATGCCGTGCTGATACCAGTCAGAGAATGTGAAGACACACTGATGGGGGAGGTTTGAGTTTGCTCTGCCTATATGCAAGTACATTCGTTTGACTGAAAGAACTGTAAAAGAATAGCATACACTTAGATGCAAATGAATGAATAAACACAGCAAATTAAAAAAAAATTGTAGTGCACCCCAATGTATTGTAGTAGATTTTTTTAAAAAAGTGTTGCTTGTGTACTTTTGAGGCAAAAATTCAACCCTCCAGCTAAAATGTTATTTGAAGAAATATATAGTTCAAGGGTTGGATTAACCACATGGGCAATTGGTGCAAAATGATGCAGAAATTATCATTTTTGTTTGTTATCAGTTTTGTATTAGGCAAACTTTTATACATGTTTCATCATTTGTTTTGTTTTATAGTTTAGTGTCTGCCAGTTTCCCAAATCGACAACTTGATCCTAAATGACAATGGCACAATTTGTATTGAAAGTTGCATTTATGAAATCTGACCAGCAGATGGAGAAAGTGACATGTCTTATTATGCTTCTGATTGGAATATCATACTACATTATTCTTAAAATGTCTGTCATATGTATACTGCCTTAATTATTCAGATGTATGGAAGTATAATGTATGGAATTATATTCTTCATGTATGGAAGACCTACATGACAAATGTGCAGTAAACAGATTAGACTGCATGAGATAGCCTACTGTATCCCACAACATGCATTTAAACTTCCATTTTCAGTGTGAAGAATGAAACAGTTTGTCATGTCTATACAGTTTAGTATGGTGGACTTGTAGCATATTCAGTTATTTAAGGTAATTTATTACTAATTAGCTTATTTAAAAAGATAGTTCACCCAGAAATGAAAATTCTGTTATCATTTACTGAACTCACCCTCATGTTGTCACAAACCGGTGTAACTTCCTTTCTTCTGTAGAGCATAAAATAAGATATTTTGAAAAATGTGGAAGTCAATGATAACCAAAGCTGTTTGGTTACAAACATTTTTCAAAATATCTTCTTTTGTGTTCCACAGTGTAGATGATGACTGAGTTTATACTTTTGGGTGAAATATCCATTTACCAAAACTATTATATGGCCAAATATCCAGATAATTTGTTGAAAGCTATCTACAGAAACTGTGGTATTTTGTATCAGCATATACGTACTTATTATTATTGTATATTGCTTCCATTTTCAAGGTAGCAATCCACCCAATCATTCATCCCTCCAAAGTATAACAGTAATAATAAATTGCACGGTTTAATGTGATATGAGCTAAGCAATCATTAGATTTAATCACCATTGGCAGCGTGATTTATTGTAATGCTTTTTTTCTCAGTTTGTCAGAACAAAAGTGGCTGATTAAAGTTCTTATTTTGGTCATACTTCCAAGACTTCAATCTGTGATTCCGAAGTACAGTATCCACACCGTGACTGACAGCAAACATTTCATCTGCGCTGAGGAGGCATGCCAATGCATAACTCACGTAAAGATGATAATTCTTCAAGTAACTGCAATTGCAGGTTTCAAACAGAGATGGCGACAAAGAGGCAAAAATTACGGACTGCAGCTTTAAAAAAAAAAAGAGCAGGGGCCAAGTTTTAAATGTTTTTATTTCTTATTGCTCTGTTTACAAAGCATTGCAAAAGCCATTTTAGATTTCTTAACCCATGACTGGAGAACAATACAATGTAAAAGTCATCTCAATCAGTGCTTTGTAAACTTTCCTTTATTTTGGTCTTATCTGCATAACTCCATGCTCTGTATTTTGCCTCTCAATTACATCAGTGCTTGATCCAGGAACGTGGAAGGATCCGGATCAGGGCTTTGCTATCACGGGTCATGAGGCGTGTAACTTGATCTAGGGTCAGTCCAGCAATGATTTCTCCATTGACTTCTAGAATCTCATCTCCAACACCCAGGAGTCCAGTGTAGATGTTCTCTGTGGCACTGTCTCCAACCCGTTCCACATATATACCTATAAGACCAGCATAATTGATTTTGATAAAAGACTTTTAAATCATTTCAGAAATTGCACAGGGTTTGAGTTTTTTCCAGTGTCATGGAGGCAAAGCGAAACTGAGGCTAACCTGAGTCAGGTCTTCCTTTACCCCTAGAGATGACAAAGCCAAAGGGTCCGTTGTTGGGAGGTCTGATAAGCTCTATCAGTAAAGTCCCATCAGGAAAGGCCTGCACTAGCCGCCCTAGTGGACCTCGAGAATCCTCTAGTGCCTCTTCCAGGCTCCCTTCCTTTTGAAGCTCCCTGAAACACAGAAATCAACAGCCCAATCAGAAATTTGGCATGGCCAATATGGTTTTACAGCAGAATCAGAAAGTTTATATATTTGAGGCATAAATTATGTACAGTGCATAGCATAAATGAATACACCCCCTCTGAAACTTCTGAAAATCAGCAATTAGTCAATTACTTAGAAGACATGTTAGGGTTCTTTAGCGATATAATGTTCCAGCAAGTCTGCTTAATCAATTACCAAAGAAGTATGTCAAAATTATTCAGGAAAATAAGATTTTTGTATCAAGGTGATAAAATATTGTGTAGCAAAAATGAGTACACCCTCCTAAAAGTTACTAAATAAAACAAAATAAAACATTTTCTGGTGTAAGTTTAAGGCAATGTTTGATCAACAGTTAAATATGTTGAACCAAAACATTTACAGAGAAGTAATCTCTTGACAATTAAAAGTGTTATATAGCCCACTGAATCATTCTCAGACTTAATGCTGACAACAATGGGAGAGAACTGTCAGGAGACTTATTTCTTAGCACAAAAGAGGACAGTGGTACAAGAGTATTACCAAATCATTGTTTTAAGTGTGAAAATATAGCAAAAGTAACACTGAAATTCAAAAACAATGCCCCTGAAATAATCAGGCCTTCATTTTAAGCTTTCATTTAGTGATGAGGGATTTTTTTTTTTTTTTTTTTTTTTTTTTTTTGCTAGATAAAGAGCAGGAGAAATACCAAGTGTCTCAGAGCCAGCAAAAGTTATGAAAAGAGTGACTGTTTATCTCACAGAGTAAGATGCAGCCTGCAGAAATGACATGCATGGTTGTTCTCACTGGAACTTCCTACTGTAGCCAAAGCACAATAAAGTCAGTTAGCCATTTCCAAAGCCCATATTTACAAAATATAGATTCTGGGAATCAATACTCTGGTCTCATGAGATCAAATCAATCATTCTGGATCTAACAGCATCAAAAATGTTATGGTGTTGCTAGAGGAGGAGTACAGAGAAGTGCCTGGTTCCCACAGTAAAGTTCAGTGGTAGTAAAGCTCTTATATAGGGATGTATGAGTGCTGAAAGTGTGAGGGAGTTGTGCTTTATCAATGTTGTCATGAATTCCCACACCACTGTGTAATTTAATACACAAACTTGAAACACAAGATGTGACCCTTTCCTCATTCCCTGCATTGTTGGGCATTTTTTCAACATGACAATGAGGATATGCATTCTCCCAAGGTGAAAAACCTTCTGTGGACATGTATTGCACTCAATCTTAACACTCTTGAGCACCTGTGGGGGATTCTGTAGAGACGAGTTGAGCAACACTCCCCATTAAAGATCAGGGCATTTAAGGAGCTCATCATCCAGGAGTTAAACAGGACAGATGTGACAATTTGTCATGAACTTGTACATTGCGTGCCAAGAAGGGTCAGAGGAGTATATTCAAAATTATGGAGGGCATACTAAGTGCTAGAATATTATACATTTGTTGAATTAAATCTAGGGTGTACTCATTTCTGCAATCCTTAATTTAAACAAAATTGGCTAATTTACTTATTTTATGGCTATTAATGACATATATTTCTCAGTTTTTATGATGTATATGTTTAATACATTTTAGTTCTTTCCATGAATTGTATTAGTGATCATAAAGAAAATACATCTTATGTATTTGAGGGGGTGTACTCATTTATGCTGTGCACTGTATTTAAAGTCAACATGAAATCAAAATTGACAATTCTTTTTTTCTTTTTTTTCTTTCTTTTTTTTGTCATTTTTTACAGAATGTTGCAGTGCTTATTATAAATAATTGATTTGCGCACATCATAATTCGTACAAACCATTGAAACAACGTCTGTTCTCTTCATGATGTATGTCTTGGCGTAGTGTGGGACTATATTCTCCACAACTGACAGCAAACTGGTATTCAGATCTGCCTCTGTTTAATTAGCAATGCCAGCTTCCTATGACCCAATCAATTCCCCAAGGACAAAATAGAGTCCCAAAATGAAGTTACATTCGCTCATTCACTCTGATATATGTCACAATAGGGAAGAAAAGACTATCGCAACTTCTGTTTCATGCCAACTTTAAATCTAAATGTATGACTTTAAATGTATGACTTTATCACATTTAATATTACACACCTTGGTGCCAAACTCAATGGCAGTGGTATCTCTCCTAATATAGTGGAACGTTCAAACTTCCTCTTCGGGGACTGTAGACTCTGGACAGAAGATGCTTTACGTAACTGAGCCAAAGGAGACTCCTGATGGCAAAGAAAAACACTGAAGCTTTGAAACACTGAATAAACATGTAAATAGCCACAACTATTTATTTATTTTTTAATTTGATAAACTTGGATTATACTGACATGTTCAAACCTCTGACATTACATGGACATTATAGTTTAAAATGTTAATACACCCAAACAACTTTTTTGGTGTTATTATGTCTTGTTTTGTTTTTATTACAGAGTGAATCTCAAAAATAATAATAAATAATACTCTACTGTTCAAAAGTTTGGGGATTTTCTTATTCTTAAGAGGAAGTCTCTTATTCTCACAAAGACTGCATTTATTTAAAAAAAAAAAAAAAAAAAAAAAATTGTGATCTTTTCTACTTTAATATATTTTAAAATACATTTTATTTCTGCAATGGCAAAGCTGAATTAAAGCATTATCAAAATACTGTAATACAATCATATCAGAATACATCAAATACTAGCATGGTGCATAAATATATATAAATATATACAAAAATGTATAAACATTCTATTATGTTACACATGCCACAACCACGACCTGACAAATGACTCAACAAACAAGACTGAACACGTTCAGTCTATGTAAACAAGCAGCGACCAACGGCAACAAAACCCAATAAACGTGTCTGTTGCCCTTGGTTGGCGTCTGTCAGGGTCAATTATCCTTAAGTATTCTATATTTATATTTTCCATAATCAAATTGCCTTATGTAAATTCAGTAAACATGCATCTTATGTCAACTTGCATCCGTAAATAAAAAGCAGTTGCTCCTAGTTTGTTCTGTTCAGTCCACCAGACTGATCAAAGTGTGTTGTTACATAATTCTGCAGATGTATTATGGTCAGCAAACCACATGGTATGTTTTTCAATTTCATTAAACAAAGCCAGAGATACAATCCAAATGATCTCTCAATATATTGCTAGGGTGGGTGCTACTGTATTTAGATTAACTCTTTAACAAAGAAGAGGACTCACTGTGTGGAGAGACTGGAGAGAGGGGGTCCTCTTCAGAGGGACAAGGCCTCTGTGTGTAGGACTGGGAGAGGCAGAACTGTAGCGGGCAGTGGGGGAACACAGGTGCTCCATGCTGTTAGACCGGCTGCCCTTTACCAGCTTACCCATACTGTTCAGTCCCATGGCTGAGAAAAAGCGACGGAGGGATAACTTAGGCCTCCCTTCTCGCTCCCCTGTTCTCCTACACATAGAAGTTGTGGAAAAAAATTAATGAGTGCTGTAAATGACTATACTACAAGTTTATCTTGTAAACTAATGCATTTATCATCACAAAGCTAAGAGTGTGTTCATGCTTGGCAGGTCTGGTTCAAAACAGACTGAATAAGTGTGAATGCCGCCATCCGAACCCTGGTGCCCACCAAACAGACCGAGACCAACTTTTTCAGGGGTCTCAGTCCACTTTTAAACAAATTCTAGTGCAGTTCCACCCTTTTTCTTTTTTTTTTTAAATACCCAAACACTGGGTTCAGCCTGTTGGGCCATTTTGTTTGGTTAGTTACACAGTGTTGGTAGTTTTTATGTAATCAGGTTCTGGGTTAGTGGCAGTGGCATTAATAGTAGAAACAAATGCACCTCATCACACATCTACCTAACCGTAGGTTATATGTGACAAACTGAATCGTGAATGGACGTTTTCTTCCTGAGGGAATCTAACTGATTGAAGTAAAGGTTTTATTTTTGATGTATGATGCAGCCTGAATCATAATCAGATTGTGTTTGTTCGTTGGCCAGAGGAAAACTGGCCCCCGACTGAGCCTGGTTTCTCCCAAGGTTTTTGAATCAACACTGAACTGACTTCAGCTGAACAACCGAAATGTATAATTTTCCTGTTAGCACTTTAAAGTTGCTTTAAAACAATCTGTATTGTATCCACCTTATTTTTCAGGTAAGACTGGGCACAGTCATTTGTAATTTGAAAGTGTCTGGCTTCAGGTGTCATTCGCTTCCAGTTACTTTTTAGCTATACAAAACAGCTGCTTGATATTGCAAACTGGTATTTCTTACCATATTATTTTAATGTATTGTCTTAATTATAAACACTGGTTTGTAACACAAACGGTTTTACAGTTTACTGCACTTTGATATTCTTCTCAGTATTTGCCTATAGCGGCTAATAAATCTGAAGTCTCACACATTCACAGAAAACACCTGTGCAAGTTTTTGAAAATGATACCGCTATCATCTCTGTGCAAACTACAAAAATGCAAAAACTTTTCAGTTTTTAGTACATTGTTGTCGTGTAAACATATCCTTAAGTCAGGAACACACCAAGCCGTCAGGCAGTTTTGTTCGTCGACCGACTAAGTTTTCTCAGTGTGTTCCGCACCGTTGGCTGAACTTGTTCCTCGTCGGCTTTTTTCAGCTGATTCGACTTGTTGAATCGGTGTCGGAGCTCGTCGGCCATCTGATCATTCTGATTGGCTGTTCAGCTACTGCCACCTGCTGGTACGGAAAGACATTTCATCTTACGCAGGTGCAGAACTGACGTGCTACTTGGCCGTCGGCTGTCGAGCATTGGTTTGGAGTGTCAGGGCAACTTTGGACCCAGACGCTGTCGACGTGAGCCAACCCCACAGTCTGCTTTCGTCGCCACTAATTCGTCGGCGTCGGCTTGGTGTGTTCCAGCCTTTAGACAACCTCCTACTCCCACCTCCACATGACAGCTTTCCCATTACCAAGTTTTCATTCAAACTGTTCCCTGCTTCAAACTAAACTGCAAATGTGAAAGACCCCTAGGAGAAAAAAAATATTTGTTTATCTTCACTGTTAAACTAACTTATTTCATGTCTTCTAGGGTTGATGGCTGTGTACAACGGCGAATGTATCTATAGAGTGAGCAACACAATGCAATGCTACCACCACTACCAATACTATTAATGTTTCCCCTCACATCAGGGGAGTAAAGCGACTACTGATGTATAAAAGTAAAGTACTAATCAATATGTATATGTAAAGTACTAATCAACAAAACCGCAGTTGCACACTTGCAGTGTAGACAGCGGATACTTCATTGATTCTAATAGAAGCGATTTGGTAAGGTTGCATTGCGAGTGTGGTCACACCACATAGTGAGCTACCAATTATTTTCAACCCATCCATTTATAAAGCATACAGGTAACTGTAAGGAAAGTCCTTCAGGAGAGTTTGACCTCTTTAGGAACCTTTGTGTTCAAAGTAAACATAAAATATGCAATTATCTATAATTTTCTATATCGATAAGATTGACACATTGTGTCAAGTAAGGGATCTCTTATGATGTAACTTACCTAGACACAGCTAAACTGTCATCCCAATGTATTTCAGCTTTTCGGTGCTCTGCTCTCAGTAGTTCTGCCCTCAGGTCCTCTGCCTTGGACATACCCACAGGTCTCAAAGCTGGGCGGCAATCTGAGGAAACAGGAGCTGTGCAAGTGCTTCTGGGATCCATACAGACACCCTCATTTACCACATGACCTGATGCACAACAAATGCAAACCATATTGTAGTAGGAATCAATAAACCAGTTCTGAATCAGGTTATGTGTAAACCTGTTGTTCATCTAGAGGCAGCATCTCACTAACTGTTTTTCAGGCAATTTTCAATTGTATACTTAATTTACATGGTTGATAGAGCACCAAAAGAAAAGCATTAAGGTTTCAGCAAAAAAAAAAAATTGTAGGCCCGACATCCTGAACAAGTCATTTTGAGTTGGCTAGAGGGATGCTACATTTCATCATTTAAGATCTAATTTCAGGTAAACTTACCAGTGACTGGGTCGCCTGCAGAGTCCCATATTGTTAGAGCCTGAAGGTCTGTTGTCAGCATAGATGAGGAATACCTGAGAGAGGATGGTCTGTTGCAAGACGTCAGACCTGATGTAACTGGATGAACCTGAGGGGAGGCACTGAGGGTGACACTGAGGTGCTCTTCAGGTTGTATGTTTTCATGGTGAGAGCCTCCATCCAGTTTGTGGTCAAGGTGAATTAAACGGTACTGAACTGAGGGCATTAGCTTGACCACCCGTTGCCCTGTTGGACGGCTTTTCGAACCTGATTTTAGAGCCGATTTGATGGGGAGGTGGGGAGGAGAGTCCCTGACGTTGCTGGATAGGTCCTTATTCTCATGGTCAGGTGAGGTTTCTGTAGAGCCTTGAGCAGACGTCTTTAGAACCTTAGAGCGAGTAGTTTTATCCTCCAGACTTGACCTGGTTTTGGAGTTCCTTCTCTGAGCCCATAGATCCTGACTCCGAGCATAAGGACCATTACTGGTTTCAACTCTACTTTCCCCTTTCCTGCTCCTTCTTCGAAGCTTCCCAAAAGCCGACATGCTCTCACCTGCACCTCCTACACCTCCCCGCCCTACAGTTTCTGCCAGGCTGATGCCACCAGTAAAAGTTATACTTTCCGTGAAGGTCGGGTGGATGGTTCGGCGACATGATTGGTTAGGGCCGACCCACCGAGGGACTGCCTTCTCCCGAGAGTCTACGATACTCTGTGTCGCCTTGGAAGGACAATCTTTGGTCTGTGCAGGTCCCAAGATGCTTCCACAGGTTTCACATGTCCTGAGCATTTCGTCCTTTGGCACCATGGCAGCCAAACACTCTCCCTCTTTGGTTAATATGGCCACAGGGATACCAACGTTTACCCAGTTTATTGCCTTCCCCCTGCTTTCCTCTGAGATATTGTACACCGGATCTGTCTTCAGCTGTTGGTTGGAGTGCGATTTCTCAACCACCACTGGCCCGCGTTCACGCACCCGCTCCAGGTATCGTCGCTCAGCCTCCTTTTCTGACTCATCCTCGAAACGTACTCTTGTGGGCGACTGGCCATACCTACGGGAGCGCACCCCACGATCATGGTTTCTTCCGCGGACATCCGGTGACTGAAGAGGTGAAGTCACTTCCTCTTGAGCCGTGACAAGAACAGCACTGTGCAGTGTAGAGGACACACTGATTGGTAAAAGCTCCCTATAAAGCAGATACAAGAGCTTTTAGAGAACACCTGGACATCTGCAATCACTATCTGTATCATTATCTCTATTACATCACTGCATAATGTTACATAATTATCCTTCTAACCTGAATGGAAACAAACAGCAAATTCATTATTGATTTGAAGTTAAATAGATTAACATCAATGAAGGCTTTTGATCAACTTTATTTTGAGCTCCAAGCAAATATGACAGGATTAATAAAAAAAATGCTTGCCAAATATGTGTTATATGCAGAATATGTAATTATATAACACAAGAACATAACTCTGAATGAATTGCTTAAATGAATGTTTCTGTGTATCACAGGAAATGGGTCATGACTTTAGAAAGGATTGCTTTGGTTTGTTCACAGTAATACAAACCCGATTCCAAAAAAGTTGGGACACTGTACAAATTGTGAATAAAAAAGGAATGGAATAATTTACAAATCTCATAAACTTATATTTTATTCACAATAGAATATAGATAACATATCAAATGTTGAAAGTGAGACATTTTGAAATGTCATGCCAAATATTGGCTCATTTTGGATTTCATGAGAGCTACACATTCCAAAAAAGTTGGGACAGGTAGCAATAAGAAGCATGTAAATGTACATTAAATAAGAACATTAAATGTACATATAAGGAACAGCTGGAGGACCAATTTGCAACTTATTAGGTCAATTGGCAACATGATTGGGTATAAAAAGAGCCTCTCAGAGTGGCAGTGTCTCTCATAAGTCAAGATGGGCAGAGGATCACCAATTCCCCCAATGCTGCGGCGAAAAATAGTGGAGCAATATTAGAAAGGAATTTCTCAGAGAAAAATTGCAAAGAGTTTGAAGTTATCATCATCTACAGTGCATAATTTCATCCAAAGATTCAGAGAATCTGGAACAATCCTTGTGCGTAAGGGTCAAGGCCGGAAAACCATACTGGATGCCCGTGATCACATACACATACAGGAATGCTACTGTAATGGAAATCACAACATGGACTCAGGAATACTTCCAGAAAACACTGTCGGTGAACACAATCCACCGTGCCATTCGCTGTTGCCGGCTAAAACTCTATTGGTCAAAAAAGAAGCCATATCTAAAAATGATCCAGAGGCGCAGCCGTTTTCTCTGGGCCAAGGCTCATTTAAAATGGACTGTGGCAAAGTGGAAAACTGTTCTGTGGTCAGACGAATCAAAATTTGAAGTTCTTTTTGGAAAACTGGGGCACCATGTCATCCGGACTAAAGAGGACAAGGACAACCCAAGTTGTTATCAGCTGTTATCAGCGCTCAGTTCAGAAGCCTGCATCTCTGATGGTATGGGGTTGCACGAGTGCGTGTGGCATGGGCAGCTTACACATCTGGAAAGGCACCATCAATGCTGAAAGGTATATCCAAGTTCTAGAACAACATATGCTCCCATCCAGATGTCATCTCTTTCAGGGAAGACCTTGCATTTTCCAACATGACAACGCCAGACCACATACTGCATCAATTACAACATCATGGCAGCGTAGAAGAAGGATCCGGGTACTGAAATGGCCAGACTGCAGTCCAGATCTTTCACCCATTGAAAAACATTTGGTGCATCATAAAGAGGAAGATATGACAAAGAAGACCTAAGACAGTTGAGCAACTAGAAGCCTGTATTAGACAAGAATGGGACAACATTCCTATTCCTAAACTTGAGCAACTTGTCTCCTCAGTCCCCAGACGTTTGCAGACTGTTATAAAAAGAAGAGGGGATGCCACACAATGGTAAACATGGCCTTGTCCCAACTTTTTTGAGATGTGTTGATGCCATGAAATTTAAAATCAACTTATCTTTCCCTTAAAATTATACATTTTCTCAGTTTAAACATTTGATATATCATCTATGTTGTATTCTGAATAAAATATTGAAATTTGAAACTTCCACATCAGTGCATTCTGTTTTTATTCACAATTTGTACAGTGTCCCAACTTTTTTGGAATCGGGTTTGTACAATTAATATATGACTGTAAAAGACAACCATGATGTTGGACAACAAAAGGTAATTAAACATCTTGAGGTGACTTACAGGCCTTCTCTTTGACCAAGACAGGTGGGGGTTTCACTCTTAGGGTTTTGAGAACGTGCTTTGAATCGAGCTCTTTCTAACAGACGCTTTGCTTGTTCATGACGTGGACTGAGAGTTACTTCAGTGGTGGTGATCAAAGGTCTGTACAAAACAAAACAAAAAAGGAGTTTTACACTCTCCTGAGCAAATGTCTAAAAGGTCATCCTAACCTACAAAAGGTTTACAACCTGTGATTTCCATGTACATGTACAATATTGAACATTAGAATGTCAAAATTGTTTATCATTCACCATACTTTCCACCAATCAGAAATAAACATACAGAATGTCAGAAGCGCATAATAATCTCTTATATAATCTCTATCATGGGCATGTTATGTGCATGCCTTAATCTTAAAATGACAAGATGTGTGTCTTTCACATGGATTTGTGTTCTGCCACAACTAAGTGCAAATGAACAATTATACTTAAAGATGTGTTTGATTGAGGACAATGTCACTTACTTATAGTTAAACACAGGCTCCTTTGTGATAATTGCTGAGTCCCAATCATCAATTTTGTAGGCAGGTAAATCTGTTTAAAAAACACATAATGCTGTAAAATAATGAACTCCAGCATGCAGGTTTCAAAGACCCAGCTGATACGTGATATAATTTCAATAAGTATTACTTTGCAAACAAATATAATTTTGGTCATCCGTCACAAGACCGTACTCAATATCACATTATTTCTCATTTTCAACATAAGGGTGCTATGTGCAAGTGGAAGAACTGTACAAACACACTGAACCATTATCCTGTATAGCCTTCTGAGTCAGAAGAGCTCAGTCTGCTGTTATACAACACTCCGGAAAACCAAGCTGGCAGATTTCAGCCTATCTCTACGTCGTACGGTATTAAAACACTATTATCTCCACTGCTCCACTCTCTCCCAAACCCTTCCCCCACATCTGTAATTACGGTGACAGGCAGGCACATCTGTTCTGAGAGATCATACTAACCTCCCTGCTGTGAGTTTTGGCTCAGTGACCCTCGGGTGTCTAATGTTGGTTAAATCATAAATACAGTGAAAAACTGCACAAGGCAATTAACGGAACCCAAAAGAAGATATTCTGAAGAACGTTAGAATCCAAACAGCTTTGGACATTTTTCAAAATATCTTCTAGTGTGTTCCACATAAGAAAGAAAGTTATGAAATGAGGTTGAGTAAATGATGACAGAATTTTCATTTTTGAGTGCACTACCCCTTTGAGCAAAGGTCTTACCTCTGTGCGGCTCCTTTGGTGGTTGATACTGTCCCTCTGGACGCATGGAAGTTGTAATCTCAATGGCTTCAACTTGGTATCGGTTCAGGTATGTCTTGTTTATCTCGACTTTCTCTCCAATAGACAAAGACCCTCCTCTGGAGCACACAGTCTCCCAACTGTCTGCCCTCCACAGCCCACCAACTGGATCTGCTGCTCCAATCTCCTTCTGGAGACACCTATGAAAAGCACTTTCCAAGCTGTCAGACCTTTGCAGCTCCTTGTGAACAACTGCACCCACAGTTTTTAGCTTTGGCTTCCGTTTTGGGCCCTCTTCAATTGTGGGTGTTACATCTTTTGTAGTTGCCAGTGTGGAGGAACTCTCTGATTTAAGAAGTAGCGTCTCTGGTCGTGCCACTCGCCAAAAGCCCTTGGGAGGAGCCCAGTGCCTGGGAGAAGATGTCATTGACTTTGTTGAAATGTCCCCTTGAGGTTCACCAGCACCACCCACTGCAATGTTCTCCAGGCTAGACCCTTCACAAAGACCACGGGACATTTTTGGCACACCTTGAGATGGGCTGTCTTTCCCACTTTTGCCGCAAGTCTCCTTTTCTCCTTGCATCCCAGAATTGGGTTCCAGTACTTCTTCATCACCAGTGCTTGACTTATTGCTCTGCTCAGAGTATTCTGTTTGACAAGGAGACAGCACTTCATCGTCTTGGGTTTTCTTCACTGACTCTTCTGTGGAATTCTCAGGTAACAGATCATCTCTCTCCGCCCCCTTTAACTTTCTCTGGGACACTGCTTTGACTTTGGATTGCAGGGCAGAAACTGCTGAACCGGCAGGAGGGGAGCAGGAGGGGAAAGATGCTTTGGATTTCAGTAGGTCAGTGGAGGGTCCACTTTGAGGGTCATCAGGTAGCTCTGCAACACTCATTAGTGGTTGTGTCCCAGAGAGATCTTCTGTGTCCTCCTCCATTTGGCAGTTAAGGGATACTTCAAAGAGAAAAATGCCAGACACTCAAATTTAAACAAGATAAAGCAGAAGGTTTTGTAGAGCTGCTGTTCGGGGATTCCATGTTAGTAGATTAAATATGATAGAATCCCTCTTACGCACAACATACTATGTAAGAGTTTGCATTAGATTACCAACATCAAGCAGTCTAAAATGATTCCATGACAAGGTTCTTAAAGATGACAAATATCATAATGGATGCATAGTGAATTCATTGGTACAGACTTATCGGTTCTTAAAAGATAAGTGATCTGTTTTATGAATTGTAATTATACATGGCCAGATCTTCGGAATGTATGTATACCTAAAATGAAGTTATAAGAAGTAGGACATTTCTGCATAAGCTAAGGTAAACCATGATACAGATAAATATACAGGTAAATAAAATTTATTAAACATTGTTTATTTGTAGAAATACAAACTTGATGGAGAATAATAAAAATCAATATATTTATTATTATTTAATATTATACATGTCATTTCATTATTAGATGGCATTATATAATATTGTATAACATCTTACCTTAATCCTTTCACTGATGGTCCATTTGAGTCTGTTACAGTTCACAGGTTCAGTTGAATAAATCGCAAAACATGCAGAATCATCCTCGCCTCTCCTTTAATACTTGAATGGCCAAAAACAAGAACAAATGTCACCAGCTGAAATGAGGAATTACTCCCATGATGCTCCTCTTCGTTCAGCTGTCACCAGCACCTATCACTGCGCATCCGCTGGTGGTAGATTCCATCTCTAACCTATGAGCGCTCGCTCAATATTCATGATTGGTCTGTTAATCCCCGCAGAAATCAGACGGATTAGACAAAAATGGAAAATAAATGCGTACTTTAATTCCTTTGATGTCAACTGTAGCATTTCATTGCATAAGTTGGTACAATTCACAGAAACAGTATTTAAAAAGTGCTCTCAGTAGGTTGCGTGTGACAGAACAAGTATTTTGAGAGATGCTATTGATTGCAGTTGTGCAAAAAGATAATCTAACTGAACCTTGAAAACTTGCAGTGTTGAAAAATATAACAACAAAAATAATACGTACTAGAGGATTGTTTTATAATCATAATATCCATGAGGATCTATTTCATTTTTATGTACAACACACAGACACACAACTCACTTATGAAGGCATATGCCTATATACACCCCTTCTTACCCCATTTATACTACATATGCCATAAAAACAAGAATCAAGAATCTATTGATATAAAAGTAGCATTCTGTGGACCGAACATATTTTAATCACAGAAGATTATAGACATTTTTTTAAAGAAGACTAGAACTTATTATAACGTAATCATGCACGTAAAGGGGAAGCTGTGCTGCATATTACTTAAAGATGAAGTGTGGGGTTTTTTTCTGATAAAATATTTCCTCCTCTCTCAGCTAATGACATTTGAGAGAAGGAAAAAGTGTTACAACTGTATCCTGTTACGTCTGAACTGAACCCATGTGAAAAAGTGTGGAAAGTGAAACTATGATGATTTAAAAACAACAAAAAAATCAAAAACAAAACAAAAACAAACAAAAAAACGATGAAGAATTTCACTGGTGTGGATTTCACAGTGAATCTTTATAGTATGTTTTGTTACTGTGCATATTCATATGGAAGCCCATTTCTGCCACACAAGGGGATAAAATGCATGCTTTGGTAAATCATAAATATAAAAAAAAATGATGACAGTAAAACAAGTAAAACAAATATAAGATTTTTATGCCAATTTTAACTTTTTATGTCAGAATCTTTTACTGTCATCTCTCATAGTTTTTGTCATAATTATGACTTAGTCTTTCCCAATTAGATATATTTATATTATATAATATTTTAATGTCCTAATTAGGACTGTAAAAATTTTGACTTTTACTTTTTTTTTTTTTTAAAAAGCCATTAGAAAGTCATAATTAAGTTAACAAAAGACATAATACATAAAATGTTATTTTGACCTTTCATGTTGTAATTTCATAATTGTGAACTATATGTCATAATTTCGAGTTTTTATGTCACAATTTCCACTTTTCATCTTATAAATGACTTTGTAGGCTATGCCGCAATTTTATCTTTCTTTTATCATAATTGTGACTTAGTATGCCATGATTTCATCTGTTTATGTGATCATTTTGTACTCTCTGTCATAATTTCAACTTTTATCTTATAATGACTAATTTATGTCATAATTTAACTTTTGTCATAATTATGACTTAGTAGCCATGTTAGATATTTTCATTATACCTATACTTTTTTTTACTGTTTTTTTTAATGTCAAAATTACAACTTTTTATCTGATAAATATGACTTAGTATCTCGTAATCTCGTCATTTGTCACAAATTCATCTTTTTATGACATAATTTTGACTTATTTCTCATAAATATGCCTTTTATGTCGTAATTATGACGTAGTTTGTCATAATTGTGACTTTTATTATAATTATTACTTTTATGTAATGATTATATTCTTATGACATAATTACGATTTACCAGTGCATGGTTTTATTTTGTGTTTGTGGTGAAAATGAGGTTTCGTGTGGTCTGTTCACAATGAGCTCGATGCAGCGCGCTGCTCAACCAGAGGGGGCGCCCCGGCACGCACCAGTTTCTTCTCTTTCTCGTTGAACTCGAGCGCTGCCTCTGGCGGTAGTTTAGCGCGAGGAACTCCCGAACTACTTCGGCAACCCGTTATAACGGGCGATATGGCGACCGAGGAAATAATCAAGCGTTTTCTTAAGAAAAGATGAAGATAGCTGATACTCAGTAAGAATGAGCGAGTGAGTGTGCATTTGTTGTCTTGCGCCTGTGGGATGCAGAATAGCGCATCTTGCGTGCATTATGTGTTGGTTTCTGGGTGTGGACCGCACACGGCTGGCTAACGGCTAATCTGATAGCACGTTTGCAGCATTTAGCCGCCCGGCTAGCCTTGTGTAGGTTCTGCTTGAGCTATTTTTCGTCTTTTCAGCCAGCATTGGGGCTTAATTCGTGGTTAGTTTGTGCAGTATGTAGTTTTTGGCGCTGTCTTTGCCAGTAAATTTGATTTCAGTTGTGTATTAGATTAAAATAGCAATTTCGCTAGCCGGAGTAGCTTATTAGCTTAGGTTGCTAAACTGAATGCTGTGTTTACACGGGCCTCCGCTGACTAAAATAGCTGTTTACAGTAATCCACGTGATTGTGTATTTGCATCTCTTCTTACCACATGTCATGTTTCCGCTGCAGTGTTTTGACAGCGGTATGGATAACAATCGAGTGTTTTGGTCAGGTTCAGCGGGTGCTGTGTTACATAATCGCGGGATCTCTTGTGGTTTAGCTTAAACACATCGTATATTTCGCCTTTACCCTCCGTCTCAGTCTCATCTCAGCACAGCTTGGAGTCTGTTTAACTCTTTATCTATGCCCACAACAACTGTTAGAAAGTAAAAGTGTGTATTTGCTGCTAGCGTATTCAGCCCAGATAGACACAGGAGCCAGTGTATAATGTGTTAGCTTGATAGCTAATGGAGATGGACTGTGGAGAACACAAAATTAAACTGTTTATCAGTTTGTCTTATTTATGGCAGGTAAATTTTAATACGTGGTTATCAAACGAGTTCATGTAACGTTAATGCTTATACGTTCAAAATTGCTTAAACTATTTGAAATTAAGTTTGCTGACAGACGAGTTAGCTGCGGTTACCTGTGTATTTAAGGCAAGACACCACAGATGAATAGTGTAACTATTTTAACTAATAGATATCACCATACTTCCCCAACCGATTAATCACAGTACTTTAATATAACTTTTTTGTATTACATTTTTTTTTAAATGTTGTTTAAATATGCGGCGTTATGTAATTAAATATTCACTAATTTGCATACATGTCCAGAACACACATCTGAACATCTGCTAAAGCCAGGTTCAAAACTGTTCCGTTTTGTTCTCCTGTTAGATTTAAATATTTTTACAGAGGGGATATTGGATTTCATCTTTTTATTACTCTGTATGATAGACAAAAGTACATTTCCACCATGTTTTTAGGAATAAAATGTTATATAAATTTGGCAAATTATATATGAATAACCCCCTCTGTAAAAACCTTCAGAATATAGATAGGAATAAAACTTTAAAGTTTAGCGTATATGAAGTGGAGATTTCAGACTCTGTGCATGAGGAAAAACTCATTTTGATTAAACGACTTTGAAATGTCTGCAGATGCAATTAGATACAGTGTAATAAATGCTTAAATTTTGGATGTTTTATTTCCACCAGTCTGAAAGATGACAAGTTAAGGAAGCAAAGTAGCAATAAATGTTTAAACTTGTCTTGTTTTTAGTTTTCTCCTTTAAGTAGCAACCAGACATGGTTGATCTTCAATAAGCCAGTTGGTTACTGTATTTCGCAGCATAATTGTGTTGGTTAATGTGTATCATCATGGCAGTGTATCAAATATTGTTTCGTAATTTCCATATTTATAATATTAATCATCAATGGCATCTCTTTTGTTCCAGGTTTCAGGTTTCACACCATGTGATGATCACCCGGGACGTGTGAACTTATTTAAGAACTCCTGTGTTCAGAAGATTTTTTGATTCCAGTGGAATCTTTCATTTTTTTCCATCTATTATTTCCTTTTTGTTAAATGACACACCCAATCACACATACACCCACACGCACACCCAGGAGATCCCCCACCACCCTTGTTTACATGTAGAACAACCTTGCTACAATGCCTGTACAAGCTCCACAATGGACAGAGTTTTTACTGTGCCCCATATGCACCCAGACGTTCGAGGAGACGGTGCGCCGGCCCATCAGTCTGGGTTGCGGCCACACTGTTTGCAAGATGTGCCTCAACAAGCTGCACCGCAAGGCTTGTCCCTTTGACCAGACAGCCATCAACACTGACATCGAGCAGCTGCCCGTCAACTCTGCCCTGCTACAGCTGGTCGGGGGTCAGGTGAGGCATTTTAATCGCATTTACCATGCAGTGTAATCGCAGTGTTTCAGATCTCTCACTGTGTGCTTCATTTAATTTGTCTTTTTGTCTCAGGTGCCCAAACAGCAACCTGTGGCACTCATTACGTGTCCAGAGGACACCAAGCATTATGATGAGGCTCGGCAGTGCGTTGAGGAGCTGGCCCTCTACCTCAAACCCTCAGCAGTGCACGAGGTACCTGACATGCTCTCATGTGCTCTTTAAAGTAGTGATGCACCAAAAATAAAGTTTTCATTTAGTTGAAAATTCAAATCTAAAATAACGTTTATTTAAAGGTTAGTTCACCAAAAATGAAAATTCTGTCATTAATCACTCACCTTCATGTCGTTCCACACCCGTAAGATCTTTGGAACACAAATTAAGATATTTTTGATGAAATCCGATGGCTCAGTGAGGCCTCTATTGCCAGCAGTGTCACTGAACCGACGAGAATACTTTTTGCGCGCCAATAAAACAAAATAATGACTTTTCAACAATATCTAGTGAGGGCCGATTTCAAAACACTGCTTCGAAGCTTTCCGAATCTTTTGTTTTGAATCAGTGGTTCGGATCGCGTAAACAAAGTCTCGTTTACTGAAATCACGTGACTTTAGCGCTCTGAACCACAGATTCGTAAAACTTCGAAGTTTCATGAAGCAGTGTTTTGAAATCGCCCACCACTAGATATTGTTGAAAAGTCATTATTTTACAAAAAGTATTCTCGCTTTATAATATTAAGGTACTGAGATGAACTGTTTTAAATACGTCTTTAGTACCTTTCTGGATCTTGAGAGGTTCGTTTACATTGCTGCCATAAAACTGGCAGAATTGCAAAGCATATCAAAAGAAACAAAGCTTATTGCTATTATTGAATGACAGGTGCACTACAAGTTTTGTTCACTCATCAACAGTAAACAGCATAGGCTAAAAGATCAATCTTGAGATTTAAGAATCAATATTGGGTCAACATAGTAATGACATGTTTGTGTTGTAGCTCATACATGTTGTGTGCAAGATTTAAATGCTGACACATTCAAAATGCACCATCAGAAAAGTTCTAATTAAATGTCACTGTTTTGGTCAATGATTTTGGCCCTCCAAAACCATTTTGGCCAAACCCAAAAATGTATTCTTTTATTTTTGAAAATGAAACCTGGTCCTATCCATTGATTTCATTTCATTCTGACTTTAAGCCAGTATAATGGGCATGGCCAAATAATTTTTTTTTAATCATTTTTTTGGCTGTATCTAGGAGTGGGGTTGAGTAATGCTGCTCAGAGCATGCTGAGTCGCCCCATGCAGAGGAAGCTGGTGACTCTGGTGCACTGTCAGCTGGTAGAAGAGGAAGGACGGGTCAGAGCCATGCGGGCGGCCCGCTCGTTGGGTGAAAGAACTGTTACGGAGCTCATTCTGCAACACCAAAACCCCCAGCAGCTCTCCTCCAACCTGTGGGCTGCTGTGAGAGCCAGAGGTTGCCAGTTCCTGGGCCCCGGTAGGATGACACTTATTTTTATTTATATATATATATAATATATTTATATATGCAAACAAAGATTGTGGCACTATTGTACATGTGACAAATACAAAATAACCAAGGCAAACAATACATACATATCAACAGCCAACATGAGAAGTCTACTCTGATAAGTGTATCTGGGTGTGGGAGTATAAGTATATAAACAAAGGAACATCTAGAAATGTATTACAGACATAACAATAGTAAAAACAAACAATGTCAATAATAATAATAAACTAATTTCATCAGGAATAAGGGGGAGGTTGGAGGATGAGGAAGCGGGCAAATAATAGTAGTAGTAGCAGCAGTAATAATAATAAAATTGATATTAAATTATTATAAGGCTGCCTCTGATCCCTCTGTGGCCAAATGACACTTTAAAAACCTGTTCACACCAACACAAATGTTTGTCATGGAAATTGTTTGATTTTCGCATGTGATTTGTCTGTACAGTCCAGCACATTAAAAAATTGGCAGATGAGTACAGAGAGAGTCGTTCTGAATTCCCTCTCTGCTATGGACCCTTTTCACATTTCTGGTGTTTTTAAAAGTGAAGTCATCATAGTTAGGTATACTTCTGTAGTGGTGAACAGAAACTACAACAAATATATTTTTGTGTTCTAATTTGCTCCAATATTAAAAGAAAAAATCACAATAATGTTTCTATGGCTTTACAAAAGAGGAAAAAAATATTGAAAGATTGATTATGGCAGTCAGAATAGAAAACAATGTCAATTTCGTCGTTACTACCTCATCTGTTGTATTAGAAACACCCACATAGCAGCGTTAACTAGTTTTCTGTAATTCCATGCCAAGGTAATGGAACACAAAGTATATGAACGTAGTTATGAATGTACATTTAAATGAAAAAAAACTGTGTAAACATATCATCACAGCTTTGGAAAAGAGATTAAAACACCTCTGCAAATAAAAAAAAAGTTAATGTCAGTCTGAACAGATGTATTCATTCAAATTAAAATGTTTATTAGAACAGATTTTCACAGTTAACATTTGCCCTGGTGTGAACAGGCCTTAATTGGTCATTTGAACTTATTTGTTCTAGTTTCTTATGTCTGCCCTTTTTTTTTTTATAAAAGCCATGCAGGAGGAGGCACTAAAGCTGGTGCTGTTGGCCTTGGAAGATGGATCTGCTCTTTCTAGGAAGGTTCTTGTCCTCTTTGTGGTCCAGAGACTTGAACCGAGATTTCCTCAGGCCTCCAAAACCAGTATTGGACATGTAGTTCAGCTCCTCTACCGTGCCTCCTGTTTCAAGGTAGTTGTCCTTTATTGTGCACTTGATCTCACTCAAGCTGTTTACATACATCTTTCGAGTTTGTCTGTAGTGTTTTATTTTATTTATTATTTTTTTGTTTTGTAATTGAGATCTCTTGGGAGTTAGGTTTTTTTGGTTTATTGTTTTGAATTTGTTTCTGTTGCTCTTAATGTGCAAATTATTTTTTTTATTAACATAACCGCTTTTTTCAATAGCATTAACAGCTGTAGCTCAGTTTTCAGTTGAGTCTCTTGTGTATCGTAGGTGACTAAGAGAGATGAGGATTCATCGCTAATGCAATTGAAAGAGGAGTTCCGCACGTACGAGGCACTTCGGAGGGAACACGACTCTCAAATTGTTCAAATCGCAATGGAGGGAGGGCTCCGCATCGCCCCTGATCAGTGGTCCTCTCTGTTGTATGGAGATCAGTCTCATAAGTCACACATGCAGTCCATCATTGACAAGGTATGATGCCCATCTGTCTGCTCAGCTTCCTTTCAAATGCCAGAAATAGTATTGTCTATATAATACTATAATAATATAATAATGGATTAAGGAAATATGACTCTTTGTCTTTCAGCTTCAGACCCCAGCGTCGTTTGCTCAGAGCGTGCAGGAGCTGACCATCGCACTGCAGAGAACGGGTGACCCTGCCAATCTCAACCGGCTAAGACCTCACCTTGAGTTGCTCGCTAACATCGACCCCAGTCCAGGTTTGTTAAAAGACAGACAAACCCATTATAATGGACTGAGCATATTTGTGTTGTACCAGTGGTTCTCAATCTTTTTGACTGACTGACTGCACTGCTGCGTGATGGCGCAGGTCCATTTACAACATGTTAAACAACATTGTTGACTAATGGGGAAATGCAAGTTTTCATGCAAATGGTTGTAGGATAAGGAGTTGAAACTAGGGGTGTAACGGTTCTTGGTAAAAAAAAAAAAAAAATCCAACTGTGCCATTCTCCACCACACGGTTCAGCACAGACTTGCACTGCGGTTCATATCATATCTGATGACACAGACGTATCTATAATAAATTTACAATGCTAATGCATGTTTCTGTCGAATACCCATTCTGGCTTCCCATAAACTTTCTTCACTGCGAGTGCCATATGCTCTATCTGACCAGTCATTTAAGGCCCTAATATACTTCAAACGAAGTTTAGGGGTAGTTTTAGAGGTAAAACGAAGTATGAGTATAAACATGGGGAAACTCCCGGGCCAAATTCCCGTTATCATTCATCACAATCAGTAAAACCAAAGAATATAGTAGTGATGTGCAGCAAAAGATTGTTGAGCTTCACAAAATAGAAAATGGCTGTAAGGAAATAGCTAAAGCATTGAAAATCCCCATTTCCACTGTCAGGGCAATAAAGAAGTTGCAATTAACTAAAGATGTTATAAATCTGCCTGGAAGAGGACGTGTGTCTAAATCGTCCTAATGTGAAGTGAGGAGGAAAGTTTGAGTCGCCAAAGACTCTGCAAGGATCACAGCTGGAGAATTGCAGAGATTATATGAGTCTTGAGTCTCAGAAAGCTTAAAGAAAAAAAAAGATCAAACAGCACCTACATCCCCACAAGTTGTTCAGGAGGGTTTTTCATCCAGAAACAATCTCCAGCATATTCAGTTGTCAAACATGACTGGAACTTCAAACGGGACCGGCTTCTATGGTCAAATGAAACTTAAAGAGCTTTTTGGCAGCAAACCCACCAGATGGGTTTGGTGCACACATGGATAAAAAGTACCCCATGCCCACGGTTAAATATACTGCTGGATCTTTAATGTTTTGAGCCTATTTTTCTGCTGGAGGTCCTGGACATCATCTCCAGATACATGGTATCATGGATTCTATCAAATACCAACAGATAAAAAAATCAAAACCTGACCACTTCTGCTAGAAATCCTATAATGAGCCATGGTTGGATCTTCCATCAGGACAATGATCCAAAACAAACATCAAAACCAACACAAAATTGTCACTGAGCACAAAATGAAGCTTCTGCCATGACCATCCCAGTCCCCTGATCTGAACCCTAAAGAAAATTAGTGGAGTGAACTGAAGAGAAGAAGCACCAACATGGAGCTGGAAATCAGAAGGATCTGCAGAGATTCTGGTCTCTGATCTCTTGTCAGGTGTTCTCCAAACTCATCAGGCATTATAAGTGAAGAAAATGTTCTCCATCTTCCCCACCCCCTTACCTGTTTGCATCCCTGCCTATGGAACAGTCCTTAAAGGGTTAGTTCATTCAAAAATGAAAACTTTGAACATTTAATAGACCTTTCTACTGACTCTGAGAAACACCAGGAGAAAGATGCCCCAGAGTCCCTGATCAACTCTGTGAACATGCCATAGACCTACTGCAGGAGACATGAAGACTACAGATGTGAAAAGGGCAATAAACTGCAATGTCTGTAATGTAGGACGCCTAAGGCCCTGTTTACACCTAGTATTAAGATGTGTTTTGGTAACCAAGACAACGCAATCAAGGGGCCCTGTCCCAGAAATTTGCTTAGGGCCCCCAATAACGTAAACTTGCCCATCAGGAATAGTGAGAGAACATTGTGCATCACTTTTCGTCTTCAAACCAAACTTGGGGCTTTAGTCCACAAAGTTTAAATCCCATCTGGCTAGTGAGCTTCCCATAATGTTTAAGCATTAGGCAGAGAGTAGGTGGTCTTTTGTGGCTGTCCGAACACATTTGACCACATGAGCGTCTACACTACGAAGCAATCCAGTAGAATGCGTTTTCGACTACCTCTGGAAGTGGTCGAGAGTGGACATGCTCAAAACGTTTTAAAACCCTGTTTACACCTGTATGTAGCATCATTCACTTGTGATCTGATCGACCAAAAAACATGTTAATACCAGGTGTAAACAGGGCCTAAGACAGTGCTACAGGGAGACAGGAAGGACAGATGATCGTCCTTGAAGTGGGAAACCACGTATGACCATTTGTCCTCCCAGATGTGTTCGAGAACTTCATGAAAGAGTGGAGTAACATCTCACAGCAAAAACTGGGAAATCTGCTGCAGTCTATGAGGATGAGATGCACTGCAGAATTTAAAGCAGCTGGTGCCAACCAGATACTCACTGCTACTTTTGATTTTGAGCCCCTTTGATCAGGAACTCGTTACTCATTCATCAAGTGTCTGAAATTTGTTAAGTTGTTAAATCTTTTTATGTTCCTACAAATAATTACGCAAGAAATTTGTTGGGGGGAAAAAAAAAAAGTGAGAATCCAAAAGTTGAAAGCTTTGATTCATCTTTATTCAGATGCTCCTCCTCCTACCTGGGAGCAGCTAGAGAAGGGGCTAGTGGCGGTAAAGACGGTGGTGCACGGCCTAGTGGACTTCATCCAGAACCACAGCAAGAAGGGTGCCGACACGCAGCAGCCACCCCAGCACAGCAAATACAAGACATACATGTGCAGAGACATGAAGCAAAAAGGAGGCTGTCCCAGAGGAGCTAGCTGCACATTCGCCCACTCTCAGGAGGAGCTGGAAAAGTGAGTGCCGTTGTAACATCTTGCATGTCAGGTAAAAAAACAAAACAAAAAAAAAACTTACATTATAATCAGAATCTCACTTGGTGTTTGCGTTGCAGGTACCGTAAAATGAACAAACGTCTTGCTGCACGAGTGCCCTGCACCCCTGGTCTGCTGCCTGACGAGGTGGTCCCTCTGGAGCCTGGGCGAAAGGCCTCTACCCTTACTAACGGCATTGTAACTGGTCCTGGGACGCCTCTTCCCCAGCTCATCGCCAGAGGCACAGACCCCTCCACATATGACCTCTTACTCAAGCCTAAGATGGATGCCACTAGCCTCAGTGCTCCTGGGTCTCCACCTGACTCGTAAGCCCTTGATTTTGTCAGCTTCCTTTTTTGACTTCTAGTTCTTTGCTTTTCTGTCATAACTTTAGTATCTGAATTCTTTTTACTCAAACAGCAAAATGTTAAATTTTTTTCCCCAAATTTATTTATTTATTTATTTTACAAATTACATTTTTTCCTGTTTTAATTTTTCTGGATTCCATTCTTATGTTTTATTTTTCTGAACTCTGCTTTTGTAAGGGTTAAAATAAAATTTTTGTCACCAAAAAGCAAAACTTTTTTTTTTTTACAATAAAATGTAACACAAAAAACAAAAAAAAAAAACATTTTTGGTCCATTTTAATTTTTCTTGATTCTATTTTAATGTTTAATTAAATTTTAATTATCAAACATGTCTAATCAATTGAATTTTTAAAACTTTAACCTCATAATATAATATAATATAATATAAATTTTTTTTCCCCAGAAATTCTTTTGATTTTAATACAAAATGACCAAAAAAGGGGCAATAAGAAGGCAGTTAATTAACCTTTTAAAATGTAATCAAATTAAGATTAAAGGCATAATATGTAAACTATTGCCGCTAGAGGTCGCTTATTTAAAACAAAGGCGTAGCTTGTTGACGCCTTGATTTTGCAGAATCATTGGAGCTGTTGTCTTCACGTCTACAGCTGATGTAGAAAAGAATCGGGATGTGACTCGGGCAGAAATCATGTTTATGGATGAGATTATTAATGTTACTGTAGTATGAAGCAGAGCAGGAGCAATTGCTAATAAGAGA
The DNA here is from genome assembly GCF_018812025.1 of Megalobrama amblycephala. Classification (NCBI taxonomy): domain Eukaryota; kingdom Metazoa; phylum Chordata; class Actinopteri; order Cypriniformes; family Xenocyprididae; genus Megalobrama; species Megalobrama amblycephala. The sequence continues at coordinate 16,947,900 of NC_063060.1, read as the reverse complement.
CGAGCGCGACACGTCTCCAGAGAGCAGCGAAACCTTTATTATGCCATAGTTGCCGCTTTCGCTTCTTCCGGTCATGATTATGTGGGGAAAAGTAGCACAGTTTCATCATATTAGATACATATGTGTGTTGAAAGTTGTTACAGTGCAACTCTGTGTTCGCTCGGCAGCTACTATGAGACACTTCTTGCACATTGTAGTAAGCTAGATCGATATTAGGCATAGTTAAACATGGTACTCGCTGTAAATCAAGAAAACAAGATTTAATCAATAAGACTTTGTGTGTTGATCTATATAACATGATTAGTTTTCTGTCGATGAATATATCCATTCAAGCAGTTGCCCACATATCTAATAAAACACAATATATTAAAGCGTCTTTGGTGTTTCCATGGTTTCTACAAATTAAAACCAGAAACCAAGGGTAACGCGGGTATGATGTCATTGATAGGCGACGCACAGACACGGTCCTGGTTAAAATTGCTTATTTCTCTGGATTTAAACATTCTTGGAAACATTTGGGATAATGTAAGTACACAAGTCAACAAAATATATAACATTGTTCTAGTTTAATCCAAAAATCTTACATATTGTGCCTTCAAGCACTTCCTTTTTTTTGGGCAAAGAAAGTGCTACACAGCAGAGGTTTAGTGTTTTCAACTTAAAACATGGAAGAAAAAATGTGTGAATATTTTTATATTGTGTGAAAGTTTTAGTAATTGTTTTATTAGGGGCCAAGCACCGAAGGTGCTTAGGCACCTATTGTATCTGTTCGTCGTCTTCTGCTTCTTCTTCTGTTCTTGAGTCTATGGAAGCCCATGGAACCGTATGGTAAAATGTGAAATTTTGCACACTGATAGAGGACAGTCTGAACATTAACCACGACAATTTTGGATCCTCTCACTCATGTTTATGCTAATAAATTTTGAACCATAAAGGGAGAAACAAAATTATTTTATTCCTCCGATTCCTTAGCTCAAGTTGATTCGATTGCGCCCCATGTCATTTTCCATCATAAAATTTTTTCCACCATTTTGAATTTTCCGAAAAACCTACTTTTTCTAACTCCTCTTAGACAGATGCTCCGATTTTCATGAAAATTGAACCAGATTATGTCGACACAAAAACCTGTAGTTAAAGTTGATTTGTCAAATTGTTCTTGAATAATTCCCGAATGAATTTGACAAAGAGCCAAAATGGATGTGAGGCTATATCTCTGCAACGCTTTAGCGTATTCAGAGCAAACTTGGTGTGTTATGACACCCATGACCCGACGGTACCTGCATGGTTTCGGAGCAGCTATTAGCATTTAAAACAAATAATGATTTTTTTTTTTTAAATGCTAATAGCTTTTGATTAGTTTTGCCTATTTTAATGAAACTGGTCTTAGATTTAGGTAATTGCGAGAACATAGATGCCAATTTTGCCATAGCCAGAACTTCTTGTCTGCCATTTTGATTTTCTTTTAAATACGTACTTTTTCAAACTCTTAGACCGTTGCTCAGATCGTCATGAAAATTGAATCAGATCATCCTCAGACCATGTCGACAAAAACAAAAAAACATGGAATTCAAGTCAATTCGTCAAACCATTCTCATTTAAAAATTAGACAAACAGCACGGCAAAATGCACGTGAGGCTATATCTCCGCAACGCTTTAGCGCATTCTGACCAAACTTGCTGTGTTTTTGACAACCATGACATGACGGTACCTGCACAGTTTCGGCACAGTGCCATCTAGTGGTCATGAGATTTTTTTTTATTTTTTTTTTTTTTATTCTAACCAAAAATCACGAATCCCGTTTAGATTTGGTGCAGCATGCCTGTTGTAATGAAACTGGTCTTAATAGATTCCTTGGGTCATGCCAAGAACATAGAAGTTCGAACTTCCTGTATATTATTATCATTATTATTTTGAGAGGTAATTTTTTTTTTTATTTTTTATTATTCATCCCAAAATTGCCAAATTCTGTGACATTCCACGTTATACGGTAATTTCCATTTTTATGTAAGGACTCTGCAATTTTGTCCATGCTTTCTGTATCATTTAATAAAAGGCCCTATTATAGGTTTGGCTTTAACAGGAAGGAACAACAGAAGTTATTACTGACTCATTTCTGCCTTTTGTTTCTCTTCAGTTTGGATAAATCTGGCTTGACACTGACACCCCACCCTGTGCCTCACTCCAGGGCGGAGCACTTACCCATGCCTAAGCAGGTGCCAGTCGTGCACAGAGGTGCGCCACAGATGTATTCGCAACAGCAGACCGAGCTCTTCTATCCAGAGCCAGCCAGACCTCCTGCCTCAGGATCTCAGTATGATACTCCATACCCAGCAGGTGAATAGATTTGTTAATACAGATGGTTGTCTGAACAGATTACGAATATTGTCATTTATTGGCTCCCAAGATTCTTAACTTTAAAATGCCAGTGTTGCTACCTAGAGTTTCACACAAAATTGATCGTTAAGAAGTTTTCATCCAATGCTGTGTCCTAATTAGGTCATATGACTGTAACAGATGAACTCTGGTTACTGCCGACCAACCAATCAAAATAAACTAGGCTAATTTATGTTAACATGCAGAAGATGCATGTTGTACTGTGTAATTAATTGGAATATGTATATATTTTTTTACAGGACGAGTTGATGACTGTGTTAGCTTGGAGTTTAATGAATAGCTGTAAATGTTTGAGGAAATTAGGCCCATTTTTAATTTACAGTTTAAAGAGTTAGTTCACGCAAAAATTAAACTTCTGTCATTGATTACTCACCCTCATGTCGTTCCACACCCGTAAGACCTTCGTTCATCTTCAGAACACAAATTAAGATATTTTTTATGAAATCTGAGGGTATCTGATCCACACAGGCAGCAACATCATTGCACCTTTCAACCTTAATGTTATGAAGTGACGAGAATACTTTTTGTACGCAAAAACAAAACAGAAATAATGACTTTATTCAACAATTTTAACCGTTGTCAGCTTATCATTGGCCAGATCCTGTGCAGGCGTCACATGCAGGCGTTGTGCTGCTCACGTGTTCAGCTTCGGCCAATACTGAGTATTCTGACGTAAACAAGGAAGCCTGCACTGAGTTCACTACATATGACAACGGTTCAAATTGTTGAATAAAGTCGTTATTTTTGTTTTTTGCACACAAAAAGTATTCTCGTCGCTTCGTAACATTAAGGTTGAACCACTGCAGTCACAGCGACTATTTTAACCATGTTTTCAACTAACATCAAAAGGTGCAATGACATTGCTGACTATGTGTGGATCAGATATCCTCATATTTCATCAAAAATGTCTTAATTTGTGTTCCGATGATGAACGAAGGTCTTGCAACTGAGGAACGACATGACGGTGAGTACTTAATGACAGAAATGTCATTTTTTTTGGGTGAACTAACCCTTTAATTGCAAATGCATTTATTTGTATAAACATTAAAAAAAAAAAAAAGATGAAAACTACAAGTAAATTTAAGCATCACAACATTAAAATGTATAGTATGCATAATGGATATTAATTTAGAGGTTTGTTAAAGATTACATTTAACAGGTTATTTAATTTTTTTTTAACAGTTTACTTTTAAGTGAGCGTTAGATGGTGATATAAATGTAAAAAAATAGCAGAAATGACAATGAACAATTAGATGTCCAACATCGGCGAATATGATATATTGGCTAATAACTGATATGGTTCCAATTTATTGTGTAATTTATTGTGACTAGAAATGCATCTAATTTCTTCTTAAGGCCCAACACGAATGTTCGGCACGAAAATTTGGTACGATTTCGCATGTAATTTGTCTGTGCACTTGTTGTGATTATTTTGTGATTTATTTTTAAATCCTTTTTGTGTAAAGCACTTTGAATTACCATTGTGTATGAAATGTGCTATATAAATGATCTTGCCTTGCCTTGCCTTGCCTTGTGCAGACCAGTGCGTAAAAAATGGCAGAAATACCCCAGTACACAAAGTGCTCCATTTCTGACACCTGCTTGTCACGGAGAATAAAGAAAGTCACACAGTATTTACATGTTTTCAGACAGCTGTTCAGTTTTTTTGTATTTACTGTGGTGTTTATCAAACATGACTAAATTCAAGAATACAGAGACAAGAGAGTTGCTTCAGGATACTAACTCAGAAATTCAGCAAAATGGTCTGTTTGTGAGCGGCATCAAGTCATAGTTTTATGTAACGGCAATGGATCTGTTCATGTTACCAAATGTGAATCTTATTGGTTGGCCAGTATTCTTCGCAGTGCGATGGAAGAGAGATTAGAACACCTCTCTGTGACATTGATGGCATGCAAATGCTTGTGTTGGTCTGAACAACTGCATTAACAGCTGTTCATTCAAATAAAAAATTTTTTGCACGAAATTTGTGAATGAATATTTGTCTTGGTGTGATTCAAATCTAAGCATTTAGATTTGTCATAATGCTTATAACCTGTTTTTTCTTTCAGGCAACCCCTACCCATACCAACCTCCACAGTATGTTCCTCCCCGCTACATCCGTAACCCGCCTCCCCCGGGCGAGTCTGCAGTGCCACCTTACACAGAGTCCTACCCAGGTTATGGCCCAGAAAGCCAATATCAGGGCCACCACGCTGGTCCTCCTTTCTCAGCCCACACCTATGCACCGCCCCCCCATTACAGTCGCAGGCACGGACACTATCCCACACCCCCACCTCAGTTTGCCCCTCCCAGAGACGACTTAGTCAGGATGAGCCCGGTTCCTTTGGACGTTCCCCCGACTGCTATGCCTCCGCCTCCAGCAGGAGCTGCAGGTTCTCTGTACCACCCCCAGGAGACATCATCCAGAGACAGATACCCATCGGACGGGTACTATTCTGCTGGACCACACCATAGCCAGATGAGATCCCACATAAGAGTGAGTTTTGTTGTTCTTAAGGTTTTTGCATGCTAAACAGTAGTTTTCTTTGCTTGCTATGCATGCCTGTAACATTTCAAATAAGGTTGCAGAAATGGAGTTAAATGATGATTTTAAATAATTACTCAATATTTGAATATTTGGGGAAAATAAAAGTAGATTTGTGGGAAAACTATTACTTTTAGTCCACACAGTTTCTGCACTGTTGCCTGTACAGTGTGCACTCCTTAAATAACATACATAAGTGTGAATATAAGGAATATGACCAACTCTCAAGGTGCTTTTAAATTTTTTGAAAAATATTGGAGGTGCTCAGTTTTCATAGCGTGAAAAAATAATCTGTAAAAGCATCATACATACATACATAGTCTTGTCATGTATTGTTGAAAAGGTCTCAACTATACAAAGCAGAATACAAAAAGCATATTTGTTTTAGTTAGAGACCAAAATATACAGAGTTTTTATATGAAAAATCGCCGGCGATGCACGTGTAAACCGCATACACGCTAAAGAGTTTTGCGCCTTGTTTTGATTTATAACTTCGAGATACATTAGTAAACCATAGTAGATCACACACCTTTGTTTAGAGCAGGTGGTCTCAATTCAAACGATCCCACACACAACATAACAAAATACGTAGATTGTGAGAAAATCCCATTTAAATCATATGCAGCTAGACTAGTAAACCCATTGGACTTCCTGGATCCGATCGCGTCGTGATCATGATGCAGTGTTTTCCAACGTTATTTGAAAGTTCAGCCAATGGAAACTCGATCTTGGGTATGGTGGGTAGAGACAATGTTGTGCCAAGACCAATCAGACACTGTTTTACAGCGTGCTTGGATTGGACTGATCACTCAGATTGACAGGTCTTACTTTACCATGCGCCAATAGGAGCACACAACCGAAAGCGTGCTGGAAGATTGTTAACCAGGATCGATCATCAACCAGGATTGTTGTTGCTTATTCTATGTAATAAGTATTTTTCATTTTTATTGTGGCGTTTACACATGTACGTACTAGTTCTTATGTTCAGTAAAACACATCACTTATTTGGAAAGGTTTTTTTGGACTTTTGATAAAAAGGCTACCTTGGTTCCAAATGGCATAAATTTTGATTGCTTTGAGATTGACATGATTGTGAACAAGCCCACACTTGATTTTATGACCGGTAGGCTTGCTTTGATAGTCGGTGTTGACGGTGTTACCGGTGTTCAGCCGCAACACTGGTTACGTCACTTGCCCACTGCGGCACCGCCGCCCCACCGTCATTTATTTTATTTTTTTTATAGTAATAATTTATTTAGTTCAGTTAGAGAACGTACACTACAGTTAAAAACTGAATGCATCTGCTCAATGCAGCATGAGCCGAACAAGAGCCACAGCACAGATTGGCAGCAGGAGATTTCATTTATTATGAGAGTGAGGAGCAGACTGACAGGATGATTGCAGAAAATTTTTGGATTTTTGCAATATTTTGGATTGAAACCCAGTGCTAATGGGGAACCTGCAAATTTGTTGTTCAGTTGTTTTTTTCTAGTTGTGTTTTTCATTAAGAATAATAACCCACCATTCAAGCAATTGGCGCTCTGCACCATTATGAATCCCTGTGCGGCCAAGCACATTTTACTTGCACTGATTTCCTTAAGCACCTCGAGTCAGTTTAGTTATTTTTCTTCTTGACTGTTATTTATATGTTCTCCCTTGGCAGGACCCATACAGCCGCTCTCAGCCCAGTCTGGATGACTTGCATCGCAGGCGCAAGGAGCTGCTTGTCCAGCTGGAGGAGAGAAAAGTCATCTCCCCTCCCCCCTTCGCTGCCTCCCCCACTCTCCCTACACACCCGTTCCCCAACGACTACCCTCAGGAGGTGAGTTCTGAAGTAGATCCCCCAATGCTTGCAGTTATATCATGGATAAGGAAGCTTATTTTTCCGACAGAATAAAAATTAAAATTGCAACTTATTATTTCACAATTCTGAATTCTGAGCCAGGAGTAGGTCTTAGTTAAATTAGGACATTTAAGTAGCTTTTATAAGCATGGCTTAGAAAAAACACATTACTGGTGTGCATCTTGAGACAAAACAATGCCGTTGACCTATTTTAATATGTCAGTGAAAATTGCTTTCAGTTAAAACGGCTCAAACATGCTTTTTAGTCTGGGACTAGCTTAAGCCTTGTATGTGAAACTGGGCATCAGACTCTCAATTCTGAGAAAAAAGTCGGAATTGAAACATGCAATTGTAATTCTGACGAGAAAAGTCTGAATTGTGAGAGAGAAACTTGTAATTGCAAGAAAAGTCAATTTTGAGAATTTTCCCTTTTACTCAGTTACCTTTTTTTTTTTTTTTTTTTTTTTACGTGGCAGAAACGAAAAACAACTGCTAGATATAAACTCGGCGTATTGAGGAAAAAAAATAATGAGATTAAAAAGTCAAAATGACCTTTTTAACTTTTTTTTTTTTTTTTAATTCTGTGGTGGAAACAAGCTTCCATAATATAATGCTCAACATTGCTCTGTCATTTTTGAATTCTGAATGTCTGCAGTATTTGGAGGATGGCTCTAAAGCCTTTGGAAGTCGGGAGCCAGACTATGCTGGGCAGTATTCCCCCTGGTCATGTGACACCATAGGATCATACATTGGCTCCAAGGATGCTAAACCAAAAGATGTCAGTAGTGCTGTGGAGATGATGGCAAGTGATCTACCTCACCCTTTGTGTTTCCACACATCAGCTAAGACTATGAGTAACAGGTTTTATTTGTCATTTCCTTCCTGTACTGTTCTACAACAGAATGCAGAGGGAAAAGTTCTGCGTGAACCTCCACTGGACTCCCAGCGGCGCTCTGCGGAAGCCAAAGACGACGATCCCATCATTCCCTTTGGTCCTCTGCCCACAGTGTCTCCTTTTGGTGCCATTTCACGCACCTCTAAAACGGGTTACCAGACCACTGGGCCTGTACAGGCCATGGCGTCCTCACAGGCCTCGGGCTCCAAACACATGACCATGACAGGTGACTGGAGATTTTTATAATAATCATAGATGTGGATGGAAAGTTTTCTGGTTCCTTAAAGGTGCCATTACCATTCTTAGTCATTTTTCAGTACATTTGTGATTTGTTTTGACAGATTCATTTAAAAACTGCTCATAATTTGTTCATGGAACACTAATGGAGTATTTTAGTATGGTCTGCCTTAGTGAAAGAGTGCAGATTTCCAGCACTGTTAACAGAAAAAGATCACCATTTGTAAAAAAGGGAATTGATTTGAATATGCATTTTGTATGAAATTAATCACATATATACATCATAAAAGTCATATTACAGAAAAGTTAGAGAATGTGCACGTGAACCTGACTGTGCTTATCTGAATGAGTAACTCCCGTTGGACTCTTCTCGTAACAACAAACGCTGAAACAAGGGAAAATAAAGCCCAAAGAATTTATAACTTTCTATTACAATAGTGTTCTCATTATGTTATGTATATGGCAGACTGGCGCTCATTGTTTTCCTGTCCGAGTACTCGGGTACTCATGCACATCCCTAGCAGGATTTATGTTCTTCCAGTCTTCAAGAATGATCAGTAGAGATCAGAATTTGATTCAGTATCACTTAAACCAAATACACCAAAGAAATTCCTATAATTCAATCTTCAAAATACTCTTTAAGAAGCGACATGACTCTCTGTGTACACTATTGATTTAAGGTGGTCATATTTACTGATGTTCTGCTCATTTTCATGGGGAAAATCAAGTCGTTTTTGTAGGAATCCAAATGGTCAGGGATTTTGCCTGACAGAATTCACAACTTTAAGTTTTAAGTTGGTCACTCAGATTCGCTGCGATGTCCAGAAAGTAGTTTTCTTTGAAAATGACTTCTGTTCTGTGTGAGCGATGCAGATTAAATTTTGACAATGTGACCGCTTCTTTAGACTTTCCAGTTCAGCAGTTGTAGTTTTGTTTTTGGTAAAGTTTGTTTTCCTCTCAGCAGACTATCCATATGGAAGCCACAGCGGATGGGGTGGATCGTCCTACCCTCAGCACCAGAGCATCAACTCTCAGGGACACTTCAGCGAGCGGTACTTACCCTTGCCTTTTACACTTAATCGAGATGCATAATTGTTTTTTTTCTTTGATTATATGATTTCATTTTTGTGCATTCATTTTTTTCACGTTTTTGCCAGTCTGCCCATGTCTGCCCCTGACCGTGAGCAGCTCAAGATTGAGCTCCAGCAAGTCAACCAACAGATCAGTCAGCAGACCCGCGGGATGGAGGTGTGTTTGAAATGTCCGTCTCAATTCATGACTCTACTAATAACGGTCTTATGTTAAGTAATATTAATATTTTGCATGTCCACTCAGGCTGCCAGTAACTCCATGCTCCTGCAGAGGGAGGCGTGTGCGCTGGCTTCTCAGCCTACGGCTGGGGTTAAGTGGTCTTCAGGTGGCACTGTGTCCAGTGAACAGCTCAGCCTGGAGCTTCATCATGTAGAGCGAGAGATCGGAAAGAGAACCCGTGAAATTGCCATGGTGAGTCAAACTGCCACTGTTAGTGAAACGATAAACTTGTGGTATCAGTTACGAGAGAATGTTTTTGAGGTTATTTTTTATATAGAAGTATTTATTCTCATAAGAACAGTCTGAGTTCACTGAACCTGTTTCCATGATTGAAGGAGAACCAGGTGGCCCATGAGTACAAGCTGAAGGCTACTGAAAATGGGCAGCCTGACCATAAAGCCCAGCTGGAGGAGCTCTCTTTAGCACTGGGGTGAGTGAGGAAACTTGTTTACTAGCTATTTAAGGAACCGTTCACACAGTGTGTTTTTGCATTCCATTGCACTGCTTTTCTGTTATTTTTCTATGCAAGCATGCAGTAGACAGATTTAACTTACAGCCGTTTCACATAGCAAATTTGAGCGGCGCGTGAGCAGCACATTTTTTTTTTCTGTGTGCATGTTAGCAAATAAGTGCATTCACACCGGGAGCAAGAGCAACGTGCGAGCGTCAAGCAGGAGCATTGCATTAGCATCATTTATTTTTGTTGCGCTGCTCACGCTCAAAGTGAAAGCACTCTTTTGATGGACAAAATAAATATTTCACCACACAGAAATTGCTAAAAATGCACAGAATAAGCATGTCTAGTGTGTTTTAACAAGAATTGGAATATGTCAGAAAAGAAAATGAAGAATCAAAAATGTTTATAGAAGATTTACACATTTACCCAATGTTGTACACCTCCCTATGTTAACAAACTTTCAAGACTATAAAGTTTAGAAATGAGCAATCAATGACAATGTCATCAGGTGTACTCAAGTTCGGAGGCCAAGAGAGTGGCATTTAAACCACAAAAAATGTAAAGGGCCACAAATTACAACTTGGATTGTAAGGCTTTTATTTAGTCCAGGGGTAGGATAGGGATGCACCGATCCGATATTCAGATCGGTATCGGCGCCGATACTGCCATTTTTGCCGGATCGGGTATCGGCCGGACGGGACCGATCCAAAATCTGATATTGTGCGTGTACTTTTCTGTTGTTGTTAAGCTCTACAAAAGGCACAAACACATTAAACAGCACCATAAAGTTTCTGTGCACTATATTCCAAGTGTTCTGAAGCCATTCCATAGTTTAATTTGAGGTACAGATAAATATTTTAGTTGTTAAATTAAAGTTCACGTAAAGGCCTCCCTCCGCTGCGGCTGTCAGCCATTCTCCATTCAGCATTCAGACTGCGTGTCACGTTCAGTTACGACAGTCAACACAATAAAACTCTCTCTAAGATGAATCAATGTTTCTATTATTATACTTAATCAAGATACCGGTAATACAATACGCATCAATATTTCTTTGTGCTTTGAACTTTTCACTGCGGAGCGCTGCCGCTGCGCGCTGATTCCATGGTGCTTCAAGCACATCATTCTGCACACGGGATACGCATAAAAGCGCTTTGTGCCGCTCATGGGAGACGTTCATATTATAATATTTTTGCGCAATGAAAGATTGTTTAATAGCATTTTTTTTTGTTCTGTCCTATCTATCATATGTTGCTGCATCATTTTAATTTTTATATTTTAATTATAAGACATTTAATAGCTTCTGATTTCGTCCACATTTTCATATGTATTCACAAACGTATAAGATAAACAAATAGGCATAGGCTATGCAATTATTTATATTATGAAAAGAAAGTATTATGAAAAGTTAAAAGTCTGCGTCACTTTTCAGTTTTCATCTTATATCTCATCTCAACACTTTTTGAGGATCGTGAGTGAACGCGATCATCTCTTCTTCTTTACTACTTTACAGAAGGAAATAAACATGAATGAATATCAAAAAATATGTTGAAAGTTGCAGTAGCTTACCGAAATCTGTATCACGTCAGTTCAATCAGTGTTGTAAACAATGTCACGTAGGAAAAGCCATTCATTGACCATAAACTTAGTCAGCAACAACAAAAATAAAAACTATTTAAAACAAAACGGATTAGAAACTTTATGTAAGCATAAGTATTATAATATATAATAAAATGGACAAACTGGGTGTGTGTAATCAAAGGCATCGTTTTCATTTTATTCTGGAGACTGAACTCGCGCTCTGCTGCCACACTGGAGCACGCTCACCACCTACTGGACAGGGGTGGGAATTACAGTTAAGTTACATCAGCCTCAGTAATCTGTCAAAATGACGGACAGGCTGCAGATTTTTTCCGTCACTGCTAAAAAAATTTCCATCAATGACGGAAAATTCTCGGTTAACCCGCCCTTTGAGATATATATATTATATACACGCCACACTACCGCCGGACACTCCACGACCGCGGTGGCGCGGTTGTCATGCCGACCGTCACAGCCCTAAGTGAGGCATACAGTTTATTAGGTAATTTAGCGCTTTTCTTATTACTTGAAGATCGGATCGGATCGGTATCGGCCGATACTGAATCCCAGGTATCGGGATCGGTATCGGAAGTGAAAAAGGCGGATCGGTGCATCCCTAGGGTAGGAAAGTTCGGTCCAAGAGAGCCGTTGTCCTGCAGAGTTTAGCTCCAACCTTAATCAAACACACCTTAACAAGCTAATAAAGCTCTTCAGGATTACTAAAGCCATTTCTCAATCTGCGTTCTTGTCTGTACTTGTGTTCTTGTGGACTTGTGAAACGTCATGAGTCGCTGCACAAGTACTGATCCAATTCAAAGTTCACATCTAGCCAAGTACAGTTCAAATCCCCAGATGTGTTCTTGATCCACACCTTTTATCGAGGATGCATCAAGAGGTGACTTCTGCGGACTTGAGACAGCCAGGTATCCCAGAATGCATCTCGCACAAACCAGTAAGCGTCAATAGTAAAGGAGAAATCCTGTGTAATTTAAACATAGGCCTACTTCAGTTATTAGTTAAAGGGGCTTTATGTAGGAATGACATGTCGAAATAGGTACTGCAGTCCAAATTCAAAATATTGTTTGCCCCACCCCCTCCTTCAAAGAAGCGGGTGGCCAGCTTGAGCACGCAACAAGAGGGAGCGCAATTGACAATGAAAGCTGAGGAGTTTTACACACTGTAAGCTGATGAGTTGATTTATCTGTGTTTTAATATGATGTCGTTCATAGAGATTTTTAGATGGATTCAGAGGCTTTTTAGGTCAGGTAGAATCTGCCAAGTCCGAACTACCAGGGACGCAAGTCCGAACTTTGCATACTTGGTATTGAGAAACGCCTTAAGGGTATAGGAAGGTGAGGGTTATTTTTTCAGGGTTGGAGCTAAACTCTGCAGGCTCTCTTGAACTGAACTTGTCTACCCCTGATTTAGGCCTACTTAAGACAATATTTATAGTATTTACAAGTGCAGTTTATTATCTAGTTAAGTCTTTCTAGTCCGTTAATGGCTCTTCATCTGTTCACGGTGACATTGTTACTTGTTGGTCTTGTTAGGCTCAGCGGTACGCATGTTTAAATAATGTTTACACAAATAAACTTATTCTCTCTTTTGTCTATTTCTCTTCTCTCCATCAGTGAGGTGTCTAATGGATCCAGTGGCATGAAGCCAGCCAGTAGTATGGGTGGATCTATGCTCTCGCTGACCAATAAGACATCGTCTCTCACCCTGTGCTCCGCTGACCAAGCGGCGAGTAGCTCAGACCTTCAAAAGAACGGTGTCGTTCACTCTTGCTCTTAAGAGTGTATTCACACACCTATAAACACATACACACGTATACGCAGACAACCTCTCCAGAGGTCAATATTCTTTCTCGGAGGGCTTTGAAATTTGTCTCTTGACTAATTCAACCAGTTTCAAGAGCTTTTGCAAGATGTGTTTTTAATATTCAGACGGAGCTGATATGAGGGACACAAATTCACATACACGAACACGCGCACACACCTGCATGCTGCTACATGCATGCACGACACAAACTTCTCTGTTGTTTTATTTAGAAAAATGAGCAGTATCTGCCGTGACATAAATTTTCTTTCTTTTTGTTCTGTGAATGAGCTTTTTGTTTTAATGACTTCTCATCGCCTGGAAACCAGGGCATCTGAATAATGCTTACTTTGTTGTGTTCCCAATATATTAAGAAAGAACAGTCAACCCAAAGCTAGCACAGACAGGACGACGCAAACTAGTGGAATCAAAACGAGAATCAAGCGCGCTATTTTTAGCATCGGGGCAAGTTTCTGATTTGCAACTGTGTGTAGTCGGGGCTCTGTTGAAACGTTCAACTCCCTGGATCCTCTGCAGCCATGAATATGATCTGACTCACCAGGTTTAAAGTAGCATGGAGAACCTTTTATGAATCCATTTTTATGGACCGTTAACACGGGGACTCCTCACATGATGCTTGACCGTGGCAGTATATCGCTGTAAGGCAGTTCGATAGGGCTCTGGATGACACAAGGGGGAAGAGAGATAGATTTATCTATATATATATATATAATCAGTTGTCAGGTTTTGTTTAATTTATGGTTTGGCTATATAACTGTTAAGGAATTTGTAAATGTGTGGTGACACATGTCTAAAGCGTTCTGTTTTATAGAATGCAAACAGATGTCTTTAAAAATGAGCACTTTTTTCCATGTTTTCCATGAGTGTGTGCTTTTTAGTCAAGGAAGTGCAACACTTCACTTCCCTTGTGTTCTTCAGAGCTCTGTGGTGATTTTAGTTTCTCCCAGTGCCACAGTCTTCGTAAGATTACAGCCTATTAGGAAATAATTTCATCAGTTTTCCCTAACTTCTGTGAAGTTGCATATTTGGCTCTCCTGGTCGAGTTTGCATATTCGGGTCTCGCCACTATTGCTGCAGAGAAATATACCAGGGTGCGTAGTTTCAACAACACCGGGTCCCGTAGTGCTGAACGATTGCGTTACAGTTTTGACACTCTGGTAAATGTTTTTCAAATTTGCTTAGGTGAGAAATTAGTTAAAGAGATAGTTCAACCAATAATAAAATTGTTGTCATTGACTTACCCTCATGCCATTCCAAACCTGTATAACAAGATTTAAAAAAAAAAAAAAAAAGTATGGACAAATACAGTTGAAACATTCTTCAGAGTATCTTCTTTTGTGTTCCACAGAATAAAGTCAGTCATGCAGGTTTTGAAAGCCATGAGAGTGGAGTAAATTGACAGTTTTCATTTTTGCATCAACTATCCCTTTAAATAAAAATCCAGACAGTTGTTCATTATAGATGAGCTATTTAATGTCTTTTGTTGTCCTCTTTCTCTTTACAACTCAAAATTAGTTTGGAATCAATTCTTCAGAGATGATTATGAATTTATGCAATGAGACAAGCAGAACTCAAATGTTTCATGAATTGAGGCTCGTTGAGTTTATCCCTCCATCAACCTGCTTTGGCTTAAACATGTTTTTACACAACGACTGTTTTCAAACGAGGCCCCGTAAATGAGGAGAACAAGATTATTTGAAGTCTGAAGTCTTCCTATAGTGATGACATTCTTCACGTGTGACATTTTGTTCTAGTCTCTTGAGACCGACTATGATATACAGCTCCAATTTTGGGTGCAACCTCTTAACGTGTAATCTTTTGTGGTTTTTGTGCTATACCCGTGGTGATATAGTTGATTTCTCTAATTACGATGACTTGTAGTCACGGTCATTATTTGATGTTCTTGCTCATGAAAGAGCACACGCAGCCTTTTCGAAAAGTCGTCGAGATTGAAATCGAGCTGTGCCGACAACGCAGAGATGATATCAACCTTACTATCGAGGTTTAAACTTATCGCGAATGTTGTCTTTCTCCATGCTAAATCGTTACCTCCTCCCTCTCGACAAGGAAGCTGAATTCTCGTAGTGTTCATTTCATGCGGTTGAAGATCTCACAAACTAGTTAAGGCTTTGCCTGATCTGAAACGAACTGTGTAGGGTTAGCTTATGATTTCTCAGCTGAGACGCTTGTTTCCTTTCTGGGGAATCTGACCTCTGGCTAGCCCTTCAAGATCTTTCCACCTTTTTTGTAGCCCAATAATGAAAGTGAAACTCATAAGAACATGCCTGGCTCACATTTCACCAAAAAATTTAGAAAGATAAAAAAAATTTATAGGGTTATTAGTGTTTTGTTTTGTTTGCATTGACATTTTCATGACAAATAAGCACATCTTCCTCCCCAAATTTAAAATACATGGAGAACTGTACTTTATTTGAATGAGTTGTTATATATATTATTATTATTATTATTTTGAGATGAAATATGTTCCGGTAATGTTCTTGTCAGGTTCCATGAGATTCACCTATATGTGTACTATAATTTCTAGATATTGTTCACGAATATGTGCCACCTCAAATTTTGAGGAAGGAGGATATGATAAATGCTCTGAGAAATCCATTTGTTTATACAAGGAAAATAAAAAGCAACTGCACAGGAGGCGTTTAAATCGAGCAGCTTATCTTGACGCCTCATCTTTAGAGGTGTATGAACGTGACTAAGAATAGTTAAATGGCAAGGCTTTTATACAGAAGTGAGGATTCCTGCTTATTTTCCTCCTCCCAGCTGTTTTCCATACAATTTCCAGGAGCTTCGCTAACACGCTCCTGTCACCGGTTAGCAATGGGTTTTCTTTGGTTGTTGTTAGGTGCAAGTACTAGCATGGCAAGCATTGCTAACTGCTGCTACGACAGGCAAACCTTTAGCCAGCGTTTGGCAGGTGTGCTGAGATTATTTTTTTTTGCGTTTGGCTTTCACGGAGTGCCCAAAGCTGTACGACGGTAAGCATTCTTGAGTGATGCACTGCCAGGATGCTGCTCCTATTTGAATCTTTGGATTGTATGGGAATGTGCTATCTTGTATTTAATATTTAGCACTTGCTTGGGTGCTGTAGAACTTTTTTTTTTCCCTCTAATGATCAGTGATCTCACTGAGCGAATTACTTTGGCGTGGATATTTTTTGTTTGTTTTACAAATTAATGTCAACCACCCACACATAGCAACTTATGGGAAACGACTCAGTAAGGCTCATTTACAGTTTTGTGCATGAGGTTATTTTTCCTCAAGTAAGAAATTGCAGAATAATGTGATTTTCTTTGAGAATGGGTCTGTTCCTAATGGATGATATTCATTTCTCTGCCTGGATTGTGTCTGTTTTGAACAGACCTGTTGAATTCATTTAAATGAAATGCAAATTAACTCATTTTGAATCTTATAACACTGTTATGGCTGTCTTTATTTTTTTTTTTGTCATTTTGTTTGTTTTATTCCTAACTTTTTGGGAAATGTAATGGCTTTTTTATGATTACTTCCAAGTTGTCTTGTAAAATCTCTTAAATTAAGGTACAGGCTCAATTTCAACAAGGAAAGGTTTTATATATAAATATATATTATACTCCATTAAGGAATGTTTAGAACCATCTTACTCCAATGTGGATGTAGCCATTATTACGCCATTTTATGACTTTGTAAAAGAATTCACTGTGTGAAAATTGGTTTGCATTTTTGTATAATACAATCTGCTTTTTGTTTGTTTAAAAGAAGGTGAAACTGGATATTAGTGGACAAGATTTAAAAAAAATAATTTAACAGAACCTGTGATATTGAGAAGAAAATGTAACTTGTGTACAACGATTCTAAATGAGAGGGATGGAATAAACAATACTGGTAACACTGCTATAAAGATGTCTGTTGGCTGTGCTTTTTTTTTTTTTTTTCAGTCCCAACACTAGCTTCAGAGACACTCAAACACAGATCAACACTTTATTCTTATTTTTAACAATAGACTTAGAAATATAAACAATTGCTAAAGTGGTGTTTGATTCAACCAACAATTTGATTTCAGCATGAGAGCAAAACATGCAGCTGCCATAAATGATAATAATACAGTGAGAATGAGTAGACTTCAATATCAACTCCTCTTGCTTGTTCAACTAGTTTTACATTGTTAAAAAAAAAGTTTGTCCATGTCTAGTGTTTGACGATACGAAGTGTACTAACTAGTATTTTTATTTTTGTAGTTTTAGTAATACAGCATGAGTGCTTTGGATGGTTATACATTTATTTTGCACAGGTAATGACTGTTAATATGTAAAAAAAGTAAAAATGATGTACTCCCCCCTACTAACGTTACTATAAATATTTAGACCAATGCTCAAACGATAGTCCTTCAATGTGAATATATACTACATTTGCTTTGTCATTTAAAAAGGCACACGTTACAGCAGCAGCATTCAAATCATTGACTGCCTTGAATTCATCACTTTCACAAATGACCTTTCCTTTTACATTGAGATCAAGACCTGACAGTATCCTAAGAACAAACCTCTTGAATTGTGATTGCCAGGTTATCCTTTCCAGATTGGATGAGTGAGATGAATCAGCTTCTGATTGGTGTGCAATCCACTAATTTGGCCCATGTCTTCTGCTTGTAGTGTGAATCCAAATACCTGTGAAGTAATTGAGGCTAAATCAAAAAACAGGTAAATCTAACCTGTAACTTAACGGGTTAGTTCACCCAAAAATGAAAATAATGTCATTTATTACTCACCCTCATGCCGTTCCACACCCGTAAGACTTTTGTTCATCTTCGGAACACAAATTAAGATATTGTTGATGAAATCCGATGGCTCAGTGAGGCCTCTATAGAGAGCAAAGCAATTGAAACTGTCAAGATCCACAAAGGTTCTAAAAACATATTTGAAACAGTTCATGTGAGTTCAGTGGTTCTATCTTAATATTATAAAGTGACAAGAATACTTTTTTTTGCACCAAAAAACCCCAAAATAATGTCTTTTCAACAATATATAGTGATGGGCTGATTTAAAAAAAACTGCTTCATGAAGCTTCTGAGCTTCCGATCCACTGATGATTCGTAAAGCTCAGAAGCTTCATGAAGCAGTATTTTGAAATTGGCCATCACTATTGTTGAAAAGTTATTTTGTTTTTTTGCCGCACAAAAAGTATTCTTGTCGCTTTTATAATATTAAGATAGAACCACTGAACCCACATGAACTGATTCAAATATGTTCTATAGAGGCCTCACTGAGCCATCGGATTTCATCAAAAATATCTTAATTTGTGTTCCGAAGATAAGGGTGTAGAAAGACATGAGGGTGAGTAATAAGTGACATTAGTTTCATTTTTGGGTGAACTAACTTTTTTTAAAAAGATGTAATATAAGTCTAAGGTGTCCCCTGAATGTGTCTGTGAAGTTTCAGCTCAAAATACCCCATAGATTTTTTTTAAATTAATTTTTTGAACTGCCTATTTTGGGGCATAATTAGAAATGAGCCGATTCAGGGTGTGTGGCCCTTTAAATCTCGTGCTCCACACCCCAAGAGCTCACGCTTGCCTTAAACAACATAAAAAAAGTTTACACAGCTAATATAACCCTCAAAATGGATCTTTACAAAGTGTTCGTCATGCAGCATTGTCTAATCGCGTAAGTACAGTGTTTATTTTGATGTTTACATTTGATTCTGAATGAGTTTGAGGCTATGCTCCGTGGCTAACGGCTAATGCTACACTGTTGGAGAGATTTATAAAGAATGAAGTTGTGTTTATGCATTATACAGACTGCAAGTGTTTAAAAATGAAAATAGCGACGGCTCTTGTCTCCGTGAATACAGTAAGAAACGATGGTAACTTTAACCACATTTAACAGTACATTAGCAACATGCTAACGAAACATTTAGAAAGACAGTTTACAAATATCACTAAAAATATCATGATATCATGGATGATGTCAGTTTTTATTGCTCCATCTGCCATTTTTCGCTGTTTTCCTTGCTTGCTTACCTAGTCTGTTGATTCAGCTGTGCAGATCCAGACGTTAATACTGGCTGCCCTTGTTGGAACATGGGCTGGCATATGCAAATATTGGGGGCGTACACCCCGACTGTTATGTTGAGATTCGCCTGTTCTTTGGAGGTCTTTTAAACAAATGAGATTTATATAAGAAGGAGGAAACAATGGAGTTTGAGACTCACTGTATGTCTTTTCCATGTACTGAACTCGTGTTATTTAACTATGCCGAGGTAAATTCAATTTTTGAATCTAGGGCACCTTTAACCTATTCACTGAAACTGTCTTTGAGATCATCCTTCGTACTTTACATAATTACTTTCAGATATAACACCATTTTGGTCACAGTTATTTGTATATCACAAACTAGACTGACTGAGCCTCTCACTGTTTTACAAGCTCACCTGAAAAGGTGGTTTTCTTGGAGATTTGGTCATTCCACATGAGTTGGGTCCCAGCTCACATGTCTCCCATCATGCAACAAACTCAGAGCTGCCATGTCTGAATCATCCAACCTGAACCCAAACACCTGCGCAGCACAACATTATGAGTGCGGTTTAAAAAGGATGATCTCAAAGAGAAATTTTTAATGTTTCAATTATGATACAAACTGGTAAAATGTATTCAAAGATAACAGTGTATTATGCATAATTCACAGCTTAGTAGACTGTAGCCCTGCCTATGTTAATTGGTACAACTAGTT
Source organism: Megalobrama amblycephala (assembly GCF_018812025.1). Lineage (NCBI taxonomy): Eukaryota > Metazoa > Chordata > Actinopteri > Cypriniformes > Xenocyprididae > Megalobrama > Megalobrama amblycephala. The sequence continues at coordinate 16,928,077 of NC_063060.1, read as the reverse complement.
ATTATTATACAGTTTTAGTATTACTTTATCTCTGTTGTTTAGTAAAAATCTAATTAATTGCTAGTTGTGCAACATGATTTATGATGCATTGCATATTGCAAGGCATTAAATGTCTTATTTCAGCTAATGACTTTAAAGTTTGCTATAATTTTGTATAACATTATTATATTTTTCTTCTTTTGCCTGAAAATTGCAGCTTTTAAGATCCAGTTTCAAACTTACTTGGCAGTTTTCATGGATCCTGTCTGGTTTGGTGGACTTTGGAATTGTAACAACACCATTCTGAAAAAATAAATAAATAAATAAAAATGTAGAACTAAATTAATGAAAAACATTATAACGGCTGCTTCTGCATTACATTTGCATGACATTCTGGAAACTCACAGTTGGAAGATGATCATTGCATTACTGTAACAGACAGATGTTTCAGAAATATTACAAAACTATATTGTCTCAATGTTACAGTCTACATTGTGGCTGATCTATCCCTATAAATTGCACCTGAGGATCTACTGAAAAGCAAACTGTACCTGAATACTCCAGCGGATGCATATTTGTGAAGCGCTGCGGCCGTATTTATGGGCGAGCTCCATGATTGCTGGGTGAGTGAGGGCTTGACCTTTGGCCAAAGGACAGTAGCCTTCAAAAACGATATCCTCCTTCCGGCAATATTCAACCAGCTCCAGGGGCTGCTGGAAGGGATGAAACTCCACCTGCAAGTAAACCAGTGACATGATTCACCACAATCCAAAAATTATGCATTAAATTAAATTTTATGTGTTTCTTCTATATAATTAAAAAGTGTTTTTTATTATTATTATATAAACTTTATTGAAGTATATGGAAGTTTTGAAAGATAATACTGACCCCCGGTTTCACAGACAAGGCTTCAGCTAGTCCTAGACTAAAATGCATGTTTGAGCTGTTTTAACTGAAAGCAACTTGCACTGACATATCTTATTATTTTGTCTCAAGATGCACAGCAGTAATGTTTTTTTTTTTTGTTTTTTTTTCCTGGGGTACGTTTATAAAAGCTATGTATATACCCTAATTGAACTAAGGCCTAATCCTGGCTTTACCTAAGCCCTGTCTGTGAAACCAGGCCTGAGTGAATTAAAGCTCTTAAGAAAATTAACATATATTGTTTGGTGTTATCATTGAGAATAAAGATAATCATTATATTATAAACTGCACAATTGTTTATACACACAGTGCTCAGCGTAAATGAGTACACCCCCTTTGAAAAGTAACATTTTAAACAATATCTCAATGAACACAAAAACAATTTGGAAAATGTAGACAAGACTAAGTTTAATATAACATCTGTTTAACTTATAACATGAAAGTAAGGTTAGTAATATAACTTAGAGAACAACATTTTCAGTTTTACTCAAATTGGGGTGATGCAAAAATGAGTACACCCCACAACAAAAACTACTACATCTAGTACTTTGTCTGGCCTCCATGATTTTTAATGACAGCACCAAGTCTTCTAGGCATGGAATGAACAAGTTGGCGACATTTTGCAACATCTATCTTTTTCCATTCTTCAAGAATGACCTCTTTTAGAGACTGGATGCTGGATGGAGAGTGATGCTCAACTTGTCTCTTCAGAATTCCCCATAGGTGTTCGATTGGGTTCAGATCAGGAGCCACTGAATCACTTTCACCCTGTTCTTCTTCAGAAATGTGTTTAGGATCATTGTCATGTTGGAAAAGTGCACGACGACCAAGGGCACGGAGTGATGGTAGCATCTTCTCTTTCAGTATAGAGCAGTACATCTGTGAATTCATGATGCCATCAATGTAATGCAGCTCCCCGACACCAGCAGCACTCATGCAGCCCCACATAAGGACACTGCCACCACCATGTTTCACTGTAGGCACCATACATTTTTCTTTGTATTCCTCACCTTTGCAACGCCATGCAGTTTTGAAGCCATCAGTTCCAAAAACATTTATCTTGGTCTCATCACTCCAGAGTATAGAGTCCCAGTAGTCTTTGTCAGCATGGGCCCTGGCAAACTCTAGACGGGCTTTTTTGTGGCTGGTCTTTAGGAGAGGCTTCTTTCGTGGACGGCACCCATGCATGCCATTCCTCTGCAGTGTACACCGTATTGTGTCACGGGAAATACTCACCCCAGTTTGGCTTTCTACTTCTTTAGATAACTACAGTGAACTTGCATGCCGATTTTCTTCAACCCTTCTCATCAGAAGACGCTCCTGTCGAGGTGTTAACTTCCATGGACGACCTGGACGTCTCTGTGAGATGGTTGCAGTTCCATCTTTTTAAAAATTTAGCTTTGCTCCAGAGACTTTCAGTGGGGTGTACTCATTTGCATCACCCTAATTTGAGTAAAACTGAAAAATTTGTTACAGTATTCTGACTGATAAGTAAAGCTTTGCTGATCTTCTTGTAGCCTTCACCTTTCTGGTGTAAAGAAACTATTTTCTTTCTCAGGTCTTGTGACATTTCTCTTCCATGTGGTGCCATTGCTGACAGCATGAAATGGGAAGGGGTTTTAACACCCATTTCTAGTCAACTGTCTGCTGGACACCTGTGTAATGAATAATTAGACTCACCTGTGGTTGAATTGTTGTTAAATTAGACATTTGTAGTCTAAAATGTAGCTTTGCTCCAGAGACTTTCAGTGGGGTGTACTCATTTTTGCATCACCCTAATTTGAGTAAAACTGAAAATGTTGTTCTCTAAGTGATATTATTAACCTTACTTTCATGTTATAAGTTAAACAGATGTTATATAAAACTTAGTCTTGTCAACATTTTGGAAATTGTTTTTGTGTTCATTGAGATATTGTTTAAAATGTTACTTATCAAAAGGGGGTGTACTCATTTAAGCTGAGCACTGTAAAGCTAAAAGAGGTCCCAACACATTTTCATGTTTTTTAGAGGTGTACAGTTGTTTTTGAGATGTCCTATTTTATTTGTAACAATCTCAGTTGCTTTTTTTGCACTTCATGCTTTCTAAACAAAGTTTATTATCATCATCAGCTGATGCTGTTTTCATTTTTAAATTTTAAGAGTTGAGTCAAAAGTTTTGAGTATCAACCATTTCATTCAGTCATACCTGGTTAACATGAGGCACAATTCCACCATGATCCTTCAACTCGTTCAAGTGACGAATGAGAAAGTTACTCACTCCAATGGCACGACACAAACCTGAAACAAGGGGGAGGGGACATTATCTACAAACTGTCTGAGTTACTGTCGTTTCCAGACATCCCACCTCTCCCGAAAACGTCTGGGTCTCTCCCGCATATTGATAGCGGCTCCCTGACGCCCGCAAATTATATACAATATCCCAGAAATCGAGCAAGCAAGAGAGAAAGCCTGTTTTCAACTTGTCGGTGAACCCATCACAAGTGGTTACCCAAGACACATTACTGTTACAGCTAGTATTATCAATGATTCAAATGCAAGTCCTGTGACCACTTGAGTTCTGACTTTGTGGCTCTTTTTTTGTCACTCAACTACATCACTTTCACTTTCGGCACACAAATGCTACTGAATGAACGAACCTGTGTTAGGCGGCTTACGTGAATTAAAGGGTTAGTTCACCCAAAAATGAAAATTATGTCATTTATTACTCACCCTCATGTCGTTCTACACCCGTAAGACCTTCGTTAATCTTAAGAACACAAATTAAGATATTTTTGATGAAATCTGATGGCTCAGTGAGGCCTCCATTGCCAGCAATGTCACTGAACTTCTCAAGATCCAGAAAGGTACTCAAAACATATTTAAAACAGTTCATGTGAGTTCAGTGGTTCAACCAATGTTATGAAGTGATAAGAATACTTTTTGCGTGCTAAAAAAACAAAATAACGACTTTTCAACAATATCTAGTGATGGCCTGTATGTTTTGAGTACCTTTCTGGATCTTGAGAAGTTTGGTGACATTGCTGGCAATGCAGGCCTCACTGAGCCATCAGATTTCATCAAAAATATCTTAATTTGTGTTCTTAAGATTAACAAAAGTCTTCACGGGTGTAGAACGACATGAGGGTGAGTAATAAATTACATTATTTTCATTTTTGGGTGAACTAACCCTTTAATATAATAATATTTTTTTTTATATAATGGGGGGATGGGGTGTTGTGCCATCTCCAGGAAATAGGTGTTTGCAGGGTGGGATGTCTGCATTTCTAAAGAGTAGAATGTGCCTAAAAGAGCATGAACCTTCATCATAAAGCTCCTCCAGAGCTCTCCACGTCTCCGCTCGAACCTCACGACTGGAGAGACCTGGAACCATGCAGTCAGGCCAGTGCATCAGATACAGGTCTGTAAAAGAAGATGTTTTGAAAGCCATTACAAGACGGTCAATGGCTGTTTACAAAGATATCTAACATTTAAGGTCCGCGTGACACAGTTTTTACCTAAATAATCCACCCCCAGCCTGGCACACGAGGCGCGGCAGGCTTGTTTGGTGCTCTGGTAGCCGTAATCTCCGGGCCATAGTTTGGTGGTGAGCCAGAGCTCGTCTCGTGGTACAGCACTTTCAGCCACAGCTTTCCCCAAAGCCTCTTCACAGCCATAACGCTTGGCTGTGTCTATATGTCTTATGCCGCACTCCTGTAGAGCATAAAGCACCGCTTCATGACTGTACCCTCCATCATGAGATGTCCCTGATGAATGAGAGCCGACAATAAATCAAAACTGTTACACTTTTCTATGTGAATTGAAAATAAAGAAATTTGACACTGCTAAAATATACACAATTCATTACTGGTAAAGGTACATGTTGCCAATTTTGGTGTCTTTTTGTCTATAACCACACTACGGATGTGCAACGATTAATCATGATTAATCGTTTGCAAAATAAAAGTCTGTGTTTACATAATATATGTGTGTGTTCTGTGTATAATAGTTATGTATATATAAATACAGACACATACATGTATATACTTAAGAAAAATGTTAGATTTATATATATAAAATATTTATATTTATATGTACTATAAAATATATATAAATATATATATATATATTTATTTAAACATGCATATATTTCTTAAATGTATACATGTATGTCTGTGTATTTATATATTCATAATTATTATACACAGACCACGCACATATATTATGTAAGCACAGACTTTTATTTTGCTAACGATTAATCACGATTAATCGTTGCACATCCCTAAACCACACACTATCAAAACATTCCTTGGTCATTCCTATAGTTTGGTGGATTTTGGACTGAGCATTTTTGTTGAGAACATTTTTAAAATTCAATTATTTTTTTGTCCTGTCAGAGTAAGAAAATGTCTGTCTATTAGAGCTGCCCGATTCTGGACAAATGAGAATCACGATTTTTTTGTTTCAAATAGAGATCATGATTTTCCCACAATTCTGAAAAGACAACTAAAAGTAATTTACTAGAGGTTCTGACAAAAAGGTAATTGCTGAAGTCTATTTAAAAATGCTTATTTTTTAAAAATTGGTTTGAATGTATGATTCAATGACTCACCCATAATTTCATTACTGGATAAATCTGAGTTTTTTAACGAATCTCTTGAATGAATCCTTCATTGACAATGACTTTTTTTTAATGTATCACCTGTCACTACCTACAGGTGTAACAAAATAAATGATACAATCATTATTTGCACCAAGTCACTTTCAAAATGTGATTTGCTCCATTTTAATCTTGTAGCTCTACTGTTTATCATAAAAACAGTTCAAGCTCAGGCTAATATAACATAAAAATGCTGACCAAATATTTCAAATTTCACATTCTATGGCATTTGTCCACCCTGTTACATGACATATTTACAATGCAGTATGTAACAGGGTGGATGTTTTCATCTAATAAAGGCTTTACTATTACTAGCTGGAAAAGAACAACATGCTAGCAGAATATTACCATTTAGAACTTTAACAGATTTGTAAAATCATTTTTTTTTTTTTTTTTAAATAAATAAAGAAAGAAACATTTTCATGCCCAGTATAAATTAATAAATAACAGGGTGGGCATGTTATGTTTTATGGCAGGGTTTCTAAGTGTTTTTTGGCCACCCAACCCATTATCTAGGTCCCTTAGGATGCACTACCAACAACAGGACAAATGGATTTGAAATGATGTGTCCAAGGATGCTCCGGTAACGGTGTTGCAGAATGTTGCAAACCATGTTCTTTTGCAAGTAGTAACAAAAATAAATCTTTGACATAAACTCACCTTTAACAAACATTCCCGAAAAAAAAAAAAAAAAAAAAAAAAAACACCTCAACTCCGCCCTTTTGAAAATATTTCTTCCAGCGCCCCCAATGTTCTCCGAACGCTCCCATTGAGTAATGCTATTTTATGTTATTATATAAATCTTCTAAAAATAAGTAAAAGAGAGAAAAGTTTATGACTGATTCTTACTTTGTTCTTGGAGTTGCTTTCCCTCCAAGAAATTATGTCACTTCTAGCAAGTCATGTGATTTAGGACAAATAGCACCACTGTAACAGGGTGGACTGAAGTTTGAGGGAAAAACTATTTAAATTATTTTTAAAAATGTATCACAATAAATTGTTTTTTTTTTTTGCCAAAGATAATAAGTAAATGTATATACTAATTCTTAAAATTGATCATTTAGAGATATATCAAAGTGAAGTTGAGAAAATGATTTGGGGACATGGGAATTTGCCTGTCAAGTGCTTCAAAAAGTTTTTTTTTATTATTATTCTTAGTTACTAATCATTATGATTTTGTGTTAATTAGGGAACATATATGCATGGAAAACCATGTATCATCATGAAAGTTGATTAAAATTGTATGTAAAATATGCAGAAGTGTTTCATGTGAACATGTACAACTGTAGGAACAACTGTAGGAATGTCAATTATGAATGTTTATGTCATTATGACATAAAAAGTTGAAACTATGAGATGAAGTCGAAATTATGAAAAACTTAGTAGCCATAAACATACTAAGTCATAATTATAATAAAACGAATACAGAAAAATAATTCAACAAAAAGTCGAAATTCTGACTGTCATAATTATGATAAATCATATATGCATAATATATGACATTATAATATAGTAATATGTCACAATTTCAACTTTTTATGTCATAATTTCAATTTTTCCATCTCATGCATCATTGAATCGTTATTTTCCTGTTTATCACTGAAAGGCTGCATTGCAATTATTTGTATTGTATAAAGCGCTATATAAATAAAGGTGTTGTCTTGACTTGACCTATGAAAGCCGAAACTATGACCGAATCAGCTGGCGCGAGCTCTGTCAGATAAACAAGCAGAGTAGAAACACTCTTTTTCATTTATTGATGCATTCGGATGTCATAAATGCTCTTGTTCTCACCTAAACCCAAAATGGGAATGTTCAGTCCATTCGACAACTTAACCGTAGGGCAGGACCGCGTAGTGCAGCTGCTGGGAATTGTCATCATATTTTAGCCTGCAGCTCATGTGCTCTCCTGTGGACACAAAACGATTCGATGTGTAATCGGTGAAGAAACTCCGTTTCAATAATGCAGCTCACTCACTACCGCTCTCTGCAGGTGAAAACACTAGCGTTTTTCTATTGTCTCTGTAAAGTTGCTTTGCGACGACGTCTAAAATGGGGACACAACATTAAAACATGTAAACTTCCTCAAAGTATGTACCAGTATCAAACTTATCTCGACTTTAAAGAAACTAGTGAAGTGAACGAAATCGTTCTGTTGAGTCTAATCTTGTAATGAATGAAACGATTCTTTTGATTCATTTGTGTGAATCAGTGGTCGAGCGGATTCGGCCATGTTC